>NC_138748.1:15138542-15738542 GCF_965113315.1 Podarcis vaucheri
GTGCTTTCGGCTTCTTGTTACTGGAACAGAGCAGAGTCTGGTGTTTGAGTTCCTATAAATACTGTTGAGGGGTGTGGTGTATAGCCTCCAACGTTCTGGGCAGAGAGGAAGTTCCTAGATTAGTGTGCCTTTTCTTCTTTTGTTCCTTAATTACTTGAGGGATATCTTGGGTGATTTCATGAGTGATATTCTGAATACCACTGGGTGGGTCATTAAGTGTAGATTAGTTGCTAAAGCTTTCGTGTCTTGACCTCTTGAGCTTGTGAAGAGTTTTTCTGAGAAGATGGCTGTGCTGCATTTAGTTGTGCTCTGGCTTGGCTTCGTGTATAGGGGCGAGCTGTGGTTTTGTGCCTTGTGCCAGCCATATCTGTGTAGGGATTGCAGGGGGGTGCAGCATCCGGAGGTGCCACTATAGTTTGGCTACTGGATGGAGTCTGTAATATGTCTGTGGAGAGGGTCTGGGTTTGGGTCTGGTGTGGTTGATTGGTGACGGCGTTCTGTGTGCCTCTGGTTCTGGTGTCGGTTTTTGTGGGGAGGGCTCCTCCTTCCTTATATCAAGGGCACTACAGACAAAATCAGCAAAATCCTCCATAAACACAATATCAAAACAGCCTTCTGCACCAACCAAAAAATAGCCAATATCCTCAGAAACCCAAAAGACAAAATCCAGCTGGAAAACCAAGGGGTCTATGAAATACCCTGCAAAGTCTGCCCAGCCACGTACATTGGACAAACAAACAGACGAATAAATGCACGTATCGCAGAACACAAGAATGCCGTCAAAAAAGAAGAAAAAACTTCCTCTCTTTTCCAACACATGAAAGAAACAGGACACGAAATTAATTTTGCAGATTCCAAATTGCTCTTTAACATGGAACATCACCACAAGAGAATAATCATGGAAGCCATCGAGATAGAGAAACACCCTCACAACATGAACAAGCGTGACGACACGTCCCGCCTGCCAGACATCTGGAAATTAGCCCTCCCCACAAAAACCGACACCAGAACCAGAGGCACACAGAACGCCGTCACCAATCAACCACACCAGACCCAAACCCAGACCCTCTCCACAGACATATTACAGACTCCATCCAGTAGCCAAACTATAGTGGCACCTCCGGATGCTGCACCCCCCTGCAATCCCTACACAGATATGGCTGGCACAAGGCACAAAACCACAGCTCGCCCCTATACACGAAGCCAAGCCAGAGCACAACTAAATGCAGCACAGCCATCTTCTCAGAAAAACTCTTCACAAGCTCAAGAGGTCAAGACACGAAAGCTTTAGCAACTAATCTACACTTAATGACCCACCCAGTGGTATTCAGAATATCACTCATGAAATCACCCAAGATATCCCTCAAGTAATTAAGGAACAAAAGAAGAAAAGGCACACTAATCTAGGAACTTCCTCTCTGCCCAGAACGTTGGAGGCTATACACCACACCCCTCAACAGTATTTATAGGAACTCAAACACCAGACTCTGCTCTGTTCCAGTAACAAGAAGCCGAAAGCACCAGCCTGAAGATGACGAGTGAGACCTCGTCGAAACGTCGCACAGACACCCCGACTCTTACACGGGAAGACACCCGAAGACACCAAAACCTGCATATATATATATATATATATATAGGTTTTGGTGTCTTCGGGTGTCT
Source organism: Podarcis vaucheri (assembly GCF_965113315.1). Taxonomy (NCBI): domain Eukaryota; kingdom Metazoa; phylum Chordata; class Lepidosauria; order Squamata; family Lacertidae; genus Podarcis; species Podarcis vaucheri. Next base: position 15,140,202 of record NC_138748.1, read on the forward strand.
TCCCGTGTAATTATATATATATATAATTTATACCCTGCCCTTCTGGCTTCCCCAGCTACTCTGGACGGCTTCCAACAAAATATGAAAAATACAATACAGCATCAAACATTAAAAGCTTCCCTAAACAGGGCTGCCTTCAGAGGTCTTCTAAAAGTCAGAGAGTTGTTTATTTCCTTGACCTCTGATGGGAGGGCATTCCACAGGGCAGGCGCCACTACCGAGAAGGCCCTCTACCTGGTTCCCTGTAACCTGACTTCTTGCAGTGAGGCCCTTGGCACTGGACCCCAGAGTCCGGGCTGAACGATGGGGGTGGAGACGCTCCTTCAGGTATACTGGGTCAAGGCCGCTTAGGGCTTTAAAGGTCAGCACCAATACTTTGAATTGTGCTCGGAAACGTACTGAGTGGTGCAATGTGAACAGAAGTGGCTTGTTATGCTGGCTTCCTGGCAGGTGAGTCACAGCTGTTTACAGAGAGGGAGGGAGGGAGGAATGGGGGAGGCAGGAAGTCAGCACAGTGAAAGCAGTGGTGGAGCCAATTCTGCTCCCCTCCTAGTGCATTTGCACCATGTATGCTTCCTTGCTGCTTCACCCGTCTCCCTCTCAGCAAGCAACAGTGATTAACCTGCCGGGAAGCTAGCCTAGCAGCTCAGCCCCATCCAACAAGTTGCACCTGAATGTATCTTATCCTGAAAACAAATCCACGTTCACAACTACATCTCCATGTTTGAGTCTGCTTCTAAATATGTATCCACTTTGCTGAACCAAGGTAATGAATGTCACACAGTTGTTGGTTTGGGAGGCTGCAAGGAAGTTATGACAAGCTGTGGGGTTTTTTTGTCCCTCCAGAGGGTTTTCAATGAAAACATATTCTAGTTTGTCAAGCCATGCCTGAACTTCAGGTGAACTTGCTCTGGTTTGGTGCTGCTGCGGAAATTGCAAAGGATTCATCATCTGGTGCTATCATTTGCCTTGTGCACTAATGGTCAAACATGGGAGAGAATTACATGAAATGAGTCACCTACCACCTGTCTTCTGGAACCACTGAGTTGTTTTTCTCTATGGTTTCCGTTTCTTATTCCACTTTCACCCTTAATTCTTGGAGGAAATTGTGCAGTCCACCTAGCCACACAAGCCTTACAGTTATTTAGGCTTTCTGCTGTTTTTAATCGGTGCATTTGCACAAAGGGAAGGAACTATTTAGTGGTTGGTTTTAGCTTAAATGGGAAAATGCAGCAAGGAATTTTTTCTTCTTCTTCAACAAAATACCCATAGGCAGCCCAACTGTATATATGTCATATAAAGTGATACCTTGCTTCTCAAACCCCTTGGTACTAAAAAAAACTTGGGACCCAAACACTGCAAACCCGGGAGTAAGTCTTCCGGTTTGCACACATTTTTCGGAAGCCTAACGTGCTCCGTTTTGAGTGCCACACTTCTGTTTTGAGTGTTACGCTGAGGTCTCTCTGTTTTTGCTATTTATTTTGCAATTTTGTTTTTGCGACTCTTTTTGTTTTGTTTCTGTAACTGTGTGGAACCCAGTTCAGCTACTGATTGATTGATTGTGTGACTGCAGTACATGGTTTATTTCTTTCATTTTATGGATCAATGGTTTCATTAGATAGTAAAATTCATGTTAAACTGCTGTTTTAGGGGTTGTTTATAAAAGCCTGGAATGGATTAATCCATTTTGCATTACTTTCTATGGGAAAGCACGTCTTGGTTTTGGAACACTTTGGTTTTGGAACGGACTTCTGGAACGGATTAAGTTTGAGAACCAAGGTTCCACTGTATGTTTCTGGCTGTGTTCACTATGATTTAATTCCAGGTCAATGGATTTAGGGCTGCATCTAAGCATAGCTGAACTGACCCCAGTTCCCTACTTTGCGCTGGAACACCAGCAGAGTCAGTGAGAACTGAAATCAGCTTTGGACAGCAATAAGTGGTCTTAAATAACAGCTGGCAGCATTAATGAATATTTGTGTGCGTGGCCACCATTGCATAGTAAAGTTCCACTTTAAATAGATATATACATCAGAAACTATGCCTGTGTACACTCCAGCCGTTTAAAGCATGCCCAAAGAATGCTGGGAATTGTAATTTGTTAAGGGTGATGGAATTTGTATCTGTGTGAGAGGCCAACTACTGTTCCCAGGCTTGATTGTGGTTGAATGTGCTTTAAATGGTGTGGATGAAACTGATATCTTTGCTGCCATGAGAAGTAGAGGTCCTCTCTTTTTCAGTGTGTTTCTCACATCCTCATGATTTTCGGCATCAGTTGTGGGTACCTGATCTTGATAGTGCTTTGTAGCAGAATTTAGAAGCTGACTTTTAGAGGTTAATTTGCCTAAAGTATTCAATAAGCATTATATATATATGAATCATGGTGCTGGAGGAGACTCTTGAGAGTCCCATGGACTGCAAGAAGATCAAACCTATCCATTCTGAAGGAAATCAGCCCTGAGTGCTCACTGGAAGGACAGATCCTGAAGCTGAGGCTCCAATACTTTGGCCACCTCATGAGAAGAGAAGACTCCCTGGAAAAGACCCTGAGGCTGGGAAAGATGGAGGGCACAAGGAGAAGGGGACGACAGAGGACGAGATGGTTGGACAGTGTTCTCGAAGCTACCAGCATGAGTTTGACCAAACTGCGGGAAGCAGTGGAAGACAGGAGTGCCTGACGTGCTCTGGTCCATGGGGTCACAAAGAGTCGGACGCGACTAAATGACAACAATATTATATATTCTTATTTACAGACCAGGATTAAGGCTGCAATTCTACACACACCTACTTGGAAGATCCATTCAGTAGGTCTCCCATTCTAAGCATACCTGTGCTGTCAATCTTTATACAGTGGTACCTTGGTTTACAAACTTAATCCATTCAGGAAGTCAGTTCTTAAACTGAAACCATTCTTAAACCAAGGCGCGCTTTCCCTAATGAGGCCTCCTGCCTCCAGTGCCTTCCCACCCTTCGGCTTCTATTCTTAGACTGAGGTAAAGTTCGCAAACTGGAACTTAAACCGAATAGTTCATAAACAGGGCTGTTCTTAAACCGAGGTACCACTGAATTCTGTAGATCAGGGATGGGGAACCTGTAGCTCGCCAGATGTTGTGGGACTCCAACATCCATAAGCCTCAACAGCCAGGGATGATGGGAGTTGAAGTCCAACTGCATCAGGAGGGGCACATGTCTCCCATCCCTGCTGTAGAAGCAAAGAACCAGGAGGAATGGTACAAGGAAGCACCAAAACAACAACTATATCTCTTATGTTGCTAGGCAGGAAATAAGCTAATGCACCAACAGGACCCAGGCAAATTCAGAAGAGACCTACAAAGCCTCTCCTGTCTCCAGAAAGTTCTCCAGGCAATTTGTTCACCCACTTTACAGGGACAACTTGACTCGCGAAAAGGAAAGCAATGGCAGAAAGGGCAAAGGAGGACCACCCTATGTTGGTTTTCCTTGGGAAGTCTTGAACATTTACCAAGAATTATCCCAGGGACCTCAGAAAATCTGAATCTGTTGTGATGTGAGTGTGCAGGTGAGGTGGAGAGCGGTGTGACCTTTGATCTCACTAAAGCACGATATAAATTCTAAGTGCTGTTGTTGCTATTACTACTTACATATTCCAGAGCTACTTTGAGAAATGTGTTTCTTCCTGCTCCACTGAGGATGTGTATTAACACAATCATTCAATATAAATATGTCTCCTAAGGACGCATTATTGATTGAGGCATATGTTCCTGTTGTAACGGAGCAAGTTTGAGATGTTGTGTTAGGAAAACAAGAGATCTATTGATTCAGCTTCATTACAGGTCCCGAGGTACCTGTGTTAAAAATCCAGGGTAATGATTGGAAATGAACAGACCCAGGCATCTTAAATTGCTTTAGTGCCAGCTGTGTGACGTAAGAGCCTTTGAAGTCTTCCTTGGAGGTGAAGACAAAGAACTGCATTTGCTCACATTGGCATTGAAAGCCAGAAATGACTAGGCCCCAAATATTGGAAAGTCCACCTTCATCCCAAGGGGGCTCTCCTGGTAGTTCTGTTTCACTCAGAAACTTTGTCGGGGATGGCAGCACAGGAGAGGATGTTCTCTATAGCAGACCCTAAAATGTGGAACTCCATCCCCATAGAGGGTGTTTATGTACGCAACAACTGCAGTGAGAAACAAAGGAAACAAAGAACCCACACTAAGCAGGGCGGAAGTCGGTTGCTGAAATTTTTCTGTCTTTTTGAGTTGCATTGTTTTTGTTTGTTTGTCCCCCCCTTCTTTTTATTTGTGAATTATGTTGTGTGCTTTTTGTGTGTATGCCATCTATAAACGGATAAAGATTGAATATTAAATATATATACAGTGGTACCTTGGTTTACGAACAGTCCTGTTTATGAACTATTCAGTTTACGAACTCCGCAAAACAGGAAGCAGTGTTCTGGTTTGTGAACTTTACCTTGGTCTACGAATGGAAGCTGAGCGGTGGAAGGACACTGGCAGCAGGAGGTCTCATTAGGGAAAGCACACCACGGTTTAAGAACGGATTTTGTTTAAGAACGGACTTCAGGAACGGATTAAGTTCATAAACCGAGGTACCACTATCACAGACAGAGGGAGGGGAGGAGATAGATGGCATTGTGGGAGTTGCTATGCAACCACGAGAAAGGTAGTGTTTAGAGGCTCCTTCTTTTCATAGCCGGGGGGAGGAGAGTTAACCCACCTTCTCCTGGAACTAGAAGAGCTGGAAAGGTTAAAATTCAACAGCAGTACAAGAGAGAAGGGACTGGACTCTGGCGCCCTTGGTGCTGTGAAAGGGGCGGTGACTCAGAGTGACCAACTTGTAGCAATGGCGGCAGGCTCGGAGCCGCTCTCTGGATCTAAATTGTAAATAAACGTCTATAAAACTGCCAGAGACTCATTCATTCTTATCGGATCTTGCTTGCCTGCCTGAGATCATTACAGCCCCCATTGATCAGGATGAACCCCCATTGATCAGGCTTGATCAGGATGGTCTCTAAATGCCACAGGGTTGACTCACAGCACATCAAAGTAACTGAAGTGAAACATCTAAAGAACATCTTCCTCGGCCCTGCATAAGAACATTAAGTCCAGAGTCTGAAATTAACTAAATGAACAACTGACTTTACTACAATTCTGATAGTTAGTGCGTAGCTCCTTAATCTCCTTTCAGGTAGTGTTTGTCACTCCCTACTTACATACTTAATGCCTACTAATGTCCTGTGAATCTCATCCAGCTTCCTCCCTCCCGCCCCCCCCCCGCTATCTACACCCTTGTGTAAGCATTCTACATCTTCCAAAGTGCCCACGTTTACAGAATGCATGCAAATTAACACACATTAGGGAAATTGCCACATGCTGTTTAATTTATTTCAATTATTGGGTGGAGGAGAATGCAGATTCTTTCCAGAGAAAGTTAAACGCACTCAATTTTCTACAAAAATCAATTTTGGGTTTGTTTGTTTTTTAACTAGGGTGTCTGGGATTGGCGAGATATGTGGGCTGCACTGATGAAATGATCCTTCGAATGATCCCTAGATGTAAAAGGCTTTGATCTACAGAGGGAGTGGTTTCAGAGTTACTGACATGAGCTATGTATATTTTATTCCAGTTACTGGCACCAGCTATCAAAGATCAGGAGAAAAACACATTTGGCTCTCCCATGGTTCATGTCAGGGTGAATATTGCAATTTCACAATTCCCCCGGAGACAATTTTAATAGTTGGTAAGGGGGAAAATATATATAATTGCAATATTCTGACTTTTCAAAAGAATGTATTTGACATCCTTTTGCCTGATGCCATCTCAGCCTGAAATATCCTGCATAAAATGAATAAATGCAGTCAGGACTGGTTATTATATGGACAGTTTTGACACATTTTATTTATTCTTTGGTTTGTTCCTATCACAGATATGAACAAGTGGTGGTGGTGGGGGGATGAAGTGTGGAAATCGATGCAATTAAGTGTTTGATGCAGTTTGAGGAGGCTCTCGAGTGACTTTCATTTCCTGAGAATATTGTGCGAGTGTGTTTTAGAAGTGAAAAAGGAATGGATGGCACTAGCTAGTCTTTGTGCTAATCTGGTAAATAGCAAAAGCCAGCTTTGTGTATGTGTGTGATGCATGGACACTAACCCAGATTGTTCTCAGCTAGTCAAACATTGATATTCAAGTGGGGACTACTGAGTCAGTTGAAGGAAACAGCATTCTCTTCAAAGGACACAATTTCAACATAAACCTACAACTCAAAGGGGTGGGATGATTTTCCACTATAACTAATTTAACTCCTCCTCTTCTCTATGAGCGCAACTCCCTTTCTTCAGTGGAATCTTCCAATGACAGTATGTGATGAGCTTTGTTGAGATTGGCCTTACTGATGGAAAAGGTTGAGGTTGTTGGGAAATTTTCCATTCCACCTTAAGTAACAGACGTGCGTTTGTCACATGTCACATGTCTGTTTACATTCCAGCACTGTTGCTGGCGTTAGCAGAATGGGGGGGGGAATAAGGATATTTTCCAAGGCTACCCCACTGCGGAAGGCTCTAATACAGAGTCTGTTAACACTGCTAACACAGTCTGCTGATGCTAACACTGAGGTGAGTTCCACTGATACAGTGGAGGAGATGCGCCAGATGCGCGGATCAGGAGGAGCTACAAAGGGTGACATGCCCACCAGATATGCTCAGGAGTTTTCTAACACAGCTGTTGCAGATTTAGCTGTGGTTAGTAGCTGGACACAGGTCTTGGAACCCGAAATCTTGAAAGGGGTACAGGGTTTGTCCTCAAGGGAAGGGAAACCGCACCCAAAGGCTGTGAGGGTAGACACTGTTTCCTCAGAGAAGGAAGCAGAACCACATCCAAAGGCCATGTGTGCCAACACTGATTCCTCAGAGAGGAACGAAGCTAGGGTTTGAGTCCCAACAAAGCCAGGTGTGAGACTTCCTGATAGTCAGAAGGGTTATGATGCCAAGACTAGTTAGAAGTGCAAGATGGTAAGGCCCAAGGCCAGGCCAGTTGAAGGTAGTTCCAAGGGTGGAATGGGTGATACAGCGGTATACTGTGTGTATGACATCTGTATGTTTGTTGCAGTTACACTGATGACTGCAACACATTGCAGATTGGAGATTCATTCCCTGTGTCTGCAGTCATGGGATTGTTGTCTGTCACATGACGGTGTATGTTTTCATTCCGCAGAGTGGGAAGTGATGGAGACAGGATGTTTGTGTTAGTGTGTTCCGTGAAATGGGATTATTGTCCTTTGTTCTTTCTGTTTGCTGTCTGATGAGAAAGAGGAAAGAGCTAAGTCCGAATGCTCTGAGTGTTTTATATGTAAATAAAGTCGATTAGCCAAAATGCTGAGTTGCTGAGGTCTGTTACGCAAGCTGCGAAGACTCTGCAGATCCCTAATATGCTGATGTCTGTTGGCATCAGTCGCTGTGATGTTCGGGCAGAAGAAAGCTTTTGAAGTTCCTGAATGATTGATCAGGAGGGAGAGAACATGCCAGTCGAGCATGTGTCTCTGCCAGGGTCCTACATGAGAGTAGGACGGCTCCTAACAGAGATCTGGTGGTGATGCCACAATCATTGCCTAGACCACTTTTGCCCCATAACACCATTGATTTCTGGTTTTATTAAATTGCTGAATGGTTCAGTTTTGCCTGTGTTTATTTTTATTAGATGGCTCAAATGTATATATAAAACAAAATGTCAAGGATACAACAGACAGCAAATCTAAACGCCAGAGCAAGAGAAACGGGCTTTAATATATTGCAGGTTAAGTTATTTTAGAGATTGATACTCCATAGGCTAGTAATAAAAGCAACCAGCTAGCTTTCATCCTAAATGTTGCAAATTATTCATGGGGGTTGGGGGTGCTTCATGATAAGGACATCTGCCAATCAGTCGAATGAGGCAAGTAGGGTTCGGACAAGATGAAGTACCTTCTAACACCATGATGCAATGATAGGAGCTTGAGGCTCTCAGGCAAAGTGGTCATTGTCTGTTGTTGTTGTTTAGTTGTTTAGTCATGTCCGATTCTTCGTGACCCCATGGACCAGAGCACCCCAGGCACTCCTGTCTGCCACTGTCTCCCGCAGTTTGGTCAAACTCATGCTGGTAGCTTTGAGAAAACTGTCCAGCCATCTCGTCCTCTGTCGTCCCCTTCTCCTTGGGCCCTCCATCTTTCCCAACGTCAGGGTCTTTTCCAGGGAGTCTTCTCTTCTCATGAGGTGGCCAAAGTATTGGAGCCTCAGCTTCAGGATCTGTCCTTCCAGTGAGCACTCAGGGCTGATTTCCTTCAGAATGGATAGGTTTGATCTTCTTGCAGTCCATGGGACTCTCAAGAGTCTCCTCCAGCACCATAATTCAAAAGCATCAATTCTTCGACGATCAGCCTTCTTTATGGTCCAGCTCTCACTTGCATACATCACGACTGGGAAAAGCATAGCTTTGTCTAGTCTGCATCAAATCAAAGTGAAGCTCAGACAAGAAAAGGCTCTTGGGTTGCTCTAATGGGACCCTGCTGGCTGAAGCTTTGTCCTTCTGCTGCAACCAGAGAAGATGCTCTGCAGGGAGCTGGAACAAACTGAAGCTTCATGTAAGCTTCCAAGAACTGGAGTGTGCTGGGTTCCACCTGGTTAAAGCCCCCCTGCTTTATTTTGTAGTCTTTGGCTTTTGTGAGGATGGGGGCCCCGAATCAGTCACCCACTGATTCAGGGTATGATAGCAGGGCTGTATCCTCTGGCCAGGAGGACCCCAAATAATGTTCTGGTGGTTGTCTTCTCCCCTACTCCTCAAGCACATCGCCTGAGCACTGTCCTCATCACAGCTCTCACCACACGCTGCAAGTTTTAGGTGATGATGCATATGAGGCATATGATATTGTAGATTTCTATAGTAAACCGAAGGTGACCTTTTGGTCTTTTTTCATGGGTTATACAAATTAATGACATTTTTTTAAATGGATCAATTCAGTCCAGCCATCTGAGATTATCCATTCCTTTTTTAGATATGGTTTTAATGGTGCACAGTCAAAATGGAAAACTAGCAGTTGACATGTATCCAAAACCAATTAACAAGAACATTATTTTGCTCTATGGTAGTTTTGATTCCTTCTATCTGAAACATGATATGCTGTTTAGTCAGTTCTCCCCCTTAATAGAAATGGTAGCTTTGATGAAAATGTTGATATTCTACATCCTTTGCAGATTCCCTTGAATCAGGCTGTATCCTTGGTGAGGTGATGCAGGTAGTCACAAATGACATTTATCACCAGTGTTCATACGTCATGCCAGGCCATGGTTTATTTTAACCATGGCTTGTTCCTCCAAAGTTTGGTTTGTTTCCTATCTGTTCTTGTTTTGGGCTTTGTAGTTTGGCAGGTGTCTGGAGTGTCTGAAAAAATTATGGTTAAGCAAGGATTTTGAAGTTTGTCATAATGCCAGCAATACAAACCATGGTTTGAAAACCTGCAGCAAAACTGGGCTTCACATCATGGTTTGTTAGTGGAAAATAAACCATGATTAGTCTGCTGGGCTGGGTTCATAAGTTGAAACAAATGATAGTTAAACGAAGCACATCCCGGCTTAGCATTGTGTTTGAACCAGACTGTAGTAAATCTAGGTAATAATAATAATAATAATAATAATAATAATAATAATAATAATATCTTTATTGTCATTGCCCCCTCTCGGGGACAACGAAATTACTTTTTTGTTGTTGTTGTTGCATAACCCCAAGCAATTGCAGAAGTAAAAAAAATGTTATTTGTTTTGACTATACCCCCTTGATGAATGGTCTTAGAAAAGTAATATATCATTACGAACATATTCAAGATACAATGCCAGGTTGTTCTAGGCTTCCAATTCTTTGGTTTATATAAAATAGGAAGCATGAAATTTGAATTGGTTCATTTGGATTTTGTTAGAATTACAGATGGCCCGGTTTTACATGGACATTTCAAATGCCACAATTGTTGTTTCTAAAAAGCATTTGAAACCAAAATGTTTACAAATTCTCATGATGGTAGGAAGAATATTTTACAATTGCTCTGGTGGGAATGTAGCTTGCTTGATAATATGCAAATACAATATGTTTTATCTGAACAAAACACAGCATGCACTTAAAATTCACATTTTGGAAGACAAAAGTAAAATGAGAAGCTTAGTTTCAGAAGCCCATGGACTTTAATACATTGTGAAGTATAAACTAAAGTTTGGATAGATTTCGAGCACTGGAACCAGGGCTTTTTTTCAGCTGGAACTCTGACGAAACTCAATTCCGGCACCGCTCAGGTGGGCGCCATTACCATTATAAGAAACAAGGGAGCCATTCATGATGAGTGTGCATATAGTGGACTAGGGGGGACTAGGTTAGTCTCCTAAATGTCCCCCTGGAACCTCCTTCCCAAAGCTGGTTTAGGGAGGGAGGGAGGCATGATGCTCTGACAGAGTCCAAAAGCCCTCCTGCCACCTTCCCAAAGCCTGCCCGGCTCCAGAATGCCCTGGCACCTGCTTCCCAAAGGCCAGGAAGCTTCTGGCTGGCTTAGGGAGGGATGTGTGATGCTCACATGCACAACAGCAGGATGTTACGCACGCAACATCAGCTCCCTCAATTGCCCTCTCAAGCCGGCATCTCTGGCCTTAACTGTTCCCCTGCAGAAAATTTCACCGCACACCACTGGTTCTGGCGCCTCTCTTTCTAGAAAAGTAGCGCTGATTGGAACCAATATGAGCACACTCATTTAAGAGTCTAGACATGGATAACTCGTTACTGCCATGCAAAGTCTTAGAGAACTTTTACATTAAACACTTGCAACCTCCAAGTTTAGAGAATAGGCTTGGTTGTAATGCTTTCTTGTAAGGAGCTATTATGGGTAAAAGTTTTTTTTAATGTATGTATGGGTCACCTGCGGCCCCCGAGATGCTGTGGGATTACAACTCCGGCCAATCCTGCTGGCAGTGGATGATGGAAGTTGGAGTCCAACAGCATTCTGGGGGATGGGGGTGGGGGGGCAGAGAGCACAGATTCCCCATCCAACCACTCTTCATTCATTTATGCATTTTTTTATGCATTCTTGGTTACTGAAAGATTTGGAAATAGTGTGAATTTCAGAGGAGAGCTGCATTTTTCAGTTCGCAAGGTGGGATGTGCAAATTTGGTGGGTTTCCATTAAAATGTGAGCTGGATGAATTCATCCTTCCCCCCTAGCTGGGAAAACTCTTCCCTCCTTCCCTTATCTGACAGCTTAAATAGGTAACACGGGAGCTGCTACTGTGTAGACTGAAACAATGCATTCTAATAGATACTTGAATTCCAAGTATTATAAGACCCAGGCAAGTAATTAATAAAAGGTTACCATGAATCGGAATAAAAAGAATATGCAGACCTTCCTGTCTGGATAAGATGTCTCAGGAACTTGGTGCAAAAAACATTGCTCCAGGAGGAGGCAAATCTCATAATGACCTCAATATGTAGGTTTAATTATACACAAGGAAATATAGTTTAAATGTCCGCAATGCATAATAGTGACTTATTCATCTCTTGCAGGTAATCCTGGGTAGGCAGTTCAGTGAATGGAATGAGATTAGTGCCACATCGCCCTGTTTTTATGCTCCCACGCTGCACACTGTGTTCATCTGTTAGCTTGAATGCTAAGAAGTATGTTTAAAGCCAACCAGCCTTTTTGTTAGCTTCCGACTGTTATGACATCTGTGCATATAAAGCCAGCATTTCAATCTTCTCTTAGCAATTTCGTATTAATCGTTGCTTCACTGTATTGCAGGCAAATTAAGTCCCTTTAAAGGATAGGTATTATTATGATTGTGTGGGATTTTTTTTTTTAAAGTGAAAAGCTTTGAATCAGCAGTCATGTGGATTTGTAAAGATTTGGAGGAATGCATGTATTTGTAACAATGTCAGTTACAAATTAATCCATTTCCCCCTGTGACTGGATCTCATTTGGAAATTTAGCATAAAATAGGGCAGCCTTCTCATGGACTACAACTCCCATCAGCCAAAACCACCATGGCCAAGAGTCAGAGATGATGGGAGCTGTTGTCTAAAACACCTGGAGGGGAGCAAATTGAAGAAGGCCGATGACTGCATTTACGTATGAACAATTTTATTTTATATACAGTGGTACCTCTGTATTCGAACGGGATCCATTCCAGAGCCCCGTTCGCATCCTGAAGCAAATGCAACCCTGTGTCCACGCATCTGCATTTGCGTGTGCCGTGATTCGCCACTTCCACGCATGCACGTGACGTCATTTTGAGCATCTGTGCATGCGCGAGTGGCGAAACCCGGAAGTAACATGCTCCGTTACTTCCGGGTCACCACGGAGTGCAACCTGAAAATGCTTAACCTGAAGCTACTTCAACCCGAGGTATGACTGTAGCTGTGGCGGCACTGTGTGATTTTATTTGTGGAAGTCAATATGTCCAGCTTGTTATGATTCTTATCAATTGCACTTCTATTTAGAATGTTGAGGAATTCAAGCAGGACACTGATTTTTGCACATTTAATTCAATTCGATGTAATAATGGTAGCAAAATCCTGCAAAAACCACCGGGAGGTTCTGCAAACGCCCATAGCTAAAAACTTCAGTGGGAAATAGAAGTGTGTAGTCATCTCTGAAGTGCAAAGAGGTTGATCTGCTCTGCTCCTTATCATTTCTAGGTGGAAGAATAGAATAATAGAATCATAGTATTGTAGAGTTGGCAGGGACTATGAGGGTCATCTAGTCCAACCCCCCTGCAATGTATGAATCTTTTGCCTAACATGGGGATTGAACCCATAACCCTGAGATTAAGAGTCTCATGCCCTACCAGCTGAGCCATGTTAGAGCAATAGTAGAGAGCTTACTGCAGGAGACGATAACAAATTAACAAAGCCTTAACATTTTCCTCTCCCTTGGGAAGTAGCATACAAGGACTCTGCAACATGATTATTCTGAGCCAGTTTCCTTCAATCTCTTGCTACTCCTGAATGTGGACTCTATGATCCGGGCGACCAGGAAAAAGTAGATGTATGCAAGAGGATACACAGAATAACACAGTCTTTTGCAGTGGGCAGTACCATTTCGTATCACCCAGCTGAGAAAATAAGGAGGTTAGCCGCAGTAATTGTTGCAGATGCACAGTCAGGGGTCTTGCTTGACTCACTTGCTAGAAAGGCCTAGTTTGGTATTCCACAGCAAGAATACAATACCTGGCACTGGATTTTTAAGGTAGCAATATGCTTTATAGCAGGAGTGGAGTCACGACTGGCCGGCAAAGGCTGCTAAAAATGGCAAGGAAAAGGGATCAGGAACTGAAAGGATTAAGTTGTAGATAGGTAGCCGTGTTGGTCTGCCATAGTCAAAATAAAAAAATTCCTTCCAGTAGCACCTTAAAGACCAACTAAGTTAGTTCTTGGTATGAGCTTTCGTGTGCATGCACACTTCTTCAGATACACTGAAACAGAAGTTGCCAGATCCTTCTATATAGTGAGAAGGTGGGGAGGGGTATTACTCAGAAGGGTGGTGGGAATGGGAGATAGGCAGATAGCTGAGATGAGCCTGTTGACGACTCTTAACGACTGTAATAGGTCTTACAGGAAAAGGCAAGGGGTGAGAAGGTGAGAAATGGCTTAGTCATGTATAGTGAGATAAGAATCCAATGTCTTTGTTCAAACCAGGTCTCTCCATGGTTTTAAGTTTGGTAATGAGTTGTAATTCAGCAGCTGTAATTCAGGATTAATTTAGGTCCATTGAGGTTGAAGTCACTAGCTATTTTTAGCCTAGAGTAGAGAAGGGGTGTATGGGGTGTTATAGGAGGGGTGGTACCTCTGGTTGAAATCACATTGTGCTCCACCTTTGGTCCTCACCCTGCACTTAGCTCTCACCTGTGGCTCCTAGAAGCTGTCAGCATGCAACAGCAGCCACATCCTGGGAAACAGCTTTGACTGGCCAGCTAAACCAGGTGAGGGCAGCTGATGGGTCTCAAACCCTCGGTGAGGCAGATGAGGCTCATCAACCTGGGAAGGGAAACCATCTAGGAGAAGGAAAATGCTGGTCCTAAAGCTCCACTCATTCGTGAGAAAGGCTTTGGGGGTAAACTCCAAGGAAAAATCTGTACCGCTGCCTGTGTGAGCCATCTTTGGGAGAAATAAAGTCTACCTAAATCTGGAGTGGAGCCCCTAAGACAATTGGATGATACCTTGTATGCCTTCTTCCAGCAATTCCAAGCTGGTGTCAAACATACTGCTCTGCTTTCCTTTGGACCACATCAGTGAGGCTGAGAGGCAGGTTTTGTTGTCTGAGCAGCCCAGGACCTCCATACACATAGCCCAGGCTTGCACCCCAGAGAGGTCACTTCGGTGCTGCTCATGTAGCAAAAACAATGCAGGAGGAAGCAGTTACAAGTTAGCTCTCTCTGCAGCCACAGCAGGCACTGTGATTCTCCCCGGAGGCACTCTCCATTGTCTCTTGAGATAGGGTGATGCCAACAACAACAACAGCAAAAAGCAGAGAAGACCATGGGGATATCATGATGACATTATTCAAAAACCTGAAAACTGTTACATGGAACAAGACAAAGGCTTTTCTGCTATCCCAGAAGGCAGGACCAGATCTGATGTGCTTCAAGCATTAGAAAGGTAGGTTTCAGTTGAACATTAGGAGAAACATCTAAATTGTAAGAGCCAGTGGTAGCTGGTGCCAACTGGGACTGGTAGACCAGCAGACAGGGAGCTCAACAGTAGCTGGGGCCAGAGCCAATAAAAGGCTAGTTTAGTTTCCATCCTCTTCCCTGCTGAGATTTACGAGGGCAACACTGATACAGAAGAAGAGGAAGCTGATGGCCAGGGCCATTCCCTTGACTGGTTTTAAGCAAGAAGGCAGGCACATAGGGGATGACTGAGGGCAAACTGATATTGGTGGAACAGAACTCTGTTTGCTCTTATGGGCCATTTGCCACTGGTAAGAGCAGATCAATCAAAGACCAAGTATGTACAAGGGTGATGGCTTCTCTCTTTCACTGAAGGTCATTAGGCAAAGGCTGAACAGCCATCTGTTGAATATTTGCTGGGGTAGCTCGGTTGGTAGAACATGAGACCCTTAATCACAGGGTTGTGAGTTCAAGCCTCATGCGTTGGGCAAAAGATTATTGCATTGCAGGGGGGTGGACTAGATGACCCTCATGGTCTCTTCCAATTCTATGATTCCTCTAGCTCTCGTATTCCTTTATCAAGCAGGGGGGTTGGACCACCTGAACCTTTCCGTCTCTATGACTCTAAGATTTAAGAATGATAACAACAACAAAGAGGGCTGCAAAGATGAATAGGGAATGGGCATGTGGATTAGGAAGCAGAAAACAGCTATTCCCTCTTCTGGGAGAAACTTTCTTTGAAAAATATGCATCCAAAAATGGCAGAAAGACAATTCTGTACTCCCTGTGGAATCTCCTAATGCTACAGTGAGGGAAGATTATTGGAAGTCATTGCTGCCAGCTCTATTCCTTTTCTTAGCTCTGTGCCAAAACAGTGAAGAAATTCTCATGTGTTGGATGCAGGGTTTTGCTGTTGCACTTAGCTTATTTTCATCTGGCCAGGGAGTGTTTGTGAGGGACCGTTCTTCAGTTTTACAAATCACCTCTCCAGTACTCTGCAGGCTTCCTGGGTGCTTGCCTTTCCTGAAATCTCCATGGCATTCTCAGCCAGGCTTTCGTGTAAGCACAGGAAGGATGGGAAATTACGTACTGCGCACCTGACAGCTGTTCATTGCCATTGTTTCAAGTGAAGTTCTTCTTTACTTCTAATGTAACCAGTGTTTATTATATTTTTTTACAAAAAAGGTAGAAGAAAGGACTTCCCCTGAACATGAAATCAGTGAGTGAAATTGGCATTCAGTAACGAGTGTCATGTACTTTGGTTAAAGCTCTATGTGAGACTCTGACTGCATGTACACCATATATTTAAAGCACATAGAATCTTGGGAAGCATAGTTTGTTAATGGTGCCCTGTGATGGGTAAACTACAGTTCTCAAGATTCTAAACCAACATATGAGAGTGCTGGAGGTGAAATAGTTAAACAGGTTATCCAATCAGAACCCAGGGGGTTGGAGTCAGAGGGACTATAAAACCAGCTCTGGGAGGGGCAAAGGGGGGAGTTTGTTGGGAGTTGGGTGGTTGGTTGGAGTGGGAGTGAATTAGGATAGAGTCTGTGGGTAGGTTGAGTTAGTGTAGCGAAATAAGCTGAGTCAGGAACAGTTAGGAGCCAGGAAGACAAGTAAATATCTGAGAGGTGGTTTAGTGAGTGAGAGCAGGTAGCGGAAGTTATAGGTCTGGATAGGCACCCCATGATTGTAATTGACTGATACTGTTTATGAAACCACATGCTTGTTAAACTGCAATAAATCCCCATGATGGGGTGAGCTCCTGTTGCTCGGTCCCTGCTCCTGCCAACCTAGCACTTCGAAAGCACGCCAAAAAGTGCAAGTAGATAAACAGGTACCACTCTGGCAGAAAGGTAAATGGCGTTTCCATGCACTGCTCTGGTTTCGGTGTTCTGTTGCACCAGAATCGGCTTAGTCATGCTGACCACATGACCTGGAAAAACTGTCTGTGGACAAACGCCAGCTCCCTTGGCCTGTAAAGCAAGATGAGCGCCGCAACCCCAGAGTTGATTGTGACTGGACTTTACTGTCAGAGGTCCTTTACCTTTACCTTTTTATGTGCTTTAAATGTGCCTAGTATGGGGGAGGATCACATTTAAAGAAACAGCTAAAAGTCAAATGGCGGGTTATGAAATAGGTGCTGGTGTTCAAACTGAAAATTTAGAATGTATGCACCAGATTTCATTCCAATATGTGCACTGGTAAAGGCAATCCAGTGCTCCTGCCATTGCAATTGCACCATGCTGCCCTCTCCAATTCCCCTCCCCTCCCTTTGCCAGGAAGTGACATCAACCTACTTGGTGAGAAACTAGTATGGCGGCTGTGCCTTACCTGGTGGGCTGCTTCAGCTGCCAACTTTCAACCAATTAAGGAAGAAGCTTACAAACTGATCCTAAAAGGCCAAGTTAAATGGAAAGCCTATTTTATTCAAGCAGTGAAGTTAGGTGTGTTTTAGAACCTTTGAACACACATGCAGAGACTGAGGAAGATTCTAAGTCCAGGCAAAGCAAGTGATGTCATGAAATCTGAGTTTTCCCACAATAAGTAGAAACAGAATTTTAATGGTTCAAGAAATCCCTTAGGCTGCCTGATCATCTTTGCTCTCCTTTTGATCTGCTGATTGGGAGAGCTCTAAAACTATAAAGGAAGAGTCCAAAAGCCCTTCACAAACTCAACTTTCCACTCTCTTTTTCTCCACTCTTCCCATGAATATCATTCATTTGATCTTCAGCTCCTTCATCTTCCATTGCAGAATGTGGACCTTGCCTGGATTTAAAATATTTAGATAAAAGTTGCTTACAGATGGTGGGAAATTTAATGTGCAGCTGTTTTAATGCAGTGAGTTTGGTTTGGTTTATTTAATTTTGATTTTTTTAAAAAAAAGAGAAGCAGGAAGCTGGATTTAAAAGTGGTGGAAGTATTATAGCACAGCTCCCTTGTTGGGAAAAGGCAACTGTTAAACATTTATCAGTTGGCTGCCTTGTGGAGAAAAAGCGTGCCGACAGCCCAAGCTGTCCTTAGGTGCAGCCTCATTTTCCCAGACTTCCAAAGCTGTGCACAGTGTGACAAGATGAGTGTTAAATGCAAAATATTGCATAATGCATACCGTGCCTTTTAATGTCTTTTTGCCATAAAGTGTAGCATTGCAGGGCACGGAGCGGAATGTTTCTTCCGTTTTGTTCCATTCACCCCACATATAATATGAGATTCCAAATTCTGCAATCAAAGATTACATTCCTTTGCAACAGCTCTCATTAAAAAGGACTTTTTAATGAGTCTTTCACATGCCCTTACCCTATTTAAAAAAAGAAGCAACACTGAATTTCTAGTACCCCACAGTGCGCAATATCTTTTTTTAAAATTTACTACATTTACACTGGTATATTGACACAAGAGAGGATGCAAACTAACATACTGTGATAGAGAATGATCACTTATTGGATTAGAGAAGTGTCTGCTCATTAGCACTTAAGAGCTGATTGGAGTACAACACAGCTGCTGACAAACATCTCTGAGAGGTGTGGGTTACTGCAGGAGAATGATCTTCTGTATGTTCAAAAGCTTCCACATTTTAGCACCCAATTAGGCTCAAAATTGTTTATCCATCTAGCCAAACATCCATCCTTCCATCCATTCATTCATGACATTCATATCCCACCTTTCCTTCAAAGATCTCAAGATCCCCCTGTTTTGTCCTAATAACAATCCTGTGCTAGGTTCGTGGAATCATACATTTGTAGAGTTTGAAGGTACTCCGATGGTCATTTAGTCCAACTCCCTGAAATCCAGGAATTTCCACAAGTGGTCTCCCATCCAATTTGAAACCATACCGGACCCTGCTTAGCTTTGCTAAGGCCACCGATTGTTGAGTTTGGATGTCATGGATGTGGTTAAAACATAGCTGTCAACATTTCCCTTTTTAAAAGGGAAATTCCCTTATTCCAAATAGGATTCCTCGCAAGAAAAGGGAAAAGTTGACAGCTATGGGTTAAAATGGAAGAGGAGGAAGAGGAAAGCAAAATGCGGAAGCCGGGGAAAGGCTAGGCTTCATATTGTAATGCTAAACCACGGCTTAGCATTATCGCTAAACTAGCCTAATATGCCTCTCTGTGCTTTCTCTTCTTTGTGCAGTATGATAATAAAAATGTTCTGAGCAGACCACTGAAGAGCAAGTGATATCTTATTCTGTGATGCACATGCCTTGCAAAATCATTTTGTGGCGGGTTCCTGGACAAAACCTGGTTCAGGGTTTGGTGGAAATGAACCGCCCAGCTGTTCCTTGCTAAGCAAGAAGTTACATCGATAAGCAAGGAGTTACAGCCGTGTCCACAGGAGGAAGCTCACGTGTGCTTCCAGTTGCTTCTGAAAGTCATTTTGGAACATTAGGAATACAGTGGAATCTCGGGTTAAGAACTTAATTCGTTCCAGAGGTCCGATCTTAACCTGAAACTGTTCTTAACCTGAGGTACCACTTTAGCTAATGGGGCCTCCTGCTGCTGCCCACCGCCGCCGCACAATTTCTGTTCTCATCCTGAAGCAAAGTTCTTAACCCGAGGTACTATTTCTGGGTTAGCAGAGTCTGTAACCTGAAGCGTCTGTAACCTGAAGCGTATGTAACCCGAAGTACCACTGTACACCCCATGAGCCAGGATTATGATACCTGGAATGAAAAGTATTGTTTTTCCTTTGGATAAACAGCATTGGACGGAGCAATCCAAGCACCCTTTGAACCTGACTGGAGTCAGGAGATTGGGTTGAGATGTCCCTCTGTCCACCCCTGCCAGGCTCTGTCAGTCTCCCCCTAGCTGCTGGCTGCAGAGTGATGCCAGTGTCACTCCACTGGCACATCCCCTTCTGCCCATGGAATGCAGGTAATTCTGGAGTCATGGCCCTCTGGCATCACCTGAGGCATCTGGTCCTGATCAGTGCACCAGATCTGGCCTGGTACAGCGACTTGCCTATCCTCTCACCTCCTGCCTTGGCTGCCCTGAGTGGCGTGGCTGCAGAGGTGGTACGCATAAAGTCCTGCCTTTCCTGGGGTGGTTGTGGTGGAAAGCCTAGGATTGCTCATAGTGTCATCACCTAGTTCTTTGAGAAGAGCTGTGCCCATTTCACCTAGACTGGAGAAGTTGAAAACAGAGGCGTTATCTGCACCTTTCTGTCTTCCAAATATGATATTAGTGGAGCAGAAGCAATGTCACATAAGGAATACAGTGATAGCACATTTCCTGAACGCTTGGGCCTTGCATGCCTGTAGAAATTTGTAAGCCATTTGAGATGAGAAGCTGTATCAATTGGCCCTAAATCACTACCTGATGACAGCTTTGCAAGAACTCTGGTTTGCCTCAACTCCCGTTGTAGCGACTGTATTTTGACTTGATAGTTAAGATTGAACATGGATGCCTTTGTCAGTTTTCCTTTTCCATTGGAAAAAAATGGAAACGGAAGACAACATTTCTTTGAACAGGAGTGGACTGATTTTGTACTTTTAGCAATGGTTGCTGAATGTGTCGGCATGCCTAACTGTTCCCTACGTTACACATGATGTTGATAAAAATGAATGTGGTGATGAATGTTTTCTCTATTATTGGGCCGGAATTAAATTTGTTGCAATCTGCTTCAAAGCACCAACTCTGTGGAACTCCTACACTCATATCCAAAATGAAGGTGTGGAAACGAGATTCAGCCACCTGGGGGTCTTCATAACAGTGAACTGGGGGGTAGGGATGAATGGGGTGCCCAGAGAAAGCATCATTAGTGGGTTCTGGCAGGAAGTGTTGGGCTAAGGATATGTTGTGTTGGGATCCAAACAAAGAAGGTGTTGAGGCTTGTCAGAAACTGCAGGACCACAGAGTGACATTTGGCTTGCTTGTTGGGTAATGTACAAAACATTAACAGGAGCAATTGCTAGATTTCTTTTTTATGGTCACAAAGATTTGGTAAAGAGATTTTGTCAGTTTAAGTGCTTTTTCTTTTGGTCCTGTTCTTTATTTTATATATGCACCAAGTGAACCAATAAACTGAAACTGGCACGGGGACAAATAGAAGAGGACGCGTTCACCCCAGTATGGCTCCCCTTTATCACATACACAGCCCAATAAGACAACAAGAACCCGCCACCAGCATACAAATGAATCTGGCTTCCTTGACCCAAACAAACCCCACTGCAGCCACCCACAGACAACCAACCACACCCTGGGCCCCCAACCTCTCTCACTACCAAGGAAACGTAACAAGTGAATGGAAAGAGAACCTGTCTAGTTGACGCTGATACGAAATCCCACATGTACACTGCAATAAATATAAATTTCACCTCCACCCCTCCTCTCCCCCCTCGTCTTCCTGACCTTATACTGTACTCAACACTAATGTCTCATAACAAATGTAACTGATCTGTAGAGAAGACTGTACAATTTGAAAAGAGAGACAAGACATGTACTTTTGCAAATCAAGAAAATCTTTAATAATAACAATAATAATAATAAAAATATATATGCACCAAGTACTTTCTACTTAGAATAGACCCATTTAATTTAATGGGCAGGACTAATTTAGCCCCATTAATTGCAATTGATGCTTTTGAATTATGGTGCTGGAGGAGACTCTTGAGAGTCCCATGGACTGCAAGAAGATCAAACCTATCCATTCTGAAGGAAATCAGCCCTGAGTGCTCACTGGAAGGACGGATCCTGAACCTGAGACTCCAATATTTTGGCCACCTCATGAGAAGAGAAGACTCCCTGGAAAAGACCCTGATGTTGGGAAAGATGGAGGGCACAAGGAGAAGGGGACGGCAGAGGACGAGATGGTTGGACAGTGTTCTCGAAGCTACCTGCTTGAGTTTGACCAAACTGCGGGAGACAGTCGAAGACAGGAGTGCCTGGCGTGCTCTGGTCCATGGAGTCACGAAGAGTCGGACACGACTAAACGACTAAACAACAACAACAATTGCAATGGGTCTACTCTGAGTAAAACTTCTGAAACCTACAATTTTTTTCCCCCACCCCAATTACTTGTTAGCTTCTCCCTGTCATTCTAGAGGGAGCCAAGTTTTTGCAAGTAGATACAACCCACTGCATTTTAACTCACTTTCTATGAGAAATTTGTGTTAGCAACCATTTCAGTGCTTTAGTTTGTTTTTAAGGGGTCTCCGCGTAGTAATATTTTATATATCTGTCTATCAAATGCTACTAACTCAAGTAAAAGCATTAAAATAACATTATAGATCACAAAAAAGACATAACTGTAACACCATAACTGTAAAATAAAAATAAGTGAATATTGGCATCAATTAAAAGTAGCCATGAAACACCCACGTCTTTAAGGCCCATTTAAAAATAGTCCTCCTTGAACTTTTACCAGCAAATTCCCAGAAAAGGTTTAGAAAAACCTGGTCCATCCATCATGCTGCTCATGGAAGTTAAATACAGTGGTACCTTGGGTTAAGAACTTAATTCGTACTGGAGATCCATTCTTAACCTGAAACTGTTCTTAACCTGAGGTACCACTTTAGCTAATGGGGTCTCCCACTGCCGCCGCGCTGCCAGAGCACGATTTCTGTTCTCATCCTGAAGCAAAGTTCTTAACCCGAAGTACTATTTCTGGGTTAGCGGAGTCTGTAACCTGAAGCGTCTGTAACCCGAGGTACCACTTTATTGGGGGGAAGGAAGCAACAGAACCAGCTGTGGATGGCCACAGCTTATTTATGAGTCTAGCCAAAATGCAGAGGGATTTTGTCTTGTATCGTCAAGAGTTCATTATTTGCAAGCAATGTGGTCATGCATTGGTCAAATCCTACTTCTCCCTTTCCATTCTAAATCTCAGCAATATTACTATTCCAAAGTGGGTGTTCTCTCACTTTAGTGAGAGAACACATAGATCATGTTATACAGTCTTGATAGAAATATACTATTAATTATAAGAGTATTGAATCTGGTAGTCTTAGTGCCACCAGTACAAATTGTTGCAGTGCCAAAGATTAAATTTGAAATCTTTTTTTTTTAAAAAAAAGCAAAGTGTTAATACAGCACAGGCTTTTAATGCTTAGGATCACAACACTAAAATGACAGTATCAGAAGGCTGCTTTGATCTTTGTCCATTTATGTTGCATGCACTAAAACATCACTTCACTTATTGAACTCTATATGGTGAAGGCAGACAAAGACGGCACTTTAGAGATCTAACAAACAGCTGGGAATGGTGACCTGCCCCCTGCCCCATGGAAGTCTTCCATTTCAAGGCCCTTAGGATCCATTTAATTCCAGAGAAGCTCTCATCTTCACAAAGAACTTGCTGTCGTACAAGAGGAGGTGATAAATATCTCAGAAGACTAAGGCTCTGAATAATTGGTGATAAATATGTAATAAGGCAACATTTCAGCGACACAATAAAGAGCCTGTATTTTTACCCCAAGGCCTGCTAGTGAAAATTCATGACCTGAAACATTAAAACCAAACTGGCTGGTTTCCTGCTTCTTCTGACAAAAAAAGCAATTTTCCTTTTTGGATCATCAGATGACAAAAGGTACCGTGGGATTGCTTGCATGAATGAGGAGATAGCACTGGTCTCCAAAGATAGCCAAGGATGGCGAGCGTCAATATGGAATGAGTTACTAGCAATTCGTATCTGGTCTGTTATAGCTTTGGGCAGAGAAAACATTGCTGAGAAGCATGCAGGCTATTTCGACAGTCTCTTTATGCCTAGATTGAATGGGGAAACCTAGATTGAAAAAGAAATAGTGCTGGAACAACTTCCTTCTCAAAGCTACATCCTCAGGGCTACTTTGTAGGACCGATTTCTGAGCTTAGGACCGATTTCTGAGCTTAGGAGTTGGGCCTTATAAGACTGCTCCACACTCGTTCTCTGAAAGAAGGATGCTGGTAAAAGCAGATCTGGCAGCCCAGGATTTGTATACTCCTGTTAGTGTCTGGTGGGGAACCCCATGCAGCAGAGGAACTAAAGAAAAAGAGTTCAGAACGAATGTGCAAAGCTGCCACTTGTAGCTATACCACATCAGGTACAGTTGTACCTTGGTTTTTGAACGCCTTGTGACTCATACGTTTTGGCTCCCGAACGCCGCAAAACCAGAAATGAGTGTTCTGGTTTGCAAACTTTTATTGGAAGCTGAATGTCTGACGGGGCTTCTGCGGCTTCCGATTGAGTGCAGGAAGCTCCTGCCGCCAATCGGAAGCCGTACCTTGGTTTGTGAACGTTTTTGGAAGTCGAACAGACTCTGTGAAATATACTCGGAGTCGAGTGTGAATTTCATGCTCTTTATTCAGCTCATAGTAGCAATGAATGAAACTTTCCCCCAAACGTCTGCTATATATACATTATTTACACAATGGGCCCCACGGGATTGGCTAGTTCCAGGATTCAGCTGTAGGCCAATCAGGTTGCTGATTCACTTCCACCTGGAGCTGGATTGGGTGGCTACTGTGGACCAATCAGACTGCTGCATTCTGGACCCTATTGTTCTAGGACCAATCAGACTGCTGCATTCTGAATCCTATTGTTCTAGGACCAATCAGATTGCTTCATTCTGAATCCTATTGTTCTAGGACCAATCAGACTGCTGCATTTTGAATCCTATTGTTCTAGGACCAATCAGACTGCTGCCTTTTGGGTCCTATTCAACTCAGTACATAACACCTGATGTGCCCTAGTTCCCCCGGTTGGGGGGCTGGGAGGGATACATGCCCAAGGCTTAAGCCAAGGTCTTCCTACATTTGGAAGTTTAATAAAGTTGTGGCCTAATTTTAATTCCATATAATGTTGTCAGAGTCTTTATTCCTTTGTTATGATCCCTGAGGGGCTGGGGCTGTCGCCGCCTGGTCAGGCAATGTGAGAAGTTGCCTTGTGCCAGAATTCTGAAGTGACACAAAGCTCTTTCCCCATTCTAGATAACTCCCCGTTCTTGTTTTCTTCGGTTGTCTCAGATATTTATACCAGCAGAACTTCTCCCCAGTGCTCTGTTTTGTGAATGCTAATGCCCGCCTAAACTTCTGCTCACCCTTTGAAACACTGGTAACTGCAAGCTCAGTGTTTTGTTTTGTTTTATGTTATTATTTTAAAAAGCCTTTTCTGGTGTCATGGAGTTATTGCTTTGACTTTCCTTTAATATGGTGCCAAGATTGCCCTGCTCCCCCCGGGAGTTATTAAACATGTTTCAAATCATGCAAGCCCAACTCTTTAAGGGCTTTTAAAGTGTTACCCCACACCACGGGAGCGGAAAAATACCAAGGAACTTTCCCAACAAAATCTGCTGTAAATTACTACAAGACTCTGACAAGAAAGAAAATTGAGTATAAAAATTCTATCATAGGCCTATTGTACAGTAAATCTTCAGGCAGAGTTCCTCACACCCCCCCCCCCCCCAGATTGCCTATACCTGTGTCGGCTTGCGCTTGACTAAAATAAGGTCGATGGTATTTCACAGCTATTAATTGGGCCAAAGAAGATGGAAGAGTGAGAGGAGTAAGAAAGACAAAAAGAGAAACAATGGTAGAATGGCTAAACATTGGGAACGTTTTAAAGGTGTCTTTCCAGGTTAGCCCTATGTCAATACTTCTGCCGCTAGGGTTTGTTTACTGTTTACTCTCTGTATTCCTTACATGCAGTACTGTTTCTTTTCTGCTACAGTTCATATTCCTTCAAAAACTTCATTATTCATCTCATGGTGTGCTGCAGCAAAATTGCATCATTTACACAATTAAGTACAGTCATACCTTGGGTTACAGGCGCTTTGGGTTATGCAATTTCGGGTTGTGTACTGCGCTGAACCCGGAAGTACCGGAATGGGTTTTGGCGCTTGTGCATGTGCAGAAGCACTGAATTGCGACCTGTGTGTGCGCAGACACACTGCGCTGCGGGTTGCGAACACTGAGGGTTGCAAACATGCTTCCCACATGGATCACGTTCGCAACCAGAGGGTCCACTGTACATAAATTATCATTGCATCATCCCAACCCATTTGTTTCAGTGCAAAGGAAACACAATGAAACTTGAGTGGAGGTTGAGAAGGGATCAATTGAGCATAATTTCTGGACTGACAGCAACAGCAATTACTAGTCATATTGACTGGACTGCTTTCCATTCTGGAGATGGGGCAAATAAGTGAACATTGGCAATTGCTGCTCCTGTTTCCATATTTTCCAACGTCCCTTGATGCCACCTTTAAGAATAAAGATGTGTAAGATCTGTTCAGATTATGACTTGAACACCAGAGGGCTTTATAAAAAGGTGGATTGGGGTATTGTACAGGTGTGCACAGAAGCCTTTTCCTTGACATTTCCAGGTGTGTTGGGCTCCTCTTTTGACCTTCATGTCTTTAACACAGAGGTCTTCAGAGAGTTTCTAGGCATGTTCAGTTGAAAATACTTGGAAACCTCCCTCAAATCAGGAACGCTGAGCAAGGCTTTAATAAGAGAAACACACTTTATAAAAGCACTGTCAAGGTGAAATTTGGTTGTCAAAACTTTAAAATGACAGTAACCCCCCCCAAAAAAAAAACCTTTAAAATGACAATAAAAAAAATAATCCTGTGCCAATTTATACCTCAGTAGCTGAAGATCTATATTGGGTACGTAGCCAGAATTTAGTGAGTTTTTAAAAAGTAAAATAAAATACACATTACCGAATTTACTAGATTGTTGCAGTTACTCTACTTAGGAAGCATTATATTCCATAAACATAAAAATGCACTTAGTGTGTGTTTTTTTCTAATATAAAAGCCATATAAATCGAATGCGTAAATTCCTTATCCTTATGTAACAGAGCTTGTAAACCATAACAGGTTTATTTTTTCTCCTTTTACCAACAAAATATTTTCAAGAATTTTGATAAAAGTCATAATTTCTTTCATGGTTTCTTACTCAATGTGTACTCAGTTGAAGTCCTTTGATTGTCCATTCCAAAACCACCTCATTCCCCTCTCATTTTTACATTAAACGCCAAAGGAATCATGGGCGATGTGTTCATGTAATCCCTTTGTCTATCGGAATAACATCAAACAAGGGGGAATGGACAAAACATGGTGCAAATGTTTAATTGTCTGTCACTGGAAGAAGACTGCATCATCTGTTTAATCCAGCTGATTACTTTTGAGTCTGTAATAAATAAGAACAGCCTGTCATGAAATGTGCTTGCAGCTTTGTCCCATCTAGGAAGATGTGCTCTCTCATTCCTTAGGGTGGCGATGTTCTTTGCTAATACTATTGGCTTAATTTGTTATGGGGGGACGACGACTGCAGAATAGACTACTGCAGAACAAGGCTAGATTCTGACTGACTCTACCATGAGGGTTTTTTGTTGTGGTTTTTAAAAATATGCATGTATTTTTTTGGGGTAGTATGGTGGCTAACTCTTTCTTTAGCAGCCTGTGGCTGATGTGCTTCCTTCTGGTTTTTGTCCATTCATTTTGTTTTGTTCATCATCTGCACACTGAATTTGTATCTTGAAATAAAGTTAAAAATCCCAGCAAGAAAAAGGACAAACACTGTATAACAATACAGCAAGGTCACCAATTAAGAGAAAAAGGGGGAAAGCAAATTCACTGCTGATAGGCTTTGAATATGCAAGTTTTGTAGCTGAATCACAGGTAGAAAAGCAAAATGTGCATCTATGTGTTTGTTTGCAATGGGATCAGAATGGCTTCCACACAGGAGATAAACAGAAAATGTGCACTATAACTACTTATTACAAACAAACAAACAAACAAACAAACAAACAAACAGGAAATTCTGTTGTCAGGTTTTTAAATAGATGTTGGGTGTCCTTCTGTCGAGGATTATTTAGCTGTGATTCCTAGATAGCCTTGAGGCCCCTTCCAGCTCTGAAATTCTATGATTCTTTGCTTGCTGGATTTGCTAAATAGGTTTGTACCTAATCATGAAGGGCTTCCATACTGTCACTACTTTCAGGTGGGATTCACCTGCCGGCAAATTCAGGTTGTGCAATTGAAGTTGATTTGGAACTCTTGTACAATAAACCTGTTTCCTTAAAATATCATGCTGTTGGTGATAAGGAATGTGACATTGGAAACTGTGGGATGACAGCTGTTTGATGCAACTAACCTTTCTGCAAACAAATCAGAGTGAATTCTAAATAAATAGCCAATGCCGTCTTAACCTCTCTGCAATTTGTGCAAAAAGAAAAGAGAAGAAATCAGGATGAATAGGTCATCTGAAAGTTATCATATTCTCCCTAATTTTTTATCAACCAACTACTGCTACTTCAGAGTAACTCCCAGTCCCATGCCACACATGTCTTTGCTGCTGCATACAATTGCTTAGGAAGGTCTTTATACAGGAATCCAGGGTCAATAGGTATAATATGACAAGGAAACATAGCATTTATAGTAAGAAGAAGAAGAAGAAGAAGGTGGTAAAGGACCCCTGACAGTTAAGCTCAGTTGCAGAGGACTCTGGGTTGCAGTGCTCATCTCACTTTCAGGCCGAGGGAGCTGGCGTTTGTCCACTCCACAGACAGTTTTTCCAGGTCATGTGGCCAGCATGACTAAGCTGCTTCTGGCACAATGGAACACCAAAACCAGAGCAGTGCATGGAAACACTGTTTACCTTCATGCCGGAGTGGTACCTATTTATCTACTTACATTTTTTGGCATGCTTTCGAGCTGCTAGGTTGATAGGAGCTGGGACCAAGCAACAGGAGTTCACCCTGTCACAGGGATTTGAACCACCAACCTTCTGATCGGCAAGCCCAAGAGGCTCAGTGGTTTAGACCACAGTGCCACCCGCGTCCCTATTATAGTTAGACTACAGACAGTCTAATGCAGGGCAATTCTTGGCCATAATTGGCAACCATATTCCAGGACACCCACATTGTTGAACATTCCCACCCAAAGTGAAAGTATAAACCAGTCAGTCCAACTCCCTGTTAGCAATGTTAGGTAAGGGTTTTCTATGCCATCCACTGGTAATACTCTATGTTCTGCTGTTGCCCTCAGGTCTTCAGACATCCCATAAGAATCTGGTTGAGCACTGTGAAAATCTTATAATCTTATGAAAGCTTTGCTTTAGGATTCCTCTGTATTTGTGTCAACTGATAAGGATGCAAAGAGACTGGGATAGAGCATTAATTGTCTCCCTTAAAAAACCTCTCCTAATTTATTGTCCCATGTTACAGGATGGAATGTCATCCAAATGATGGCATTTGGAGACTGTAATACATAGATGATTACAGACTGTAGCGGAGGAAACACTAGCATCTACTAAAGATTCCCGATAAATTGGTGGCTGTTTGGCTCCCTCCTTGGTGGGAAACTGGTGCAGGTGTTGCTGATAGTGCCAAGAGATCAGTTTCACTTCTTTTAGAGGTAGCTGCATGCAAGAGCAGTCCCCCTTTAGCCAGTCAGTGAAACAAGCAATATGCTTTTCCTGCTCTCTGAGTGTGAAAGCCTTGAGGATTGTGGCGTGCCTTTCATTTTGGACGATGCGACACTGGATGATGCAGCTCTCTGAGTGTGAAAGCCTTGAGGATTCTATTGTTCCTCTCATTCTGGGTGAGGAGGCACTGATCTTGATAGAGAAAGACCAGTGGTCGGGGTTTGTTTATTTATTCTTTTACCAGCATTGCCAAGCAAGTGCATTGTCTCTAATACTAAGTGCTCAAGGGTGATTTTAGGCTTGCCCCAGCAACCGGTGGCATAGCATAGGTTGCCAACATCCGGGGCCATGCAGAGAGGTTGGGAGGAAAACAGATAGAGGAAACAGGCACATTCAACTGCCTTATGGTGTCCATGTCACCCAGGAGATCACAGCTGCAGAGATAAGAAAAGTCATTCTATGACCCTCAACACTTGCCCACTGCTGCTTGTTCTGGGTGCACTCATTTAGTGCTCTGAGGAAGAGCATACCCATCCTACAAGCAGTGCTATTTTTATAGAAAAATAGGTGCCGGACCTCACCATTAATGCCTCTCTCATTCTCTTTCTGAGAGCCAGTGTGGTGTAGTGGTTAAGAGCGGTAGACTTGTAATCTGGGGAACCGGGTTCGCGTCTCCACTCCTCCACATTCTAGACTAGCTGGGTGACCTTGGGCTAGTCACACTTCTCTGAGGTCTCTCAGCCTCACTCACCTCACAGAATGTTTGTTGTGGGGGAGGAAGGGAAAGGAGAATGTTAGCCACTTTGAGACTCCTTCGGGTAGTGATAAAGTGGGATATCAAATCCAAACTCTTCTTCTTCTTCTTAGAATGGCACCTGAGAGGTGCCAGAAGTGAGTTCCTGTGAATTCCAGCTGGAAAAAAAGCTCTGTCTACAAGAGATCTGAGTTCAGCAGCACCGTCATGGCATAATTTCAGATTTTTTTTTACTTATTTCCCATTTCTCTAGAAGTCTCCCTCCCTCCCTCCCTTTTTTGGAAAACTGGAGAAATTGCTATTTTGTCATTCCCTCAGGCCCTTCACTCCAAGCGTTTCCTTGAGAGACTCCAATCCAATTAATTGCTAAAATAATGAAGAAAACTGTAGCAAAATAGGGAGTGTAACTCTTTTGATCTTACCATGCGCACAATGTTGTATTGTTTTCCTTTGGTTATTTCCCCCTCCCTTCCCCTGATATCTCATTGCTATCAGATTTCACATTGGATAGGTTTATATTTTATAAGGAGATGGACACTATTCAGATGTTCTTCTGAACAAATAGCTTGTGCTTGCGGCTGATGTTATGTTTGGTGTGAAGTCAGAAAAGATCCGTGCAAGTAGCTTGCACTTGTAGGTTCTGTCCATGACTGTTCAGAGAACTTTTGAATAGGCAAGGTCCCAATTGCATGGAAAGAGGGTGGTGCTGTGGGTTAATCCACAGAGCCTAGGACTTGCCGATCAGAAGGTCGGCGGTTCAAATCCCCGTGATAGGTTGAGCTTCCATTGCTCGGTCCCTGCTCCTGCCAACCTAGCAGTTTGAAAGCACGTCAAAGTGCAAGTAGTTCCTCTGGCGGGAAGGTAAACGGCATTTCCGTGTGCTGCTCTGGTTCACCAGAAGCGGCTTAGTCATGCTGGCCACATGACCCGGAAGCTGTACGCCGGCTCCCTCGGCCAATAAAGCGAGATGAGTGCCGCAACCCCAGAGTCGGCCACAACTGGACCTAATAGTCAGGGGTCCCTTTACCTAGGCTTTTATAGACATTATGCCAAATGCACATAGGGGAACGTCTATCAGGCCATCTTCTCACCTCTATGTGCATTTAATACTCGGGGTGTACACAGCCCCAAGATTCACTTTAAATCTGTATCCATGCATTATTATTTTTTAATCCATTCTGTTTCCAAGCCACTCTTATTTTCTGTCTATGTTTTGGGTTCAGTTTCACTATCATAAGGAATACAAGGCCACATTCACGCCATACATTAAAAGCACTCATATATTGGCCTAGATAGCTCAGTTGGTTAGAGCATGGTGCTGATAACACCAAGGTTGAAGGTTCAATCATGGTATGGGACAGCTGCATATTCCTGCATTGCAGAGGGGTTGGACTATAATCAGGGGTCAGCAAACTTTTTCCAGCAGGGGGCCGGTCCACTGTCCCTTAGACCTTGCGGGGGGCTGGACTATATTTGGGGGGGGGGAATGAATGAATTCCTTTGCCCCACAATAACCCAGAGATGCATTTTAAATAAAAGCACATATTCTGCTCATGTAAAAACACTTTGATTCCCGGACCGTCCGCAGGCCAGATTTAGAAGGTGATTGGGCCGGATTTGACCCCCGGGCCTTGGTTTGCCTATACCTGGACTAGATGATCCTCAGACCCTAACTCTACAGTGGTACCTCGGGTTAAGTACTTAATTTGTTCCAGAGGTCTGTTCTTAACCTGAAACTGTTCTTAACCTGAAGCACCACTTTAGCTAATGGGGCCTCCTGCTGCTGCTGCACCGCTGGAGCACGATTTCTGTTCTCATCCTGAAGCAATTTTCCTAACCTGAGGTACTATTTCTGGGTTAGCGGAGTCTGTAACCTGAAGCGTATGTAACCCGAGGTACCACTGTACAATTCCATGATCTCTATGACCACTTTAACAAATATGGCTTCCCTCCAAAGTATCTTGGGAACTGTAGTTTGCTAGGAATACTTAAAACAGCATGCAGCATCTAGTAGCAAAAATAGCAAGGGGACTTTACGGTTTCACCCTAGTTCTAGAAACACCCCACCGATGACGTTGCTCACAGGCCTTCACCTGCAACAGCTTCTTACAAGGGCAAGGACATTTGATGGCAGTTTTAAAACATTTGGCATGTGGGTTAATGAATACGTATAGGACATTATTGGCCCTATGAGGCACCTGGTTCAGGCCTATTTGCGGGGATCTGCGTGGACCTGTTGTTCCTAGTCAAGTCTGAGTCTGAATGAAAAGGGAAACATTCATCCGAGCCTCATCCTCTGTAACAAGGGAACCATTATGAAAACTCCAGGGATAAGCTTCTATGGATGCTGTGACCATTGTCGCCAGGCTAGCATTCCAGATAGCAGCATCCCCTGAGGAACTGCAGAGTGACATGCTGAGGAACCAGCGTGACAGAAATTAGCGTTTAGGGGACAATTTTGCTTCCTTTGGGAAAATGTCACATTCGGAAGACTAAAAATGTCAAGGTTTCGGTGCTGGTATCTATAAAGTAATAATCCAATGTTTGAACTGGAGGAATCTTTATTTGTGGCTTAAGGAGATAGCCTAAAATGACTTTTCTTTAATGATGGATTCCCACCCCATGCTTTTAATATGGGTAGTATGGGTCTATATTTTTTTAAAAATGTAGACTCCTGATGCCCTTCACAATCATCTCCCAATAACAGCTGACACAGTAAACTAGACCTTAGAAGGGCATTGAAAACAAATGAGTCACTAAAGGAAAGATTTGATTAAGGTCACGCAATGTCAATGGCAGGTGTGGGACTACCAGACTTACTAAAGTATATTTCTACTCCTATTATTTTCCCTTGTTGTGACACAGTTAAGTAGGCCTTATGGAGATGTTAGGGCAATTGCGCACCTGGCTGGTTTGGAACGGGTGTTTCCTTTCTAGCCAACGGGAGAAACTTTATTGCCTTCCCTTGGTAGTGAACAAACGTGAATGCGCGAAAAATATTACAAAGTCTTTGGGTTTAGTAGCATGTTAGCCTCTGGTTTCTTGCGCCTGGCTTTTCAGGTTCTATACTAGGGTAGGGCCAGATCTCAACCTCTTCCTCTCAGGAATGTCAACCTTTACATTTGTATGAGGCATCCCACCTGCCAATCATCTGATGTAATTATTGTTGAGAATTCCGTTCCACCTTAAGGAACAGATGTGTGGAATTGTTGCATGTCACATGTCTGTACATTCCAGCACAGTATGCTGGAAACTTCCATTTGTGTATAGCTTTTGCTTTTGCTGTGGGACGTGGGTGGCTCTGTGGGTTAAACCACAGAGCCTAGGACTTGCCGATCAGAAGGTCGAATCCCAGCAATCAAAAGCACATCAAAGTGCAAGTACAGAAATAGGTAAACGGCATTTCCGTGCATTGCTCTGGTTTGCCAGAAGCGGCTTAGTCATTCTGGCCACATGACCCGGAAGCTGTATGCCGGCTCCCTTGGCCAATAAAGCGAGATGAGCGCCGCAACCCCAGAGGCGGTCACGACTGGACCTAATGGTCAGGTGTCCCTTTACCTTTACCTTTGCTTTTGCTGTTCTCTCTGAGACGACATGAGAGAGAGACGACATATTTCTTTGTTCTGATTTATGTTTAATAAATCTGTAGCTATAGCATGACTTACGCCTCACGCCTGCTTCTGTGTGCGCAGTACACTCTGCTAATTGCGTGCCCTGGCTTTTGAAGTTTGGGTTGCTGATTTACGTCGGAGCACGGGCCGATGGAAGGAGACGTCCGAGTTGGGCTTGCCAGCTGGCCTCCCGGCCTCTCTGCATGTTGACAATTATCACATCAGGTGACCGGGTTTTGCCTTTTGAAAGTAGTTTAAATACAAACAAACCTCAAAGTGATGGTGCTCACAACTTTTACCTGTACCACACCTGACTTCCCATGTGATATGGGGGTCGGGCAGGTGGATGTGGTTTGGGGTGTGTGTGAGAAGGGCTTTGTAATTCAACCGTCAGGTCAGACATGCCGCAGCCTTGTTCTGCACTATGGGGTCCAGAAATCAAGAACCATGTATGGGTTTGATATATTTCATTTATGGACGCTGCTCAGTTTGGACAGTGCTCAGTTACACTTTCATGGGTCCCTTGATTGACTTAGGTTTATGATTAATGTACTGGAATATTTTACAGGGGTTTATAGGACAGTTACTGTCAAGATAAACTCATAAAATTGACAGCTCCGAGCGAAAGTCATAATTTTTAAGTTGTAATTTTTATTTAGTAGCATTACCGACAGCACACATTATTGACAAAAAACCAAAAAAAGCCCATTCTTGAAATGTACTTAGTCATTCCCTTTGGAAACAATATAAGAATCATATTAAGTTTTGAGGAATGCAGGGTTTTCCAGCTATTTTGGTTTTTTTTCCAAAGAAAAAGAACATGGGGGAGTGAAATAATATCCATGTTTTTGAGGACCCTGCATACAAATTAATGATCTGGTTCCTCTTTGGAATAATCAAGCTTTGGGACACTTTTTTTGTCTTTAGAAACATGTGCGCTTTGGGTTGTATTCATCTGCTTTTCATGCACAACACCCCAGGTTCAGTTCTCTTGCATCTCCAGGTAGGACTGAGAGCGAACCGAGTCTGAAATCCTGGCAAGGCAGTCAGTGTGGACAAAACTGAGCTAAGTGGGCCAACAGATCTTACTTGGTATAAAGCAGACTTCCTAACTAAGTCCTACTCAGAGTAGGCCCCACTGAAATGAATAAACCTCAGTTGCGTGGCAAGTTCCCTCCCCCAATGAAATGAAGACACAGGACACGTTAATTAAGGTTAATGGGCATAAATGGCCACAACTTTATTGATTACAGAATTGAAGGTATTGGCCTTAGGCATTGGCTCCTATCGCTACCTGGCATGGGAACCGGGAAGGGTTGAACACAAACCGTGGGTGTCCTGCTGAAGTACGCCAGCTAGGACCCCCACGGGTGTCACCGCTCGTGGACGTGCCGGCGGCCCTCACCTTACTAGGTCTCGGACAAGGCAAACGCCCCCGGAGTCCTCTACCGGACTACCCTTTTCTCGGGGGAAGGTGATGGCGTGTCCTTCCCCCCCATCCATTTGCATAACAATAGACCCCTGCCAATGCCTAACCGCCAAAACCGCGAAAGTTGTGACGATTTGCTACGAGGTAGGCGAAAAAACCAAAAGGCTGAAAAGTCGCCAACTTGGAAAAATTCCTACCAGGCCCCTTGCGGCGACCAACCGAAGTCCATAGCAAGGTCAAGACTGCCTAACCTAAGGGTGGGTGGGCTGGGAAAACTTCTCTGCTGCCGAGGAGTGAAGAGGGAGATCCCAGGGCGTGCCTGGCCTTAAATAGTCCAGGCCACGCCTCCCCGGCCCGCCGATTGGCGGACAGGGGGAAGGCGGAGAGGCACGCCCCCGGGGATTCCCTGGCTCTCGCGGGGCTAAACTCCAGCCCCGTGCTTGTGGGAGGGGCCAGCCCGCAACACCCTCTCCTCCCGAGGCTCAGAAATGGCTTTATTGAATATCTGAAACACTTCCTATGAAAAGGAAAATTAACTTCAAATATCTGGATTTGAAGATTGAAATAATATTGGCTTTTAGAAAATAGTTGGTTGTCAATTTGAGTGAATACTTTGAACAAGTTACTATATTTAGCTGACAGACAGCAAATCAGAAGTATTTTCATCCTCCTCCCCTTTCAAATTTTATTTTTATTTCTTCTGTTTCTTTTTTCCATCTCACTTCTCTTTGCTCCCATTTCTTTTTAGATTAGATTTTAAAAATATTTATTTTATTCTTGTATATTATAAAAAGATACTTTGTATCGGGTATAAACGTATGCATATCTGTTGATGAGTATCCATAAAATCACAGGTTTATTATTGGTATTTGTGCCTCAAAAGGTTTACTGATAATTTGCAGCTTAGTTTTGATTGCTAACTTTAGTTAAAGCAGATTTTCAATGTTAGTTAGACCCTGAGTCCACAGACAGCTTTCTGGGTCATGTGGTCAGCATGACTAAACTGCTTCTGGTGCAACAGGACACCGTGATGAGTGCCAGACTGCACAGAAATGCCATTTACCTTCCTGCCGCAGTGGTACCTATTTATCTACTTATGTTGGTATGCTTTCGAACTGCTAGGTTGGCAGGAGCTGGGCGCCACACCCCATAATGAAATCTGACTAGACTTAACCATCCAGAGGTCTTTACCTTATACCTGAGTTATTTGTTGTTTACTCGTCTTGGTCGTGTTCGACTCTCCGTGAACCCATGAACCAGCGCATGCCTTGGAAACTCCCACTTTCTTCTCAAAACTTCTTCTATT
Organism: Podarcis vaucheri; assembly: GCF_965113315.1. Taxonomy (NCBI): domain Eukaryota; kingdom Metazoa; phylum Chordata; class Lepidosauria; order Squamata; family Lacertidae; genus Podarcis; species Podarcis vaucheri. The sequence continues at coordinate 15,176,309 of NC_138748.1, forward strand.
TTATGTCCATGGAGTTTTCATGGCAAAATACTGGAGTGGGTTGCCAGTTCCTTCTCCAGGTGGATCACATTTAGTCCAAACTCTCGGCTAATGACCTATCCATCTTGGGTAGCCCTGCACAGCATAGCTCATAGTTTCTTTGCCACGACAATGCAGTGAGCCATGAAGGGTATACCCTGAGTACACAAAGATGCTTCCTTTGTGGATGACTTACTTTGGAGATCATACTTGGCTTGTAATTTACGCTTCTGAGATGTAAAAACAACCTTTGTTCTGTTCCTCCCCCTGCAGATACCTCAAATCAGCTATGCATCTACAGCACCAGAGTTAAGTGATAACACCAGGTATGACTTTTTCTCCCGGGTGGTCCCACCCGACTCTTATCAAGCCCAAGCCATGGTTGATATTGTGACAGCACTTGGATGGAACTATGTTTCAACACTGGCGTCAGAGGGGAACTATGGAGAGAGTGGCGTCGAAGCATTCACACAGATCTCAAGGGAAACTGGTAAGTGGACATCAGTTTTTTGTTTCTTTTGATTTGTTTTGTTTTTTAAAAAACAACAACTGTGTTTAGTGCTGGCAAGTTGGTAAACTGTTGAGCAGTTTGGTTCTGCCTGCTCAGACCTGCATGGAATATTTAGCCCCTGCAGATACCTTTTGAGGGAAGTTGTGCATGTGGTGGCTGGTTTTGTTTCTCATTTGTCTCTCAGTGTGACATTTTTGCGCCCAGTTAGGAAGGAAGTGTTTTGAACAGGAAGCCAGGTAAATTAAAAGTGGCTATCAAAAAAATGAAGCTAATTCCTAAGCCTGGTTTGGAAGGTAGCAGCGGTAGTTAAATCTTTGATGGTTAACAAGCGATATACAGCAGAGATGAGGGCTCTGTGGCATCTCCGATTTTTCTGTTGGACTCCAATTCTCATCAACCCAGGCAGTGGTCATGGATGATGGGACCTGTAGTCCAACAAAGTCCGAAGGACCACATGTTCCCCAGCCCTGACGTAGACTGTGTATGTACCTTCTATTGCTTCAGTGTGCAACAAGGCAGGGTCATTAAGTACTTTTATACTAGAAAGTGGGTGTAAGAATGTAGCGTTCTCGAGGATATACGGCTCTCGCATGACGTGGTGACTATACTTTGTTGTCTTCTGGATTCTACACGTCAATTCTGAACTTGAGCTTTTAGTGGGCTTCAGATCCCATAAGGGAGCAAAGCTTACACCCAACCACCTTGCAGGCCTCACATTCTGCGCACACTGTGAGCCTGTCCTTCAGTGCTTTTACATTGGCAAATGGTACCTCAAACACTCTTTGGGCAATACAACACATCGAGGAGTGGAAGAAAAATATGCATTGTCTGATAATCAAGGGTTTTAGGTGTTGAAGTTCTACAGTTGGTATACCTGTTCCATTGCATTTTATGAAGTTCTTAATCTTGTCCATCCATTTCCCCCTTAACTCCTAACATTGTTGTTGTTGTTGTTTAGTCGTTTAGTCGTGTCCGACTCTTCGTGACCCCATGGACCAGAGCACGCCAGGCACTTCTGTCCTCCACTGCCTCCCGCAGTTTGATCAAACTCATGCTGGTAGCTTCAAGAACACCATCCAACCATCTCATTCTCTGTCGTCCCCTTCTCCTTGTGCCCTCCATCTTTCCCAACATCAGGGTCTTTTCCAGGGAGTCTTCTCTTCTCATGAGGTGGCCAAAGTATTGGAGCCTCAGCTTCACAATCTGTCCTTCCAGTGAGCACTCAGGGCTGATTTCCTTCAGAATGGAGAGGTTTGATCTTCTTGCAGTCCATGGGACTCTCAAGAGTCTCCTCCAGCACCATAATTCAAAAGCATCAATTCTTCGGCGATCAGCCTTCTTTATGGTCCAGCTCTCACTTCCATACATCACTACTGGGAAAACCATGGCTTTTACTATACGGACCTTTGTTGGCAAGGTGATGTCTCTGCTTTTTAAGATGTTGTCTAGGTTTGCTATCGCCTTTCTCCCAAGGAGCAGGCGTCTTTTAATTTCGTGGCTGCTGTCACCATCTGCACTGATCATGGAGCCCAAGAAAGTAAAATCTCTCACTGCCTCCATTTCTTCCCCTTCTATTTGCCAGGAGGTGATGGGCCCAGTGGCCATGATCTTCGTTTTTTTGATGTTGAGCTTCAGACCATATTTTGCGCTCTCCTCTTTCACCCTCATTAAAAGGTTCTTTAATTCCTCTTCACTTTCTGCCATCAAGGTTGTGTCATCTGCATATCTGAGGTTGTTGATATTTCTTCCGGCAATCTTAATTCCGGCTAGGGATTCATCCAGCTCCGCCTTTCGCATGATGAATTCTGCATATAAGTTAAATAAGCAGGGAGACAATATACAGCCTTGTCGTACTCCTTTCCCAATTTTGAACCAATCAGTTGTTCCATATCCAGTTCTAACTGTAGCTTCTTGTCCCACATAGAGATTTCTCAGGAGACAGATGAGGTGATCAGGCACTCCCATTTCTTTAAGAACTTGCCATAGTTTGCTGTGGTCAACACAATCAAAGGCTTTTGCATAGTCAATGAAGCAGAAGTAGATGTCTTTCTGGAACTCTCTAGCTTTCTCCATTATCCAGCACATGTTTGCAATTTGGTCTCTGGTTCCTCTGCCTCTTCTAAATCCAGCTTGCACTTCTGGGAGTTCTCGGTCCACATACTGCTTGAGCCTTCCTTGTAGAATTTTAAGCATAACCTTGCTAGCATGTGAAATGAGTGCAATTGTGCGGTAGTTGGAGCATTGTTTGGCACTGCCTTTCTTTGGGATTGGGATGTAGACTGATCTTCTCCAATCCTCTGGCCACTGCTGAGTTTTCCAAACTTGCTGGCATATTGAGTGTAGCACCTTAACAGCATCATCTTTTAAAATTTTAAACAGTTCAGCTGGAATACCATCACTTCCACTGGCCTTGTTATTTGCAGTGCTTTCTAAGGCCCATTTGACTTCACTCTCCAGGATGTCTGGCTCAAGGTCAGCAACCACACTACCTGGGGTGTATGAGACATCCATATATTTCTGGTATAATTCCTCTGTGTATTCTTGCCACCTCATCTTGATGTCTTCTGCTTCAGTTAGGTCTTTACCACTTTTGTCCTTTATTATGGTAATCTTTGTACGAAATGTTCCTTTCATATTTCCGATTTTCTTGAACAGATCTCTGGTTCTTCCCATTCTGTTGCTTTCCTCTATTTCTTTGCATTGCTCGTTTAAGAAGGCCTTCTTGTCTCTCCTTGCTATTCTTTGGAAATCTGCATTCAATTTCTTGTATCTTTCATTATCTCCCTCACATTTTGCTTGCCTTCTCTCCTCCGCTATTTGTAAGGCCTCGTTGGACAGCCACTTTGCTTTCTTGCATTTCTTTTTCATTGGGATGGTTTTAGTTGCTGCCTCCTGTATAATGTTGCGAGCCTCCACCCATAGTTCTTCAGGCACTCTGTCCAGCAAATCTAAATCCTTAAACCTGTTCCTCACTTCCACTGTGTATTCATAAGGGATTTGGTTTAGATTGTATCTTACCTGTCCAGTGGTTTTTCCTACTTTCTTTAGTTTAAGCTTGAATTTTGCTATAAGAAGCTGATGATCTGAGCCACAGTCAGCTCCAGGTCTTGTTTTTGCTGACTGTATAGAGCTTCTCCATCTTTGGCTGCAGAGAATATAATCAATCTGATTTCGATGTTGCCCATCTGGGGATGTCCATGTGTAGAGTCGTCTCTTGTGTTGTTGGAAAAGCGTGTTTGTGATGACCAGCTTGTTCTCTTGGCAGAACTCTATTAGCCTTTGCCCTGCTTCATTTTGATCTCCAAGGCCAAACTTGCCAGTTGTTCCTTTTATCTCTTGATTCCCTACTTTAGCATTCCAATCCCCTATAATGAGCAGAATATCCTTCTTTGGTGTCACTTCTATAAGGTCTTGTAAGTCTTCATAGAATTGGTCAATTTCAGTTTCTTCAGCACCAGTAGTTGGTGCATAAACTTGGATTACTGTGATGTTAAAAGGTCTGCCTTGGATTCGTATCGAGATCATTCTATCATTTTTGAGACTGCATCCCAGTACAGCTTTCGCCACTCTTTTGTTGACTATGAGGGCCACTCCATTTCTTTTACGGGTTTCTTGCCCACAGTAGTAGATATGATAGTCATCCGAACTGAATTCGCCCATTCCCGTCCATTTTAGCTCACTGATGCCCAGGATGTCAATATTTATTCTCGCCATCTCATTTTTGACCACATCCAACTTACCCAGGTTCATGGTTCTTACATTCCAGGTTCCTATGCAATATTTTTCTTTACAGCATTGGACTTTCCTTTCGCTTCCATGCATATCCGCAACTGAGCGTCCTTTCGGCTTTGGCCCAGCCGCTTCATCAGCTCTGGATCTACTTGTACTTGTCCTCCGCTCTTCCCCAGTAGCATGTTGGACACCTTCCGACCTGAGGGGCTCATCTTCCAGCGTCATAACCTTTATATGCCTGTTGTCTTTGTCCATGGAGTTTTATTGGCAGGGATACTGGAGTGGCTTGCCGGTTCCTACTCCAGGTGGATCACGTTTGGTCAAAACTCTCCACTATGACCTGTTCATCTTGGGTGCCCTGCTCGGCATAGTTCATAGCTTCTGAGTTCTTCAAGCCCCTTCGCCACGTCAACTCCTAACATACCCTAGTTCTTAAGTCATTAGCATGAGGTGCCCTCACCCTTCCGCCATCTCTTTGATCTTTATCTTGTGCTCATTAGAGTTGTTCCTTTTTGTCTGGGAAATTGGGTCTTCTTGAAGAACAATGGATTTTTTAAGCCTCCATTAAATGATGAAAGAGAACAGTGAATGGTGGGTGTGGTGGTTGCGGCATCCTGAAATATGCAGCCATGAAGTTTAATTTGCTCAGTGTCGCTCATGCAACCTATTCTCAGTGAAACTCTCACTACAGAGAATCACTCGACGTACTTGCTACTTTTCCACCCACAGTACCTAGGGCCGATGAGGTGGAGTGAAGCATCCTGCTTCGGGTGGTGGAATCCTATGGGGCAATGCCCCTGTGGGTGCCCCACACACCCCTGCTGCCATCACTGCTTCTGGCATGGTTTTGCAAGATCTCGCTGGAAGCTGCTACTGTGCAACCCGAGTAAGCAAGGCTTAGGCAGTGTGTGTGGAGAAGGGTGGCATCTTCCTGTTTTGCCTCAGATACCAATATGGTATGGGCCACCCCTGATTGGGTGGAGGAAGTCTTGGGCAAGCTGCCCTTTCCCCAATTACTTCAGTGTGACATGTGTTGGAGATCCCTTGTGAAGTGGACCAGTTTGAGAGAGCCCAGAGGCCAAAGTTACTTAGTGACCTTTATAGGTGAGTGGGCATTTGAATCCCAACCTCGTAGCCCAACTCCAGCATCCATTAACTATACCATCATGGGTCTTATCATGGCAGTATGTCTTTTGACCTTTAAAGCCCTTTGTGGCTTAGGGCCCTTGTATTTACAGGACCGCCTCTCCTGGTATGCCCCGCAGAGGACCTTAAGGTCCATGAATAACCATAGTTTAGAGGTCCCGGGCCCTAAGGAAGTCAGACTATCCTCCACCAGGACCAGGGCTTTTTCAGTGATGGCTCCGACCCGGTGGAATGCTCTGTCCCATGAGACTAGTGCCCTGCAAGATTTAACCTCCTTCTGTCGGGCCTGTAAGACAGAGCTATTCCGCCTGGCCTTTAATTTGAATTCAGCTTGATCTTTCATTTCCCTTCTCTTCCCTCTCCCTCCCCTTTTATGAAGATTACCGTATTTTTCGCTCTATAGGACGCACTTGTTCCCCTTCAAAAATGAAGCGGAAATGTGTGTGCGTCCTATGGAGCGAAGACGCCATAGCCCCACGACCCTCTCCTGGCTGGAGAGGTGATGCGCGGCTATGGCAGGAACCTCTACAGCCCCGTGTCTCCTCTCCAGCCGGGAGAGCGTGCGGGGCTAAAGCAGCCCCCCACCCCTCTCCCGGCTGGAGAGGTGACGCGCGGCTATAGAGGCTCCTGCCATAGCCGGAGGTCACCTCTCCAGCCGGGAGAGCGCGCGCGGGGCTAAAGCAGCCCCCCGTGACCCTCTCCCAGCTGGAGAGGTGACACGCGGCTATGGCAGGAGCCTCTCTGCTGCGCCTTTCCGCTGCTCCCTGACCTGCTCTTTGGGGCTGGTGGTGGGCTTCTCCCCGCCAGCCCCAAAGAGCAGGTCAAAAGGAACCTGAAGCCTGGAGAGCAAGAGGGGTCAGTGCACACTGACCCCTCTCGCTCTCCTGGCTTCCAAGGTAGCCGCCTGAACGCACTTTAAATGGCACCTTGTTTTAGAGTGGGAAAACAAGAGGGGGAAATTTCTCCCCCTCTCTGTGCAGCGCCTCCTGCCGCTTCACTGTTCTTGTTCTCCCCCCTCTAAAACAAAGTGCGTCCTATTGTCCGGTGCGTCCTATGGTGCGAAAAATACGGTACCCGCTCTGGAATGCCACAGCTAATTCTCCCCTGGCCTCCTCACTAGCCCTGGTGACTATCTAATGCTTATTGGATGGATTTCCCCCAAATTGATTTCTGAACTTTGAATTTTATTTTTATTCATGTTTTTATACTGTATTTTATCCTGCTTCTACAATTAAGTGTTTTTAATTTGTTATAAAATTTGTTAAGTTATAAATCTTCCCCATTGCTTATTAAAATTTTGGTCTTCCTGATTTCTGATTCTTCCGGCCATTTTGGCCATTTTGGCATAATCCATCAACTTGATCTATCATTCTTCTCTGATCGGGACTTTATCTTCTTTCCATCTCTGGGCCAATAACATCCGTGCATGCTTTTGCCTGGTTGCAATGTGTCCTTTGATGATTCCTGGGTGGAGGATAGGATGGAAAGGCATTTATCTGCATGTAGAAAGAAACACCTGACTTTTGCAAGGCTGGAATGTACAAGGGCAAAAGTCACCTCTTCTGCTCCTTCCCCTCTTCCCAACACTGGCAAACAGCCTCCAGATATTTGCCCACTAAGGAAGGCAGAACTCAGGCTAAAACAGGTTCCTCACTCCTACTTTTAACACTATGCAATTTTTGGAAAGATTTTTGGATCTTCCAGGTATTTAATAGCTTGCTGATGAACAGAATGGGAACTGTTTGAAGGACTGGTCTGGTGACTTAAACAAAAAAACCCAGCTCTTAGCAAAAGATGAATAAATTCTGCATTGCTTTAGGTTATGATAATCTGAGCCTTTAAAAATTTGCAAATGCATTTGACGGTCCTTTCTCCTTGTCACTTCCTTAACTATGCAGAAGAGAAAAAGGAACGGACTGTCGGTTGAAATGCAGCATAATGAAAAGGTCAATGCAGTACCACAATAACATGTCACAGGTTTATATTAGGCATCTGCAAAGATCACATGTAGTACACATCTGAGCTGAATATTAATATTTCCTGGGACAGTGGTGACAAATAGAAGTGAGAAAGTACTGATTCTAAAAATGCCCAAATGTGAAGATGTAATAAAACAGGGGTGTGGAGTGTTAGGCCTCTCCCCAGGCCACATTTCCTCTCCTCAGGACACATTCTTCACTTCACTCTAACAACAACAACAACAACAACAACAACAACAACAACAACAATTCTTTCTGATTGGGTTGCCCCAGCCACTCTGGACAGCTCCCAACAAAATATTAAAAACACAATACAATATCAGCCACTAAAAACTTCCCTGAACAGGGCTGACATCAGGTGTCCTCTAAAAGACAAATAGTTGTTTATTTCATTGACATCTGATGGGAGGGCGTTCCACAGGGCAGGCGCCACGACCAAGAAGGCCCTCTGCCTGGTTCCCTGTAACCTCTCTTCTCACAGGGAGGGAACTGACAGAAGGCCCTCGGCGCTGGACCTCAGTGTCTGGGCTGAACGATGGGGGTGAAGACGCTCCTTCAGGTATACTGGGCCGAGGCTGTTTAGGGCTTTAAAGGTCAGCACCAACACTTTGAATTGTGCTCGGAAACGTACTGGGAGCCAATGCAGATCTCTCAGGATCGGTGTTATGCGGTCCCGGTGGCCACTCCCAGTCACCAGTCTAGCTGCCGCATTCTGGATTAGTTGTAGTTTCCGGGTCACCTTCAAAGGTAACCCCACGTAGAGCGCATTTCTTCTCATCCTAGGCATTTTTGCCTGTCTGGTATGTCTCCTTAAACTCTTGCAATGGTTCCTGCTTCTCTGGATAGATGGTTGGGAGGAGTATGTGTAAAAACTACACACTACTGTACAAAGTTTTTTTTATAAATTGGTTGCTCCACCCACTTTTGCCTCTGGCCCCACCCATCTCTGGCATGTGGCCCTCAGAAGGTTGTTCAAATGGGAATGTGGCCCTTGGTGTGAGAAAGGCTCCTTACCCCTGAACTAGACTGAGCTTTCCGGTGATTCTTGGAGGGCCAGGCCAGTGGGCAGGAGATAAAAATGGACAGCAGGGTAGGTAACAGCAACAGCCCTTGTCATTAATGAAATTAAGGTGGGGGGGAGTAAGTGACTTTTCCCAAGAGGCCAGAATATTTCTTCCTAGGGCTGCTAGACAGTGAAATCCCAAAGAAAACCTCAACGGTATTTATATTTGTGACTACAATGGCAAGGATTCTCTATGCTCAGAAATGGAAGGAGGCGAGAACACCCTCAAAAGAAGAATGGTTGGTGAAAATCTTGCAATATGCAGAGATGGCGAAATGGATGGCGCTGACAAAAGATACAAATTCAGAATCTTTTAAAGAAGACTGGAAACCCTTTCTAGCCCATTAAAAAAGTTATTTCCCGTAAGCAAAAACCACAGCGGGGTTTGAAGTGTAAGAAAACAGCAGAGTATATCAAGAGACTTGTTAGAGAGGATGAAATTAGATAAGACGGAACCATGAAACACAATTGTATGTAATTTGAGTTATAAACATCGATTTTGGGTGAGCTGGGAAGTCAGTACAGTAGTTTTGTTGAATTGGAATGTAATGGTTGAGTAACAAAAGCAACTTTTTTTAAAAAATTTTTTTTTATTGAGTAACAAAGGTACCGTATTTTTCGCTCTGTAGGACGCACTTTCCCCCCTCCAAAAATTAAAGGGAAATGTGTGTGCATCCTATGGAGTGAATGCAGGCTCCTTGGCTTCAGCGATAGCAACGCAAAGCTTCCGAAGCGCAGAGTGAGCGCTCCCTCTGCGCTCCTGAGGCTTCAGGTTGCCTTCACTGAAGCCTGGAGAGCGAGAGGGGTCAGTGTGCAGCGACCCCTCTCACTCTCCAGGCTTCCAAGGTAGCCGGAGGCTTCGGGTGAGCGCACCTTGACAGCACAGAACACACCTTGTTTTAGAGGGGGAGAACAAGAAAAAAAAATTCTCCCCCTCTCTGTGTAGCGCCCCTTCAGCCAAGCGGGAGGAGAAATGGAAGGGGCTCCATTTCTCCTGCTGCTTCGCTGAAGGAGCGCTGAGCAGAGAGGGGGAGAATTCCCCCCCCCTTGTTCTCCCCCTATTAACAAGGTGAGTCCTATCGTTGGGTGCGTCTTATAGAGATAAAAATACGGTAACTTACGCTATGGGGGGGAAATTACACACAGAAACACACAGAGGAACATACACAATGGCTCTTGCCAAAGGAGGAAGATCCAGCATGCAGCATCCAGCGAGTTGCACCATCAGGACCATCTCTCTTCCCCTGACATGATGGGAACATGGAAGAGTTGCCTTGATCAAGACATCCCTGAAGACGAATGGCGTTTTTACCAAGCTCTCACTCGGATTGCCAGCGCTGCTCCCTTTCCAGCATTTCCTCCCTTTCCTCGGTTTATCAAAATGTTTGCTGGTAAATTGAGGCTTCCTTCTCCCTAATCTTTCTCATATATATTTTTGTGCCTCGTTTGAGCATCATGTGTCCCAGAGAAGTGACAGCCAGGGAGCCTGAACCTCAAGCTGGGAAAAGAGCAGCGGCTGGCCTTTCATTTCTCAAAGTCTGGCAGCGGAGAATGATTAAACAAAGTCTCTCTAGGGTGCTGGCTTTTTTTGCTTGGTTCGGTTATTGCAACATTCTTATTACAAAATCCAATCCGTCCCCTTAATGGGATGTGTGGAATGCTGGAGGACAGGTTTTATCCCTGCTTGTGGCCAGTGAAGCATCAACATGAGTCTTGATGGGAAGTAGCTGCCTCCTTTGACAGGCGGTTAAGGGAGAGAATAAAAAACGACAAGGCAGAACGCTCTGGCTTATTATTAAGGGGAAACATTTAGCACCTTCTGAACTCTCTCTTACTCTCTGCTCATAATACGGAGATGCCGGATCTTCTGTCAGTGGGAAGGGGTTGAGTGTGGTGTGCGTGTGTAATTGTTCTGCGGTTTGGAAAGTTTAGAGTTGTTTGGGAAAGGGGTTATTCTGCAGCTACGACGAGCCAGTCCAAACCTAATCCATTCTGAAAGTCCGTTTGACTTCCAAAATGTTCAAAAACCAAGGCACAGCTTCTGATTGGTGCAGGTACCACGAAAACAAATTGCCGACAACCATATTGGACATTTGAAAAATGTTTGAAAACCGGAACACTTACTTTTGGGTTTTCAGCATTTGAGAACCAAAGCATTTGAGTACCAAGGCGTTTGAGAACCAAGGTACCACTGTACTATGTATGGATGGGAGTCTTGAACGTGGATGTTGGTTTGGGTAGGCAGTGTGAGTAGAAAAGGAAGTGTAGCAAGAAAAGGGCAGGAGGCCCTGCAGAAGCGAAAGGTCTGTAGATCAGAAGAGAAGAGAAGTGCTATAGCTCAGTGTTAAGAGCATCTGTTATGGATCCAGAAGACTGTACTATCTGAAACCCTTGAGAGCTGATTCCAGGCAGTGCAGACCATACTGAGCAATGTAGATGAATCAGTAGTTTGATTTTCTATAAGGCAGTATTGTATGTTTCTATTGTAATCTGAGAGAGCTGGTGCTGCTGCATGTGTTGTGTAGTGTAGCAATCCCAGGAAGCCATTTATAGCAACGTAGTGGCTGGCTCTCTGGACATTGTTGTGTCACTTCTGTGCCCTGTATAAGACTTTGTACACCCTTGGAGATGTACAGACAGTAATTTGGTAATGCAACCAAATTGTAGCTGGTAGTGTGATAGAGAGATAGATAGCTAGGTAGATAGATAGATAGATAGATATGCATCAGCTTAAATTTTGGAGAATATGTCTTGAGTGTATGTGTGCATGGGAAACCCAAAGTATGCAAGAAGACGTTAAACATCTGTACTGCTGGTTGACATCTGAAATGTTTGAAATTAATAAATGGCTGAGGGAAAAGTCCATACACGTTCAAAAATTTGTAAATGTCATACTACTTGCCACTATGATATGTACCTGAAAAGACGATGATAATTTTGCACTTAGCAAGAAATATTCTTTTTTAGTTTGACAGGTGGGTGATTGGCTCAAATGTTTTTAAAGACTAATATTGCCTTTTTCTTTAAATAGACAAATCCCTGGTGATAACAGGGATCTTTGTAATCTTTCTTTTCTGAGGCGTTTGTGTTGGGAAAATTGTAAATGAATTTGTTGTGCTTGAATTCAAAGTTAAACGATTACTTACACTGTCACAAAGAAAAAGCATTTTAACACAGTGTCATTATAACTTTCGTTCTTTCCCTGCTGAATGTGTATGAGATCTGGATCAGAAAGGTCTGTCAGTAGCAGTGGGGACTTGAAAAGCCATCTCCACCCCCACAAGTCACCGTGTCGGCCTGAATCTCTGTCTGGCCTTGACTCATATAGGATAGTCTTTTGGGAAAGCAAATCAATGAATGCTGTTGTGCCAGCAGAATCTGTTGATGTAGCTAGGACTGTCCAATTTTTCATTCTTTAAAGCAGGTAATTTTATTTTTAAATTCAATATTCAACGCACTTGTTCTTTCAGTGCGGAGACTTTGGGCTATGCAACACAACTTTCTCTCCTTCTCCTCTGCCAGTGTGTCCCCTTGACACTCCCTAAATCTGTTCCAAAGTCTTCCCTAATCCTCTGGATCAGATATGGGGAGGGCCCAGGGCAAACAGAGGTAAGGAGAGGGAACACGTTCTGTTGCACCACCAGAAATTCCTTCACTGATAGAACATATAGTGCATTGGCTGCTGCCTAACATTTAAAGCTCCAAGATCCCAGTTTAAGGCTATGCACATGCCATAAAGGTAAAGGGACCCCTGACCATTAGGTCCAGTCGTGTCCGACTCTGGGGTTGCGGCGCTCATCTCGCTTTATTGGCCAAGGGAGCCGGTGTACAACTTCCGGGTCATGTGGCCAGCATGACTAAGCTGCTTCTGGCGAACCAGAGCAGTGCACAGAAATGGAATTTACCTTCCCGCCGGAGTGGTACCTATTTATCTACTTGCACTTTGATGTGCTTTCAAACTGCTAGGTTGGCAGGAGCAGGGACCGAGCAACGGGAGCTCACCCTGTTGCAGGGATTCGAACCACCGACCTTCTGATTGGCAAGTCCTAGGCTCTGTGGTTTAACCCACAGTGCCACCCGTGCCCCTGAAATTCCCCTTATTCCATATATCCCCACCTAACAGCTTCAAACTGTGGAACTAGTACTGTTACATGTGCCACATAATACAGTCGTACATTGGATCCCGAATGCCTTGTGAGTCGAACGTTTTGGCTCCTGAACGCCACAAACCCAGAAGTGAGTGTTCCGTTTTGCGAATGTTTTTTGGAACCTGAACGTCCGAGGCAGCTTCCGATTGGCTGCAGGAGCTTCCTGCAGCCAATCAGCAGCTGCGCCTTGGTTTCTGAATGTTTTGGAAGTCGAACGGACTTCGGGAACGGATTCCGTTCGACTTCCAAGGCACAACTGTACTTGTTGCACAATTGTAAGAAATTAACACTTTGGTGTGGCAGCAGCACATTTTGGAACTCACAGCCTATTGACAGCAGGCCAGCACATTTACTGTACTCTTCTTGGTACCTGCAAAAAACATTTCAGTTTAGGTGAGCCCATTCGGATATATAGAATGCTGACATGTTCTATAATCTCATTAGGGGCTTATCTTTGCTTCTGTTTATTTTCATTGCCGAATTCTTTTTGTAAATAATTTTGAGGTGTGTGTCCCCCCCCCCAGTCAATAGGTATATGCATTTTATTAAATAAAAAACTGATAAAATTTAAAGTAAGCTCCATATATTACTGTGGTTTGCTGAGGATCATGACAATTGCGGCTCTGGGACAGGTAAACTGCAGTTCTCAGGATTCTTGTGGTGTGTGTTTGTATGGTGTAGATGCAATCTGTGTCAGTAATTCCCAATATGATAAAGGGTCTGGAAATGGTTGAATGAACTGAGTACGCTTAGCCTGGAAAAGAGGAGACTGAGAGGAGATGTGATATCCACCTTTAAATATCTCAAGGGCTATCACATGGAGGAGGGAACAAGCTTGTTTTCTCCTCCTCTGGAGTGTAGGACTTGAACCAATGGCTTCAAGTTTCAAGAAAGAAGATGCCGACTAAACATCAGGAAAAACTTTCTGACAGTAAGAGCTGTTTGACAGAGGAATGGTCTCCCTCCTTGGAGGAGGACTCTCCTTCCTTGGAGGTTTTTAAGCAGAGGTTGGATGTCCATCTGTTATGGATGTTTTAGCTGAGATTCTGGCATTGCAGGGATTGGATTAGATGACGCTTGGGGTCCCTTCCAACTCTCCAATTCTATGGTTCTATGAATTCTCCTGATTCTGCTTCTTCTGCTGAATAACCTTGCTTTCCATAAAACATAAAAGAAGAGAAGAATAAGAGTTGGATTTGATATCCCGCTTTATCACTACCCGAAGGAGTCTCAAAGCGGCCAACAATCTCCTTTCCCTTCCGCCCCCACAACAAACACTCTGTGAGGTGAGTAGGGATGAGAGACTTCAGAGAAGTGTGACTAGCCCAAGGTCACCCAGCAGCTGCATGTGGAGGAGTGGGGAAGCGAACCCAGTTCACCAGATTACGAGTCTACCGCTCTTAACCACTACACCACACTGGCTGTATGCAGGGTCTGCTCCAGGTCAGACCTTCAGCCTGGAGCTGATCTCCATCGATGAGTGCATTTTAACTTGCAAACTGTAATTAATATGAAATACCCAAATTGAGCAACAAAGGCTTAGATACATGTGAATCATCGCCACACAAAATTCTTCAGTGCATTAATATTGCAGGAGCATTAAAAAGAATTCCAGGGAAAAAGAATTAAGCAATTTCACCAGTTATTGCAGAACCTGTTAAAAGTGCAACATATTTTTCAGGATCTTATTGCAAAAAAAGGGCTATTTTACTTCTTACTCTTGCTGGTGTTAATAAACATAATGTTCTGTTACTTCAGCAAGGGGTTCGGCCCTCCCCTCCAAACTGTTTACTTGAGCATAAGACATCTGCATTAAAAACTATGCACAAAACTATACTCAGTTCAGTTTAATTGGATTTCCCTCTGCATCCTTGTGGCAATGCTGAAGGCTGAGATTTTTCAAATTCACTTAAGGGAATGACGATACCCACTTCCCATTAATTTAAGGAATATAGTTTTGACAAGCTCGGCTTATGTGATCAAGATCTAAAAATTAATTAATGGAATTAATTAGAATATATGATTTCCTCACCCTCTGAGACAGGGCAAAATTGGGATATTCTCTTTTTTTTGTAATGCCTTATAGCCCTAATTTAGTGATTGCAATATGTTTGCTGGTTCTTTAATGGACATGTGTAACTTTCCACCTGCTAGGATTCACCAATTTTCAATGCATGATGAACATGTTTCATTAAAAGTTCATGAAAAGTCCCTATATACCGTATATACAGTGGACCATCCAGATACATTCCGGGGGTCCTTACATACCCCGAAAAGTCTGCAACATGAGGACTTCCATATGCATATCATCTCCCGAGAGAACAAGCAGCAAACTTATTTTCTGTGTCAACTTAAGTATATTACAGTATTTTAATATTTTTTTGGAAGCCGCCCAAAGTGGCTGGGGAAGCCCAGCCAGATGGGCGGGGTATAAATAATAAATGATAAATGATAAATTATTATTATTATTATTATTATTATTACTACCACCTAATGGAATGGTCTTCCCTTTTCTCCCCTGCACTCTATTTTGGGGGAATCTCCCAAACCTCCAAAGTTAATTTGGGAGAAGCCTGAGGGAAGAAGAGGAGGGAAACTCCATTACACTAGTAGGAGTCTTTGAAGCTGGCTTCCGCTAGCGGAATGGGGTAGTTGAATCCGGTCCAATATGTTTAAAATAAAGTGTGTATTCACTCTAAATTGCTTTCAGATGATGGTATTCTGGAAGGCTGAATCTGTACAGTCCTGGCTCCCCTTCAAGGAATAAGGATTTTGGCACTGAATTCCTTCCGTCAAGATTTCACTGATAATGTTTTGTTTGTTTTACTGTAACTGCTTCTGTGTGCAGTTTTTGCCTGGATGAAGTGCATGTTTACAGAAAATTATAAAAGGGGATTGCAATAAAATGTTGCAGTGTAGAATGCTCTCGTTCAGTGTTCCAGCGTGCTATCAATGCCCTCTTGATTGGTTCTTTATTCCTTCCCTGCCAGTTGCCCATTTTTCCCCACTGCCAGCAATAGACACCTAGCATTCTGTGACCATTAACCTTACCTAAATGGGCCGTGTTTGATTTTTCCTCCCTTCATATTTCCCCCCTTAGATGTTCTTTTTCTAATCCTGAAAACCTTTCAGTTTCCCTAAGTATGTTGTTGTTGTTTAGTCGTGTCCGACTCTTCGTGACCCCATGGACCAGAGCATGCCAGGCACTCCTGTCTTCCACTGCCTCCCGCAGTTTGGTCAAACTCAAGCTGGTAGCTTCGAGAACACTGTCCAACCATCTCGTCCTCTGTCGTCCCCTTCTCCTTTCCCAACATCAGGGTCATGGAGCCCAAGAAAGTAAAATCTCTCACTGCCTCCATTTCTTCCCCTTCTAGTTGCCAGGTGATGGGACCAGTGGCCATGATCTTCGTTTTTTTGATGTTGAGCTTCAGACCATATTTTGCGCTCTCCTCTTTCACCCTCATTAAAAGGTTCTTTAATTCCTCCTCACTTTCTGCCATCAAGGTTGTGTCATCTGCATATCTTAGGTTGTTGATATTTCTTCCGGCAATCATAATTCCAGCTAGGGATTCATCCAGCCCAGCCTTTCGCATGATGAATTCTGCATATAAGTTAAATAAGCAGGGAGACAATATACAGCCTTGCCGTACTCCTTTCCCAATTTTGAACCAATCAGTTGTCCCATGTCCAGTTCTAACTGTAGCTTCTTGTCCCACATAGAGATTTCTCAGGAGACAGATCCCTAAGTATACCTCTTGTTTTTCAGGGGTTCCCTATTAGCTAAATAGTATTTGGCAGTGACATTAATGAAAGTTGTTCAAATCAGCTTATGTCTGTCCCATTTCATTTTTCCAGTCATACCTCTAGGTCTGTTTTGTCCTATTCTGTGCATATCCCCCCCAATGCATTTTTTTCCATTGTAGACAGGGCTGGGTGAGATATCAATATATCGTCCAAAACCAGTTTGAAGTCCATATCATGATATTGGTTTGACCTAGCAATATATCACGATGTGTGTGTGTGTGTGTGTGTGTGTGTGTATACGCACTATGCAAAAATCACAATGTGGGGGAAAAGATGGAGCCAGCCAATGCCTCTCCATAGCTCCATCCATATTTCAGACATGATATATTATGATGTTTAGCTGGTGACATATCACGATGCTGAAAACCAGATATTGCCCAGCCCCACTGTTCACATCTACATAGTTCCAGTCTTATTTCAGACATCATGATATATCACAATATTTAGCTAGTGATATACCATGATGTTGAAAACCAGATATTGCCCAGCCCCAATTGTAGGCTTTGTTGTGCACACTTTTGGATACATTTCCCCCGAGATACATATCCGTCATTCTTTTTCAATGCATTTTCTTGTCAAATACACATTTTATATGCATTTCAACGGTAAAATACGTATTTCTGTGTGCATGTCTCAAGGGAATCTGATCCCTCCCATGGGGGCAGCCAAGAAGCAGATAAACCCAAAAAACAGTTACAGTGGTACCTTGGGTTATATACACTTCAGGTTACATATGCTTCAGGTTACAAACTCCGCTAACCCAGAAATACTACCTCGGGTTAAGAACTTTGTTTCAGGATGAGAACAGAAATTGTGCTCCGGCGGCACGGCGGCAGCAAGAGGCCCCATTAGCTAAAGTGGTGCTTCAGGTTAAGTTTCAGGTTAAGAACGGACCTCTGGAACGAATTAAGTACTTAACCCGAGGTACCACTGTATTACCAAGTAATTTATTCACTATGCACAGAGAGAGACAAACGAATGCAGTCTATCTAGCTGATGGCGGTGCTCCAAGCACTGATGGAGGAACAGGAGTGCAGAGGAAGCGGGCCACCCCCGGCACTATTCTGGTAGGGTGCTATCGCGGCGGCCCCCCCAACACGCGCTGCACAGCCCTGCGCGTGCCGGACACCACACCCCCACAGGCAGCATGTCATGCCCCCAGAACACACTCCATGCCCCTGTGGGCGGCACACCATGCCCTTGCGGGTGGCATACCACACCCCCGGGGTGCGTGTCATGCCCCCGCGGGTGGCATGCCATGCCCCCAGGAGGTGCATCATGCCCCCGGGGCACCAGCCATGCGCCCGCCTGCTCTCTGCCCCCAGTAGCAGAGCATGCAGCTTCGCTACTGGCTCCGAGTAAAGTCCCACCCCCCTATGTCGTCCCTATTCTACTTCACCCCTGTATCAGCTAATCTGAGTTCTGTGCCTCTGAGCTCTCTGTTCTACTACTCTCAATGCCCGCCTGGTCCTGGGAGGGGGTGGTGGTCAGGAATGCTTTCCAAGGACACTGAATCTGTCAGCTGTCTGTCCCCTGGTGCTTCTTCTTTTTCCTGCTGTTCCTCTTCCAATAATTCCCAGCTTCTCCACTCTGCAGCCTCTGAACTGTGCCCTTCTGCAAACCGCTGTTCTAAAGCTATACTGCCCTCCTATTCTCAGGAAGGTTCAGGAGAATGGGCATGTCATGGGCATGTCTTGTTCACCAAAACCACATGGCAAAATCCAGGAGTACATTATCTGAACAAATTATTCCTCCCTTCCTCATAGATGCACATTGCTGTTGACTTTAACTGAAGCTTTTTGTGCACTAAACCATTTCCTTCTATAAATAAAAGGGCGAACCATACTTTATTTTTTATGGCCAACTCACATAATTAACTGGAACACTGTTTGAAAGGAACCTGAAACAAAATGTATTAAAATGGGAGACATTCATATGTGCAAAGATTTGCCAGAATTATCTTCTGCTATTTTTTCCCTAGCAAATTTAATACATTTTTAATTATGCAATGTGATCTGTTTCCTGGGGAGTTTAAGAGAAGATAAATTACTCCCTAGTAATAAAATTGTGAGGCTTCTGATTTAGGAGGATACTGCATACTGAGAATAGCACTTCTTGTGACTTTTCTTCCTCGGGAGAGGAGGAAAAAGCTATTCTTAAGAGGGGAATGATGGCTTCTACTGAAAACCCTTTTTTCTTGCATGTGTGTGCACAAATAGTGAAGTGAAATTAGAAGACTTTGCAAGGTTGGTTAAATTTACAAAAACAGACCTTGATTTTAGAAAGCATCTACTTCAGAAAATGGTTGATCGATTCATTAGGGATAGAAGGATCTGTCAATCTTCCATCTCTCTGTTTCTCATGTTTCCAATTTTAAATTCAGTTCTTTACACTGTGTAGCATTTTGCAGATAAAAAAGACCCCCCTGAAAAAGTGCCAGCATTTCAGTGCAAATTTCTCCTAGTAAATATACTTTTATATGCAGTTTTGACTCTTGTACATATTTTTGCAAGCAACTTTCCATTCGTCATTTTCATTAACATTTTCATTTTTATGCACACATTTTCCTAAGCATGCTGACTGCTTAACATAGACCAGATTCTATCTATGTAGAAAATGGAAATGTTATGTTTTGCATTCTATTCTACTGTTTTTCTGTTGATCATCTATACAGTGAAATCACACTTCAGATTTGCTAAAGACTTCTTCTGGACTTCTGCTGAGAACTGGAACATTTTAAAACTTGTGATAACAACTTACTCTCTTACCTATCCAAATGTTCCGTACATTTCCATTACCTTGAGAACTACTTATAGAGTTGCTGGAAATCAGTGCTAATTCTAGACTGAAAGCACCACTCTTCATTACTCATTTGAGAAAAATATGCATTGGTTTGTGCCTCCGTATTACTTAGAAAGACTGCTATGTCTCTCTCTTTCTCTTTCTGCAAAAAAAGATGCCTGATTTAAATGCAAATTACAAGCTGTGATACAATCACTATAAATTGAGTTTGCAGCAATATGCATATTTTGTAGATTTTTTTTATTTTTTTAAAAAGCTTTTATCCCTGGCTGGAAGACAAATTGTTTCTCCGGTTATGGAGATCTTTCTCTTTTACTTAGGAGTTCTTCTGTGTCTTCTCTATCACTTTTGCTTTTGTTGCTGTGCTACAATGATCTGGATTTTAAGATTTCTGTTTCACTGAAATTCATTTAGAACTCATTGTTTCAGATGGTGAAATTCTATCTAAGACATTGGTGTTTCCCTAGCAATTCATATTGGCCTTTTTGAAAATAAGGACTACATCAGAGAACGCACAGAAATAAGGGGCAGGACGTGTGTCCTGTCTACACATCCTCTTTTCATACTTTCTACGTATTCTGCATTTCTACCATGATAAGTTGCACAAGTCTGTTGAGTGTCCAGTGGAAAGAAGAAACATCTTTCAGTTTGGAAAAGGATGGCTTAAACATAGAAATGTAAGAAGGCAGTGATCTCTGTTCTCAAAGCCCAGAATACCAGGCTTTGAGAAGGACCCCCTAGACCAGGCATGGCCAAACTTGGCCCTCCAGATGTTTTGGGACTACAAATCCCATCATCCCTAGCTAACAGGACCAGTGGTCAGGGATGATGGGAATTGTAGTTCCAAAACAGCTGGAGGGCCAAGTTTAGCCATGCCTGCCCTAGACCAGATCCCAGCCAAGACCGGGAGGTGGAGGTGACTGGCCAGCTGGCCACCACAGATAGGAGCTGGGCCCAGCAGTGAGTAAGTGAATGAGTAGATGGCAGGTTGGGCCACCGGCCAGTCTTCTTCTTAGGCAATCACTCGTAGCCGAGTAACATTGTCTTCCATAAACACTGTTTTAACAGTGAGTCCGTAAGTGACTGTGGAGGCCAATTCTGGATCCACCCGTCCTTCCACAGTGGGGACATAGGTTTCTGAGTGGGAGTTGATCACAGTGAGGGTTTGCCAAGTGTGCCGTCCTCTTAGCACATTTCTCCCTTTTGTCCTGAGTTTGTCTTCAAAGCCACAACACCTTTGGTAAAGGCTGTTCTCTAATTGGAGCGCTCACAGGCCAGTGTTTCCCAGTTGTCAGTGTTTACACTACTTTTTTTGGTTTGCCTTGAAAGAGTATTTGAACCTCTTTTGTTGACCACCCGCATTACGCTTTCCATTTTTAAGTTTGGAACAGAGTAGTTGCTTTGGAAGACGATAATCAGGCACCCACATAACATGACCAGTCCAATGAAATTGATGTTGAAGAATCATTGCTTCAACACTGGTGATCTTTGCTTCTTCCAGTACACTGCCATTAGTTCGCCTGTCTTCCCAAGTGATGGGTAAAATTTTTCGGAGACACCATTGATGGAATCTTTCAAGGAGATGGAGATGGCATTTATAAATGGTCCACTTTTCACAAACATACAGTAAGGTTGGTAGTACAATAGCTTTGTAAACAAGCATCTTGGTTTTCCTGTGAAAGTCCTGGTCCTCAACACTCTGCACTTCAATCGGGAGAAAGCTGCCCTCGCAGAGCTCAGGTGATGCTAGATTTCAGCATCAATGTCTGCCCTTGAGGAAAGATAACTGCCCAGATAGGAGAAGTGACCAACATTTCCCAACATTACACCATTGAGTTGGAGTGCTTAGTGGGTCACTGATGGTGCTGTGCCTGGTCACTACAATCCCCTGGATCCTTGGCACTTCATGTAGGCTCTATTCAAGACTGAACTCGGTCAATGTCAAAATTAGTCCTGTAATGCAACTTCGGATGACGGTTGGTATATAAATATAACAAGCAAACAATAGTAGCAGAAACCAGTCAGGTTGTCACTCATCCTCTTCCTGTTACATGTGATGAGTGCTGGATTAGACAGAAATCCTCTCAGGATTCCATACATATGGGCCATAGAGCATCTTGACTCTACAGTCAAATTAGCATAGTCCCAACAGTATTTTTGCTCTATTTATTGTTTGGCTCTTCAGAAGGAGAAGAGGAGTTTGGATTTTATATCCCGCTTTATCATTACCCAAAGGAGTCTCTAAGTGGCTAACATTCTCCTTTCCCTTCTTCCTACACAACAAACACTCTGTGAGGTGAGTGGGGCTGCGAGACTTCAAAGAAGTGTGACTAGCCCAAGGTCACCCAGTAGCTGCATGTGGAGGAGCGGAGACGCAAACCCGGTTCCCCAGATTACGAGTCTATCGCTCTTAACTGCTACACCACACTGGCTTTCTTCAGGGTCTTCTTGGTGCAAAAAATTATTTCAGAAAAGTACACTTGGCCTCTCAGGCACGGCAGTGTTGTGGACCAGTGCCGTTCTCCCGATTTAACCCAACGACGGGACGCTATTTGGTAGCAGCCATCAGCCATTGGAGACTTTACAGCTTATCTTGATGACCTTGGCTGCGGATGCAAGCCGGCCTGCAAAATTGGCCTGTCGCGGGCAGGCTAGGAGGCTGGCTAAGCCTAGGCAGCAGACTCAACCCAGTCTGTGCACTTTGCTTGGGCCTCCTCCTGGGGCATATTAGAAGGCTCACATGGGGGGGGGCAGTTCTCGTAACATTGATGCGTCTACAGATCAAGACACTGGCTTCCTAGTCCTTGCTGTGAAGGAAGTGGCCTTTGCTAATTGGCCTTACAAATCACACTCTTTCATAACAACTCAGTAACGGTAAGAAGAGAGTGCAGTTTCTCCTACACCGATATGTTTGCTCTTGCCACTTTGTCATCATAAATTCTATGTAGATCATAACTACCTGTGTTGAGCACAATTGAGTGTCGGGAAATAGAGCGATTCTCTTACAGCCCCAAAGTTAAACGCTGTTATCATTACTGCTAGCACAGTGGATGAGCTGAATGATAATCACCTGATTAGTCCATACTGAACAGCTTAGGTTTGGGGTGTGCATGTAGGCATGTGATCCTGGATGATTTGATTGATTGATTGATTGATTGATTGTATGTTTTCTGCTGCTTTTCATTAAAATCATTAAGTGGCGTATCACGCAGAAACAAAACCACAAGGGAAGCCAGTGCACACACTGCAATAATAAGAGAAGCAAGGAGCCACCGCAACACATTAAGAACAAACCGATATTAAGTGTCCGGAAAGGCTTAGGAAAGAAAAGAAATGGGTGGAATACATGGGAAAATAAATGAGTGAAAAATGAGTGCCGAAAAAACAGTGTTGGAACTTGCCATAACTCAAGAGGGCAGTTGGTTCCATAGGGAAAATATATACAATGGTACCTTGGGTTACAATACACTTCAGGTTACATACACTTCAGGTTACAGACTCTGCTAACCCAGAAATAGTACCTCGGGTTAAGAATTTTGCTTCAGGATGAGAACAGAAATTGTGCTCCGGCGGCACAGCGGCAGCAGGAGGCCCCATTAGCTAAAGTGGTGCTTCAGATTAGGAACAGTTTCAGGTTAAGAACGGACCTCCGGAACGAATAAAGTACTTAACCCGAGGTACCACTGTACAATATATTTAAATAAAATACAGTGGTACCTCTGGTTACATACGCTTCAGGTTACATACGCTTCAGGTTACAGACTCTGCTAACCCAGAAATAGTACCTCAGGTTAAGAACTTTGCTTCAGGATGAGAACAGAAATCGTGCTCCAGCAGCACGGTGGCAGCAGCAGGAGGCCCCATTAGCTAAAGTGGTGCTTCAGATTAGGAACAGTTTCAGGTTAAGAACGAACCTCCGGAATGAATTAAGTACTTAACCCAATGTAACACTGTATACGATCTAGAGGTTTTGTTGTATTTGACGATTCAAAAATCTTGGCAGTGCTGTAAGTCCTATTTGGGAATTATTTTCCTTTATGTACTGACAATTATGGTAGGGAGAGTGGGGGCATGCTGAAGGGGGGCCCTATCTGAAATGGGGACCCCCTTCCTTTGATTATGCAGGATTTTTATACATGCAAGAATCTTCCACAAGCATAGGAAGCTCTCTGCTTCAGAATAATGCTTTGCAACGCACAGAGAACTGAAAAGATGGAAACCACAATGTACTGGAGAGCTTGCCAGTATGCCCCCGCTGTTAGCAAACTCACTTAAATCACGCAGGAAGAGTCCAGAGAGAAAAGTTTTGATAACAGTTCACTGAGCAAACTGAACAAAAGCAGTGTATAATTTGAGATGGACAGAGATGTTTTGCCTTTCTTACATCAGTCCTTGTACACAGCAGAGGGTCATTCAACTAAATATATGTTGGTGGTGGGGAACCCCTGAGAACTACGTAGCCAAGGAGAGCACATGCCACCTCACTGAATATTATGTCACTCTGCTTGGCTGCTAAGCAACACCTCCACCCCACCTCCCTTCTTCGCTAGTTGACTTCAACACTGACACAATTAATTCTTAAATTACAAGGTGAATAATCCCTGCTGTTCTAATTCCAATACCCTTCATGTGCTTGCCATTGCACTAGGGCAGGCTTCCTCAAACTCAGCCCTCCAGATGTTTTGAGACTACAATTCCCATCATCCCTGACCACTGGTCCTGCTAGCTAGGGATCATGAGAGTTGTAGTCCCAACAACAGCTGGAGGGCTGAGTTTGAGGAAGCCTGCATTAGGGAAATGAATGCACAATTGGGGCTGTAGTTCCATTGTATTCTGCGTCTGCTACCCTGCAGCACCTTTACAAGAGAGTAAGCCCCGCTGAACTAAGGCCCACTGAGCTAAGATCCCTCCAGGTTGCTGGGTGGTGGTTGCTTTCTGCAGGTGTATTTTTGCCTCACTGATAGTACATTAGTGGTGTATTTATACTCGACCATCTGTTCACCCTTACACTTTATTTGCTGTTCTACAATACTTCCCCAATTATGCATCCTGCATTATTGCTGTCCAGAGGGACAATCTTGTGTTGTAATGAAATAAAAGCAGAAGAACCGCACCCTCTCCCTCTCAGAACATTTATGGTATGCAAAGTTACAGGCTCTCATCAGAAAGCTATGGGACATTACTGATTGGAAATAAAGCAATACGACCATCCCCAAACTTGCAGGTGCAAATGGCTTTCAGAACACGATTGCATGCAACTGGCCTTGATACTGCCATGAGCACAAATAATCATGGGTGCACAATAAAAAAGGACATCTGGAGGGGCTCCTTCTGAGAAAAAAAAATGCTTAAGATTGTGAGGTCACTGTTCAGTTGGCCAAATGTCTAATTCTTCTTCTCAGTTTGTTTGTCAGTAAAATTCCAGGATTGCCTTTGTAAAGGAAAATTATTTTTCTTAAATTCTGAAAGGAGAAATATGATCCTTGTTATAAAACTGGTTGATGGTGGAGGACAGAAATGGGATTTCTGAACGTCTGTGTGCTGCAGGCTTGTTGGGAAGCCCCTCTGGCTGACATGGTCTTCAGTTCTCTCTAGAGTGTGGGGAGGTCAAAATCAACCCAAAGGTTTTCTTCAAAGAAAGAAAATAAACCTGTTTTCTCCTGGATACTGTTTTTAATTGCTTAAGTATATATGCATTTACTTTTTATGGAATGCTTCAAAAATACATAGGAAGCTGCCATGTCTGACCATTGCTCCATGAAGTTCAGTATTGAATTGAAATATTTTATTGTCACATGTACAACTTGTATACAGTGAGATTACACGAGCACCCCCACTCAGCGCTCTTAGTCTTAATTCCCCTCGTTTACTGACGCATACCCACCACACCCGAAAATCAGTTGCCTTGTTGTTACCTTTTCATTCAGCAGCCTAACAGCCCACGGATAGAAGCTATTCTTTACCCTGTTGGTGCGACTAATCATGCTTCTATATCTTCTGCCTGAGGGCAGGAGATCAAGAAAGTGCTGGCCAGGGTGTGAATCATCCTGAGAATTTTCCTCACACTCCTGAGGCAACGTTCTTCCATGATGTCATCCAGTAGATTCACGGGACAGCCCATAATATTTTGTGCTGTATAGCATGTTCTCAATGAAAGAGAGCATGGGTTGCGGATGGGGCTTCCAGAACACCCCATAGTTGTTAGGCTGGGTAGATTCAAGAGCTTTGAATCAGATTGGTGCTGGGGAGTTGCTAGGGTAATTTAGATGTTACCAATTTAGGGGTGGGACCTGAGGTTATTTAAGTGAGGTCCACAGCTCTTTTCCTTTCTCTTTCGCTGTGGACACCGGATCACCCGCCCGCCCTCCCTTGTTTGGGCTTCGCTTTGACCTTGCTATTGCCTGTCATGGGGTCGTTCGCATTGGTGCGGGGGCCCAGTAGGAATTTTTCCTTTTGGCTGATTAGTGTGTGCCAATTGGGTTTTGCCTACTGCGTAGCAAATCGTCACAACTTGTAAGGTTGGCGGTTAGGCATTGGTTAAATTGGTTGGTG
This sequence comes from Podarcis vaucheri, assembly GCF_965113315.1. NCBI lineage: Eukaryota > Metazoa > Chordata > Lepidosauria > Squamata > Lacertidae > Podarcis > Podarcis vaucheri. The sequence continues at coordinate 15,202,064 of NC_138748.1, forward strand.
GAGGGGTGTGGATTGGCTGTGCCTACCCCTCCAATGCTGCTGCTGCTGGGAATTCCGTTAAAGGAATTCTGGGGCTTACCATCCCTTCGTCCAAACCCTTGGAGCAGGGTGCGGGCCGTGTAAGTTCCCAAGGAACGAGCAGGGAATAGCTGAGGGTCTGTGTCTCAGTCCCAGCTGTCCCTGGTCTTGTTCCTCCACACGCTGACTCTCAGGAGTCAGCACTGTCCCCAAGGCGGGGGGGACAGCTAGTCATAACCAGTGCCTAAGCAACCACTCACAATCTTGTATAATAATAAAGTTGTGGCCAAAATTATGCCAAAAACCTTAAACAAAAATCAAGTCTCTGGTGTGAGTTATTGGGGAAGGGGTGTCCTGGGGACCTCAGCACGCAATCACCACCCTCTGTGGGCACTTCCTATCAGTTGATGTCAAACCAGCGTACCACACCATGATGCAGTATGAAAGGACACTTTCTATTGTGGACCGGTAGAAGGAGATCATCAAATGTTGATTGACATCATTCTTTCGTAATACTCTGAGGAGATGGAGTCTCTGCTGGGCTTTCTTAACCACCTGCCTTAACCACCAGCCTTCTTCAACCAGGACTACAACTTTGCCATGGACTGGCTGGACACAGAGGAATGGTGGGAGCAACTAGCTTGGGAACCACCAAGGGAAGAAAACTCAGAGCCAGGGGAGAGGTGGTGGGATGACAATGTGTGGCCAGAGACAGAAGACTGGGAAGAGAAGGTGTTGGAAGCTAAGGGGTAACAGTGCTTAGTGAGCTGGGAGAATCTGTGGCAGAGACAAGTCAAGAATCAGAAGCTGGCGATTGGGACGATGGAGTTCAAGAGGCAGAGATGAGTCAGTCTGGTGAAGAGTCATGGCTGCCTCCCCTTCCTGCTGTGACAAGTCCCTTGGTGTTTCTATCTTGGAAGGACCTAGGCCTTCTTTCAAAGCATATGCTGCTCCTGAAAGAAAAGAAAGCCCGTGATTTTTGTTCTAAAAAGAAAAAGATCAAGAGGAGAAGCAGACATAACATATAAAAGATTTAGGGAAAGGGAAAGAAATACGCATGACACACGTTTTACCAGGCTTATTTCAATAAGGAGGGTGGGAAGGAGAAGAAAAAATGAGTGGAATAGTCAAGGCAATTTTCACAAAAAGCCATAATAGCTGGTTCGAATTCCCATCAGGCATTTTTAGATTCAAGTCCAGAAATGGAGTCTCTGTTTTCTCGGTACATGATGTTCAGAGAAAAATGAATTTATCCTCTACCTCCCCCCGCCCCCAAACTGGTTAGAGAGTTCTCTGCTTCCTTTTTTCACCCTGGCGCTAATCGGAAAATAGGCTTCCTAATTCACTGATCTTCTTTGACTATGGATCCAACAGAACTGGTGATATCCAACTAAGCAGAATTGCTGTATGTTAAGTGACTTGGGCTACTTAAATCTACTGTTTTCAGTAGGTTTACTCTGAGCATGACAAATGCTGGATATCAACCAAAGTTTAGAAGCTAATGAGGTCTTTACCAGAGACTTGTAAATTAAGCTTGCTTATTGATTTTAGGCACATCAGGTAATGAGGGATTTGGCTAGCATTATTGTATGAACATTCATTCTTTTCCATGTATCATCAAAAGCTTTTGTGCAACTCACGCATATCAGCATTTATTTGCTTATTTTCAAAACACAACCATGTATATATCTAGTTTTTTGTCTAAGGATCTCAAAGCAGTGAAATGATTCTTCTTCCTGCCATTTTTGCTAGCCTCAGAGATAAGGATGGCTACGTTCTGCCTCCACTGTCAACTGAAGTTCATCTCTGGATACCAGTGGCTGGGAAATGCGTTTGGAGGAGAATGCTGCTGCATTTACATCCTTTCTTATGGACTTCCCACAGGCATCTAGTTGGCTACCAGGAGAACAGGATTACATGGACCTTTGGCCTGATCTAGCAGTGCTCTTCTTATGTTCTTATGGCTGGCCTAGTGGGACATGGGTTGGCGCTGTGGTCTAAACCACTGAGTCTCTTGGGATTGCCGATCAGAAGGTCGACGGTTTGAATCCCCGTGATGGGGTGAGCTCCCATTGCTCTGTCCCAGCTCCTGCCAACCTAGCAGTTCGAAAGCACACCAGTGCAAGTAGATAAATAGGTAGATAAATAGGTAAAGGGCATTTCCGTGCGCTCTGGTTTCTGTCACGGTGTTCCGTTGCACCAGAAGAGATTTAGTCATGCTGGCCATACTGTTCATAGTTGAATGGAGAGCTAAGCCTGGGACTCTCTAGCCCTAGACTGACATTCTGATCCGTAAACAATTCTGGCTCTCATTTCGCTTCAGAAGTCTCCACAAGTTGTTGTTTTCTAATCAAAGAGATGCTTTTTATGGACAGTATTTTTCTGTACATAAGAGCTACTGGACTATAAAATTGTCACCCTGCCCCCCAATTTCAGCAAATAGGTTGGATAAAAGAGCTGAAATTCAGAGCCACTATAACATGGGATATAAGAAGTAGCTACAAAGGGAGTTGCCTGCAAGTCATCAGATGCATGTGTTTGGCAAAGTCCCAGATAGTGCCGCCTTCAGGATATAGAGCAGGGGTCGTCAACGTGCAGCCCATGGGCCAGATGCAGCCCACGAAGACTGTTTTACCAGCCCATGAGCCGCGCCTGAACTGAGCCACCCGCTCGGCGAGTCCCCCCCCCGCGCTACGCTAAACCAGCGCAGCAAAGCACGGGGACTCGCCAAGCAGTGCCAGAAAATGTGTCTGCACATGCGCAGATACCGGAAATCGCATCTGTGCATGTTGAGATGCTGAAAATTGCCTCTGCACAAGCATGATTTCCAGCGTCTGGGCATGCGCAGAAGTGATTTCTGGTGCCGTGGACATGCACAGATGCGATTTCTGGCATTGCGCTGCGCCAATCCAGCCCACAGACGATCTCCGTGGGAGTGATCCGGCTCATGGCCAACCTTGCCAACCCCGGATATAGAGAGTCCTTGGGCAAAGTATTATCTGTGGTCTCTCTTAACGCTGCTCATTAATTCTCTTTTAATTCTCCTTCACTGTTCCTGGTCTGATATGTGAATGACCACACACTCATGCATCTTGCCGAAAGCGGAAGTGACCTGAAAATGTCACTAAAACGTCACAAAAAGGAGAGGGTTGGGGGCAGTGTGTGAGGGGCAGGGTGTTTGCAGTCTTTTTCAATAGGTGCCTCAGAAATTAACCCCTGTGCAGATCAGTCACTGCCTGCACATTGTGATTTTGCTGATCACCTAGCCCTTTGAGTTAATATTTCACTCTGTCCTGTTTAGTATCAGCGAGATGATTACCATTATTTTGGACACTGTCAATACTAGTCCTGGATATCCTTAACAGAGTTTGTCGTATTTTTGTACAAAAATAAATGAATCTGGATTTACTTTAGACATGATGCTTTTCACTTGAAAATGCATTTATCTTACCAGTGAAACTAGCACTGGCAACTGCAGAACCCAAGCACAAACCAGGTTTGCTGAATGAGAAGGCCCCACATGTTTATATAGCAGAACATCTTTCAGTATAACATAGAAATCACTTATTAAGATCAATGCAGTTTCAAAGGAAATAGGTCAGATAGGAATTTGGACTTGGTTGCAGACACTGCTTGATTTCTTGTTAATCTCTATTCAGATGTTTTTTAAACCTAAAAATCCCCCAATCACAAATCTCATAATGAATTTCTTAATACACTAATCTTTCACCTTTGAAAATGAATTCAAATCTTGGTAAGATTACACATGCTAATTTACATTTAGGGACATTTGATAGTATTCCTGAGAAAGCCAAATTGGTGTTCAGGGCCCCCAAACAATATCTAATTCAGTATGGCTAACAACATCAGATAACTTGGTAGTAGAGATGATCTCCCAAATACAAATTCAGAGGCCAAGAATAATGAGAGTTGTGTTCCAGCAACACTTGGAGGACACCAGCTTGGTTCAGACCCTTCTCAAGGGTCTGAATCAATGAACAAATATATATAACTGCAACATTACAGAAAGCAGTCATAAACAATAAATAAAGCATCCCAAAATACACAACCGAACTGAACACTTCTACCTAAATCACAATTAAAAATAAAGATGCAGAACATCAACAGCAACAAGCCCCCACCCACAAAAATGCCCAAGCGCAAGAGTCTGTTCAGCAGCCTCAGTTTTTGTAGCTGGAGTCAGTCACAGCCCTCCCCCCTGGGCAGGTGGAAAAGGCCAGCAAGGCAGGGAGCAGGTCTTCCAGGACTCACCTCCAAGATGATCATAGCCAACAAGGAACTCCAAGAACTGTCTCCAGCAGCTACAGCTGTCCTCTGCCCTTCAGCCCTGGTTCTGTTCTGCAAAGTTCTTACAGTGAAAACTCATTGTTCATTCTCTCTCTGTTTAGAGAAACATCACAGGACAGCGCTGAAATCTTTCTTCAGAACCTGCAGGTATCTTTCCTTCTCCAGCCTCTTTCTTCTCTTGATCTATAGCAGCTGCACCAGAAGCTCAGAGAGAGACTCCCAGATTAGCAGCCTTAATCTGCTCTCCTGTATATACTTACCTGAGAGCGAGTTCTACTGAACTCACTTCTGAGTAGCTAGATAGCATTGCACTGTCAGAGGTGAAAATGTTGTTGCTGTTTAGTCATGTCCGACTCTTCGTGACCCCATGGACCAGAGCACGCCAGGCACTCCTGTCTTCCACTGCCTCCCACAATTTGGTCAAACTCATGTTAGTACCTTCGAGAACACTGTCCAACCATCTCGTCCTCTGTCGTCCCCTTCTCCTTGCGCCCTCCATCTTTCCCAACATCAGGGTCTTTTCCAGAGAGTCTTCTCTTCTCATGAGGTGGCCAAAGTATTGGAACCTCAGCTTCAGGATCTGTCCTTCCAGTGAGCACTCAGGGCTGATTTCCTTCAGAATGGATAGGTTTGATCTTCTTGCAGTCCATGAGACTCTCAAGAGTCTCCTCCAGCACCATAATTCAAAAGCATCAATTCTTTGGTGATCAGCCTTCTATTTAGCTCTCCTGCAATTAGAAATGTAGTCATCTGTGCATTAGAACAAAGAAAAAAACCACACACTTGTGGAACCTCTAGACTGATCATATGGTTGGAGTAACACATAACTTCCTCATTGTCTGTTGTTTCAAACACATTCAAAAAATCTTATCTCAGGGGCCAGAAGGTGCTATTTTTCATGGCAGTGAAGTTCTCCCGTGTTCTCTTAGAATGGCAATGGCACCCACCTGAGAGGTGACGGAGCTGAGAGATAATGATTTGGTTACCCCTGATTTAAGGCATAATCCACTAGAAAGTTATCTTAGGTTAACCATTAGGTTGGTGGTTTGAGCCCACCTAGGGATGGCTGTGGGTAGGAAGATTGCATTCCAGGGGGTTGGACTAGATGATTCTTGGGTCCCCTTCCAACTCTCCAATTCTATGATTCTAAGTTCCACTGAAATGAATGGGTCCTATGCAAAAGTATTAATGTGCTTTTCAGTCATTTCAGTGGGTCCTGCGCAGGGGAACACCTGAAGGGTTGGGTTGCATTATGATCTCAGCTAGCGCGTTGATCATTTCCCCCAGACAAACCCACAGCTGGAATTTTCAGAGATTTTTCCTGCAGTGTAGGCCATTTGTTAAACCCTTCCCTCTGTTGTATAAGTAAAGTGAACTTGTGATAGGTTAAGTACAAAGCTGAAGTATGGGGATCATTCATCAAACACAGTCGTAAGAGGGAAAAAGATTGAATAACATTTTTTTTTCTAGACCTGCTGTTTTTGTCCATTAATCTTGTTAATTGATGAATGCGCCTTTTCAGCATCCGCAGCTAATGAAATTAGAGTTTATAACACAATCTTTTTGCGTGTGGTATTTTTAGGTGCTATACATCTCTTGATTTAATATAGTTCCTGCTTTATTCTACGTTCACTGTTGATGTAGCAAACATTGCTCAGATGGGGCAGAGGGAGGGGGGCGACGACACTTGTTAATATTCACATCTCCTTGTTTGAAAGCTATCGGAAGTAGATGGAGGGGAAATGCAGTGTCATATATAGTCTGCCATTAGGCTCCTGGCAAACTAAAAGCTTTACTTTGAGACAGCAGCTTATTGCTCTCATCCAGACAAAACAAAGAAGAGAAATGTCTTTGTCAGGAGAGAGGGAAAGGAATAAGAAGGAAATGGAGAACCTGGGTGATTTACTATAAAAGTATAAGAGCTCCATTCTAGGGTAGGAATGCTTCCCTTAAGAATCAAGACAGATACTCCACTAAAGAAAGATGGCTTCATCTCAGAAATATAAATGTATAACATCATAAAGGATATCATTTGTAAAGGGGAGACCAAAACACTTCACACCATTGCAATTTGTGAGGACAGTCAGGGATGTTTTCATTCAGTCAGGGATGTTTTCATTTATGATTATCATGGCATCAAGAACAGTCTTGGACATTTTGGAGCCTGAGGCAGGGCAGGAGATGGCCTCCTGCCCTCCCATCCAAATGGAGGTACCTGGTATACATTGAGGTGATTACTGCTTCTCCCCCACCCTGGCAGTAAAAATACAACAAAAATAGACAACATTTTGCTGCCATTTCATGACACTCAAAACCAGCCGTCTGGGGCAGCACTTTCATGCTACCTAACGGTAGGGCCGGGCCTTCAGGTGCTGTCCCAGGTTCATGAAAAATGATAGTGGATAGTGCAGTCTGGATTATATTAAATTCAGTGTTCACTCTCTTCCACCAAGCCACTCATTGAACTGTGGCACACCTCCCATTCATCACAATTGGACTTGGGCAGGGCCACGCTGGGTAGGAAGAAAGGGGGAGCAGAATAGAGTGCAAGGAGTCTTGTTTTTATATATGTTTTTGCTCCATGTTTTGCTCCTGTCTTCTCTGTTTAGCAGCTGGGACTGTGCATATACAGTGGTACCTCGGGTTACAGACACTTCAGGTTACAGACTCCACTAACCCAGAAATAGTACCTCGGGTTAAGAACTTTGCCTCAGGATGAGAACAGAAATCACGCGGCGGCAGCAGTGGGAGGTCCCATTAGCTAAAGTGGTACCTCAGGTTAAGAACAGTTTCACATTAAGAATGGACCTCCAGAATGAATTAAGTTCTTAACCCGAGGTACCACTGTATTTATAATATTTTGTATTTTTGCCCCTTTCTAAAATTTATTTATTGGTATGTGTTTTTCTTTTGCAAATCTACCATAAAGGTAAAGGGACCCCTGACCATTAAGTCCATTTGCAGACGACTCTGGGGTTGCGGTGCTCATCTCACTTTACTGGCCGAGGGAGCTGCTGTTTATCCACAGACAGTTTTCCGGGTCTCATGTCGCCAGCATGACTAAGCCGCTTCTGGCGAAACCAGAGCAGCACACGGAAACCCCGTTTACCTTCCCACTGGAGTGGCACCTATTTATCTACTTGCACTGGTGTGCTTTTGAATTGCTAGGTTGGCAGGAGCAGGGACCGAGCAATAGGAGCTCACACCGTTGCGGGGATTCGAACCGCCGACCTTCCGATCGGCAAGCCCTAGGCTCTGTGGTTTAGACTACAGCGCCACCCGCACCCCATAGAATAAAATAAAATTGGGATTAAGGGGTTTTCTCAGGACCATGGAGGATGTGTGCACACTCACTATTCTTCTGATAGGAAATGCTCTGTGGAGGAGGGCGGCAAATACAGAGAGGATCAAGAAGGGTCTGTTGGTGGGGAGTGGGAAATGTCCCTATTTTCACCTGAGGAATGTTGGGAGGGTATGGCATTATGGACCACTGTTGTGAGACTGTTTCTGGCCTCCAGCTCAGTTATGAATGAGGGTGGGAACGAATAAGAAATGTGCAACGTTTAATTTTCAGTGAATTATTTAGCATCTATGTACTGCGAGACTCCCCAAAATGCTCCTGCAGTTATTCTACTGCTCCGTTTACCTTGCCAGCCGTGTTTTGCTCCTGTCGTCTCTGTTTAGCAGCTGGGATTGTGCAAATGCCACAGTAAAATCAACTGCTGCGGATTGTAAATGCCAGCATTTTAATTGCCCCTAGTATACAATGGGGTTTCCCATAGTGTGTGTAAAAAACGGTATGTAAGGAAGCTCCCCTGGGAAGTAACAAGATGAAGGGTTTCATCAGCATGGCTTACCTGCTGCTGCTCAACAGGCGTAGCAGTTGGTATATTGTTCTGAAATATTCAACTAGGAAAAAGGAAAAAAGAACAAGTGAAAGGAGGTGGGAGACTAGGTTTTGCTGGCTCCGTCTCTTTTGCACAAACATAACTTTAATTCCACGAAGTAAATTGTCGGCACAGCAGTGTGATTTGAAAGGCAGCAATGGGCTATTCGCGATTCAATGCAGAATTCTGTTAGAAGTGTAAATTATTATTTTGCGCCGGTCCTTGTCAAGGAGTGAAAATGAAAACAAATGCTAAAATTGCAGGTGGAAGGCTTCCCTTGGCTGGGTTAATGTTGTGGCATGACCACGTCATTGTGCAACTTTCGTTCCATTAGTGATTTTATTTAGAATCATAGAATCATAGAATCATAGAGTTGGAAGAGACCACAAGGGCCATCGAGTCCAACCCCCTGCCAAGCAGGAAACACCATCAGAGCACTCCTGACATATGGTTGTCAAGCCTCTGCTTAAAAACCTCCAAAGTAGGAGACTCCACCACACTCCTTGGCAGCAAATTCCACTGTCGAACAGCTCTTACTGTCAGGAAGTTCTTCCTAATGTTTAGGTGGAATCTTCTTTCTTGTAGTTTGGATCCATTGCTCCGTGTCCGCTTCTCTGGAGCAGCAGAAAACAACCTTTCTCCCTCCTCCATGTGACATCCTTTTATATATTTGAACATGGCTATCATATCACCCCTTAACCTCCTCTTCTCCAGGCTAAACATGCCCAGCTCCCTTAGCCGTTCCTCATAAGGCATCGTTTCCAGGCCTTTGACCATTTTGGTTGCCCTCCTCTGGACACGTTCCAGTTTGTCAGTGTCCTTCTTGAACTGTGGTGCCCAGAACTGGACACAGTACTCCAGGTGAGGTCTGACCAGAGCAGAATACAGTGGGACTATTACTTCCCTTGATCTAGATGCTATACTCCTATTGATACAGCCCAGAATTGCATTAGCTTTTTTAGCTGCCGCGTCACACTGTTGGCTCATGTCAAGTTTGTGGTCAACCAAGACTCCTAGATCCTTTTCACATGTACTGCTCTCAAGCCAGGTGTCCCCCATCTTGTATTTGTGCCTCTCATTTTTTTTGCCCAAGTGCAATACTTTACATTTCTCCCTGTTAAAATTCATCTTGTTTGTTTTTGCCCAGTTCTCTAATCTGTCAAGGTCGTTTTGAAGTGTGATCCTGTCCTCTGGGGTGTTAGCCACCCCTCCCAATTTGGTGTCATCTGCAAATTTGATCAGGATGCCCTTGAGTCCATCATCCAAGTCGTTGATAAAGATGTTGAATAAGACCGGGCCCAAGACAGAACCCTGTGGCACCCCACTAGTCACTCTTCTCCAGGATGAAGAGGAACCATTGATGAGCACCCTTTGGGTTCGGTCAGCCAGCCAGTTACAAATCCACTGAGTGGTAGCATAGTCAAGACCGCATTTTACCAGCTTCTTTACAAGAATATCATGGGGCACCTTGTCAAATGCCTTGCTGAAATCAAGGTAGGCTACATCCACTGCGTTCCCTTCATCTACCAGGCTTGTAATTCTATCAAAAAACGAGATCAGGTTAGTCTGACATGACTTATTTTTCAGAAATCCATGCTGACTATTGGTGATCACAGCATTCCTTTCTAGGTGCTCACAAACTGTTTGCTTAATGATCTGCTCCAGAATCTTCCCTGGTATTGATGTCAGACTGACTGGGCGGTAATTATTTGGGTCCTCTCTTTTCCCCTTTTTGAAAATAGGGACAACATTTGCCCTCCTCCAGTCTGCCGGGACTTCGCCTGTTCTCCAGGAATTCTCAAAGATGACTGCCAGTGGTTCTGAGATCACACCTGCCAGTTCTTTTAATACTCTTGGATGCAGTTCATCTGGCCCTGGAGACTTGAATACATCTAAACTAGCCAAGTATTCTTGTACTATCTCCTTAGTTATTCTGGGCTGTGTTTCCTCTGCTGAATCATTTGCTCCAAATTCTTCAGGTCGGGCATTGTTTTCTTTATCGGAGAAGACTGAGGCAAAGAAGGCATTGAGGAGTTCAGCCCTTTCTGTGTCCCCTGTTTGCATTTCACCATCTTCTCCTCTGAGTGACCCCACTGTTTCTTTGTTCTTCCTTTTGCTACGAACATACCCATAGAAGCCTTTTTTGTTGCTTTTAACCTCTCTAGCAAGCCTGAGTTCATTCTGTGCTTTAGCTTTTCTGACTTTGTGTCTACACGTGCTGGCTATTTGTTTGAATTCCTCTTTGGTGGTTTCCCCCATTTTCCATTTTTTGTACACATCCTTTTTTAATCTTAACTCAGTTAAAAGTTCTTTAGATAGCCACCCTGGCTTCTTTAGGCACCTTCCATGTTTCCGTCTCACTGGTATTGCCTGACGTTGTGCTTTTAGTATCTCCCTCTTAACAAACTCCCAGCCATCATGAACTCCCTTTCCTTTTAGTATTACTGTCCATGGGATCTCACCCAGCACTTCCCTAAGTTTTATGAAGTCGGCTTTCTTAAAGTCAAGAAATTGAGTCCTAGTATGCTTGGCTGCTCCTTTCCGCTGTATAGTAAACTTCAGAAGAGCATGATCACTCGCGCCTAATGATCCTTCCACTTCTACCCCACTAACCAGGTCATCAACATTGGTTAGGACCAGATCTAAAATGGCTGTTCCTCTTGTTGCTTCTCCCACTTTCTGGACAATGAAGTTGTCTGCAAGGCCAGTGAGGAATCTGTTTGACCTTATGCTCTTGGCTGAGTTTGACATCCAACAAATATCCGGGTAATTGAAGTCCCCCATTACTACTATCTCCCTTCCTTTTGCATGCTTGGCCATCTGTTCCAGGAAGGCATCATCTATGTCCTCCGTTTGGCTTGGGGATCTATAGTAAACTCCCACAATGAGGTCCCTGTTATTCTTCTCTCCCTTAATTTTGACCCAGATTCTCTCACTTTGGCTTTGAGGTTCTAAATCTTGGATCTCTTCACAGGTATACACATCCCTGACATATAACGCCACTCCTCCTCCTTTCTTGTCTGGTCTGTTTCTCTGAAATAGATTGTATCCCCCCATTATTACATTCCAATCGTGGGACTTATCCCACCAGGTTTTAGTGATGCCTATTATGTCATATTTACTTTGCTGTACCAAGAGCTCAAGCTCATCTTGTTTATTTCCCATGCTTTGCGCATTAGTGTACAGACATTGAAGTCCATTAATCATTCCCCCGTGTCTCTTATTTAAGGATTTTTTCCTCCCACCACTAGGTCTGCGTGCTGTTTGCTCCATTTGGTCTATGACATTTGGATGATCATCTTCATCAATCGATAGGCTCCTACCTTCAGGAGCACTGTCTCCCTCCCCCACATTAGTCAGTTTAAAGCCCTCCTGATGAGGTTTCTGAGATTTTTGGCAAAAACATTTCTCCCAACTGTTGTGAGGTGCAGCCCATCGCTTGCCAGAAGTCCATCTTCAAGAAACTGCAGTCCGTGATCTAAGAATCCAAACCGTTCCTGTTTACACCATCTACGAAGCCAGCTGTTCACTTCCACTATTTTTTCCTCTCTCCCTGGGCCACGTCGTTCAACTGGGAGGACAGATGAGATGACAATTTGTGCATTTAGTTGCTTCAATTTCCTGCCGAGAGCCTCGTAGTCTCTTTTGATCTTCTGGAGGCTATTGCTTGCAGTGTCATTGGTTCCCACATGAACCAAGAGGAAGGGGTATTTGTCATTGGGTTTTATGATTCCTTGCAGTCGTTCAGTTACATCTTGGATCTTAGCCCCGGGGAGACAGCACACTTCCCGAGACATCTTGTCAGGCCCACAAATCACTGCTTCTGTTCCCCTCAGTAGGGAATCCCCTATCACCACTACACGCCTCCTCTTAGGTTTGGTCGGGGTTCTTCCATGAGCTGTCCGTTCCAAGGTCGCCTGCACATTCCCTGAGGACTGACTTTGCTGCTCGTCTTCATTTACCTGATCGACAGAAATGAGGGAGAGATCCTCAAATGGAGTCTGCTCTTCGTCTTCCATGCTAGGGGAGAGGACCTCAAAGCGATTGTGTATTTCTAAACAATCAGAACGAACCCTGGGCCTCCTACTTCTTTGAGTCACGTTTCTCCATATATCTGGTTCCTGTGTTGGTGAACTAGCCTCCTTCTCAGGGGAGTCCCCTGTCTCCTCCTTGATGGAGCCGGTGTGGTCTGTTGCTTCCAAGAAGAGCTCCAGCTCTCTAATTCTTTGGAGCGTAGCTACACGTTCCTCCAGTTGCTGGACTTTGTCTTTTAAGAGGGCAATCAACATGCAATTGCTGCAGGTAAAGCTGCCTGCAACCTTTGGCAAGATGGCAAACATTGCGCAGGAACCGCAGGTGACAGCAGCTGTTCCCTCCCCCTCCATCTTGAGAATGTGTCGTTGGGGGTGGCTACAGTGGTCCTCCATCATAAAAACAGTGAAGACAGGACAAAGAACTCCCCCCACAAAAAACAAAAAAAACTAGGTCTCCCCCAACAAACGTTAGAGACTAGCTCCCCTAAATCTAAATGATGGATCAAACTGCGCGCGCCGCTAGGCGCGTGCCGCTGCCCTGCTAGGTCTGATAAGCTCCTCCCACAGCTAATCACCTTCCTCAACAGAAACCCTGCCCCCTCTGACCTTTGCACAGGGAGAACAGCTAATCAGCCACAAAGAAACACAAACACACAAGAGAAAACCCTTTTTGCTCCTTCTTCAACTGCTTCCCTGCTAGCTCTTTGAACACATGTGCTGCAGTGATTTCAGCATTTTCAAGCTGGAGCAGAGCAGAGCTGGTCTGTTATTTCTGTATGATGCAATTCCCCAAGGTAAACTATTCTAGATATGCTTGCTAGCTGTGGTTTAACCATTGAGCAGATCCTTTCTGCAAGCATGTAAAGAATCAGTACAGGGAGCTACTCAAACATTAAAATGCCAACACACATACACACTTTCCCATTGACATCCAGTCTAAATATGGTGTCCATCATTTTGCATGGGGTCATGCAATTGCAGAAGAGCAGTTAATGCCTCTTCTGCAAAGGTAGCTAATTTATTATTGGGTGGTTTATTGGGTTATGCCCTAACTTCTTAGGGTATTGACCATCAGAAAGTGGGTGCTTTTTGCATTTCATGGTTTTTCTTTAATGAACTGTTTGATTGCTTTGTCTACTGGAATGAAGAAAAGCTTCATACAAATACTAATAAATGAACACATGAGCTGTGCTGGTTAGAGCATGGTGCTGATCTATCTCGGGTTAACCAGAAGGTTGGTGGTTTGAGTCTACCCAGAGATGGCTGGGATTGTTGAACTAGATCAGGGGTCAGCAAACTTTTTCAGCAGGGGGCCGGTTCACTGTCCCTCAGACCTTGTGGGGGGTCCGGACGATATGGGGGGGGGGGAATGAATTTCTATGCCCCACAAATAACCCAGAGGTGCATTTTAAATAAAAGCACACATTCTACTTATGTAAAAACACCAGGCAGGCCCCACAAATAACCCAGAGAAGCAGTTTCAAATAAAAGGACATATTCTACTCATGTAAAAACACGGTGATTCCCGGACTGTCCGTGGGCTGGATTGAGAAGGCGTTGGGCCAGATCCGGGCCTTACTTTGCCTACCCACAAACTAGATGATTCTCAGGGTCCCTTCCAACACTACGATTCCATGACAAATCATAGCATGTCCATGGAATGTAAAATAAATCTTCTGTTTCCCACCCATATGAACAACTGGGATTCCCATCTCTATTTTGTTTATTTAAAAAAATTTCTGTTATTTTGTCTGTGAGAGAGAGAAAGTGCTCATCTGTCGCTAGCTCCATTTCTGCATTAAGGCTGCTGCTTCATTCTGTAGCCCATTACGAGTGAAAAATACCAGTCTGACACATTCTCATTGAAATCCCATACCTGCTCCTCCTCCTGTTAGTGTCTATTACACCATCTCTCCTGTCTCTTTCATTTGTCCTTTACTCAGCCTCTCCCTTTTCACCCACTCCATTATATGTCTTAGTTGCTGAAGATACTTAGTTCTCCTTGCTGTTCCCCCCTCCTGTCCCCCCCCATTCTACCAGGAGACTGTCTTGTTGCTTTACTGAGATGTCACCCGTCTGCCACCTTGTCCTTTAATGAGCTTCTCATCTCTTATCAACAGCACAACATAACTATCTTGCCCTCCCCAAGGTTTCATTTTTCTCACCTGCACATTCTACTTTGCCATGTTTCCCTATTAGCTATACCCAATGGTTCCTCCCTCCCCCCATTTTCTACTTTTAATGCGTTTGGGGGCTGAGCCATCTCTTATGCTGCTTCTTAGATCTGGGAATAATATGACAGTTCCTTCCAGCCCACTGTGACTAATCTACTTTTTTAAGAAAAACAACAACAACCCCGACCACAACTGTTGAACAGCCATATTCGAAAATCCTTAATCCACACTGATGAACTTTATCTCCACTCTTCAAAAGTTCGTACCAATAACAAACTTGGTTGGTCCCAACAGTGGAGGGATGGCAGATGAAGATGATGGATTTTGGGGAGCTAGCCAACCTGACCGGAAGAGTCTGTGACCAGAGAGGAGGAGCACCAAGAGGATTGGAAGAAATTCAAAGATTATTTAGCTAAATATGTTAAGATAACATAAATAGAATTGCGAGTACCAAATAAGCTGAGGATTTAAAAATGTGATGTTGTAAAATACTACGTTAAAGTTAAAATGAAAAGAAAGAAAGATATACCGTAATTTGACCAAGTAAATCTTATGTGAAAATAGTTTTGGGAAACTGCTACAATGGACTATATGGAAGTCATTTAACAATGTTAAAAAAATATGGAATTATTATAGTAAGGATAAATATTTGTTTGTATGTATGTTTTTTGATGCTTTCTTTTTTTATATATAAAATTGGAAAATCATTTTTTTTTTGAAAAAAACCCAAAAACTTAGTTGGTCTCTAAGGTGCTACTGGAAGGAATTTTTTTATTATGCTTATTTATGGTATGGAAAAGTGAAAATTCATAAAGGATTCCACAATCATATAATAAGGAAACGATTGTTTAAGGTATGGGACAAACATAAAGAATTATTAGAAGCCAAGACACCTTGGTGGCTATCACCTATTGAGGCATTATCATTAAAAGTATTGAGGGGAAAGGGAGACTGGCTGACATATAGAGAGTTGCTAATAGAACAAGAAGGGAAATTAGAATTGAAAGAATATGACAAAATAAAGGAACATCTTCAGAATTGGTTGCTCCACAGGCAACTAAAAGATACAAAGGCTGATGACTGTGTGGCCCAGGAAGAATTCCATGGGCCACATTGGGAAGCCTGGAGGGCCACATTTGATGTTTATTTCCTATAGAGATAAATCTGATAGGTGGATGATTTTTGGGGAAAGGTTGAATGGAGAGAGGAGCACTGCCTGAGTGGAGTTCCATTGTTCTGCATTCTCCATCAGGGGGCCAGAACTGTGTGTGTGTTTGTCTTGCATAAGGGTTTGTCTTGCATAAGGCTCCCTGAAGGCGAAGCTCATCCGAGCTGACAAGAGTTTTCTCCACACTGCAGTGATAAAGTAATTCACCATCCGAGGTACTTTCCCCACGAATGGCAATGTTTACAGCGAAGCTTCGTTGAAATACTGGCTTAGCTGAAGTCCTTGAGCAGAAATGTCTGAAATACACTTCAATATAGTAAAGGAGCATTTATAAATAGTTTATAAAGTGTTAATGAATGTTTAATAGATGTTTTATGAAATGATAAATTTGTCAGGCACACTTTCAGAGTAGAGCCCAACACATTAAAGGGTATTTTTTGAGTAGCATTTTCAACTCAGGCTGCCCACACAGGATTCCCTCCTGAGCCATGGTGACTAGGCCTGCGCAGGGGCTGGTTTGAGGGCTAGAGGGTGATGGTGCCTCCCATAATATATCACAGGTGGGGCTTGCCTGCGCCTTATCTTCCTTCTCCACTGCCTCCTTCCTCCCTGTGCTGAGCGTGGCAGAGGCAGGAGCGGAGCAGGAGTGATGACTGTTATGTACTGAAGTTCTCACCCTGGGCCAGCAGGGGAATACTGTAGATAGTTATGCAAATGAAGGATCAAAGTGACGTTCAGTGATTGGATAGTTTTAGAAAGTTGCTACAGTTACGTTGTTCTGGAGCACTATATAAGCAGGCTGGCTGAGCTCCTAAGTTCAGTTCTGTTCTGGCCTTTGAATAAACAAGAGCTGTTTGAAGAATCGCTGTGTCGTCTGATATGTTCGCCCACAACTTAACAATGACAGTTTCTCTCTCTCTCTCTCTCTCTCTCTCTCTCTCTCTCTCTCTCTTTCTCTCTCTCTCTCTCATTTTCTGTTTAACAATTTAAAATACTCATTTTAAATCCTTAAGATATCAATGACTTCCTTTCTTCTCTTTCCATGGTTCATTTTACATATCATAAAGCCCTGCATATTTTACAAAAACTATACCATTTGCTTACACTGTTGCTTACACTGTTGAATTTACCTTAATGCTGCCAGCGTTTTCAACTGTATATAATTATTTCCCATATATTCAATAAACATTTTCCAATCTTCTTCAAACATATGTTCTTCTTGTTCTCTTATTTCTATATGTTAAGCCTGCAAGTTATGCATATTCTGTCAACTTAAGTTGCCATTCTTCTTTGGTTGGGACCTTGCTCATATTCCATTTGGGGGCTAACAAAATACGGGTCGCAGTTGTTGCATACATGTCAGATGCTGTTGTGGTTGCTCGAGAGTAACCAGGCAGGATTCCGACCTGTCTTTTACAGGCTTTATTTTGCTGCAAACTATTTACAGTGCAGAGCATCATAAGTTCATGTCTGGCTCAATCGCTAGCAGAATCCGAGAGTGGTCTGTTCTTGTATCTCCCCCAACATAAAAGTTTCATCACCCCCGCCTTTTCCACCCCTCCCTGCGCCTCAAGCTACTGCACATGATGGGTAAAGGCAGGGGTGTGCTTCCCACCTCTCCAGCTTGCTCAGGCATGGTGTTAAGGCTCTTTCTAGCATCCTCTGGTTCTTGCACCTCTTCTCCACTGGAGGTGGGGGTTTCCTCCTTGCCGGAAGAGGAACTGTTTCGCAAGATTTTCGGGGGCTCCCTGTAACACATTTCCCCCTCTATCTCTCACCCCTGCACCGATAGTAGTTCCCTGACAATACATAAATAACCTTTTCTGATGCCTGGGAATTTCAGTCTGAATTATCCCCAACAGAAAGGGCTCTAGGGTTTTTTTTTTGGGGGGGGCAGTACTTTTAAACATTGTTTTCAATTTATTATGGATCATTTCCCAATAGAGTGATGCCAGTTTCACCCCAGCGCCTCATGGGGTCAGGGCCAACGCTGCATGTTCCTCCCTCCACTTTTCAACCTAGCGATGTATCACTATACAGTGGTACCTCAGGTTAAGTATTTAATTCATTCTGGAGGTCCGTACTTAACCTGAAACTGTTCTTAACCTGAAGCATCACTTTAGCTCTGGTGCAATCACTCTTCTGGATGACATTGGTCACAATACAGTACCTTGAGGGAGATGTAATCCATTGGAACAGTCAAGTACAACATTCCTTGTTTCCCTAGTGTGGGCACAGGCAAGGGGATATTACTCCAATCAGTATAACTTCCTGTTCCACTGGTCTGGAGCATCCTCCCCCTGAATGTGGTAGGAGCCAGCGTGGTGTAGTGGTTAAGAGCGGTGGACTCGTAATCTGGTGAACCGGGTTCGCTTCCCTGCTCCTCCACATGCAGCTGCTGGGTGACCTTGGGCTAGTCACACTTCTCTGAAGTTTCTCAGCCTCACTCACCTCACAGAGTGTTTGTTATGGGGGAGGAAGGGAAAGGAGATTGTTAGCTGCTTTGAGAATCTTAAGGGGAGCGAAAGGCAGGATATCAAGTCCAAACTCCTCCTCCTCCTTCTCTCTCTTGCTCTCCTCTCTTGCTTGCTACTCTCTTGCTGCCATGCTGCTTTCCTGCAGCCATTTTGTTTTCTTACTGTAATTTTGCTGTCAGCTAGCTCTCAGCCAGCAGCACATGAGCTCAATCTCCATTTGACATGAACTCACAGTTTGTTAAGTAACTACAAAGTGCAGCTTGACTTTCAGGGATTGAACTGTGAACTGAAATGTGAGTAAACTTCTTGTTACTTTTAGGAAAGACTCTTGTGTGTTTATTCTTTAAAGAGGGATAAAAGGGGACACCAGGAAAAGTCGAATCTGCTTAATAAAGAGATTCAATATAGCTTCCTGCTATATTGAAGGGAATCTGCTATGCTACATCACTCACTAGCGTGAGTGAAGGAAGGATGATACTTATTCTATATATCCTCTCCTACTATCCTTAACATTCCCACACCTTGCACTGAAGAAGAACTCTTTTTAACACCTATACATTGCTTGATCAAGGAAGCTCTTGGTCATTGTTACCATTACGAATAACAACAATTAAAAATTCAATAAATATAGAATGATGGGCAGTGTATTGGATAACTTCTGGCCGTAGGGTGAACTCATGGGATCATTTCAGATAGCGAAATGAAGCCACAACCTGCATTGTATCTCTTCATTCTTCCATAGTAGTGATTTCGTCCCGGAGTATCCCTTTGTGTAGTACAATTGCTGTTAAACCATGCTTTTGAAAATTATTGAAAAATTAAAGCCTGCCATGTTGTAAATAAATATGTATCAGCCTGTGTGTTCAGAAGAAAGCATTCACTATGAAGAAATGGCACCTCTTGCAACATTCCCCTGTCAAAAACAGTACCATAACTTCATCTCTTCCCATCAGTAGAAAACAGTTATTAGTATTCGCCTATTGTTGATTGCTTTCCATGCTATGCCTATGCACATGAGTAGAGGGTATTCAAGTCCGGTAAAAACACACTGCTGTACCAGCAAGATATCCCCTGCTGAAAAATCCAGCCAGTCTCCTGCATTATTTTTTAGTGTTTTAGAGGAGAATTACGGCTTGTTTCAGGTGACTCAAGGAAATATTGATTACCTTTGTCAGTTCTTCAAGTAAAGCAATTTTAAAGAGTTTTTTTTATAACCTCAGAAGATATTATTACTCCTTTTGCACACACCAGCTAATTACTTTATACATCATCTAATGGCATGTAGAGGTGAGATGAGCATAAAAAGGGAAAGAAACTCTTGCAGTGGCCGAATAATTTCCTTGTATTGCTCTATATAGTATCGTTCCAGCTTACAGTTTTGGCTTGCAGCCACCCAGAGACTTGAAAACTATGTAGTTCCTGCCTTAAACTACCTGGAGGCTTGGAATTTTTTCATATTAGCTCAGTACTGCTAAGTTCCTCAGGGACTCTTCCAGTGCCTTGTCTTCCTTAGTCTTGAGATGGCACGTCTAAATCTTGGCCTTCCCAGGGGAGGAATCATTTACCCCCAATGAACAAGCAAAAACCAAAACAAAACCCACCAGCACAATTCTGTGTTATGACATTTACCTTGCGTTGCTCTGAAAACAACAAAAAGAACAAAACAGCTGTAGTATTAACCAAATGTTTGTGTTTCAGAAAGGCATAGTACAGGAGTCTGCAACCCGCGGCTCCGGAGCCGGATGTGGCTCTTTTACACCTTTGCTGATGCTCCGGGGCGGATACTAGCGAGGGGAGGAGGCGAATTGTGCGCCCCGACACTCAACACTGTGGCGGGCACTGTACTGGCTGTGACGTCACATGGGGGCAGTGCGTGCGTTAGTCACGCACCGTCCAAACGTCACCTTCCCGGTTTTGCGGCTCCCAGGTTTTTTTTCTTCAGAAACGGGTCCAAGTGGCTCTTTTTGTCTTAAAGGTTGCAGACCCCTGGCATAGTCCTTGAATTCAAGGCCGGTGAAGTACTTACTATTTATTTATTCAAATTAGTTACATACCACTATTAATTTTTTAAGAAACTGAACGGAAAGTATACATTTCCTACAAAAGGGTCACAAAGCTTTTGATTCCTGAGTACAGTGGTACCTTGGGTTAAGTACTTAATTCATTCCAGAGGTCCGTTCTTAATCTGAAACTGTTCTTAACCTGAAGCACCCCTTTAGCTAATGGGGCCTCCTGCTGCCGCTGCGCCGCCGGAGCACGATTTCTGTTCTCATCCTGAAGCAAAGTACTTAACCCGAGGTAATATTTCTGGGTTAGCAGAGTCTGTAACTGGAAGTGTATGTAACCTGAAGCGTATGTAACTCGAGGTATCACTGTATGCTAAAGCTATCCAATATTAGAAGTGCCAAGGAAAGCATAAAACCATACAAAAATGAATATATAAAAAGTTAACAACAGAAATCAGCTAACTATTATGGAAAAATGTATTCTTAGTTGTCCGCATAAGCCTGACAGAATGGAAGAGTTGAAACAGAAGGCATCAGCCGAGTTGCTATTGGCAGAGTATTCCACAATTCTGGGCCAATGACACTAAAGGTTTCTTCTTGTTATCAAAGGAGCCTTGCCAATTCAGGGAATGACCAGCATCGCTCCTGCAGATAATTTCAGTGATTGAGCTGGAATCATCTTTAGCCAAAGGATGAGTAAGGAGAATGTTGAGTAAGAGATGTGTTTTTCAACCGGTAGAAAGGTGAAGTGACTTTTACTCCATTATACTGGAGAGTAAAGTTTACACCACATTGTTCTTCTAAAAAAGTTGCAATCCAATGCTTGCCAAGCCACTGGATGCTGGTGTATGAAGGTTAAAAGGGTGCTGCCTCAGGAACTTCAGTTTGATCTCAACCAGCCCCTACTAGGGCTGGGCAACATCTGGTTTTCAACCCTGCGATATATCACCAGCTGAAAATCACGATATATCAATATAGCACAATGTCTGAAATAAGGTTGGAACTGTGTAGAGGCGAGCAGTAGGGCTGGGCGATATCTGGTTTTCAACTTCATGATATACCACCAGCTAAACATTGTGGTATACTGATCTATCAGTGTCTGAAATGAGGATGGCGCTATGTAGAGGCAATGGCTGGCTTCACTGTTTTCCCACATTGTGATTTTTGCATAGTATATACGCACACATGTGCGTGCTCACACCCATCATGACTTGCAATATATTGCCAGGTCAAAGATTATGAAGCCGATATCACAATATGGACTTCCTACCGGTTTTGGATGATATTTTGATATATCGCCCAGCCCTAGTCCCTATCTGTTTGCCTTGTTGTTGACAACCAGTCCAGGGGAAAGCACAGCCTGACAGCTTCCTCCTCCTGGGTTTTAGTGTTGTAGAACTCAGCAGGGAGGAGGATTGGGAGAAAACTAGAATTAGTTGCCTCTGCGGGTCATTGGCTTTGTCTCCACCTGCTGTTGGTCACCCTCCCTTCCTCTCTACTAGTCCCAATGGGCATCAGCTACCACCAGACAAAGGTCTCTCTATGCCCATTGACTTTAGCAGAGATTTGGTTCATCTGGAACACAACACAAAGCCACTTCTACACAGTGACTGGGACCCCATATTCCAGTGCTGTTATAGGGTTGACCTTAATCACCAAGTTATTTCCTTGTAAGCCATGCCTCCAAACAAGCCTTAGGAGCAATCTTCTAATACTGTATCTAAATGTGTTCTGTTTGGCTTGAAACGTCTGTCACCAGGCCCTCAACAGTGCTGGCTGCTTCTGCTGTTTAGTGTTCAAATGTGAGGAAATTCCTTCAGAAAATGGAGTAAATGGCACGTAGCCTCTATGGAGAATAATGTGCAATAATTGTACTCGTTATCACACAACTGAACTGTGTTTCTGCCCAAGTAGTTTGGCACAGGATGTGAGCCATCCCCCCAATTAGTAGATTGCCTCCACTCCAAACATTTCTGGGAAACAGTTTTGTTGCAGCGTGAAAGCACATGCTTTGCGGGGTGAGATAGCACACAGGAAACAGCTCATCATGTGACGTGCCAGTCATGTGGAAGCAGCACACATGGCTCCCTACATGCCAGCTGCATTGGGAGAAACAGTCCAATTGAGTGTTTCCCAAAGCTGGGTCTCCAGCTGTTTTTGGACTACAAGTCCCATCATCCCTAGCTAGTGGTCAAGTATGATGGGAATTGTAGTCCAAAAACAGCTGGAGACCCAAGTTTGGGAAACAGTGGTCTACTTAAGTGAATCAGGAAAAGATGGTAAAAGATAAGATTAGGCAGATAACTTGACTGAGGTCTCGTATTAGATTCATGTCAGCACCAGAGTGCTACCAGTTTATGTTATTGTCTCTCCTATCAAGAAGTCCATCTTCTTAGCCTCTTCTCTGCTGATCTGGGATGCACTCTTGAGACAAATGAAAGTAATGAGGAGTATATCATGTAGCAAACTGGTTTCCTGTGGGTAGTGGCAGAAAAAATGCATCTTCAGGAATTAAGAGTTCCTCGTCCATTTTTCTTGCTGCCAAAACACCACGATGCAAATAGTGCAGCGTTCTGCCAGAGCTACGTGAATGGATTGCTTTGTGGTTCCCTTGGGATTAATCCAGTGACACATATTGAAAGTTTTGTATGATTGATGGAGATGGTTGCCTGGTTGAGAAAGTAAGGACAAAACTGGTGAAGAGAGTGGGACTACAGGGGAAGTGGGCTTGATCCTGAGAGTTGCATTGCTAAACAGATCACTGTTATTTATCTGGAGTTCATTATCATTCAGACAAACATTTGATTATCTAAATTACAAATAAATGCTGTTCCTTAAGATGGATTCCTGTAGAGAATAATTACAGTTGTCAGCATGCTCTTTGACCCCATGGGCGACAGCGGTACCCAAGTCTCATAGAAAACAATCTCTTACTTGATTGAAGAATAAGAACTTGCTCTAAAAGCAACAGCAGGAAAACTACATATGTGCAAAATGTCCTGTAATGCTGATGACGATGATGATAATGACGACAACAGCAGCAGCAGCAGCAGCAACAACAACAACAACAACTGACTGGGTTTCCCCAGCCATCCTGGGCAGCTTCCAACATAATATAAAAGAACACAACAAAACATCAGATGTTAAAAACTTCCTGATGCAGGGCTGCCTTCAGTTGTCTTTGGAATGTTGTGTAGTTGTTCATCTCTATAACATCTGATGGGAGGGAATTCTACAGGCAGGCACCACTACCAAGAAGGCCCTCTACCTGGTTCCCCGTAACTTCACATCTCACAATGAAAGAACCACCAGAAGGCTCTTAGAGCTGACCTCAGTGTCCAGGTTGAACTGTGGGGGTAGAGACACTCCTTCAGGTATACAGGTCTGAGGCCTTTTAGAGCTTTAAAGGTCCACACCAACACATTGAATTGTGCTTGGAAACATACTGGGAACCAATGTAGGTCTTTCAGAATCGGTGTTATATGGTCCCAGCAGCCACTCCCAGTCACCAGTCTGCAAGTCACCTTCAAAGGTAGCCCCAGTAGTCCAAGTGCAAGATTACCAAGGCATGTACCACTCTTCCCCTCATAGCTGCTATGCAGAAGCATACTGGGTGTGATGCAGTGGGTATTATATAGCCATCAAGTAGCCATGGATAACCTCATGCTTCATGTGTTTGTCTCGTTCTCTTTTAAATTCATCCAAGTTGGCAACCACCACTGCATTCCATTGTATCACATTCCATAGTTCAGCTATGCATGGTGTTATTCGTATGCCTCACCAGTGCACCTTGGAGCCACTGCCTTGAAGACAGACTATTGCCAAGAGCACTTGCAACAACAAGAGCACTATTAAAAGAGGCAGCTGGGCAATGAATAAGGGCCATGGCGATTGGATCAGACATGCAAAGAAAAACTAGAGTGACTGGGTTTTCGCACAGACAGGTAGCTGTATTAAAGTCATGAGGATTTAACAAATGTGATGTTGCAGACCTGCTGTGATTTGAAGGGTAGTGACATGCAATTTGAATTTTTTAAAAATAGGCTAAACCAGTGCAAATATTAAGGAAGCCCAAATCTCATTTTCTTCTGTGGTGTTTGCTTTCCTGGCCTAATTTTGTCTGTTAACAATAGTCCATGCAGATTGGCTTCTTATTGAACATGGTTTGCGTGTTACTCTGGAATTTCAGAAAGAAGATGGAAGGATCACTCTTTTTTTTTTTAAATCCCACCCTATACTTACTGTGGGACGCGGGTGGTGCTGTGGGTTAAACCACAGAGCCTAGGGCTTGCTGATCAGAAGGTCGGCAGTTTGAATCCCCTCGACAGGGTGAGCTCCTGCTGCTCGGTCCCTGCTCCTGCCAACCCAGCAGTTCGAAAGCATGTCAAAGTGCAAGTAGACAAATAGGTACCACTCCAGCGGGAAGGTAAACGGCGTTTCCGTGCACTGCTCTGGTTCGCCAGAAGCAGCTTAGTCATGCTGGCCTCATGGCCTGGAAGCTGTATGGCGGCTCCCTTGGCCAATGAAGCGAGATGAGCGCCACAACCCCAGAGTCGGTCACGACTGGACCTAATGGTCTGGGGTCCCTTTACCTTTTATACTTACTGTAATATCCAAAACTGTTTTCAGAATCTGGTTGGAAATTGGGGGACAGAAATCCTCTAAATGAGGGCCCAGTTAGAAAATGGAGGGGGGCACAATAAATAGCATCACACTTGATATTAACAATGAACAATACTACATTCTGCACAACTATTTTCAGAGGGTTCTACTCTACTGGGATTTGTGCATGAAGCATCTTGTGTGCTATGAGAGCTGGGGTGTTAAGAAATAGCCATGCTTCTCAATAAATAACATAATTACCTCTTGTTGTGTGGATCCTTTGGTGGTGAAGAAAAGGATCTGTTTGAAGGAGGAGACTTTAGCTGAAAGGAAGTGAAAACTCACTATGTAGTCTGTCTATTTATTGTCCTAGACCTGGGGAACCTATGTATTTCCAGATGTTTCTGGAGTAATAATTGTTAGGATTCTTGCTCTGTGTTTGCAGTCATGGGATTGTTTTCTATCACATGACGGTGTATGTTTTCATTCCACAGTGTGGGAAGTGACGGAGACAGGATGTTTGTGTTACTGTGTTCCATGAAGTGGGACAATTGGCCATGTTCATTGGAGCTGATGAGTCCAGAAACATCTGGAATCCCACAGGTCCCCACCCCCCTCATCCTAGAAAAAATGTATCATACTGTTAATGCTCATGCTATCATTTTGATAGCAGGTTGGCTTTGATATAGTAAACACTGAGGAAGTTAGAGAAAGCAGCAAGAAATTGTTGTATTTATTAGCTGCTAACCACCAGAAGGGCTCCCTAGCACATCTTATTTCTTTTTCATATGATTTTTTTTTTGTATGTGTGTATGTGTCTGCTGTGTTAGCAGCAAATGTGTTAGCAGCCTGGCCATCATCCTGCAACATCCACATTGTCCCCAGATCTAGAGGCATTCTGGGGCACCGTGTGCACGCATGTGCACATGCGTGTGTGCAGGGGATGGTGGTGGGAGAAAATGATCGTCGCCACCATTTTAAAAAGGGGGAAATTCTCGCAAATTTCCCCTGAAAAATGTCTTCTGAGAAATTTGGGCTCAGCGACATTTGCACATTGGAATTGAAAATGTTGCGCTTCTCATTTTCGGAACCATTTCATTAGCATGAACTATGTTGCTGAAGGCAATCAGATGTTCAAAGATGTGCACAGAGGTAAGAGTGGAGCCTAGAATACCATATGTCTACAAAGGGTGAAGGGGGGGATGCATCTGCCAGCATTTGCTGCGCTATGCAAAT
The DNA here is from genome assembly GCF_965113315.1 of Podarcis vaucheri. Lineage (NCBI taxonomy): Eukaryota > Metazoa > Chordata > Lepidosauria > Squamata > Lacertidae > Podarcis > Podarcis vaucheri. The sequence goes on from NC_138748.1 coordinate 15,227,974, forward strand.
GTAAATATAAAGAAACCTTGTCTCCTTTTGCAGGGATGTCCAACTCCCAAGAGACTGCGATCTACTCACAGAATAAAAAACTGACAGTGATCTACCCCTTTTTGGGGGAGGGGGTGTTTCGGGTCAAAGCTGTTGACTGTTTTTTAGGGAGCAATGTCCTATTTTTTTGGGGGGGGGAGGTTAGGGCAAAGTTGTTGAGCTTTCTTTACGGAGAAAAGTCCAGTTATGCAGAAGTAAATGTCAAAAGTCGCTCACGCGATGATCGCTAAGGAATCAATCTGCCTCACAGTGAAAACTCTGTCTTCCATTCCAGCGATCATGCGGAAATGGAGGACGGGGCGAGGGGGTGGGGCAGGGTGCTCTTTTGCCGCCTCAAAGGAAAAGGAGCCAGCAATTGACCGAAACCTCATGGGGATCGACCAGTCGATCATGATCGACCTGTTGGACATCCCTGCCCTATTGCATTTGGTTGACCCAGTCATAGTGCACCGGTCTCTAGGCCCCTGCAGTCACCGCTTGCTACTGCTCAGGTGCATGGATATAGGGAATAAGATTGCCGAATTCTTCCACTGCTAAGGGAAGCAAGGTATGAGCTAGACAATAAGCAGAAGATGAATGGCTGCTATTGACATTCATGTTTAACTACACTGAACCTTGCTGTTGTATTATTTATTTATTGGCGTATTATTTATTTATCATTCATGGCCACCATTAGTATGTCTTCTTCAAATAGTGGCTGTGATGAGAATTTTAGTGTGGCGTGTGCAGCCCTGGCTGGCAATGTAGCTCCCGTCATGTTTTGTAATGCATAACAATTATGATACCTCCCGGTCTGCCATCTTCCCAAAATAGGTGGCATTATTTCTTTATTATCCTGGACAATCAAGGACATCTGGTCGCTTTGCCCCAAGGATATCGCCAAGGATACTCCTGACACGTCTTCCATCTGTACCATCGCATCTGCTCATACTTTCAGAAACCAGGCCTGGGACATTCTGTTCCTCAGAGAACTGTACTTGTTTTCCAAGAGGAAATAAATTGTCGTTTCCTGAGCAGGAGGATGAGAACCTGCATAGATAGTGGGTGAGGTTCATTCTCTGCCATCTGCCTTTCCCACTCTTTAAATACAGTGGTACCTCGGGTTACAAACCCTTCAGGTTACAAATGCTTCAGGTTACAGACTCTGCTAACCTGGAAGTAGTACCTCAGGTTATGAATTTTACCTCAGGATGAGAACAGAAATCGTGCGGCGGTGGCGCAGTGGCAGCAGGAGGCCCATTAGCTAAAGTGGTACCTCAGGTTAAGAACAATTTCAGGTTAAGTACGGACCTCCGGAATGAATTAAGTTCTTAACCAGAGGTACCACTGTAGGTATATTTGTAAGAGTCTATGATGAATCCAGGTGAAAACAACAGTCTCTTGTCGAACCGTTTTTATTATCATGTAAGCTTTTGTGGCTGGAGTCCACTTTGATCAGATGCATGAAGTGTAAGCATCTGTTTCCAGAAATATATAAACCCACCCACAAGAAGGGAGTAGTAAGCAGTGGGGTCAAAGGGAAACAAAACACAAAAACGATAGTGAGAAATCAATTGGAACCAGAAGGCATGCAAACGTGGGAAAGGAAAACTGTTCTACTCTGCTTTGGGCTTCTCAGGTGGGTTTAGAAATGGCCACTGCTTTTTTTCTTTAAAAAAAATGTTTAGGGGTACAGTGGTACCTCTGGTTACAAACACTTCAGGTTACAGACTCCAATAACCCGAAAGTGGTACCTCGGGTTAAGAAATTTACCTCAGGATGAGAACAGAAATTGTGTGGTGGCAGCAGAAGGCCCCATTAGCTAAAGTGGTCCCTCAGGTTAAGAACAGCTTCGGGTTAAGAACGGACCTCTAGAACGAATTAAGTTCGTAACCAGAGGTACCACTTTACAGTGGTACCTTGGGTTACAAACGCTTCAGGTTACAGACGCTTCAGGTTACAGACTCCACTAACCCAGAAATAGTACCTCGGGTTAAGAACCTTGCTTCTGGATGAGAACAGAAATTGTGCTCTGGTGGCACAGTGGCAGCGGGAGGCCCCATTAGCTAAAGTGGTCCCTCAGGTTAAAAACGGTTTCAGGTTAAGAATGGACCTCCGGAATGAATTAAGTTCTTAACCCGAGGTACCACTGTACTCTCATTTTCCTACTCGTATTGAAATATTGCCCCTCAATGAGGCCAAACTTCTATTCACAAAATGTTTAGGGGTATGTGTGCCCCTACACCCCCCCCCCGCCCGGAAAAAAGCACTGGAATTGGCATAAATAAATAAAACTTTTTGTGGAACTGTAATCCAGCAGTTTCATGCTGGAGCCTCCATTTGAAATTCCTTCAAGTATGTCCACATCATGATCAGTAAGAACATTATAGTCTACTGGATCAGGCCAGCGGCATCTTGTTATCACACTGGCCAACCAGATGACTGTGGAGAAAGCTGCAAGCAAGAACACAAGAGCACTTTCTTCTCTGGTGGCCCCCAGCCCCTGGTGTTCAGAAGAATTTCTGCCTCCGACCATAGAGGCAGAACATAACAATCATGGCTAGCCTTTCATTTTTCCAAACCAAAGTTCAGTTCTCCACATTTCATCATCATCATTATCATCACCACTTTTAATTTGTATACCGTCTTTCTATCTTACAATACCCAAGGCGGTTTACAAGCTGAAGAAACAAGGAATGTACACCTTATAACAATCTAATGCAATACAAAAATGTGATTAGAAAATAAGCAACCACCATCAAAAAGTAACATTCAGCAATCGTTAGAATAGTATAGAATAATATCAGCATATAAAAATTAAACAGAAATTCACTCTTAACAATTACAATAAATAATTTCTAAACTACAATCAATAAAACAACAGCAAGCCACAATGCATAAAATAATATAATATAAATTGAGAAGCAGAGACTAGGGGGTGGAGCGAGGCAGGTGGAAGAAGGCTTTGCCTGATGAAGTCTCTCCCCTCACAGTTCTTCCTCCAGGCACAGCTCCCTTAACGCATTTCTGTGTTGGTGTGTGATTTCCTTTTGAAAAAAAGTCATTTATTCATCAGCATTTTAGTGTGAATTTCTTCTGCTATACACATTTTTTTGGGTGTGATTCCCCTCAGTGTACGTGCTTTTGCTTTTGATATTTTTGTTAATACATACATTTTAATGCACAGTTTATTCTGGTACGTGCATCTCTGTACACATTATCGGAGAACTTCATTGCAAAATGTGGAGAAGTGCAAATTTCAAAGGATGGCTGTGTCTCGGTTAGCACTGTGCTTCAGAAAGTGCAAACCGGGTAAGTTTGCCTTTAAATGAGAACGGATTCAAATTTCTCCGCCATTCCTACAGTTCCATACATTTTATGGAAATGCTGGCTCTGAAATGACAACAGTAAAAAAAAGTTAAGATTCAAAGAACAACCTTGTTCCCTTCCTCAAAAGGACAGGAACCAGAGAGATTGATTCGTAAGTCAAGAACCAAATGATACAAATTAATCTATGACAGAAAATGCACCAAAATCCTAAGAAAGGCATTAAGACAGTAGGGAGTTGATTAATTTGTTTCCAAAGGTTTTGGAGTAACAAGATGAAAAGAAAGAAAGTGTAGGATTAGAGAAGTTCCCTTCCTTCCTACCATTTGACACATGGCGAAAGAAGAAATAAGCTTGCCCTCAAGGCTGCCGTCTTCCTAATGTCCCCTATTCTGAGCCTATAACTGCAGTCTGAATCCTAGATGCTCCAGCACCCCTTGCTTTTGCTACCTGGGCACAGGAAATGGGAAAAGCTTCAGCTCCTAACATTCTGGGATGTAAAACTGTTGTTAAGGGCCCAGAAGCACATGCTAGGAAAAGGAGGCAGTCCTAGGAACAAATCCCAATGGCAGGGCATGGTGAAGGCTGCTCAGATAAAAGCAAAATGGTGGCAAGTCTGCTCCACTTCCCAGTGGGGAAGAGTTGCGGTGGACCACGTGGCCACCCACTCCCCTCCGGGGATGGGGGACAGAGTCCCACATCACCTGGAGGCTTCCGTTCATGCCATCACCCAGCCAGCCAATCCGCTGGCTGGGGAGGCATGCCCAGGCCCCATTTAAACAAAGGCGTGCGACAGAGAGCTTCCTCTCTCCTCACTTTCTCCGTCTCCTGCCCTCCCTCCCTAATTTGCAGGTTTGGACATTGGCCTTGCTATGGACAGCAGATGGTTGCCATTGAGGGGCCTGGTAGGAATTTTTCCACTTGGCAGATTGGCATGGGCCATTTGGTTTTCGCCTACCTCATGGCAATCGTCACAACTTGTAAGGTTTGGCAGTTAGGCATTGGTTGATCTTGTGATGGGAGAGGGGAGGTGTGGCCATCACCTGCCGCTCCAAACTTAAGGAATTTTAAAGGAATCCGAGGTGTGGATCTTGTCCAAAGTCTGGGGCTGGGCTAGGGCCATGTCATGACCCCGTCGGGAAACCTGGGAGAGCTCGAGTTGGTTTGCATCGACAGAGCTCCCCCTACAGGTGGTTGACCATTACTGAACTCCCTGAGTGATGGGCAGGAGTCAGATATAGTCAGGTCAGTTCCAATGCCTAAATCAATACCGCTCACATTCTGTAACCAATATAGTTGTGGCCTAAATTTGCCCAATAACATTAACCTAAATTCCATGTCCTTGTGTCTCATTCATTGACGAGGGGGTGGTTACGGGATCTTGACACGCAAATATTGCTGTGCTTTTGCAAAAGCACAGCAATATTTGTGTGTCGAGATCTTGCTCCAGATGCACTTTGCTGCTCTGTCTTCTCAGCTCTGCCTCTGAAGTGAAATTTCTAGCATCCAGCAAACTATTCAGGGATGAAAGGGAATTTTATTACCAGCGGCACTTCTAAAGAATTCAGCCGGCTAATGGGTGGTGGGCTTTAAGAATGAGCCCCGTGGATCCTGAGTTGCAATCTTGCACAGCGAGGCTGCTGCTTCCATTCAACTGGAACACCATTGGGCTGTGAGCACAATTTTCGCCTGGGGCTTCTACCTAGCTTGATAGGTTATCTAGGACTGTGCAGGCTGAGGTTACAGGACTCTCTTTAGGGACATATCAGCCCCTGTGAAGCAGGCAATATGAAACTGCTGGACTGGCCAAGGGTAAGTGCTAGGAGCCTTGCTATCTACCTGGGCTTGGTCAACCTTTTGTCTTCAACAAAGGCCCCTGGTGTAATGAGAGTATGAATCAACAGCATGCCATGAACTCAGGATCAGGTTGTAGTCTGAATTAGCCCAATGTCTATGCCATGCTAGTTAGGTAAAGGTAAAGGGACCCATGACCATTAGGTCCAGTCGTGACCTACTCTGGGGTTGTAGCGCTCATCTTGCTTTATTGGCCGAGGGAGCTGATGTACAGCTTCCGGGTCATGTGGCCAGCATGACTAAGCCGCTTCTGGCGAACCAGAGCAGCGCACGGAAATGCCGTTTGCCTTCCCGCCAGAGCGGTACCTATTTATCCACTTGCACTTGGAAGTGCTTTTGAACTGCTAGGTTGTCAGGAGCTGGGACTGAGCAACGGGAGCTCACACCATCGCGGGGATTCGAACTGCCGACCTTCTGATCGGCAAGCCCTAGGCTCAGTGGTTTACCCCCCGGGGCTACCTGTGTCCTGCCATGCTAGTTAGCTCTCTGCTAACTAAGGTGGGTTCCAGAAATCACTTCAAAGCACATGTGAGGGGTTCTCTGGTTTTCATTGGGTAGAGGTAGAGCCATCTTTGCACCAGACATGTCCACTTCCAGCTGCATATTTAGCCCTTTGCATATTGGGCTTTTCCACACAAGAGGGGATTCTAGCCCAATCCTTTGTGCAGAGGAGTTCTATGCCTGTACATCTCTACAGGTGCAATACTGCTTCTCATAGCCACTGAACATAAAGTGTGTGTGCTTGCTGTGCACCATTCACCGGCTCAAGCCGACCACCCCTTCATAATTTAACGTGTGAAGGGGTTTGTGTGGACCTCCTCTAATGTGGTTAACAACAGCAGGTGGTTTCATAGGGTAGGTCCAACTGGGAAGCTTGCAGCCAGTTACGGAGCAGCATATAGGAGATGAAGTCAAGGCTGAAGCAAGGCATTTTCAACAGACTGCTCCCAAAAGAGCAGACACTTACTTCGTTTAGCCACAGTTTCTAAGCTTCCTTGGTTTCCAGTTGGCTAATATAGATCTTCCACCCTAGCTCATTTTAACAACCACCTGTTTCCAGGATGTAGTCCTCTCTCATTTTCCCTTCCTTTCCAGCCTTTGCTCTTCTGTTTTATTTCCTCAGAAAGGTCAACCCTCTTTTTCTGAGCCTTTTCTGACAACAAACAGTCTCTGGGCCTTTTAGATGATGATGGCAGTGGGAGTTGAGAGGGTTTGGCTGGGAAGAAAGAGGGTGTGAAGAGAAAGAACCGGCAGACCAGTGGATGGCAATAGTCACGGGCAGCTAATACAGGGAGCAACATCCTGCTGCATCCTGCTTGCTGTTTGTCTGGATGCAAAGACAGGTGGGCCAGAAGAAGAAGAAGACCACTGTGGTGGTTCTAAAACAATGCTCAGTGATGTACCATGCTAGGATAAAGTGGGGTTGTGGGCACCCTAAAGTGAGTGAGATTGACTACTGTGGAGCGAAACTGAGCTGGAGAAGGAGAGCGAGAGAGACTCTAATTGGCAAAAGTGCTTCCAATCTATTTACAGCCTTAGTGTGGGGATTGGGGACTGAGCCTTGAGGGTTGTTGGAATGTAAGTCTGTGTCTGAGTGCTTGAAGGGAAGGCTGGGGAGTGTACGATCATTTATGTCAACCTTTTTCTGAGTTGTCAGCTTGGTGGCGAGCCAGTAAATTCACTTTATGTGCAAAGCCGACCTGAAGAGTCCTGTGATGAGTCGGGCTTTTAATCCCCTTTAGTATTAGAGATTCCCCAGGTGAACTCTGAGGTAACTCTGGGACACCTGGGGGCATCCTCCTGAAATTACTTAACATTGGGATTACATAGACTGAGTCAGGCCATTTGTCCATCTAGCACAGCATTGTCCACTCTGACTTTCAGGCAGGAGTCTCTAGGCTTTCCAGCCCTATGTGGAAACACCTGAGACCATTTGCATGCAAGATAGATGCTGTACCATTAAGCTACAGTCCTTCCATAAAAGATGGTGAGGTTGCCGCTTCTGCAATTGCTGATCCCTTTAGGGAGAGAAATTCCATTGGTTCCACACGGCTTGGATTCTTGCACGTCTGCTGAGTAGAACAAACTTGGTGTCCCCCATCTTCAAACTTGATATTCAGTGATTCAAGCTGCAAGCCTAATTAGACTTACCTGGGAGCAATCCCATTGATCTCAATGAGACATATTTCTAAGTAGACATACATAGGATTGTGCTTAAAAACAACAACAACAACTACTTCATTCAGGAAAGAAAGAAACCTCAAAAGTCTCCCTGGCATTGGGGGACAGAATTGATTTCAAAGGGACTGACTCATAGCAGGCTAGTTTGTTTTAAAATATTTGCATAGGCGTATTGTGTTCATGCATACTTAAGAGCTTGGACTGCTATATTCTAATAGGAATTAATGTGTCTATTTTTATTTACAAGGACACCAAAATAAGGTACTTAAAGAACATTAGCGGAGAATAGGACTTGCTTTTCTGTAATGCATTTTGTTGTTGTTGGCATCTGTCTGTCTCGAGAGACAATGGAGTGTGCCTCCAGGGGTGAAGTCAAACCACTGCTTTACCAGCACCAATGTGACCTCCCTATTAGAATTCCTGCTCCATGATTGCAGTCATAGGATTTTTGTCTATCACATGACAGTATATGTTTTGACTCCACAGAGTGGGAAGTGACGGAGACAGAATGTTTGTGTTACTGTGTTCCGTGAAGTGGGACTATTGTCCTTTGTTCTTTTTCTCTTTGCTGTCTGATGCTAGAGAGAGACTGAGCCATGTTGCAGTGCTCCACAAGTTTTTATATGTAAATAAAGTAGATTAGCCGAAATGCTGAGTTGCTGAGGTCTGTTACGCAACTGCGCAAACTCTGCGGATCCCTAAGTATGCTGGTGTCAGTTGGCATCGGTCGTTGTGATGTGTGGGCTGAAGAAAGCTTTTGAAGCTCCCAAACGATCGACCAGGAGGGAGAGAACATGCCAATCAGGCATGTGTCTCTGCCAGGGTCCTTCTCAATTATAGGCTGAACTCCTAACACTCCCCAGGGCACAAAACTGGACAGTGGGTTTGGAAGTCCTGAGCTGCCCAGATGACAAGAACTCTCTCTTGGCCTTGTTGATATAGGTCAAAGGAAAGCAGAACAATATGTTTGGCACCAGCTTGGCTGCAGGAGTTGCTGGAAGGAGGCATACAAGGCACTCCACTCCAGATTTGTGTAGGGTTTGCTCCTTAACCTTAGCTTTCTGAAGATACACTTCAGCAGTGTATTATCCCTAATAATTATTCACTGAATTTGCCCCTACTTTGGGTATAACCTTCTGTGTGCTTGGCAGCCTTAATCTTTCTTTGATTGCCTTGGCAATGGGATGTCCTGAAGACAACGAACATGGAAATTTAATACCCCACTCCAAGAAGAAACATTAACTATAGGAACAGGGAAAGCTGTACTACACCAAATCAGATGGTTGTTTTATCTAGCTCAGTGTTTCCTACGAAGAATAAGGAGCTTATGGCTCTCCTGATATTGTTGGACTACAATGCCCATCACTGACCATTCTGGGTGGAGCTGATGGAAGTTGAAGTCCAATAATATCCCGAGAACTACAGACTCCTCATCTCTGGTCTACACTGATTGTCAGTGGTACTCCAGGGTTTCAGACAAGGGTTTTCCTCCAGCTTTACCTGGAAATGTGAAATGTTAAAAAATACCCTCTCTTCTTCTGTGCTGATATCCTCTTTTAAGTTCCTCACTGCAGAAACTTTGGAGATTATCAGTCGTAGAGCCCATGCTTTCTACAAGGTCCTAGTTTTGTTATTTAAGCCATTAAATGAGGGAAACTGCTCAGTGGAAGCTTATGCCGCTGTAACTATTTTAGTTTTGAAGGTGCCACAAGACTCTGGTTTTTTTGTGGTAAACATTGGACTGTGTCATTTTGGGAACATTGCCAAAATGGGAGGAGAAGTGAAAGAGAGGCAAAATGTACACTTCTGAAAATGGCCTTTGTGTTGATTTATGGAACCAAGAGGTTTAAAAACATGAATGAAATCAGACCCTCTGCCTCACGTCCTTTCCTTTTGATTTCTTAACATGCCATGTTATCTCTCACAGGGGCAGAAGAGCTAGGAACTTACTTTGAAAAAGAGAGTTAGAATTCTCAAAGTTTTAAGTTGAACACACGAAAAATGCCTCAGGACCCACATGTGATCTGTCGTGCATGGGTTACATGCTGAAAAATGTAAATCAAAGAATACAGCTGCCACCAATTATCATTGCTCCTAAAGCTGTTTAGATACTGACTCTTAAAACAATGCCAAATGAAATAGAGAATTTGCATTAGAGTCAGTGGGATTTTGCTTTCTTAAAATAAATGAATGGCTAGCCCCACTGTAGGACTGTGTCTGGGGCCATCTTTCCCATAGGGCTTAGTGGTGCATTGCACCAGGGCGCCAGCCTCTCAGGGGCGCCCCAGCAAGTGCGGGAGCTGTGGGGCTTTGCTGGTGGCCTCCCCTTTCCCTTCATGCCTGCCAGCTGCGCCCCATCAACCATAAGGCTAGCGGGCCCGCAGCTTCCCTCCCAAGCCTCTGTGGGAATCACTTTTCTGCAGCGGCATGGGGGAGAGTTGTGCCCCCCCCCCCAGATGGCTGGCAGTGCGCAGCTACGGCCACCCCAACACTATCTATGGTAATTTGGGGGTGCTGGGCAGGTATTTGCACCCCAGCGTCACATCTGCTAAAGATGGCCCTGACTGTGTCCCACCATGTAATATTGGATGCTTACAGATGAATTGTTTATTGAGGATCCTGATATTTTGGGATTAGACACCTCTGCCTATTTGGATGACATTCATTGTGATTTGTTTGTGGGGTGGTTAGAGGATGTAGCATTCACATCAGCTTCCACACTTTCCCATGCATTTCTCTGTCCTTTGCTTATCACAAAATGTCAGATATTTTTTGAGAAACGGACTTGCTGTGCAAGACCTCCTAATCAACCATAATTGCACAACCTGAATTTGTCGGTCTGTGACAGAAAATGAGGACGGTCTGGAGGCACCCATTGCTAAAATTCAGAATGCATGACACATGTTTTAGCATTTCTCAGTGGTTCTGCCGCACTTGGCAGGATGAATGTTTGTATAGCATTTGTCTTTCACTTGCATTGCTCCAACTGGGTTTGTCTGGCAAGCTCTTGGAAACCACAGGTGTTTTTAGAAGTGTTTTTATTTCCAAACAGCTACACATTCGCTCCCATGTGCTCAAGTTTATCGTTTCCTAAATTGTGCTTTCAACTGCACAAATACTTTTTTTGTTCAGAGGGGGGAGAGAAAGGTCACAGCTTGTGTTCTTGCACCAGGCTCTGCAAAAACTTCTTAGCTTTCCTCTGCTGGCTCCGCGGCAGCACTTAACAAACAAAAACCACTCTTCAGAGCATCACAAACGATATTAATGAGAAGCAAAACATGAGTTCTCACTGCGAAATGCTAGTCAGGAATAGGATTATTTGGTCTGCATCACTAAATCCTTGCTTTCTTAAAAAAAGGGGGGGGGAGAATCCATTTGATGAAGCTGATCAAAGCTAGTTGTTTAATTAAAAACACATCAATTTTAAAAGGAAACGGTGCCTCGTTCCTGCCTGAAATGAGTTTGATAAGTCGTCGTTTTTCATATAATACAAGCCCACACGACACACAGAAATGTTTATGTACACATGTATTGGAGGGGAATAGCCAATATCTTGGGAAGCTAATTAAGACTATGCTTGTAAAAGCAACAACATTTACAGCAATACATTGGCCACAGTGCCTTGTCTTTGTATGAATAGCTAAATGCAAGGCTTATGCATGTGAATGCTAAAGAGCATCATCAAAGGTTGATCAGCTTGGTGGCAATGGCGGACCCTGGAGTCTCAAATTTCAGCAGTGCCCTGTGCAACACCAAAATTCCTTGCCCCCTGCCTCTCATACTCCATTCTACAGAATAGTTGTGGCACACCTGTGACACCCCTGGGGTTTCGCACCCAGTGCAGCTGTACTGATTGCTGTCCCCTACATCTGCCTCTGCTGGTGGCTTCCTGCGGGAGGGCCTTTTTAGTTGTGACTCCACAATTGTTGAATTCCTTCCCCCTAGAACTCTAGGACCTCCTGCCTCGTAGTTTTTATGTAGTCCGAAAAGACTTATTGTAATTCTACCAAGCTTTTCATTTGTTTTATTTTTGGCCAGTTAAATATGTTTTGAATCCAATGTTTGTTTGTTTGTTTTGCTTTTAATATTTTCCTTGTGAGTGTTTGCCCTAAAAGATACGGTAGAAAGGTATAAAGCGAAACCAACAAATACTTTCAACCCCATATATCAGTATTGGGCTGTCTCTGAAGATAAATGCCAGCCACTGAGTCTTGCCGTGCAAACATCTAACGGATTATACATCTAACAGTTAAAATAGGCCAGTCACCCAGTGAAAGAATTATTTTGTTAATGAAGTTTAATTGGTTAAGCAATCAATTAGAATTTGTTTTTGAGCCAAACATCAGGAGACATCCTTTCTGCTTCTTTAGAGAACATGTGTATGCATCGTACCAGAGTTCGTAGATGCTGGGCTCCTTCCTTTATGAAATAAAAGAAAAAATTTTTCTTTAAAGATAGCATTTGCCTACTGCAAATTTTATGAGTGCTTATAATAAGAATAATCCTTAAATTCAGCCTCAGCTGATTGATTGGGGCTGCTTATTTATGTAGCCCTACGTTTAGGTCCTTTGTCTGATTTCCAGCCTAAATTTGATAACATCAGATTTGTATAATTCATTCTCACTACCTTCTTTAACCCGAGTATTGTCCGGTATTGCTCATGTTGATTGATTATAATTCAAAGCATATTTGAATGAAGGAAGAGGTGCATAAATCTTCCCGATATTGGTATCTTTCCAAAAGCACTCGGGATCAGCTGGGCAGTGAGCCATCTGCCATTATAAGATCACATAGCCTTAAGGACAGTCCCAGCGGTGCTCGTCTCTCAGAAAAGATGCCAAAGAAGCTAGCTTTACAGTTATCACAGTGCAGTCCTATACAGTGGTACCTTGGGTTACAGACGCTTCAGGTCACAGACTCCGCTAACCCAGAAATAGTACCTCGGGTTAAGAACTTGGCTTCAGGATGAGAACAGAAATTGCGCGACGGCGGCAGTGGAAGGCCCCATTAGCTAAAGTGGTACCTCAGGTTAAGAAGAGTTTCATATTAAGAACGGACCTCCAGAATGAATTAAGTTCTTAACCCGAGGTACCACTGCACATGAGTTCAGAGAGGAGGGATGTGTGTGCTGTATAGCATTAAAGCCTTAAGTCTAAGGTAGTCAACTGCAGGCCAAGTAGCCAAATGTGACCCTCTAGACCTGTATCTCTGGGCCTTGGGACTTTCCTGAGATTACAGTAACCGTGGGGTGCAGAGGCATGTGTGTCTTGGACTCATATGCAGCTTGTTTAGTACACATGGTAATCAATTGTACTCGAGTACACCCAGGGCCACGGGACATGCGTGGTGCTGTGGGTTAAACCACAGAGCCTAGGACTTGCCGATCAGAAGGTCAGCGGTTCGAATCCCCACGACGGGGTGAGCTCCCATTGCTCAGCCCCTGCTCCTGCCAACCTAGCAGTTCAAAAGCATGGCAAAGTGCAAGTAGATAAATAGGTATTGCACCGGCGGGAAGGAAAGCAGCATTTCTGTGCACTGCTCTGGTTCACCAGAAGTGGCTTAGTCATGCTGGCCACATGACTCAGAAGCTGTACGCCAGCTCCCTCGGCCAATAAAGCGAGATGAGTGCCGCAACCCCAGAGTTGGCCATGACTGGACCTAATGGTCAGGGGTCCCTTTACCCTTTACCTTACACCCAGGGCCAGATTTAGGTTTGATGAACCTCTAAGCTACTGAAGGTAATGGGGCCCTTTATATGTACAGCTGTCCTTTATCAACAACAAATTGTTGCCGTTTTTTTGTGTTGAATAGGATCTACACTAAAGATAAGAAACTTCCTCTCTGTAAACTCCCGGAAGAGTCTGCTAATAAATTAATCTTACAACTGGCTTCTAGTCATTTATTTCCCAGCTTATAAAATGCCAGTCGTTAACTGCCACTTCAATATGCTACTGAGTATTAATTGTCCAGTCATGAGTTCTTATGGTTGGGCTGCGTGGAGTATAATCAGCATTTATTTCATCTCGATTACTTTTTAAAAAAAGAAATACAGTATATGACACTAGGAAGAGAAGGGAGTAAAATAAGAAAAAGGTGAGTGGGGAAAGGAAAAATACTTTCCAAATGCCACCAGACATAATTCTCCTCTTATTATGTCTGTGTAGCTCCCCTGCCTGCAGTAGTGGTTTTATACCAATGAAAAATGCTGAAGAATAGAAATGGCAGTTTATTTTCCAAAGAGAACTCTATACACATAGCAGAATGATAGAATCTTTTTGGCTGTTTGGGTCTTGGATGTTGTGTTGTTATCTCTAAAAAAAAACCCCCCACCCTGCAGCTATATGGGGTTTTTTGGGGTGTGTGTGTGTGTTAATTTTGGAGGTTGAGAACTCACCTGTAGATAGAGTACAAAGAAAGGAAAATGCATTTTTGCAGCAGCTCAGAGAGCTAATAATCCTGCGCTCACCGTTTCCATGACTGATGCTTTTGCTGCATGTTCTTTTAATTCTTTTTTGAATACCGTATATCTTGACACTGGCTCTTTACCATTCATTCTTTCTTTCGCTTAGTGGAGGAAAAGGAGGAGACAAAGAAGATCAATAAAGCCCTTGGTTATCTCAGATTGTCAATGAGCAGTGCCTTTCTAGCCCACGCTGTTTCTTGGGACGTAGTGTTTGTAGATGACACCCGAAGCAGCCTGTGCAAGGACTGCAGATTTGGTTTCTTTTGCGGAGAGAGAAAATGCCTTATTTGTAATGCTTTTTCGGGGGGGGGAGAGTGAAAGAGGCTGCAGTCATGAATAATGCAAGCACTTCCACTGATGCGCGTAAGAACATGCCTGCTTCTTCTTTTATCCCTATTGTACAGATGGAGTCCGCTGTACAATTTCCCTCACATGTAACTCGCTGCACGCTACTGCCATGGCCTTGTTCTGCCAGCTCCTGGGCACTTCTGATTCAGTTGTCTTGGTGGCATTTTGTAAAGATGTTTTTGTGTGTGCGTGCAACTTGGTTGAAAATGTGGTCAGGCATTCTAAGAATGAAAGAGACAGGGCTCCTACACTTCTATGTTTGTCATGTTGTCTTGGATGAGCCATGACAGATTTATCACTTTGGGTAGAACTTTCATGTCCCGCAATGCCTAGTTCAGTGTTTCCCAACCGGTGTTCCGCGGCACACTACTGTGCCGTGAGACGTTGGCTGGTGTGCCGTGGGAGGGAGGCGGGCGAGTCGGGCGGTGAGAGGCGGCGGCGGCGAGGATCCGCGTCGAGCCGGGGGCGGCTCCGCAGTGGTGGTGCCGAGCGGCGGGGCAGCGCGTGCAAAAGGGAGGAGCGCGAGACAGCGGAGGAGGAGGAGGCCGGCATGTCCGGGCAGCAGCAGCAACAACAGCAGCAGCAACTCCCGGCAACGGCTCCTCAAGCCCCACCACCGCCCCCTCCTCCGCCCGCTATCGCCACCACCACCACAACAGCCGCCGCCGCCTCAGTTACCGCCGTCCCTCAGTCCCTCGCTCTGCTGCCTCCTCCCACCCCCAAAGCTTGGAGGTTCCCCGGCAAGGGGGAGGGAAAAAACTTTCACTTTCGTGCGTCCCTCCTGGCATGACGCTGCGCACTGACATCACGGGGCGGGGCTTTAATGGTGGTGTGCCGCGAGATTTTTTTTCAGTAAACAGGTGTGCCGTTGCCCAAAAAAGTTTGGGAAACACTGGCCTAGTTAAAGGCAGTGGAGAAAGTCCCATGAATTACAGTAGGGCTGGGGAATCTTTGGCTCTCCAGATGTTGATGGACTCCAGTTCCCATCAGTCCCAGCCAAGATAGCCAATGGTTAAGGATGATGGGAGTTGTAGTCCAACAACAACCAAATGAACCAAAGGTTCATTGTCCCTAAATTAAAGTCAGCAAGGGATGAGAGTGTTGATGACTTATAGAAATGACTGTTTGAAATAGAATATTCCAAATACTGTATATGAGTATATCTATATTAATATAATATGCACATTATATTATCCTATACGTATTTTGCATAATATTTTGTTCTTCCAAGCCTTTGGTGAATTAAACAAGCTATGGCCTTTTAAACTGTGTGTGGCAATCATTGTTTTGTTATTACATTAATGTATTTTTTCAGTATGTATTTTTACAGTATGTGTTTTCATACTGTAGACTGCCCTTTACGATAATCTCTATTGTCATTGTCCCATACAGAACAACAAAATTGAAAAAAATCTACATCAGACATGCAAAAACCAACAATCCTTCTATCCCAACTATCCCAGCCTCATTAGCCCCTAAAAACTCTGATACCCCATAATTGAATACAATAAACTCACATAGAGACTACCTTACACTGCATTTAAAACCTAAATTGCATTTGGATAGAAACTGTTTCTCAGGCAGCTAGGCCTAGTCTTTATAACCCTGTATCTTCTTCCAGAAGGCAGAAGCTGAAAGAGATCATTTCCGGGGTGCGCACTATCCTGCACTATCTCTGCAGCTTTCTTATGGCACCTGGAAACATAGATTTGATCCAAGGTGGGAAGAGTGCACCCAGTTATTCTCTCCACAGTCTTTACAATCTTGGATTGAAGGCCAGTATATAAATTTAATAAATAATAGTAATAAAAATAAGTACTTTTAAAAGCTTAAACAAGAGTAGGAAGTTGATAGAACAGGATTGCTTTTCCAGGTGTTTTTGGATTTCAGCTCACATCAGCCCCAGCCAACATGGCCAATAGTCAGGAATGATTGGATTCATGAGCCAATGACATCCGGATGACCTCAGGTTCCCCACCTCTGTGGTAGAATTTGAAATGCAGTGCATTGTGGCTGTAGGAAGTAAAGAGATCTGTGGGAAAAATTCTAGTGGGGTACATTCTGTTTCAAGCAGCCCAGCAAGACAAGATTGTAGAGGAAACCAATAATCAGATCTACTTTCAGCATCATCTTGCATTAGGTCAGAACAGGAATTAATAAGGTGTAGGCTTGAGACAAGAGGGTAACGGAAATGTGAAACTGAAAAAGAATGAGATTGTGAATTCTTCATGTCAACCGTACCTCACTTGAAATAGGATACTGGTGACCTTGAAATGGTTCACAAGGAGGGAATGAAAACGTTTAAAGGTTAGAACAGTTTTTAAAATAAAATAAAATACAAGGGCAGATTTGGATCATTTAGTTTAGAAAAGACAGCAAGAGAAGGCACGACAGGAAGAATGTAAAATAATGAGGAAGTTAGTGAAGACAGATGGCTGGTTCCCTTATATTCAGTCTTGAAATACAAGGATACAGCAAATCAGTGGTCATTTACTGGAATAGATCGGTAGCAAATTTACCGTGGATAAATTTAGAAAAAGATAACTAACTCCTTCACACAACATAATTAATCTGTGGAATTCCCTCCTACGGGGAAATTGAATCAAATAGTTTAATGAGATTTAAATGGGAGTTGGATAGATGTGTGAATAACTACCGCACAGGCAGTTAAGCTAATATACCCAACTTACTTCAGCATGACAAGGGAGCACAAACATTTCCTTTCTGGACAAGAGCTGATGGTGTGTAGGAGTAATTAAAGATTGCTATGTGCAAATAGAAACTTACTTTCAATAGTGTTTCAGCTCCTGGCTGGCTATTTTGCAAATTTTGAAGGAAGGAGTGTGGAACATTGTTGCAGTCAAACCACCAGCAGCCATCTCTTTCTTCATCATGTTTCCAAGCTGACCACATGTGCATGTCTGAGCTCAGACACAATTTTTGAACTTACATTTTGTATTTTTGTAACTTAGATTATAGTAATTATAAACCTGCCCTCGTTTTGCCACTGTAAACTGTTGCTTCAAGACCTAGATTATGTAAGTAGATACTACTTTTATTTCTTCAACGTGTGTGTGTGTGATTGTTGTTTTTAAGGGGAAGAGAATACCAGGAAAATCCAGTCTGCCTTAAACATCATGGATTAGTGTTTCTTGAAGATGAAATCAACCTTGTCTTAGCTTCCAAGTTTAAGCTGCCGAGGATGGCACTCTGCTGATCTCACTGACATGAGCAACAAAGAATAATTAGAAACACCCTCTCCTAGTGTCTGAATCCATTCCTACAAGGAGTTGAGTTGGTAAGACTCCCATCAACACAGAGTATTTTCAGAAGCCCCTTCTTTGATTCCAAGATAGTCACAAAGAAAGTCTTTTTTCTTACATCTCTCTACGGAGCTAACAGGATAGTGGCTAGCAGCTGAAACATACTACAGTGGGATCAGATAGAATGGGGTAGTGAAAGATGTCCATTGTACCCCAAAAACCTGTGGCTTGGGCATGTTTTTCTGTGGTTCTTTTTGAATGGGTTGGTGATGAGGAAGAAAAGTAAGGTCTACAGAACTGCTTGCATCATCGTTATCCTGAACCTAAATGAATTTTAACAGCATGGGAGCTGCTGGATACTAAGTCAGAGATCATTGGGCTGCCTAGTCCACTCCAGGACAGCCAATGTGGTGGGGTCTCAAATTTCCACAGCACCCTGTGCAATTCCAAATTCAGTGCTCCTTCCTCTCACCCTCCATTCTACATCATAGTTGTGGCATCTCCAAGACTCTGTGCCCTTTGTGACCAAATCGGTCATGTTCACCTAAATCTGTCTCTGCCTCCATATATTGTTGGACTGCAAATGTTGCTGGACTCAGTGGTCTGTCTGCTGATCATCAGGAAGTGAAAATCCTACCATTTCTTTGCAGTCTGGTATGCTCAAGACCTTACTTCTGACCACCCCTGCAAGAGTCGCTTATTGAGACAACCTATGTCACTGTGGGACGCGGGTGGCGCTGTGGGCTAAAGCCTCAGCGCCTAGGGCTTGCCGATCGAAAGGTCGGCGGTTCGAATCCCCGCGGCGGGGTGCGCTCCCGCTGCTCGGTCCCAGCGTCTGCCAACCTAGCAGTTCGAAAGCACCCCCGGGGGCAAGTAGATAAATAGGTACCGCTTACCAGCGGGAAGGTAAACGGCGTTCTGTGTGCGGCTCTGGCTCGCCAGAGCAGCGTTGTCACGCTGGCCCCGTGACCCGGAAGTGTCTCCGGACAGCGCTGGCCCCCGGCCAATAGATGTGAGATGGGCGCACAAACCCCAGAGTCTGTCAAGACTGGCCCGTTCGGGCAGGGGTACCTTTACCTTTACCTTTATGTCACTGTGGGTTAAACCACAGAGCCTAGGACTTGCCGATCAGAAGGTCAGTGGTTCGAATCCCCTGTCCATTAGGTCCAGTCGTGACCTATTCTGGGGCTGCGGCGCTCATCTCGCTTTATTGGCTGATGGAGCTGGGTGAGCTCCTGTTGCTCGGTCCCTGCTCCTGCCAACCTAGCAGTTCGAAAGCACACCAAAGTGCAAGTAGATAAATAGGTACTGCTCCAGCAGGAAGGTAAACGGCGTTTCTGTGCGCTGCTCTGGTTCGCCAGAAGTGGCTTAGTCATGCTGGCCACATGACCCGGAAGCTGTACGCCGGCTCCCTCAGCCAATAAAGTGAGATGAGCGCCACAGCCCCAGAGTCGGTCACGACTGGACCTAATGGTCAGGGGTCCCTTTACCTTTACCTATGTGTAACTGTGCATGGCATTGGGAGAGCAATGTATAATTCTCTTGGGAATGCCTATTCAACTCCAGTGCTACAGGAATTGTAGTAGTACCTTAGAAGTCGAAGGGAATCCGTTCCGGAAGTCCGTTCGACTGTCAAAACAATCAAAAACCAAAGCACAGCTTCTGATTGGCTGCAGGAAGCTCCTGCTGCCAATCGGAAGCCGCGGAAGCCCCACTGGACATTCAGCTTCCAAAAATAGTTTGCAAACCGGAACAGTCACTTTGCGACATTCAGGAGCCAAAACTTTCAGGAACTAAGGTGTTCAACTTCTAAGGTATGACTATATATGTGTCTCCCTGGCCATGTTAGGAGTAGCCAGATGTTAAAGGACAGCTATAGGTGGCTCACATCAACCTCAGCCAGCATGGACAGTGATAAGAAATTATGGAGTTGTAGTCAGACCCAAGGTGTACACTGTCTGCTCTTAGGAAATGATACCCAGAAATGCCAGCAATCTGGTCCCTTTGCATGCAAAAAATGTGCTCTATGAGTGTTGATAATGTACAGCTGTTGGAAATGTTTTGGTACCTTCTGGAGTGCACTTTCAGTTAAGGGGGGTGGGAATGAAGCCCAATAAGCCTGATAAACACTCTTCATGAACTGATCCTGCACCCCTAGAACACTCTGCAGAATCATCTGCAACAGATGGTGATTTCTGGAAGCTCGCTGGATTTAGTGAATATTCGAACATGCACAACTGCGTTAGCCACATGGTTCAGTATTGTTGGTTATGCAATATTTATATCTAGACTGTGCTGTAAAAACAAAATAACATTGAGACTATTTCCCAAATCAAAAGAATCTGCCTTTCCAACAGCTAAAAGGTTTGCATGATTCTTGTTCAGCGAACAGCAGGTGGCAAGACTTTAAAGTGGTCCCTAATAAACTGAAATGAATATTTCATGCCTTAAAAAGGAATTTTGCAGCTAGAAGTTTAAAAAGGTAGTGATTGCCCTGGGTTGATATTTCCCAATTAATACAGTGACAGTGCAGTCCTTTGCACGTCTACTCAGGAGCAATCCCTACTGAATTAAATGGGCCTGGTAAGTAAGGACTGCAGCCTAAGCTGATGAACCTCCTTGAGATGTGTCCCTCTACTAGCTTGATATTAGTGTTTAAGGTAGCTTCTAAATATTAGATAAGAATTCATAAAACTGATCTTAGCAAAGCCACATAGCATCAAAGGTTCAACTTTTTCCAGTTGCAGTATTCAAGATCTTGTTTATATTTTACAAATAGGTTCCTAGCAGGACTGAAATGGTCAATCCATTCAGAGTACATTTCATTTCCATATAATGCCTGATGCTGTGGCAGTTGTTTATGCATCTGTGCATATGGTTGTGGACGGATGTGAAATGAGACGCTAACATATAGATCTCACTTCTGTGCACATCAGTGCATTCCAACACGCCATAATGCATTCCAGAGTGCATAAATCTTTCTTTGTGATGTGATTTCAGGAAACTGTTAGCTGTTCAATTCATTCTTTAGTTGTAAACAAGATTGTGCAGATTTTGAGTAATTCCTGAAGCTATAGAAATCTTGAAAGATGAAATTTGTCTATTAGCCGATTATATTGCCACCACCCCTGCAGTATGGTCTTTGATTAATTTGAACTAAACTAGGGGTTAATTCTGTCAGGCTTTCTACATACAGAAATATCATTACTAGTATATAATCAATGGAGAGGCCATTGCATTAATTGTACTGCTCTTTTATAACTTGCATATTTCAGCAGAATTTTTTGTCATGCACTTTAAAAAGAAATTATCTGAAAGGGCAAAGTTTTACACTGGGGATCCAGTATGTGGAATAAACCCTGTCTTAAGCGTTTTATAATTTTAGCAGAAACGGTTTTACTTTCTGAATTTTGTATTATAGCCAGATTAAGTTTATACCCCCATCACCCCATCTTAATGTCATCAGTTATCTAATACAATAGTTGAGCATTAAAGAATTTAAGACAGTGGCATTAGCTACAAATCCTTTCCCTGCTGCTTTGGAAGAACGTTTGTGTCTTGTAAGGCAGACAACTTAGCTCCCTTGCAAGTAAATTAATTTAGTTTATGAGCCCTGCAATTCGGTCCATGTCGTAAATTATCTAATTCAGTAGTTAAGCATCGTAGGAGTGAGAAGCAATGTTGGCTATGGATACAAATCCCTGCTCAGCTGTTTTGAAGAACAACTGTAGCCATTTTCATAAGTTAGCTTCATGCATGGACCAAATGCATGGAGAAGGCATTGGCTTTGCTTTTTGAGCCTTAACCCCAAATTTGTGGTCATGTGCAACATTTGAAAAGAAGGGGATCTTACATATGGACGGCTCTGTGTACATAGGGTTGTTGCCAACAATTAGTCATACTCAGAGTAGACACATTGAAATTTATGGAAACGACTGACTTATGACTATTAATTGTAGTGGGTTTACTCTGATTAGAACTTAGTTGAAGACTAGCGATGGCTACTAGCTTTGATCACTATGATGTACTTCTACTTTCAGAGGCATTGTACCAGTTTCTAGAAATCACAGGTAGGAAGAGTGCTGCTGTGCTTGGGTCCTCTTTGTGGGATGCGGGTGGCGCTGTGGTCGAAACCACTTCTTGGGCTTGCCAATAAGAAGGTCGGCAGTTCAAAACCGCGCAACAGGGTGATCTCCCATTGCTCTGTCCCAGCTCCTGCCAACCTAGCAGTTCGAAAGCTCACCAGTGCAAGTAGATAAATAGGCACTGCTGCGGCGGGAAGGTAAACAGTATTTCCATGTGCTCTGGTTTCCATCATGGTGTTCTGTTGCACCAGAAGCGGTGCTGGCCACATGACCTGGAAAGCAGTCTGTGGACAAATGTCGGCTCCCTCGGCCTGAAAGCGAGGTGAGCACAGCAACCCCATATCTGCCTTTGACTGGACTTAATATTCAGGGGTCCTTTACTTTTTTCTACCTCCTTGCAGGCTTCCCAGAGGCATCTGGTTGTGAAAAGAGGAAGTTGGACAATGTGGGCCAGTGCTCTTCTTATGTTCTGTTTTAGAACTTTCGCTGAACATGTGGCATATAATGTCATGGGTGTTCCAGCCGGCATAATTTCATTCCTGCTCTTTTTAGTCTATATGATTCATGAAAAGGGCCTCCATGTACCAGGCAAAAAGAGCAGAAAAAACACCTATTGGTTAACCACATTGCAGCTGCAAAAATGCTTAACTTGCCCTGGCCTTAATTTCATTCACAAACTCTGTGATTAGACTGATTGCCAATGGTAACCTTGTAGCAAACTGATAATTTACCTGCTGCAGAACAGGCTGTTGTTAGGATGGCAGAAGTCAACTTCAAACTGGATGGCTGAAAGGATACTCGAGAGAAAATAATCGAGACTAACAAAGGGGAATAAAAGTGACTTATCATTGCGGATGTAACTTTGCTTGCTTGCAAAAGGGAGACGGGGGGCTGGGAGCAGGAACTGAACAATCCAGGAGTATGAAATGGACTGAAATAAAGGATCCTTTGCTTTTCAGTTGTTCTGAAATTGTGTAGGGTCAAAGACAGCCAGTTACTTCTGAGTAGGGATGGGGGAGAAATTTGAGTCAGTGCACATTTAAAGGTGAATCTACACCATTTGCACTTTCTGAAACTGTATTGAAACTGAAACACAGCTATCCTTCAGAATTTGCACATCTCTGGACTTTGCAATGCATTTTCCCCCAGTCAAATAATATGCACAGAAATGCATATACTGGGGCAAAGTGTGCATAAAAGTGCGTATATTGATGAGAATATTCATTATATTGGGGAAAATTGCATTGCAAAAACATGTATGTTAGGCAAATTTGCATACAAACATGCACATATTAAGAAAAATACACACTAAAACAGTGGATGTCTCAGTGTGTTGGGTTCTGGATGCCAGGGCTGACTGGAAGTTTCATAAGCAGAGTGTTCCACCCTTTAAGTCCTGTAAATGTGTTTATGCAAGAACTATGTTTCATGAAAGATTTTGGCCACTAAGTCCTTTGCTAATGGCATGAGGAAGGTCACCAGAGCAAGGCAAGAAGGTGCTGGAAGGTTCCTCATGCGGAGAACAGCTTTCATTTCATTTCATTTTCATAATTCCACGTTGCCTTTATCCATCTTTTACAAGGATTTTTCATCATTGCTTTGTACTTGGAAGGTACGCCACATGTATTGTTTTAGGGATTTTGTCAGGAAGAAGGCACTTTGGTTAAATCCAAAACCTTTGTGCTGTTCTATTCCAGTGACAGGATCCCATTTTAACACACAAGGGTAAGAGCGACATCAATTTGAGAATGTGTGGTCTGTAATTTTATATAATATGACAGATTCTTTCCTTTTTTTACACTAAGCATTATTTATTTAGACTGTTGTTCTTTTGCCATCTAAACAGCATGCAGATAAAACAAGGATTGTGCTAAATATAGTATCTAGATAATTAGATGGAAATAGCATATATTGTTTCATTTCTAACCATTTTGAGTAGGCCCTGAAGAGTATAAATTAGTTATGGTAATAACGGAAGTCCATATGCTCCCATTTCCCTTGAAATAGCAGGGAAGCTGTAAGCCTTTTACATATGATTAACTAGATTTCACAGGATTATTGACTTACACACAGACCACCCAGTTCACTTAATGCTCATGTGATAAAGAAATGCTTCTGGAAAACTAATTTACAGCTGTTTTTCTAAATCCTGGCTGATCATTTACATGCTAGATTTCATGCTGGGATAGGGTTTTGCAGAACATGAATTGGTCCAGAACCTAAAACTCCTAGATCAGAGCAATATGGTCAAGGACCCATGTTACAGTATTTCAGTGGAATAGCTAGTCCGGTGGTTTCTCACTGTGCTGCCTTCCAGACGTTGGACTCCAATTCCCATCATCCCCAGCCAGCATGTCAGTGATCTAGGATGACTCCATGTTGTTTACCCTATGCATCCATGGTAAACCATTCTTATATTCCCACATATAAAAAAGGTAAAAAAGGTAAAGGATCCCTGGATGGTTAAGTCCATTCAAATGTGACCATGAGGTGTGGTCCTCATCTCGCTTTTCAGGCCAAGGGAGTCGGTGTTTGTCCACAGACAGCTTTCCAGGTCATATGGCCAGCAGGACTAAACAGTTTCTGACACAATGGGTCACTGTGACGGAAACCAGAGCGCATGAAAATGCCGTTTATCTTCCCACCATCACAATGGTACCTATTTATCTACTTGCACTGGTATACTTTCGAACTGTTAGGTTGACAGAAGCTGGGACAGAGCAACGGGAGCTTACCCCATCACATGGATTCGAACTGCCGACCTTCCAATCAGCAAGCCCAAGAAGCTCAGTGGTTTAGATCACAGTGTCACCTATATCCCTTTATTCCCACATATAACTAGTAGGGGGACATAAATTTAGGATACAGATAGGTAGCCGTGTTGGTCTGCCATAGTCAAAATAAAAAAAATTCCTTCCAGTAGCACCTTAAAGACCAACTAAGTTAGTTCTTGGTATGAGCTTTCGTGTGCATGCACACTTCTTCAGATACAGTGTGTATCTGAAGAAGTGTGCATGCACACGAAAGCTCATACCAAGAACTAACTTAGTTGGTCTTTAAGGTGCTACTGGAAGGAATTTTTTTATATAAATTTAGGAGACTGAGTATATAGACAAGCTACTTGGATGTTTGACACCTATCACTTGTTCTTCGTACAACTTGGCTATTGAAAGCAACTGAAGCTGGGCTCTCATTAGGGCCTTGGTGGTTACCAATGCTTCCTTAAGGGAAAGGATGGTTGTGCCCACATTGAAGCAGTTGGTAGCTCTGCCTCTGTTAAAGCAACACAGTCTAGAACAGTGTTTCCCAAACTTGGGTCTCCAGCTGTTTTCAGACTACAATTCTCATCATCCTTGACCTCTGGTCTTGCTAGCTAGGGATGATGATGGGAGTTCTAGTCCCAAAACAGCTGGAGACCCAAGTTTAGGAAACACTGGTCTAAAATTTAATGATCTGGTCAACTATTGTCAGGGTCAAATTTATCATTCTCAACCAAGGTATTGGAAAAGGCTATGAAATCTCAACTCCAGACTGTTTTTATTATTATTATTCATTCAGGTACAGCTTTTGGCCTGGTTCAGAATGGAAACCACCTTTGGTCATGCTGGTGGATGACCTGTGTTGGGAAATGGATTGAGCAATTCAATCCTTTTACATTCTCCTGTACTTCTCAGTGACATTGAAATCACAACTGTATCATTTGGGACTGCTTCTCTGAAGCAGGTCCTGGGTGCATGGTGTTAAGAGTGATTGTCGTCCTTCTTGTGGTGGTTGGTCCAGGACGTGTACTTTCTGCACCACTGTGATAAATGTTCAAGACCACACTGGAGATACCAGCAGTGAGAAGTCTTCTGATGCCAGTGTTGCCCTTTCTGGAATTTTGAGCAGATCTAGTATAAGAAGGGTAGGCTCCATCCATCCTGGGACAACTGGCTTTCCTGGAGTGGTATGGGGAGGATGGAAAGAACAATGGCTCCCACAACACTAAGAAACCTTAGCTCCATTGACTCCAGTGGGAATTGTGAATCAACAGTAAGACATAGGACCTCAGCCTTTGTTATTAGTCAAATAGCCTTCCAAATTGAATGCACAGTATTCACAGTGTGCCTTGAGATGGATGAATGAAAATAACTCATTAAAGCGAAACATAGGCATTGATATGAAGAACAAATAATACACAGAGGAACATGTACATTCGATACATTGTGAGTATTTCGTTTTGATTGCATTCTCTTATCACCCTTGGAAACAAAGAATAAATTGATTAGGATTTATTTATTTTTTGGGTTAGAGTACAACTTTTTCGTTAACTTCTCATGTTTACAACAAAATCATTGCCTATCGATTTTCACCAGTGCGTGGAATGATTGTACAGTAGCATTTCTGTTTTAATAAACCCCTTCCCCCTTCTCTCTGTAATTTTAATTGTGCCTTATTGCTGTTGATATTCTGTAGTTCACAGCCCTGGCTGTGCTCTGAAGCAACAGAAGACAATAGCCCTACAGCAAGATGCAAGAATAAAAGCTTGAATACTGATGAGTCGCCTTTCCTATGTTTAAGAGGTCGCTTGCAGACCTAGAGCAGAGGTGGGCAATCTGCAGTTCTTGTGATCAGATCTCTGGAAAGAGCAATCTGTGTTTTTCCCAACAGCCCACTAAGTAGGGAAAGAGAGAGAGAGAGAAAAGGGAGTGGGAAGAAGAGAAAAGAGTGAGTAGCAGAAAATGAGAGAAAAGACAGAGATGGTTTTGGCTCCTCCCTTTGTTTTGACTCTTCATGAAGCCTCTGACAGATTTCCAGAGGGAATGCAGCCTTTGACAGTTAAAAAACAGGTTAACTAACTCTTTATAGAGGCTGTGGCAAAGTTTACAAGGCCATGTCCTTTAGTCCATTTAAAGACCTTGCTTCCAAGTTAGCTGAGATAGTGGCATGTGGGACACTGTAGCATGAGCAGGAAGAGTAAATATCCAGTGGGTTTCCTCTTGTCAGCAACTTCCATATCACTCCTCTTTGGGGGAGTCTCAGCGCTGGCACATCTTTCATAGCTTGTAGTTAGTGGACATGAGAAAATTTTATTTGGGGCAATTTGGCATCATGGAGGAACAGGAAGCACAGGACTCATTCACTTCTTGATCACTCCTCAGAACCCTTTGTCCACAGCTGCTCAGAGACTGCTGAGCTGTTCCTCTTGACTAGGCTGTGATTCAAAGAAATGCTTGTTCATTATTGAATTATTCAGCAAGCTGGAGAGCAAGCAAGGACACCTCTGTAGTACAGTGGTACCTTGGTAACTGAACTGCTTGCCTCCTGAACAAATCGGCTCCCGAATGCCGCAAACCCGGAAATGAGTGTTCTGGTTTACGAACTTTTTTTGGAAGCTGAATGTCTGACTGCTGCTTCTGTGGCTTCTGATTGAGTGCAGGAAGCTCCTGCAGCCAATTGGAAGTTGCGCCTTGGTTTCTGAACCATTTCAGGAGTCGAACGGAGTCCCAGAACGGATTAAATTTGAGAGCTAAGGTACCACTGTACAGTGGTACTTTGGGTTAAGAACTTAATTTGTTCTGGAGGTTTGTTCTTAACCTGAAACTGTTCTTAACCTGAACTTTAGCTAATGGAGCCTCCTGCTGCTGTTGCACTGCCACTGCATGATTTCTGTTCTCATCCTGAAGCAAAGTTCTTAACTTGAGGTAATATTTCTGGGTTAGCCGAGTCTGTAACCTGAAGTGTATGTAACCTGAAGTGTATGTAACCCGATGTACCACTGTACAGTGGTGCCTCGCAAGACGAAATTAATTCGTTCAGCGAGTTTTTTCGTCTTGCGAATTTTTCGTCTTGTGAAGCACGGTCAAGTCACAACTGCACCTCTTCAAGCGGTTTTAAGAAAAAGGAAACAAACTTGCAAGACATTGCAAGACATTTTCGTCTTGCGAAGCAAGCCCATAGGGAAATTCGTCTTGCGAAGCAACTCAAAAAACGAAAAACTCTTTTGTCTTGCGAATTTTTCGTCTTCCGAGGCATTCGTCTTGCGAGGTACCACTGTATTTACTTCCAGACCATGTAACAAATGGTTTGTTTTTACCATGCACACTGCTTCCCTGGTTACCAGGAAGTACTGCAGCAACTGTAAACCTTTTAGTATCATGGCCCCAATCTGGACCAAAATCTCGGAGTTCCTCTTATGCATCATGGAAAAGGACATCAATCCACATAACTTATACACTTTATATGTCTAGACACACATTTAGCAATAATTACTATAATTTAAATAGAAATGCAATCCATTTCACCATAGCAGGTGTATACCCACTCAGTCTGTTCTCCAGGTGCTAAATGTTGTTAGTGCTAAATGTTGCAGCTGTCCTCCTGCTCTGCCTTCTTAAGCTTCTTTATCTTTGCATTGGACTTCCACTGGGCAACCCTTCAAGTAGAGGACACCTTCAATAGAAGAATGCCATTTGACAGCCCTTCATATAGAGAACTATCCTGACATAGAAAATGTGGCTAATTCCACATCCCTATATTTTACCCATGTTTGCTTTCTGCATAAGTGTTTCTAGAGAACAGGAATGGTCCAAATGATCACATTAAGAATCAAGGTCAGAAAACGGATTTTTGACAGTGGGTGATTTGGAAGAAACAGTGGGTAGTGGCCGGCCAAGCTTCACTTCCTCGCCCTCCCTATGCAGTCATTAGCAGTACTTCATTTCTTCTTCTTTTGATGTTCAAGTATGAAAAGTTATTTCATCAAGTAGTGTTCCACTTCTTTTAGGCTGCAGGAGTTGTGGGTTATAAGCTTTGGCTTTTGTGAATTCATGCGTGCGACTCTACAGCAGATCTCCTGCGAAGGTTGGAACTGTCTGTAAAAATATGTCATATACGACTTCTAGAGTTTCTGCTGAATGTGACAAGTCACTTTGATGCCTGGTACTGGAAGCAGTCTAGTAACTCCTGTAATGACTTTGCACTGTGGAAGCAGACAATTGTTTACCTGCTGTGTGCTTTTGATGTAAAGCTTATGGGGCGGGGGGAAAGCTATGTTTTGCTGAGGAGCCCATTCGAAACAAGAAATGGTCTCTACAACTCTGCTGGTGAATAGACTTTTAGGTGTCTCTGCAGAAAGGCATCTTAAATGTAGATAACATGATGAACGTTAAGAAAGTCAGAGCAGTATGTACCTATCTAACCTTAATTAGCAAGTTTCCATATTCATTTCATAGGAAAAAGTAAGCTGTTAAAAATATATATTTATCACCAATTATAAAACTGGGATGAGTTTTCGGACCTTAAGAGAAGGTGTTGAAATGAGTGTTGGTTAGAAATGTGAAACTTTCTTTGGTGTGCAACTCTGAATTTGCACAACGCTGACAAATGTTTTCACCTGATTTACCTTGCTCCCTTATATTTAGTAATTCTCCATAGTAGTTGGCTCCTGTCATCGTCAGTGCTGCAGAATGTAAAGAGGTGCTTCAGATTTTTGCAAGACAGACTCCCATGGTATTCAAGCAGGATTTAAGCCAAAGTTTCTTAAGTTTAATTGACACTGAAATGAGACTGCCTAAATGTGTATTGGTGAAAAGGTTAAACATGTGGATTTTCCATAGAGTGATATTAAAGCGAAGGAGAGCACTTTGAGCTCTTGCTGAGTTATTAATTAACTGATAGTTGTTCTCTGGTAGCTAACATGTGAGTGTTGTAACCTTAGATCATGTGATGAAGGTATTGGGTTGCAAATCTCCATTTTGAAGGGAGTTGCCTTTCAGTCTTTGTAAATGAAACTCTCCTGAAGGGAGAGTAAACATCCTGGAGGATGGAATGTAGGCTGTGGAGAGAGGGGGGAAGGGAGGGGGAGAGAGAGAGAGTTTATAGGTCTGTTTGGATTATTTCATATTATCTAAGATGCTGAGCCTCTGCTGGACAGCACAATACATCATATGGATGTTGTGGTTGTATCTTTGATGCCTATGTTTTGTTTTGAGTTCTGCTTATAAAAGTTTGAATAATATTTTTATGGGTCTGGACAATGGTTCATTTCCAAAAGGAGTCAGTTCTTAGGCTTCCAGTCTCTTCAAACTGCACAGTATTAATATCTGCAACAAAGTTCACCTTGGATCCTGTTTCAAACTCAGCCCAATAAATGAATTATTATTTTTCTTTTTGGAGAGAGTTCATTGCTGAATAGCCACAGTCAGCCACCCTTGCAGATCTAGAATCTGGGAAGAGAACTCCTAGGGCAGATCTCCAAGTGAGCCTGACCTTTGATTCCCCATGTTGTTGTTTAAAAAACTGCATCCTGGTATTACCGTAAGTCAAATTGGAGCAAATAAACCTTAGAGAATTGCAGACTAGCTACAATTTCACTACTACAGCCAGAATGTAATATTGCTGGTGGCTGCCAGAACAAGGGGCTACGCAAAGCCGGGGGGGGGGGAGCCCTTGCTGTTTTCTCTGTTAAGTGTGTGGCTACAGCACGTATATGTGTGAGTGGCTATAGTACATATAAGTGCACTAAGGTGATAGGGGCTTTGTTTTAA
The DNA here is from genome assembly GCF_965113315.1 of Podarcis vaucheri. Taxonomy (NCBI): domain Eukaryota; kingdom Metazoa; phylum Chordata; class Lepidosauria; order Squamata; family Lacertidae; genus Podarcis; species Podarcis vaucheri. The sequence continues at coordinate 15,258,041 of NC_138748.1, forward strand.
ACATGGTAACATGTCCATGTCATGAAACTGAATGCGTATGCACTACTCTGTCTTGTTGCATTCTGCTCTTTATAAAAGTCCTACCAAAGTCCACCAGGCAGTCAATGTTAGCATTCACTGGCATATGTTTAGGCTATAATATGCAGTCTATACATGTTCAGAAGCAGTATATTCTTGGGCCTACAGCTTTAAAAATTTTAATCTGGTCCCTTTCACAATGGCAAAGGAGTCTCCACATGTTCTGAGACATTTTGCCTGAGTTGCCAGGATGTTTGAAAACATAAAAGCGGGACCCACGGTTGAAGATGAAAACCCATCTTTTATCAGCAACCTATTTCCAGCTGTAGAATAAAGTGTGCCCACTTTATTAATTTTAAAAAAGTTGGTGACTAAATACACTTTAAAAATGCCCTGCTCTTGTTACTAGCCTCTGAGTTCTTTGCCATGATGAGTCAGCTCTCCTAGAAATATTACTGCTTCTGATAGATAGTGCTCTTTGTGCTCACACTGACTCAGACAACTATGGGATAGGAAGCCAGAAGGCAGCAGGAAGGGACCTTTAAAATCCAATACCTCTATTCCCCAATGCATCATATTACTCCAATTGCCTGAGCAATGATAAATCCTATTGAGGGATAGCGGGATATAGAGCTCATTCATATTTGTGGTTTCTGCAGACATGCAGCCTTCCTCAACCTGGTGCCTCTGGATGTTGCTCGACTCCAAATCCCATCAGCTACAGCCAGAATGGCCAATAGTAAGGGATGATGGGAGTTGTAGTACGAGAACATCAGGGTGACTCCAGGCGGGGAAAGGTTGGCATATGTTTACCCATAGCAACCTTTGTTGTTGTTGTTGTTTAGTCGTTTAGTCGTGTCCGACTCTTCGTGACCCCATGGACCAGAGCACGCCAGGCACTCCTGTCTTCCACTGCCTCCCGCAGTTTAGTCAAACTCATGCTGGTAGCTTCGAGAACACTGTCCAACCATCTCGTCCTCTGTCGTCCCCTTCTCCTTGTGCCCTCCATCTTTCCCAACATCAGGGTCTTTTCCAGGGAGTCTTCTCTTCTCATGAGGTGGCCAAAGTATTGGAGCCTCAGCTTCAGGATCTGTCCTTCCAGTGAGCACTCAGGGCTGATTTCCTTAAGAATAGAGAGGTTTGATCTTCTTGCAGTCCATGGGACTCTCAAGAGTCTTCTCCAGTACCATAATCCAAAAGCCTCAATTCTTCGGCGATCAGCCTTCTTTGCCTACTTCAGTGTTTATCTGTCCTTCATCCTTCGCTCCACTGACATTCCCCATCTGCTTCTTTTCAATCCACTCATTCAGTCCACACAGCCATATTGCAGTCGTTCCACAATAACTGAAACCCCATCAGTGGTGGAGGAGATGGAGTACCTGAAGTGCTGAGGTTATCATTTGCTCAACCACTCAGTGATTATCACTCCAGCTCAGGCGTGCCAACTGTGTGGGGCTGAGGTGTCTTTGGGCCCCCCAATATCTGTTTGAAGGGGGCCAGGCCCCCTCAATGTTGAGGGGACAGAGGGGGCTGAGCGTAGAGCTGAGCTCCTCCTCAGCCTGAGAGAGGAGGAGCCACTCGTCATTGAAACTGCACTGTGCTGAGGTCTGTGCTCGGCCTCCTTCCAATGATGTGACGCTGCATGCAAGTCACGCCATGACACCACACACATGTTTCACACATGACGCCACATGCATGCAATGCATGCCAGGCCTCCTCAATCTTGGGTGCGATTCGGCACCTGTGCTGCAGCTGATTAACTATCTCTGTCTTTCAGAGCTGGGAGGTGTAACAGGGAAAAGCAACCAGCTTCTAGAAAGCTCCATGATACATGGTTATGGATGTGTTGAGGAACCTGCTTATGCTGGGAAGATCAAAAAGGGTGCAATGGAACTGACAGAGTGCTAAAGTGGAAGTCTAATATGAGGAATCCTAGAAAACAGGCAACCAAATGGAAGTGTTTTGGTTTCTAAAGATATCTAGAAGTGGAAACAGAAAGTAGATGAACTACAAGGGCTATCATATTCACCAAGGTCAACCTCAATAAAACATGGCATATGTTGGGAGAGCTTGTTCTGGATTCTCTCCCCATAGTCACAAAAAGGGGTGGGAGAGAAATTAGGTTCACTTGGTATTTTACTGTGAATTTTGCACTTCCCCAAACAATATGAAAACCAACACACAGCTAACCATAGAAATTTATACTTTTTCAGATTTTATAATGCAGTTCTCAAATGAAAAATTGTTTAAAATATACATGTATTAGGAGAAAGTGTGCATGAAATGTATATATTAGTGAAAATGACTTGCATAAATGTATTATTGCATTATGGGAAACCCAGCCAGATGGGCAGGGTATAAATAAATTATTATTATAATAATAATTATCATTATTAGGGACAATTGCTTGCAAAAAGGTGTATCTTAAGGGAAATTGCATTTAAAAGCTCATATTGTCCAAAATGTTTACTAAAATGCTGATGAATTTTTAGAGTGACCTTTTATTTTTTTAAAAAAATGCAAATTGTTGAGAAAATGTGGCAAAGTAGAAAAAATAAAAAGAATCGAAGCTGACAGATACATCCTTATAAATGCTGTTTGAGTGATTAATATCATTGTCCCCAGCCTGCACCCATATGAACTTGCCTGAGCATTGAAATCAGCTATTAAGGCTGTTCTTGTATGCCCACCAGTAGTGGTAGTTAATATAGGAGCTACAAAATACAGGGCCTTTTCGGTGGTGGGACTGCATCTATGGAACTATTTCTCCTGAGAGGTACAATTATATGTATCAGTTACTATTTTCTTTTAGTCAAACCTTTTTCTTTTAATTTGGAGGGTTTCTGTTTGCTGCATGTTATCAGCTGACTAAAAAATGAAATGGTTAATTTTTACTGCTTTTATTGCCTTATCATCATCATCATCAATCACTTAATGCCAGTTACACAGACACTGAAATCTAAATATCCATGCACAGTGAAACAATCTCATTAAATCATTAAAATATAAACATCCATAATTAAACTAGACAATTAAATCAGCATAGCAGTTAACACAGGAGGCTCAGGTGGAAAGATCAAGGGAATGCCTGCATTTTCAAAAGTGGATGGAATGCCAATATAGATGCGAACTTTCATATTTCAGTATATTCCAGAGCACTGGTACCACCAATGAAAATACCTTATCTTGCCATTTGAATCATGAATGGAGCTGTTTCTTTTCAAATATTGCATCATACATTGGATACCCCTTTGGGAAGAAAGTTTGAAAAGGGTTTAATAAGTTCCCTTAAATAATATAAAATAAAAGAGTTCATGACCTAAATGGCAAATATGATTTCAGACTGTAGAATCACACTGGGTTCTAGCTATTGTGAAATTGGCCATGGACATTAAGAAGTCCTTTGACACAATGCTGTACAATCATTTGATCCAAACAAACACCTGCTGCTTAGTGTGCCACCATGTTGCAAGCCAGATCACCTTGACCCAATCCTGAGCTCTGTGAGAAGATGCTGTAGAAACAGAACTCTAGGTTTTGGTTGTTGTGACCTTGGTTTGTGCAATTTGCTTTGGGTTGTTGGTGGTTGTGGTGCTGGCTGCTGCTGATATTAAAGAGGATTAGAAAAACTCATGGAGATATAGGAACCAATTCCTAGGGACCAGGGTCCCATCAGCCCCCCCATTAAATATTTGAGGAAACTGGGCCACCCAAAGATGATGGGCTGTAGTGGCAGCAAGACACGTACACGTACAGTCAATTAAAATTGGTTTTGTTCCAGAAAAAACATGCCACCTGTCCGGAGCTCTCTGCCTCCATGACTTGTGGCTACCCTGATGATGACTCAACTAAATCCTCAGCGTTGTTCCTCTTCCTCCTGAAACAACGCGTGAAAACGAATCTCTTCCATCGCTTCTGTGATGTCAATTTCCCCTTTTCTTGTATCCTTCCTCTTCTGCGTTCTTGCATGCTGAGAGGTTTGCAAACTGACTCGGACAAGCTATCATCTGCTAAGTCCTGTGTTTCTCTGGGTTGTGAAACCCGCCCCCTGCTCCTTCCTCTGATCTTCCCATAACAAACCTCTCTTCGTCCCCTGGGCTGCCGTCCAATCTGGCAGTTGCTGTTGCTCGCTTGCTGGCTCCAGCCTGACATGGGCATTGCCATTCAAAAGGTGTGGGTGTGTGTCACGCTGTTGCAGGCTGTGGCTTACCTGCCTCTGCCCCAATATTTTACTCACGTTGGCAACTCTACATGAAAGATAAGGCTATCAGTGACTACTAGTTAACATTGCAGGGGGTTGGACAAGATGACTAGACTAGATGATGCTTGGGTCCCTTCCAACTCTTATGATTCTGTGTATATACTCCCCCCCCAAGGTTAGTCTGCTTCTGAAGGCCAGTTTCTGGGAACTGGACAAGAGGAGAATGCTCTTCTGCTTAGGTCCTTGTATGCTACCCAGTCTAAGATGAACTTATAATGTCTGATTTCAATAGATTTTTCAAATTATTATTATTATTATTAGTAGTAGTATTAGTAGTAGTAGTAGTAGTATTCCAGGTGGCAGATTGAGGGTGCTTGCTTGGTATGTATATATTGCTTGCAGTGTTGAATAACATATTTAATCTTCTCACTCACTTGTGTTTTATATTACTTCTGAATCTCATTTTAAAAGAACCACCTTAGATTTGGGAAGACAGTCCTGCCTGTAGGCTTCCCAAAAGCATCTAGTTTGAGAACAGGATGCTGGACTCAATGGGCCATTGGCTTTCTCCAGAAGGGTGCTTTCATGTAGACCCAGTAGTATATATTCAGTGCTTCTAACACAGACATAGGAACAGATTTGCAGGATCAAGCAAAAAACCAGCAGTTTTCCAACAGTGTTCACTCTGATGCCCCTGGCATACTGAGTCTCTGCTCATTTTATCTCCCCGTCTCTCTCCCTCCCCTTTACGATTAAAGGTACCCCCTTCTAAAACATACAGGCTTCAAATAGCTTTGGCCTGAAATGTAGCATATGTTTTATAAAACACATTTATTATACATTCCTTAAATGTGACACCTCTCCTGCTGAATGTGTTAGTTTTCAGCCACACTTGTTGTCAACAGGAATCTTGTAAGATGAAGAAATGTGTAAGGACCATCGGGTAATGAACGAATAATCTATGGAGTTAAGCAGTGAATTGTGGATCTTTGTGTTCCCCTGCACATTTTGGTTGAAATAAATGTTTTGGTCATTGTGGCAATCACACAGGGTCCCCGGACGTTTAACTGTCTATTGATCCACTGTGCTTGCTTCCCCGCTGCCACCAACCGGTTACTCTCTGGTAAAACACTGAGTCCGGACAGTTGTTAACACTGTATTAACAAGTTTATGGTTTCTCGGATAATATTCTTGTCAGTTTCTTAACTTTAGTTTCTTTACCGGCCTATACCTTCCTAATACCTTCTGACTGATTATCTCAACTGTTTGACTGACTCCTCTTAACAGATTCTCTCGCTCTCTCACACCAGAGTAGCCCAACCCACAGACTTATCCTCTTCTGTCTCTTCTAACTCCAGACTGACTTCTCAACCACCCTAATTCTAACTCTAACTCCTCCCCTTGGGTTCCTATTGGTTAGTCATTTTACAATTAGTTAACCATTTACAATTAGTTAACCTAGGTGTCACACACCTAGGAGGGCAAACACCACAGTCATTTATTTATTTATTTATTTATTTGCTGACTTGTTCATCCAAAAAAATGTATATAATGTATATTCCACCTTTCTTCTAACAAACAGACAACTATACATGGAAATCTGCTGCACAGAATAATTATCTTGTTAGAAGATGGCTTCAGATCCTCAGATACCCAGGAGGTCCATGACTTTGTTTCCCACAGCAGTGCAGAATCGGGTCCCCAGCCATCTCTCCCAGCCTGCCTTCCACCAGCCCTCCAAAATGGTTCTGGCCTGCCCAGCACTCACTCCCCACGTGAAGAAAGCTGGCACATTTGGGAAGAAGGTTATGCTAAAATGTTTCTTCCTAGCTTTCCAGATCAAAAAAGCTTTTGAAGTAGGGGGAACAGAGTCCTATCTATGCTTTATCACAACTCTTTCTCTGGCTTTTTGAACTGGCTCCTAGACGCAGGAATGTCTTGGAAAGTGGAAGAGAGACATTGGGGACTTTCAAAAATAGGCTTCTGTACACAGAGAAACGCAATGGGAAAAAAGAATAACACATCATTGAGCTACAATGCCGAACCTATGCTCCAGTGTGTGTTAAAATCTTTTAACAATCGAAAAGGCAGGCATCGTTGTGGGTTTTTATTCTTCAATAAAATATGTGTTTATTGTAGAACAAATGGACCTTAGACATGGTAGGACAGCATTCACCTTTGATGCTAAAGTCTAGTCCTGAAGACAAAGCCATAACTCATATTCATCCCAGTGGACATTTTCTCTTCACAAACAGTAGCTAAAGTCTGGATGCTTTGCCTGAAACCATTTTGCAGTAGCAAACAAAACAAAACAAAAATGATTCAAGCACATAGAAGCTCATATTTGCAGATTTGTCACTGCACACATCTTTTGCCTATATGCATACATGGGGAAGAGTTGTGCATTCACAGGGATTAGCACACTGAATGCATGTTGCCTGGGATTCTGCACATAAATGGGCTTGCTTTTCTTTATTTTAGTTTAAAGCCACGGTGAAGGCAAGGACAGGAGGACATAAGACACATCCTTGACATAATTAATAACCAATGGCAAGGTCAAATTCTTAACTGATAACAAACAGTAACAGCAAAATGTCAACACATTCATAGTTCAGGTTGTTTTGGAAATAAAAATATGCATAGCTCAAATCAGAAGCTGTTAAAAAAGCATACTTCATAACTCACTATGGGAGCACCATCATAACTCAGTATAGGAGATACCTTCATATTTTTTTATATTTTCGAGCTGATCTGCTTTTAGTTATGGAATGAAGTGAGTGAAGCAAAGACAAAACCTTCCATCATGGTTTGGGGCTGTATCTAACTAAGCCACCGCATGAGCAGAATGACTCTTACTTGCTATGAGTGATCGCCAAAGACAAGAAACTGTCTTTTCCCCTGCCTCCCTTGCTGCCACTGACTGCATGTTTAATTAGGGTGCTGAACATGTGGTCAGAGGAGGGAGAACGAGATCCAAGTGAAAATCTCTGCCTCTTTCTCCTTTCACCCTCTCCTTGCCACTGCCGCCATGTTTAATTAGAGATTGAAATGTCACATAAACAGGTGATACGGAGAGGAGAGAAGGCAGTGCTGGCAAAAGGCTCTGTGTCTCCTTCTCCACCCACCTTTGTCATAGAGCACATGTTTAATTTGGATTTAAAGCCACATTTTGGGTCAGTCCCTAGATCAGGCCAGCTTAGGTCAGGGTTATCCTGGGTTGAATCAGGCTCCAAACTGGATTCAGGGGGAAGAGGCATATACAACCCTACATTTTTCACTATACTGTAAATGGCAGTATGTTCATGTATATGCACTTACCGTATTTTTCGCTCCATAAGGCGCACCTGACCATACTTTTTTTTTTGGGGGGGGGGGAATTCAAGAAAAAAAATATTCAGCTCTTGGGGGCTTTTGTGGGAGGTGGGGGAAGTGAGAGAGCCTCGCTCTGTCCCTTCCCCCACCTCCCGCACAAGCCAGGGATAGCCACACGAAGCTTCCCCGGGGCAGTAGGATGAAGGCTCCCCGCTGCCCTGCGGAGGCTTCCTGGGCTACCCCAGAAGTGCTTTCCCCCCACCACCAGCCCCAAAGAACAGGTCGAGGCTGGCAGGGGAAGCCCGGGTCCCCCCCCCCAGCCCCAGGGACCACACATTTGCTCCATAAGATGCACAGACATTTCCCTTTAGATTTTAAGAAGAAAAAAGTGTGTCTTATTGAGCGAAAAATACGGGACTTCCTTTGTTGCCACTAAGATCCTATTGGAATGCTTGAGAAACACATTTGGCAGCTTTGCCTTCCACAATGAACATTCTGAAAAGTATTGTTGACTCATGAAAGTTGGCATACCTATCCCAATTCTTTGCTCTAAGATAGAATATCTAAGATAGAATTGCCTTTCTTCTCATTTTGGAATACCTCCAACAAATTCTTTCCTAGTACTGTATTTTTCATTTTCTTGATCCCTTTTTTCCTCTTTCCTCTGAATCTTTTCCAACTCTTTGGTATGCTGTGGTGCCCAGAATTGATCCAAGTGCTTCAGGTGAGGTTCAGCTATTGGTCAATAAAACTGTAATATTTGCTCCCAGGTTTTGGAAACGAAGCTTCTGTTAATGCAGTCTCAAACTGTGTAAGACTTTAATGGCACAGCATAACATAGCTGGTTTTTCTAAAAAAATATGGGAATTAATTCATGCTTCATTTAATACAGAGTTTGATATTAAGTTGGGAATGTAGCCCAACTCCTGAAGTCCATACAGCCCTTTTTCATTTTGTATCATCTGTGAATTTGATTAGTGTACTGCTGACTCCTTCAGCCAATTCATTAGTAAAGATAACTGATTGACACCAGACCCAATACTGATATTCGCCTACCTAGTGCCTCCAGATGTCTTGAATGACAATCTCTGGCCATTAGCCATGCTGACTTGGGATGATTGGAGTTGCCGTCCAAAACATCAGAAGGCATCCGGTTGGTGAAGGCTACTCTGGAGCACAACGGATGTGGGTGGCACTGTGGGTTAAACCACAGAGCCTCTTGGGCTTGCCGATCAGAAGGTCGGCAGTTCGAATCCCTGCGATGGGATGAGCTCCCATTGCTCGTTCCTTGCTCCTGCCCACCTAGCAGTTCCAAAGCATGAAGTGCAAGTAGATAAACAGGTACCGCTCCAGTGGGAAGGTAAACGGTGTTTCCGTGCGCTGATCTGGTTCAGCAGAAGCGGCTTAGTCATGCTGGCCACATGACCCGGAAGCTGTACGCCGGCTCCCTCGCCCAATAAAGCGAGATGAGCGCCGCAACCCCAGAGTCGTCCACCACTGGACCTAATGGCCAGGGGTCCCTTTACCTTTACCTTACTCTGGAGCATCTGTTTATAGCCTTTAAATTTTCAACCAGATGAGCACTATGCACATTTTTTAAAAATATTTTATTTATCTTATTTATTGCATATATAGCCCACCTTTTGTCCAAGGAGTTCAAGATGTCATGCATGGTTCTTCCCTCCTCATTTAATCCTCACCACAACTCTGTGAGGTAGAATATGCTGAGAGGCAGTGTTAAGTAGGGATTTGAACCCGGGTCTCCAAGGTCCTAGTTTGACACTAACCAATACACCATACTAACAACACTGTGTGGTATATTTTTCTCATTTGATTTTCTGAAGCTTTATTATAATGCAATCCAGATACATTATTACATCAGTTGTTCCCCTAATCTACTAAACCAGTTACTTTGTTGAAGAAAGAGGGTAATAATGTTGGAATTTTGTTTCAAGAATAATAAGAGAATTCTCTCTCTGCATAGATCTAGGTTTGGGGCAAGTACCAGCAGAGATTTAAAATCACAAAACATGTAGCAAAGTCAAGCATGGAAATATAGGCTGCTAGAGCTTTAAAATACCCTCTTCTAAGTTTATACCAATGCTATCCACTTCCTCTTAGTGTAGAAATTGTCCACATGTTTGGTAAGTTAAAAATCATTTACTTACAAACTCTTCAAAGATCAGATTCATGTGCTTTCTGGCACAGCAGCAAGAAAAGACAGGCTGTTTAACTTAGGTTACAAAAAGTGGCAAATATTTCTAAATTATTTGTAAAGGTAAAGGTAAAGGTACCCCTGCCCGAACGGGCCAGTCTTGACAGACTCTGGGGTTTGTGCGCCCATCTCACATCTATTGGCCGGGGGCCAGCGCTGTCCGGAGACACTTCCGGGTCACGTGGCCAGCGTGACAACGCTGCTCTGGCGAGCCAGAGCCGCACACGGAACGCCGTTTACCTTCCCTCTGGTAAGCGGTACCTATTTATCTACTTGCCCCCGGGGGTGCTTTCGAACTGCTAGGTTGGCAGGCGCTGGGACCGAGCAGCGGGAGCGCACCCCGCCGCGGGGATTCGAACCGCCGACCTTTCGATCGGCAAGCCCTAGGCACTGAGGCTTTATTTATTTATTTATTTATTTATTTGTATAGAAACGCAAATATGGCTTTCTAAAACTATGTGGTCTAAGTCTGAATCATTCAGCTTAGACATCCATACTTGTTGGTTTGCATAGTGGGAAAAATGGTGGAAAGAGGGATAACAAAGAGTTTAGTAGTTCTTCCTCCTAAGGTGAGAGATGTGACCTAACTAAGCTTGATGGGACAGCTTGCTCTATAGCCTTAACCCCTTCATGCATTAATTAAAGTTAAGCATGTTGATTATATGAGTCTGGATACAACCCATGGTCAATGATGATGTGACTCAGTTTACCCTTGATAACGACATGCTAATATATTATTACGATATTCACTTCCTTAGAGTCCTTGCAAAGTATTTGTTCTATCTATTGGGACTGTGATACCCAGTAAAATTAATCTCCTCACCCCCAAACCTAGGCACAATATTGTGATATTGCACAACTTCTCATTAGGATCGCAGACAAGAGATACAATAGGTCTGAAAGTTTCTCATTTAAGAAAGCTCAAGAGAATGATGTTAGTCCTCAGTGACACAAATTCATTTACGTTTCATAAAGTATTTTTTGTCAATATGCTGCATTTTTATTGTGAGCGATCACCTCTTCCTTTTTCCGCTTTGGGTATTGTTGCTAAACACTTTCAAGTGCTTGCTTGTAAAGATGAAAGCAAAGTAGATATTGAGTAGTTTGGCTGTCTTTTTAATCCTCTATCAGTGCTTCACATTTCTAAGAAAAGAGCGAAAACGTGAGTGGTTTATCTTAGCCTTGCTTTTGGCTTGTAACGGACTTGAATTAGAAAACAATTTTTCAGAAGGGTCAAGAACATTTTTCGCCCCTTCTTATATTAACATTCTTCTCAAGTTGAGACAGCTTTCTGTAGTTAAGAAAAGAGGTTGAAGGGCAGCCTTATATTTTAAGGACATGCATATTTACTCTTGTAAACGAAAGTGTGGCAAGGCCAAGAGCAGTGCTTTCAAAAGAAAACAGTGGTGCTTATCTGTGTGGAACAAAGAGAGGAGGTAAAACCCACTAGTATATAACATCATAATCCAAGATGACATGTATATAATGAATTTACTGAAATAATTTTTAGAAGGCTTATTAAGGTTGGAAGTGTGTTATTTATATCAAGAATGTGCCCTTGAAATTATTTCTGTGTGATGCAAGCTATTTGTTGCCATTGCGCATGGTTTTAACTCCTGTAACAGGAAATTCCAAAACAAAAATCAGCCTCGGTGATAAAGAGTGTTGAGATTTCAACCAGTGCTAGGGTTGCCGTTTTTCCCGTATAACACAGGATTGTCCCATATTTCAGTGCAAAATGCAACACCTTGTATTGATATAGTTGTTTTGTCCTAATCTTATACTAATTGACTTTGTTCCATATAGCGAGCACAGGCTCTTCCCTATAAACATTCAGGGATCTTTCCCTGTCTGCTTCACCCCAGACAGACCACACCGACACACACTGTCCTCAGCAGCATCCAAAGAAACCTCTCTCAACAGAGAGAAGGACAGAAAACAGTTAAAAATGACAGTTACTTGAATAACAGTCACAACAGAATGGAATGCCTCTCTCGTGTGACTCACACTCAGCCAATCACATGAGAGAGCTACTGCCAAAGGAAAAAACCCATGCTAAAAATACACAGCAATTCAACATAAGCAACATTCCCATTTCATGAAATTAAACCATTATCCTTAACAATCTTACAGTGGTATGCTTCCTCTGCCTCTCTCTGATTACAGATTTAGTTTTCCTTGCCCACCCTAGGCCCTAGGTAGACCTAAGCTGAACAGCAGAATCATAAGCCCCACCAGTTACATCAATGAAGGGACACACAGAGGATGAAAAATAACAGCTGAGTTTCCCCAGCCCATCTGAGATATGAAAAACCACCTGAAATGTTGCTCCAGGCATTTAACATAGATCTTCCATTCCCATATTCTGTTGATTGTTAGCCCTAACCCTATAAAGACTAGCTTGTCACACTAAAATACTCAGACAATGGCGTATTGGCGAAGCGGCCCATACTTTCAGTCACTAGATGTCTTAAAATTGCATTTCCTGGAATGTGTTTTAATTATGGGTCCCAGTAGGCGAGACGACAGTATCAAAATATGCCAGGCGTTTATGTCCCTTGCATAATGAGCACACACAAGTCTTTAGCGCAAATGAATGGATTACAATTCCCAATGCGCCATGAGAATGCTTTAGAATGGCAGCATGTTTTCCTTTTGTTTGACATCGCTCCTGTCCTCAGTGTTTCTCTAATCCTATTATTTCTCCCTTTCAGAAGTGCAGAATGCAGGAGGAGCTGCATCTAGAGAGGGAAAAAGGCAGGCTGACAAGATCACTTGCTGGATTATGCACTGTTGATAGGTTGCTTAAAATCCAGCATTTGTAATGCAGATGGAAATAAATAGTTTCTGAACAAAAGCTGATTAGAGAATTTAGTCAGCGTTTTGGATCACAAAGAAACTGCTTACTTAAGCAAAATGAAGGAATTGTCAGGACTCAGGGGATTATAGAGCACCCAGAGTAGTCTGTTTCTGCATGCACTCTTGTTCTCCCTAAGAAACTTTTGGATGTTTATGCTGTGTAAATAATTTGGATTCCATGTTTGCAACCAGCAGAGTAGTCCCAGGGTGGGAATCACGTCAGTACATCAGTGTAATACGGCAAAGTTCACTTTGGAGAAATGTAAACTCTTACAACCTTGACTGAGATACGTGCTCAGATTCACAAACCAGTATTTTCATGCCTGCTTAAGATGGGATGCAAAGTACTTACCTGCTAAGTTTTCCACATCGAAGGAGATAAGCGAGGGTTGAGACTGTCATCTCAACCTGAGGCTCAAAGTGCTGAGAACAATGGGCTTCAGATGGCTTTTTAACGTACATGCGCCTGTAGCAAACAGAAAGTTTCTATGCTACAACCACTTGGCTAACTGCTCTTAAGGCAGAAGGAATTTGCACAGTTATAGCATGCAGCAGCTTCATGCAGTAGCAGTGATAGGAATGGTACCAAACAGGTAAGATTTAGGAACATAGGAAGCTGTCCTATTGGCTTATCTGACTGGCAGTGTCACTTCAGGAGTTCAGACAGGGAGTCTCTCCTAGCCCTGCCGGGCATTGTGGTAATGTTAAGGATGGTATGATAGGATATATTGATTGAATATTATCTTTCCTTCACTCACGCTATTGAGTCATGTAGCAGAGCAGATTCCCTTCAGTACAGCAGGAAGCTAGTCTGCAGGTTCGTTTGAATCTCTTCAATTAAGCAATCCAGTCTGGCTTGATCAGGTTGGATTATTCCTGGTGTCCCCTTTTATCCCTCTTAAAATGAATAAAGACACAAGACTCTGTCCTTAAAAGAGACAAGAAGTTTACTCACATTCAATTCATAGTATGATCCCTGAAGGCAGGCTTTAGCTAGTACAGTGGTAGCTCAGGTTAAGAACTTAATTTGTTCTGGAGGTCTGTTCTTAACCTGAAACTGTTTTTAATTTAAGCACCACTTTAGCTAGTGGGGCCTCCTGCTGCTGCCGTGCCACTGCAGCGTGATTTCTGTTCTCATCCTGAAGCAAAGTTCTTAACCTGTGGTACTATTTCTAGGTTAGTGGAGTCTGTAACCTGAAGCGTCTGTGACCCAAGGTACCACTGTAGTTACAGATACAGAGAAAAAGGTGTAGCTTACATCCTTTGTAAGAATTGAAGCCCCTGTGCTGCTGGCTGAGAGCCAGCAGACAGGAAAATACATTCAGAGAACAGCATCAAGAGAAAAAATGGCAGCAGGAGAGCAGCATGGCATCAAGAGAGAAGATGGCTGCGTGACTCGGCTCCTTTATGGAGTCAGCCAGGGTCATACCCATCTCCCTGGTCACATGCAGGGAGAGGACACTCCAGACCAGTGGAACAGGAAGTTATACTGACTGGAGTAACATCCCCCTGCCTGTGCCCACTCTAGGAAAATGAGGAATGTTGTATTTGACTGCTCCAGTGGATTACATCCCATGTAATCCATTGCAGAACCTGGGACCTTCTGCAATCAAGACTATGCCCTTTTGACTTCTTGGGTGACCCCCTTCTCCCAATGTTATAAACTCAGATATATAAGCTAAACCAGGGTTACAGTTGCTCAAACAGGATGTCTAGTAAGTTGCCATTTTAGGGCCAGATGGCTCAAAAGTTGCATTTTTCAATATGGCTTTTTGGTTCCTGAAATTCATCCAGATTGTGCGGATAAAATATCGCAGACAGAACTCTACAGGATGTGTTGTTGCTGTGTGAAAGAAAACAGGCAAGATCTGGGGATTCCTGTGCAGGCAGCTTCAGGTGATGGGAGACGCCCAGGCATCTTCACTTGGCTGCAAGTGGCTGATTACCAGGTGCAAAATGCGCCTACTGCCTGGCAAATTTTGAATGCTGCCTTCTCCCTTTCAGATAGTCATTGTTGTGGAGTGGCTTCAAGGGCTTCTAATATGAACTACTTTGATCCCAAACCTGTTAGACTGATTAGCAGGTCAGAACATACTTACCTTTCAGGCTTTATATTTTTCTGAAATTTGCTATACCGTTCTCAGCTTTAAAAAACAACAAAATGTGTATTTTAAATCTAGAAATACATTTGTTAAATGTGTCTTAAAATATAGTTTCTCAGTCTAAGGCAGGGGTCAGCAAACTTTGTCAGAAGGGGGCCGGTCCACTGTCCCTCAGTCCTTGGGGGGATGGGGGCGTACCATATTTTGGAGAGAAAAAATGAATGAATTCCTATGCCCACAAATAACCCAGAGATTCATTTTAAATAAAGCACACATTCTACTCATGTAAAAACACGCTGATTCCCAGACCGTCTGCAGGCAGGATTGAGAATGCGATTGGGCTGGATCTGGCCCCCGGGCCTTAGTTTGACTACCCGTGGTCTAAGCCAGCCTTTCTCAACCTGTGGGTCCCCAGATGTTGTTGTACTACAACTCCCATCACCCCTAGCTAGCAAGGCCAGAGCTCAGGGATGATGGGAGTTGTAGTCCAACAACATTTGGGGACCCACAGGTTGAGAACTACACTCTAAGCTAACTCACATGTTTGTTGTGAGGATAAAAAACTGGGGGGAGCAGAATCATGTCTGCCACCTTGAGCTCCTTAGAAGAGAAGTGGGATCTAAATGTAATGATTTTTTAAAAAAATGTTTTTGGGTGTCTTTTTTTAAAAAAAAATATTTATTAACGTTGCAAAGGTTACAGAAAAAGAAGAAGCAAAAAACACATTTTTAAACAAAAACAATACAACACATCACAGTAAAGAAAAAACAAAAAGAAGAAAAGAAAAAACAAGAAAAAATAAAATCCATTAAAAAAGCGAAAAAGAAAAATACAACACATCTTCCCATAACTTGTCTTTCATTAGCTTATTTCCTTGACCTCTTCACACCTCCCTTTATTGTATTATAGTTCGAATATCTGTTTCAGCAAATCCTTTCCATCTTTTCAAATTTTTGTCCTGTAATTTATCTTAATATAATGTAATTTTACTTTCCCTCCTTTCACCAATTAACAGTCAGTTTTTCCCAAATTCTTTATAACATTTTTGCTAAAGCCACATAACATCATTCCAACATCCTTCTAACATTCATTAATTTTGCAATGTTTCTGTAAATAGTCTTTAAATTTCTTCCAATCTTCCTCCACCAACTCTTCTCCCAGTCTCGGATTCTGCCAGTCATTTCCGCCAATTCCATGTAGTCCATCACCTTCATTGCCATTCTTCCCGGGTGGGTAAATCTTGTGTCTTCCAATACTTTGCAATAAGTATTCTTGCTGCTGTTGTGGCATACATAAAGAAAGTTCTATCCTTCTTTGGCACCAATTGGCCGACCATGCCCAGGAGAAAGGCCTCTGGTTTCTTCAGAAAGGTATATTTAAATACCTTTTTCATTTCATTATAGATAATCTCCCAGAAAGTCTTAATCCTTGGGCATGTCCACCAAAGGTGAAAGAGTGTACCTTCAGTCTCTTTACATTTCCAACATTTATTATCGGGCAAATGGTAGATTTTTGCAAGCTTGACTGGTGTCATGTACCACCTGTATATCATTTTCATTATATTATCTCTTAAGGCATTACATGCCATGAACTTCATACCTGTGGTCCATAACTGTTCCCAGTCAGCCATCATAATATTATGTCCAACATCTTGTGCCCATTTAATCATAGCAGATTTCACCGTTTCATCCTGAGTATTCCATTTCAACAGCAAGTTATACATTCTTGACAAATTCTTAATTTTAGGATCTAACAGTTCTGTTTCCAATTTTGATTTTTCCACCTGGAAGCCAATTTTTTTGTCCAAGTTATATGCCTCCATTATCTGGCAATAATGAAGCAGACTTTTTATCTTTATTTTTATTTTGCAGATTAATGCAGGAATAGGACAAATTTATGAATGAAATATGTGCCATTGCTGGGGGCCAGCTGATGCCACATTTTCCTATTCTGCTGGGAAACAAAGGCTGCCACCCCCCAGTGTCCTGGGCAAGCAGTTGTGGGGTGCTTCATTCCTCAAGCAGAGAGGAGGAGTTTGCTGCAGCCGCAACACAGCAGTCAGCCAAACAGATGTTAGCATAGCAGCTTTCAATGTCTCACTGACAACAGATGCTTGGATCAAGGTGTTCAGCTGCCCCCTGCACCCGGTTATGTGTGTCATTCCTCTTGAATTTAATAGTGCTTGCACTGTTATAATTGGACTGTAGACCGCAGGGCTATTACAGGGACATGGAAAGGTTTTGCTGTATGGAATTCAGTCGTAAGGTAAAGGTAAAGGGACCCCTGACCATTAGGTCCAGTTTCGGAAGACTCTGGGGTTGCAGCGCTCATCTCGCTTTATTGGCCAAGGGAGCCAGCACACAGCTTCCGTTTCATGTGGCCAGCGTGACTAAGCTGCTTCTGGAGAACCAGAGGAGCACACGGAAACACCGTTTACCTTCCCACTGGAGTGGTACCTATTTATCTACTTGCACTTTGATGTGCTTTCGAACTGCTAGGTGGGCAGGAGCAGGGACCGAGCAACGGGAGCTCACCCCGTCGCGGGGATTTGAACCACCGACGTTCTGATCGGCAAGCCCTAGGTTATGTGGTTTAACCCACAGCGCCACCCGCATTCAGTCATAGATAGTGTTTAGATAAACAGGGGCAAATCATCCCTGAGGACTGAGTGGGGCTGCTGAAAGTTGGCTGTCCAACAATATATTGGGATGGGGGATGCTACAGGTTCCTCATCCCTGATCCATACTATATAACTCCATCCTATACTTACTCCACCTTCTGCATCTCTGTTAGCTGAACTGTTAGAGCTCTTCAAGACGCCATGAAGTGCTCTCTGAAACTTTGAAGTGAGACCTGCTGCCAACCGAGATTGACTAAATCCAGGGCTAAAATAGATGCCTGGTGTGGTTTTAAAGCAGCACTTTTTTGTACTTGATGCTGCAAGATGCCAGTCAATTACACATATTTTTTAAAATAACTAACTCTCCTAGCCTTTTCAGCGCTGTAAGTGCCTAATGTTGATTGATCTTGAAAAAACATCCCAAGGGAATCCTTTAATTTTCTTTTCCTTTCCTTTTTTTTTACTATGCAGACAAAATCAAGGATGCTGCTAAAAGAGAAACTTCAATATTGAAGCATTCTGTACATTTCCAGTCAACAAATTTGATATAAAAGTTTAAGCTCTGAGTCATATGAAGGAGGTGTGTGTGTGTGTGGATAGACCAGAAAGATTGAGAGAGAGAATGTTGAAGAACTTTCTTAAGCGTCACCAGCACAGCTATACACCTAAAGCACATGTTGCCCTCATAAGAATCATGAGAACTGTAGTTTAGCAAGGGTGCTATGAATTGTAACTCACTGAGAGGCAAACAACAGCTTCTAGAATTCTTTGTGGGAAGCCATTGTCAGTTTGCATTTCTTAGTACAGAAAGTATCAATCTGATGTGTAGAGATATTTCCTAGTCTAATTAATTCAAGAGGGGTTCTGGAAGCTTCTGGAAGCTTCTCTGTGTGAAAGAAACAAGCAGAAGGTTCATGACGTTTGGGTCATTCCTTCAGAGAAGCTTCGTACAGGTGGCTTAAACTTGTTCTGTTATCTTTTTCTGTCAAGGTCATGCTGACTATAAAAGTAAGGCCAGAAGGAGCCTGGGCTTCACTTTCTCTTTCTATCTCTCTTCCGTCTGGTGTGGCATTCTGTGTATAGTGTTACGGTTTAGTCTTATTATAAGTTATTGCAAGTTTAATTTAAAGCTGCTGCAACTGGATTTCTTATGGCCAATGCCAATCCTGGTTCTGCTGGATGAAATACAATTGCCTCTGGTCTATTGTTTGGGAATCCTGCAACAGGTTTAAGTTGTTGCTCTGCTAACTATACATTGGAATCTACTCTGGATCAATGTTGAGTAGAATTCCATGGCAGCCATGACCATTAAATGCATGGTGTTGTATCCAGTGTTAGTCATATGCAGAGCGGACCCATTGACATTATTGGACACGACTAACTTAGATCCATTAGTTTCAGTGAGTCTGCTCTGAACAAAACTTAGTGGAAGAAAATCCATGGTGTGGAAGTGACCAAAGTGATATGAGACTTGCTTCCAGGAAAGGACTGTGGTTTCAGGGTGACAGGGATGGATGCACGGGCAGGAGCACCTCTGCCTGTGCACTCACCACCACATTGCCACTTCCATTCCCCGTAGTGGCAACAATACTGATTCTGGTAGGCTGTTGCTCAGACTCCGCTACACTAGGTGCTTGCAACACCCTGCAAATCAATGTCATTATCCTCCATTATCCTCCATATTGTAGATAGCAAGGGTGGAGGGAATGAGAGTGAAAGACAATAGGTCTTTAAGTAAGTTCACGGCAGAAGTAAGATTCAAGCCAGTGTCTTCCCAGTTCGTAGCTCAGACTCTTACTGTGATACACCATTTCTTCACTACCGTGAAAGGCAAATGAGACCAGCCCTCCGTTGCATCTTGTCTCCTCTATCTCATTCTGCCTGATTTCATTGTTCTTCCAGATCACCATGATAATACACTTAAGAGAATTCAAGAGGAGATCTCAAGCTGAGTAACATAGACTTCAGAATTTTGGAGGAACCTAGAATTCATTTCGTAAGCGAAAAGGAGACAATGGATATACTCTACTTAAAGGCCATTTATACTTCATGTGCATAGGGGAATAAAGTGGCTCAAAAGCTAAATAATGCTCAAATGTGGGCAATCCCATAGTTTCAATTGGTTGTTGTTGTTGTTGTTTTGTAGCTTTAACACCTGGAACAACAACCCCTCCTCCCTCTTCCCCAGCAATCCCAGTTTATGTCAAATTCTCTCACTTTCCTTCGCATGACCAGACCAGCAAAATGCACAGAAACCAGACAATTGAGCATAAATAAATTTAGCCACCATTGATCAAAGCCATTGAATGAAGTCCTGTTTGTGTGCTCCGAGATCTGTAATGGATTTTAAAAGTTGGAGTAAAGGATTGTTCACATAGCTGAAAGAAAGCAAAGAGGCTCAAAATCCACATGCTAAAAGATTGCGTGTGTTGATCTTTTAGCATTCACGTCACAATTTTAATGAACACGAAATGTCCTCAGTCGCTCATAAGGCCATGCTTGTACAGATGACCCACAGAAGGCATTGGCAGTGGAGAATTAATTGGTGATAGTGAGTGTTCTGTAACCTCCTTGTTACGTTTTATTACGGTGTCAGAGGTTTAGATTTTTTCCCCCAGGCTCCTTCCTGTTATGGGGCTAGAGTTCATTTATCTGTTTGTGGTAGATCTGACCATCTTAATAAGGCACATGGGACGGCGGCCGTAGAACCTGACACACATTGACCACATAAATCTCCAATTTGCTGTGGGCTATGAAAATATTAAATGGCAAATAGGGTCTCAAACCTTTTGCCTGCTGACAGGAGCAGTGACTATTTCAAGTCAGCCTGGATTCTTCACAGATGCAGAACTCTTGTTTGCTAGATTATTGTTTTTAGCGTTAACTCCCAGAGCGTTGGCATCAAGGCGTTTCTCTCCAGGAGCACGTGCATTGTAGGAGTTGTGTATTGTATGCAAGGCTGTTAGGCATCGTGATTTGGAAGCTCCCACCTTAGCCTCGAGGTGCATAAGAATTTCCAAGCACTCCAAACGAAGGAGAGGGGTAATGAGCTCTGCTCTTAAATTATGCAGTGAAGGTTTTCGCTCTCCGAGGATTTTGTGCACATTTCAAGCAACTTGCTAACTGTGCAAAAGGAGAGAAAGGGGATGATTGAAGAGGGGTGGCTGGGGTAAAACAGCTTCAGTACAAATGAATGGAAACCACGAAATGGGAATGAAAATGGAGCAGTTTTAGCTTGCACGTTTTCAACAGAAGAAAGGAAAGGCAAGATAAAATTTTGGGAAAAGCAGCTTCGTTGTCCATGTGTTAGGGCTCTTAGGTGTGAACTTGTGAATTGAAACCTGCTTCTTATCATTTCTTTTACATGAATATAGCTTGACTCTCTTATTTTATTTTATTTTTTTAAAAAAACCCGTCATGCATATTTTCGGTAAACACAGTCACTGGGGGCAATGTAAAAGAAAAATCAAGAAGTCAGGCCTAAATAGCACAGAATGAAATGCCCAAATCGCTTAGCTGCATGTAGCTCTGCAGAGAAAAACAGCAACAACTGTCCTATTAACCTTAGACCAGATCCTCTGGACTGAGCCTATCAGCTGTCTTTGGGCACTGACACTTTTTAAACTGTTCCACTAAATAGGTTCTCAACCCATATGTAGGGTGTGTGAGTGTGTGGGTGTTGCAATAGGACTGGGGCAAAGTCACAGAGAAGTGAGATCATTTGAGGCCAGTGCATGCAGAAAGATTGGTTGTAATTCTTTTTAACAGTTAAAGCAATGCAATGAGAGTCTGAGGACTGACTGTTTTCTCCATGGCCAAGTGTCTTCCAATTGAACCGGTCCCTGAGTAGTGCAATAGGTCAGGATATTAGAGAGTCCAAGGACCAACAATGCTTAGGCATAAATTCAATTTTATTATATGTTAATGGTGCCCAATGCCAAATCCTTTACATTTGAGGGAAAGCAGTCATGGGGCCCTGATCCAGTACTGTACTCCTGATCCAGATTCTCACCCTATGTCAATTTTCTGCTGACTCCCGCCCCACCACTCTGACTCCTATATGCCCTACCATGTGATGTTTGCAGAAAACAAAACCTTTTGGGTGCACACAGCTCCCATGAACTGGGTGCGCCCCATTCAGATGTGCCAGGTTTCCCATACAGCACCTCAACCTGTATGCTGCCTAAAAGCTCAGCTGTAAGTATTGTGATTCCAAAGGCACTCGCATGGGGCTGCTGCCAGTATGGCCTGGTCCTACACTGCTTTGCCAAGTGTTAAGAAGAACCTTGTCACTTCCCTGTTTCCTTGCATTTCAGGCGAAATGCAAAGTTTGGTTAACATCCTCATCCTAAAGCGATGGGACAAGGGGAATGATCAGTTTACCAAGAGGTTTACACACACATTATGCATAACCTCCAACATTTCTCCGATGAAATTAGGAACGTCCTATTCAACAACAACAACAACAACAACAACAACAACAACAACAACAACAACATACCCTGTCCACCTGACTAGGTTGCCTCAGCCACTCTGGGTGGCTTCCAACATATCTAAAAACATGATAAAACATTAAAAATGGGGAAAAACCATTTCCTTATACAGGGCTGCCTTCAGATGTCTTCTAAAGGCTATATATGTACGTTTCCGAGCACAATTCAAAGTGTTGGTGCTGACCTTTAAAGCCCCGAACGGCCTTGGTCCAGTATACCTGAAGGAGTGTCTCCACCTCCATTGTTCTGCCCGGATGCTGAGGTCCAGTGCCGAGGGCCTTCTGGCGGTTCCCTCACTGCGAGAAGCAAAGCTACAGGGAACCAGGCAGAGGGCCTTCTCAGTCGTGGCACATGCCCTGTGGAATGCCCTCCCAACAGATGTCAAAGAGAACAACAACTGCAGTGGTACCTCGGGTTAAGAACTTAATTTGTTCTGGAGGTCCGTTCTTAACCTGAAACTGTTCTTAACCTGAAGCACCACTTTAGCTAATGGGGTCTCACATTGCCGCTGCGCTGCCGCCGCATTATTTCTGTTCTCATCCTGAAGCAAAGTTCTCAACCTGAGGTACTATTTCTGGGTTAGCAGAGTCTGTAACCTGAAGCATCTGTAACCTGAAGCATATGTAACCCGAGGTACCACTGCACCAGTCTTTTAGAAGACATCTGAAGGCAGCCTTGTGTAGGGAAGCTTTTAATGTTTGATGGATTACTGTATTTTAATAATTTGTTGGAAGCCGCCCAGAGTGGCTGGGGAGGCCCAGCAAGATGGGCGGGGTATAAATAATAAATTGTTGTTGTTGTTGTTGTTGTTGTTGTTGTTGTTGTTGTTGTTGTTGTTACTATTATTATCATCTCCTTGGCTTGGGGGGGGTATCACATAACTCCATACCTGTCAACATTTCTCCAATGAAAGGGTGTCCTAAGGAAAAGTGGGATGTTTCAGGATCAAATCAGAAACCGGGATGGCTTCTGTAAACCCAAGGCTGTCCCTGGAAAATAGGGACATTTGGAGGCATTATGGTATGTTGGTCAATGCTTGTCTGTATTCACCCTTGATCTCTCAAATTCCTGCTTTTATTTCCTAGATCTCTTGAGACCATGTTTGTATTACCCAGTCAGTCTTGAATACCTCTCTGTTAAATTAGGCACAACCCACTTTTATTTACACTAAACAGGAATGCCTGCTTCTTTCTTCAGTATAATGGCATAAGGCAGAGAAACAACAACCTTCTTTATGTGTGTGATTCTACCACCACTGCTATGTTGCCCAAGGGCAGTAATAGCAAGAGTTCAAGATCTTACCTTTCATTTCCTTCTCCTCTCAGGCTTTTTCCCCCTCTAGGATTTCCCCAGCCAAGGAAAATGATTCTGCATTATTAGCGGAAGAAGGGTAGATTATTTACTTTCTGAAAACAAGTTCTTTCCCAGGTGTTTGCATTAGCATTTGCTTCTCACTGTGTGCAAAAAACAACTGCTTGTCAGGGTCAGCAACAGCAGAATAAAAATTGCTGGAATTTGCATGCTACATGAGGATAGTTTTGCTACATGTTTGCTTATGAATCCCAGAAGCCCCTTGCCCCCCCATTTATTTTGTTTGGTATGATAGTTTGTTAAAATATACCTGGCTGATAATGACAGAAATTTGTAGTACGTGGAACTAGAGGGAAAGGGAAAGCTTGATTACAGTAGCCCATTGTCGGTGGCCATGAAAGCAGCATGAAGTGACGGAAACGAATTGAAACGTTGCAAGTTGTTTTGTTCAGTGTAAACAAAGTAGTTTACACCGGTTTCTGATTTGATCTTGGAATGTCCCACTTTTTGTTAGGGCATCCCTATTTTGATCAGAGAAGTGTTGGAGGGTGTGGTAGGACGTCTCTGTTTTCTTTTTTATAATATTTTTTTATTAATTTTAACATATTATAAAATGTACCACAAAACTTATCACTTATACAATCTTTTTAGCACCTCTGATGATCCACCGTTTTAACCACTTCTTATGCATTTCTTAACTTTATATTGCCTTTGCATCTCTTAACAAATCATCCTCCCCCTTGTCCATTTTTACTATACTTCTAATAATACTCCTCACAAAACTTCTTGCAACCCTACAAACGCCATCTGTTCTTCACAATTACTTTTCAAATAGTCTGTAAATTTACTCCAGTCTTCCGTGAATTTCTGGTCTCACCGGTTTCAAATCCTTCCTGTTAGTTTATCTAATTCTGCATAGTCCATTAACTTCATCCTCCATTCTTCAGTTTACGGTAACTCTTCTTGCTTCCATTTTTGGGCCAATAATATTCTTGCTGCTGTTATTGCATATAAAAAGAGCTTCTCTGTTTTCATCAGAACGTCTCTGTTTTCATCAGAGAAATGTTGGAGGATATTCAATTACTGTACCATATAATAAAATGTAATTTAGGCCTATGGAGGGAGGAGGCAAGGGGACAATCCCATTGCACCAGGAAGAATCTTTGGCACATGCAGGTGGACTTCCTTGGATCTCATCCCTTGTTTCTGATTCTCTCTGTAAGTTTAGGCTTTTTAGCAGGTTACTTCTGATCCTGTCTTCTGCAGCTGATTAGCCAGGTCTAACGGTGAGAAGTTGTATCCCAGGGATGTTTTCGTTCATGATTGTTATGGATTGTGCATAGTTTACTCCTGTATATAGTTAAGAAAATTTAATATGAAACAGTTGAAATAATTAAGATTTTGTGACACCAGTGATTAGAACATCACTAATAAAAGGCACTGGAGACTGCTCAGATGGGGGGGAAACCTCTGACCATGGAAGAAAGGGGGAAGTAGTATGGAGAGTCTTTGTTTCCTCAAAACAGTGAGTGTTTATTACATATTGACTATGGCATTAGAGTTTACAAAGATTGGATTTTCCTATATTTATGTAGCTTACGTATTTATTGATTTTGCTGGATTAATATTTTAAATAATACCTTTTTAAAGTGATGGTGTGATTGGGGAGCAGCCGTGAGTAAGGCTGGAATAAGCCCCCCCCTTGTTTTTGCACCACTGATGTGTCAAAGGGTACCGATGTTCATAAGGTCAAAATGTGGCAACCCCAGTGTAGTCAGATTGGCAAAGCCTTACTACTCTGTATCATTCTCTTGACAGACTGAAGAAAATAACGCAAGGCTGTAGGCAACATGCATTGATTTCCTGCTGTGGAGTATGTAGTGTGTTGATAGCTAAGCTGCATAATTATATCCCCCTACTATTAGTCATTGTTCTGTATTGGCCTTCCAATGTTGGGAGAGAGAGAGAGAGACAGAGAGAGACAGACAGACAGACAGACTGACCGACCGACCGACCGACAGGTGTAATTTCTTGTGACTCTGTGGGAACGTTTATATAATTTAGCACATGCACAAAGCATGATTTAGTGCTTCTGCGCATGCACGACCGCCAAAATCCCATTCCGGTACTTCCGGGTTTTGGCAGGTCCGTAACCCAAAAAACCGCAACCTGAAGTGTCTGTAACCCGAGGTATGACTGTACCATATAGTAGTGAGTCATGAGAAGACTGCATCTGAGCAGTTACCAGTTAACATTCCTTGCAGCGACCAACCAACCAACCGACAAAACTGCCTGCCACATAGAAGCAGCTAGTCCTCTCGGAATGTTGGACTTGACTGACAGCTTTATATCCCACATCTGCCCCCCCTCCCCACAACCCTTGGACAAGGAAGCCTGGATAGAGAGCATCCATTTGTCAATATTAGAGCCAAACGAGACTCTGGGAAGAGAAGAAAGATGGGAGAAACAGCAGCATCCGAAGAATAAATGCTTGCCTGTTTTCCTTCTCAATAGATGTTTTTTTACTTGCATGTTTACACCGTAGCTGCACAAATGCCCCAGCCTTCCCTGCCAGATCCATAGAAGGAAACTCGGAGGATGCAAGAGGCTTAAATGGGAATGCTTATGGTAGGTCTAGTCTCAGCAGGCTGCTGTAGTTGGCATGATTTGCTCTAACCGCGGGTATTCTGATAAAATTGTTATATGTTCTCAGCGAAGCACTTACGTAGAAAGCCTGGTTGCAGTCGGAATTTGCTAACATGAGTTAAGACACAGTATGCAAAAATCAATTATTCTACAAAGCTTTTAAAGTGAGCACTTTGCATTATTACATTATTAACAGCCACTTGGATGGGGTGGCAGCCACAATGGTGGTTTTCCTCCCCTCTGTACTGTAACATAAGAGACTCCCGCAACTTAACAATTTCAGGTAAGGCTACACTTGACTCGGCAATTACCGTACCTATTGTGGAGCAAAATCAGAAGTGAATGTTCCCGAATCAAAGCAGGTCTTGGGCGGCAAAACAAGCATGTATATTTTCAACGGCTTTTTTCCTATGCTAGCACAATGCCCATCATTATAATGGGTGGAATGTGTATTATAAGAACAGCAGGAAGATGTTCAATTACTCGTGGGATATGTGTACAACACGTGGTAAGAGATGGGGAACAGATAGTCTCCAAATGCAGTCCCTTTCCTATTCTTGATGGAAATGCTTCTTCTTTGGCGATCACACGTAGCCGAGTAAAATTGTCTTCCATAAACATGGTTTTAACAGTGGATCCGTAAGTGACTATGGAGGCCAGTTCTGGATCCACACGCCCTTACACAGTGGGGACATAGGTTTCCGGGTGGGAGTTGATCATGGTGAGGCTTTGCCAAGCATGCCTTCCTCTTAGCGCATTTCTCCCTTTCAGGGCCATCCTACCCATAGGCACGCCGGGCAAATCTTTGCACTCCAGCGCCGCATATACTTAAGACAGCCCTGCTCCCTTTCATCCTGAGTTTGAGTGTCTTCAAAACCCATGCCACCTTTAGTAAAGGCTGTTCTCCAATTGGAGCACTTACAGGCCAGTATTTCCCAGTTGTCAGTTATTATACAGTGGTACCTCAGGTTAAGAACTTAATTCGTTCCGGAGATCCGTTCTTATCCTGAAATTGTTCTTAACCTTAAGCACCACTTTAGCTAATGGGGCCTCCTGCTGCTGCTGCGCCACTGCTGTGCAATTTCTGTTCTCATCCTGAAGTAAAGTTCTTAACCCGAGGTACTATTTCTGGGTTAGTGGAGTCTGTAACCTGAAGCGTATGTAACCCAAGATACTGCTGTACTACATTTTTTTAGATTTGCCATGAGACAGTCTTTGAACCTCTTTTGCTCTTTTGTTGACCACCAGCATTACGCTTTCTATTTTTAAGTTTGTAATATGGAAGTGCGTGACAACTGTGTTGGTGAAATATGGGGGGGGGGATGGGTGAATTTCAGCACTAAGAGCTTGGGTCGTGTCTCAAGGAGCCCGCCCCCATGTCTGGATTTTGTTCAGGTTAGCATGACAACTGCACTGGGTAGCTAGAAACAGCCCAAGGCCAAGGGCTTAAGCAGTACTCAACCAACCAATAGTTGCTGGAAACTGCAGAAGGAAGAGTGCTCTTGTGCGCAGGTCCTGTTTCCACAGGCAATCTTGTTGGCCGTTGTGGACTTTGCTGGACTAGCTGGGCCACTGACTTGTCCCAGCAGGCTGTTCTTAAGACCTTATGTCCATGAATTCCATGCACACTCTTAGAGCCTCCCTTCAGACCTTTCTGCTCAGCATTTAAAGGTCAGAAGAACAGAGAGGGCAAAGCTGCATATTGTGGACATTGGCAGGCAGGCCCTGTGCTTGCAACACAGTGAGGTTTTTGCCCTCGCATATTAGTTTGAGTGCCTGCAGAGGTAGAAAACCCGTAGGCTTCTGCAACATCCATTTATCTTGCTGAGGCTGAACAGAAAACGTATGTGTTCAAAGAGAGAGTGAGAAGGGAAAGTGTTCTCGATGTAGCCGCTCTGTTATATTCCTCCTTTGCAAATGAGAGAGGGTAGCAAGATGAGTTCTACCTAAATGGTACCACCAGGATATTTGTATGCCCAAAGATTTCACTTAAATATTCCTCGTACCAGCGCGGCTCAGTGAACTGTCAGAGCGCATGTCTGTATTCAGTACTTCTTACGACACCAAGGCAAACTCTCCTGGGTTTGGCAGTTGCTGTGTATGAAATTCAATAAAAGCCAGTGCAAAAAGCTAATGAAATGAAATATCAATGCACAGTGTAAATGGTAGCAAAGTAAATTAAAAGCAGCTTTGAATTTTTTTAAAAAGACAGCCAGACTAATGACATTGTTGGAACTATTAGATCTAAAATAATGGGGAGAAATCCTTTGATCAGCAACTACAGAGGATGAATTTTGTTTTATTTGAGTAATCTGCCCCCCTACAAAGCATGTTAAAAGCCAGCTAGATAATCTTACATGTTTTATATGCTTAACCTTTATACATTTAAAAAAGGATTTTCCTTATCTTCATTTTATGTGAGCCTGGAATAATTTAGATCAATACATTTTTAGACATTTGAACATTTTCATGGTTTGGACGCAGTGATATATCTATATAGCTCCACATTAAAATGGGGGCAAGTGGATAATTTACAACTTTTCTACTAGTTTCATAATGTGCATTGGGAATAAAGAATAGAATTAACATTTCTTGTTCAGCTGTGCATGTATACATAAAGAACTTTTAATGTAATCTTAAAAATATGTGTGCTTTCTGGACCACATAGTACTCCAAATTTATTATAAGGGTGATCATCATATTTGGCGAAATGTAGTAGAGTCTGGGTTTGTACCAGTTCACACTGTTAGCAGTAAGAGGAAATGTTATTGAATGCTCCACTGCGTTTAAACACCCAACTAATAACTCTGTCCAAGCACAGCATTTGGGGATCAGCTTCACACATATCGCTCAGCCGTGGATTGTTTTAACCATGGTTTTCTGAACAAATCGCAGATGAGCAAACAAGCCATGGGTTGCTTCATCCAAGCTTGGTTTGTTTCTCCCTGCCTACCCTTTGCTGCCTACCTGATATCCTGAATGTCTCCATAGCACCCTAGTGTAAAGGTAAAGGGACCCCTGACCATTAGGTCCAGTTGTGGCCGACTCTGGGGTTGTGTACAGCTTCTGGGTCATGTGATCAGCATGACTAAGCCACTTCTGGTGAACCAGAGCAATGCACGGAAACGCTGTTTACCTTCCCGCCGGAGTGGTACCTATTTATCTACTTGCACTTTGACGTGCTTTTGAACTGCTAGGTTGGCAGGAGCAGGGACCAATGGGAGCTCACCCCATTGTGGGGATTCGAACCGCCGACATTCTGATCGGCAAGTCCTAGGCTCTGTGGTTTAATCTACAGCACCACCTGCGTCCCTGCACCCTAGTGTAGGGATATGTAAAAGGTAAAAGGTAAAGGACCCCTGGAAAGTGAAGTCCAGTCAAAAGCGACTTTGGGATTGCAGCGCGCATCTCGCTTTCAGGCCGAGGGAGCCAGCGTTTGTCCACAGACAGCTTTCCGGGTCATGTGGCCAGCATGACTAAACTGCTTCTGGTGCAACAGAACACTGTGATGGAAACAATAGCGCAGGGAAATGGCATTTACCTTCCTGCTGCAGTGGTGCCTATTTATCTATTTGCACTGGTGTGCTTTTGAACTGTTAGGTTGGAAGGAGCTGGGACAGAGCAAATCAAGATGCTCAGTGGTTTAGACAACAGTGCCAAATGCATCCCTAGCATATGTAGACATGCTAGGAGAGGATATATTTAGTAGATATTATCCTTCCTTCCTCACGTCTGTGTGTTCAGCTGTGTGTTCCCTTAAAGCGGAAGTTTTGATAGGCTAGTTTTAGCCTTTTGATTTAAGTAATCCAGGATGCTTCAAGGCAGACTGGATTCTTCTGTTATCCCCCCAAAAAACAAAACAAAAATTACACAGACAATCTTGTAAAAGGCAATAAATAAATAAATACATTTACTCACTTAGAATACTTGTTGAAGAGCCACAGATACAACAGCTTTGTTCAGGCATGCTTAACATTGTAATCCAGTTACAAAGACATACTTTAGTTCCGTGGTACCCAACATGGGGCACCCACAGGGAGGCAGTTTGATTTTTAAGGGGGGCACCATTGGGAACCAAAAAGGATGGGAACCATTGGTCTAGTTCAAAATGGAGATGTTCTCACATTGCTGAGATGAGGTGAAAGTTCAGAGATCAAAGAGGAAGCGCCCTGGCCAGATGCGTAGATTATATGTATGGCTATGCCTTCCCCCTAACAGGGCACAGTGGGAGTGTCTCTCAGAGTCATCTCTAGGAAACTCACAGGACTCTGCGCTTCATCTCCTATCATGTGTCTATCTAGCATACATGCATTGTTGGTTTCAGTGCATTCAGTGCATATCCTACCTCTAGTACTGGCATTACTTCACCACGCCACCAGCTCCCTTACTATACAAACAGGGCAGGCAGTTTTCCTCCGAAGTTTTTGCCTGGGCATTTTGACTTAGACTTTTAGGTCAAAGCTAGAGAGCCATAATACAGAAGCAACTGCAGCAGCCTGCAAAACTCCATAAAGTATGGATCTGAAGCTTTATTGGAAGTGATTTTTCTTTGTCAACTAGCCGTGGTGACGGTAGCAAGAAACGTCGTCGAATTTCTTCATGTTTATGAGGTTCTTTTCTTTCAGAGTGCAGAAGTCTTTAGAACTTCAGGCACTAGGCTTTGTGCTCATTGAAGTTCTTCTGCCAAATGGTCTGCATATCTCAACCAGTGAAAATTAGGAAAATAAGAATTAATTATTGACACATGAAGATAGGCATGTAGTCTCTTGATTACTGTATTGTCAAATTTTGTACAAATGTATACACATCAAACTATTTTAGTACCTTGTCCCTTACTGAAGAAAAATACAAATGATAAGGCACATGAAAACAATGTTTACTAGAGCAGAGTTTGGAAATAATAGAATCTGGAAGTGATATAATGGAAAAGGGCAAAGGCAAATAAATATATATACAGAATGTCAGAGTAAAAGCTTTTGTTAGGAAGAAAGGCAGCTTGCTCACACACAACCTTAACAAAAAGCTCCATAGTCCATGCATAGGTGAAGCAAATAAATCTGCTACGTTCTTCTCCAACCCCAGCACTTGAAAGATTGAGCTAAATCAACACCAGTTGCTAAATTGTTGGTCATAAACAAGAAACACCAACCACCATTCAGTATAAATAAGCTCATCGAAGGCACAGTCCTGCAAGTTCACTTTGATCAAGATCCCAACAGTAGATTGAATTTATCTCTTCAAAAGAAACATAGGATTAAGACATGAATTTCAAACCCTTGGAGTATTGAGGAGGTCTTCATACTAAACTATGATGCCTCTCTGGTTTCATACCAAAAGTGATTCCACCCTTCCATCCTAACATTCAATGGAGTTGACCGGCTTTCTGCTTTGGGAAATTGCCCCAAATCAAGCTTCGACAGCAGCAGTCCAAGACATTTTGCTGCCTGAAGCTCCCCCATTCAGACAACAATCTCTGCCTTTCTCTGTCCCCTTGAATTCTTCTGCCTGAAGCAACCTTCTCCCTGCTGACTGCTGGGGCTTATCCTGTGCTTCTCATTTCTGATGCATGCCAAATCTTCACTGAGCCTCTTTTCAGCTGTGAAGTCATCCCAGACCACTTCAGCACCCAAGATGCATTTGCCATTCAAGCAAAGTGGATCAGTCCCCTTAATCATATTGCATTGTTCTGTTACCTATTGTTTTTGTTATCTGCTCGTTGCATGAATCCGATCCAGAACCAACGGTGCAAAGAAATGTTAGCATTTTGAAAAACCTTCAAAGGTATGGCAGAAGAGATATGATAAGCATGCTGAGGGAGCCTAGAGGATTATGAAAATATTGGGTGGCATCCAATGAAGTCATCCTGTCAGCACAAGCCTCTGCACCCTGAGCAATAGTACTTCATTTCATTCTCCTTCCCACAAACTGCTCATGCCCCCTCCTCAATCTGATCTGGATTTCCCCTCAACCATTGGGAAGAAATTTGGGGTGTGTGCATGTGGGAAGGGGAGGAGAAGTTCTGTTGCACAGGTGGAAATCCTTGCACTAATTTAATAATAATGATCCTCCTCCTCATCATCATCATCATGGCTACTTGTCCCGTCACCTCCTGGCAAATAGATGGGGAAGAAATGGAGGCAGTGAGAGATTTTACTTTCTTGGGCTCCATGATCACTGCAGATGGTGACAGCAGTCACGAAATTAAAAGATGCCTGCTCCTTGGGAGAAAAGCATTGACAAACCTAGACAGTATCTTAAAAAGCAGAGCCATCACCCTGCCGACAAAGGTCCATATAGTTAAAGCTATGGTTTTCCCAGTAGTGATGTATGGAAGTGAGAGCTGGATCATAAAGATGGCTGATCACCGAAGAACTGATGCTTTTGAATTATGGTGCTGGAGGAGACTCTTGAGAGTCCCATGGACTGCAAGAAGATCAAACCTATCCATTCTGAAGGAAATCAGCCCTGAGTGCTTACTGGAAGGACAGATCGTGAAGCTAGGGCTCCAATACTTTGGCCACCTCATGAGAAGAGAAGACTCCCTGGAAAAGACTCTGATGTTGGGAAAGATTGAGGGCACAAGGAGAAGGGGACGACAGAGGATGAGATGGTTGGACAGTGTTCTCGAAGCTACCAGCATGAGTTTGACCAAACTGTGGAAGGCAGTGGAAGACAGGAGTGCCTGGCGTGCTCTGGTCCATGGGGTCACGAAGAGTCGGACACGACTAAACGACTAAACAACAACAAAGTAATAATATATTATTTATACCCCGCCCATCTGGCTGGATTTCCCCAGGCACTCTGGGCAGCTTCCAACAAAAAATACAATAAAACACCAAACATAAAAAACTTCCCTAAACAGGGCTGCCTTCAGATGTCTTCCAAAAGTCAGATAGTTGTTTATTTCCTTGACATCTGATAGGAGGGCGTTCCACAGGGCAGGTGCCACTACTGAGAATGCCCTCTGTCTGGTTCCCTGTAACCTCACTTATTGCAATGAGGGAACTGCCAGAAGGCCCTCGGAGCTGAACCTCAGTGTCTGGGCTGAACGATGGGGTGGAGACTCTCCTTCAGGTAATGGAATGACTTTGAGGGATCCAAACCATTGTTCTCTCCCCTGCCATTTTTAAAATCAGTTTCCCCTGTTATGCTACACACCCATTATTTAACCCTGTTAAATCTGGAAGAAGAAAAAAACTTCAAGTGGATCGCTTCTCTTCACATTTTATATGTGTTTCAGTTCATGATTCAGCTAACACCCTGGCTCTCTGTCTTCCTCTTAACTGATTCCATGTAAGAATTCAGACTGGAAAGCTTCCATATATTTTCAAATTTGTGTTTGGCCACAGAATCCACTTTTTCAGTCACAGGCTTTACCCAACTAGTTCAAATCGTGCTATTTCTCACCGTCTTGTTCAGAAGGCCGAGAATAGACTAGCCACTCAAATATATACAGAAAGAAATGGCATCACGGCCACAGTATTTCAGAATAAGGAGGGTCCTGTCAGAAAGGTTTTGGCTCTCCCGTCCTCCATTTCTCGCCAAACTGAATGCAAGCAGAGGCTGTGCAGATGGTTGATAAATATCTGCCCGACATGTTTATTGTGTAGATCCATATAGAGGTCTCTTTTTATAGGCATGGCTGCTTGAGAGGGACTTGAGGCTGGTTCTGCTACACGCAGCTGTTCCCTCACCTCATAAATGTTTACTACAAACAACTTTTTCAGGATCGCAGGTCAACATGCCAGCCTGCCTGGAAGCAGCACGAAGAAGCTGTGCTTCATTTAAATGAGGAAAATAATTGCTGCCATTTAATGATCAGATTCAAAGCAGACAGCCAGAACTGAAGGAGGAAGAAGGCAACGCAGAGTCAGGGCTGAGAAAGAAAGGTTAAGGTAGCTGGCTTCTTAGTGCTAAAAGCTACACGTAATGAGCTTTTAATAAAATACTAGGCAAATATTTTGTTCTTCATCATTGCAGAAATTCATTCTGTGTGATTCTCTGGTGGGTCACAAATTGGTTAAGTTACATGGAGCAAAGAGTAGGGGGGGGTAAATGGACAGAAAAAGGTATTGGGACTCATGCTTTTTAATTTCTTCATAAATGATAGGGGGTTTGGAGTAGTGCGGAGACGAAGTTTTCTGATGATACTAAATCGCTCACAACCATTAAAACAGATTGTGAAGAGTTCCAAAGTGACCTCTTCAAACTGAGAGAATGGGCAGAAAAATGACGAATGCAATTCAGTATAAACAAGTGTAAAGTGATGCATATCGGGCAAGGTAGATAGCACAATGGAGATGGCATCCCAGTGGCTGTGAAGAAGGTGAAGTCCATGGAATCATTAGGAAACGAACTGAAAAAACAAAACAAAACTGCTAATAGCTCAGGGGTAGCCAGGTGGTACCCTTGGGGTGTTGTTGGACTGTCATTGTTGTTCTTCTTCTGAATAATAATAATAATAATAATAATAATAATAATAATAATAATTGTAAATATACCCCTGGATGGTTAAGTCCAGTCAAAGGTGACTATGGGGTCGTGGTGCTCATCTCCCTTTCAGGCCAAGGGAACCACTGTTTGTCCACAGACACTGTTTGTCCACAGGTCATCTGGCTAAACCAATTCTGGTGAAATGGGACACCGTGATGGAAACCAGAGTGCACAGAAACACCATTTACCTTCCTGCCACAGCGGTACCTATTTATCTACTTGCACTGGTGTGCTTTCGAACTGCCAGGTTGGCAGGAGCTGGGACAGAGCAACGGGAGTTCACTCCGTTGCGGGGATTCAAACCATCAACCTTTTGATCGGCAAGCCCAAGAGGCTCGGTGGTTTAGACCACCCACGTCCTATTATTATTTACAGTGCCTTTTTCCTTAAAAAATGTTTAGGGGTACTCTCATTTTCCTACTCATATTGAAATGCTGCCCCTTAATAAGGCCAAACTCAGATTCACAAAATGTTTAGGGGTATGCATACTTCTGCGTACCCCCAGGGAAAAAAAGCACTGATTATTTATACATCATCCTATACCTGCCTCTCTCTGGGCAGTTCCCATCTGCTCCAGCCAGCACAGCTATTACACAGCGTACCATGACACTCATTGAGACGCGGGTGGCGCTGTGGTTTAAACCACACAGCCTACGGCTTGCTGATCAGAAGGTTGGCGGTTCGAATCCCTGCCAGGGGTGAGCTCCTGTTGTTCGGTCCCACCCCATGCCAACCTAGCAGTTCGAAAGCACATCGAAGTGCAAGTAGATAAATAGGTACCGCTCCTGCGGGAAGGAAAATGGCGTTTCCGTGCGCTGCTCTGGTTTGCCAGAAGCGGCTTAGTTATGCTGGCCACATGACCCGGAAACTGTACACTGGCTCCCTTGGCCAATAAAGCGAGATGAGTGCCACAACTGGACCTAATGGTCAGGGGTCCCTTTACCTTTACCTTTTACCATGACACTCTGGAGAGTGTCATGTTAGCTACTCCTGATGCAAATATTGGAAAGCACCGGACGTATAGATCCGATTCTTGTGGAACCCCAGAAGACAATTCCATTGAGAAATACAGGAATACTGCCTTCTGTATTCTACCAATAGATAAGAGAAAAGCAGTTCCACCTCCTCGCAACACTGTCCAGAGACGATGGCGTACATCTTTCCGATGTGGGAAATGATGTCTAGTTGGCTGATGTATCCGCTGGGATTAGGGATTGGTTGCAGGTCTGAGGGTATTGGCAGCGAGCGATTGCTCGAGTGGTGGTTAGGCATTGGTAGGGGTATTGTTATGTAAATGAATGGGGGGAGGAAACGCCATCACCTCCCCCAGATTGCGAAGGGTAGTCCGGTAAAGGATTCTGGGGGGCGTGGCCCTGTCCAAAACCTATGGAGGTGAGGGCCTAAGGCATGTCCCCAAGCGGTGACCCCGGGGGAGTTCCTAGTTGATGTGCATCAGCAGGTCTCCCCCTACTGGCGGTTAACCCTTCCCGGTCTTTCAAAGAAACAGGCCGAAGCCGTATAGTAGGTAGAACCAATGCCTAAGCCAATACCACTCATCACCTGCAACCAATAAAGTTGTGGCCATTTTTAGCCCATTAACCTAAATACTTGTGCCATGTGTCATTACTTCCACTGGAGGGAGGTGGGAACTTGCCACGCAAATACAGGAATGCTGCCCTCTGTATTCTACCAATAGATAAGAGAAAAGCAGTCCCACCTCCTCGCAACACTGTCCAGCAGTGCAGGAGGATAGCTTAGTCAAGTATCAGAAGACAATGAAAGGCTCAAGAGACTCAGCAGGGACACACTCCCCAATTCTATCCTTGGCCTCATTTGTCATCCTTTACAGAGCTGCTTCTCAGGGAAAGAAAAGCATGTACTTTTTATTAGTGTTTCAGACCCAAAGTTTGTTTCCCAAGAGCTCACTGGACTAATCATGTTGCTTTGTTAGATGTCTTTATTCAGACCAATTGATGTAGCTTAATTTGCCTTCCATTACGCCTGGGCCAAGCTTGAATGACTAATACAGTTGTGAAGTTAATGATGCTGAATAATATGTATGCATGCGTATATATTTTTTCTTTTATAATGTTTTAGGGATAATAGATTTTTGTGTGGTATAGTTTTTGGCGTCACTTTTTAAAAAAACAGAGCTTTTTTTTAAAAAAAGGAAGGAAGAAAGAAAGACCCATCATATTACCGTAGCTAGCATTTTTTCAAATAAAAAAAAAAAGCACAAACCTGCCGGCATTCTTCATGTTGAGAAGTCTATCAATCATGCAGATATAAAAGAAAGGTTATTGATAAATTATCTACAAGGAAATTAGATTCACAATAAAACTCGCTCTTCTTTGTGGTAATGTTTTACAGGAATAATGATGTCCACTAATGCACAGTGTTCACATTTTGTGGTGAAGTTAATTGTATACCTGTGTAATTGCAGGCTTTTCAGAAGCTGCTGCCTTATCTAAGCTCATTGCCTCAGAAAGACAACGTTTCCAGTAAACGTTGGAGGGTACTTTTGCAAAGAAGTACTTTTCAAACTAAGCTCTTTCGCTGCTGTTCTCTACAGCATTTTCCCCAGAGCATATTTTTTCTTCCTCTCTTCTGCAGCTTAGTATGTATTTGAGTAGGACAATAACTTCATCTTGGGTAACTGGACACTTTCTTCCCTACCCAAAACTCTCCCATTAAAGATTTAGAAGTACAAACAAGCACAGAGAGTCTTCTAGGTAATCTTTTTAACCAAGCCCACAAAATATTCATCTATCTCAGGGGTAGGCAACCTAAGGCCCATGGGCCACAAGCGGCCCATGGGGGTCATTTAACCGGCCCACAAGCTGCCCCTGAACCAAGCCACTTGCTCGGTGAGCCCCCGCATGCTGCCCTAAATAGCCGCAGCACGGCGTGGGGACTTGCTTCTGCAGCGCTGGAAATCGCGTCTGTGCAGACACCAGAAATCTTGGGCGTGCATGCAATCCAGCCCACAGAGGGATCTACACTGGAGTGAACTGGCCCAGGCGAGGTAAAACTTGCTGACCCCTGATCTATCTATTGTGCACTTCGTGGGGGTGGGGAGAACTAAGATATTTGGAAGTCAGCTGTACCACAGTAAACATCTCAGCATGCATTGTTTCTGGATATCCTGCACACCTTACTCTTGCCTGCTAAAATGCCATGAGACCTAGGCTCCATCTGTACCATACATTTATTATACCACTTTAAGGAACCGTAAAGGTACCCCTGACCATTAGGTCCAGTCGCGGACGACTCTAGGGTTGTGGCACTCATCTCGCTCTATAGGCTGAGGGAGCCGGCGTTTGTCCGCAGACAGCATCCGGATCATGTGGCCAGAATGACTAAACCGCTTCTGGCAAACCAGAGCAGTGCACGGAAATGCCATTTACCTTCCTGCTGGAGCGGTACCTATTTATCTACTTGCACTTTGACGTGCTTTCAAACTGCTAGGTTGGCAGGAGCAGGGATCGAGCAACGGGAGCTCACCCCATTGCGGGGATTCGAACCGCCGACCTTCTGATCGGCAAGCCCTAGGCTCTGTGGTTTAGACCACAGCGCCACCCATGTCCCTTAAGGAACCTTACCTTTCCCAAAGAAACCTGGGAACTGTAGTTTGTTAAGAGTGATGAAAGCTATCCCCCTCACAGAGTTACAATTGTTGGAGAGCTTTAACAATCAGTTCCTTTTCCCAGGGAATTGTAGAGGCCTCTTAACAACTCTTGGATATCAGCTGCACAAAATAAATGCCTTGGAAGAGTGCTGAAAAACAAAGATAATGGCTACAAGAGACGATGGCTGTGATCTGTCTCTACAACTTAGAGGGACCAATGTTTCTGAATACCAGCTGCTGGAAACCACAGGACAGGAGGAAGAAGAAGAAGAAGAAGAGTTTGGATTCGATATCCGACCTTTCACTCCCTTTAAGGAGTTTCAAAGCGGCTAACCTTCTCCTTTCCCTTCCTCCCCCACAGCAAACACTCTGTGAGGTGAGTGGGGCTAAGAGACTTCAGAGAAGTGTGACTAGCCCAAGGTCACCCAGCAGCTGCATGTGGAGGAGCGGAGACGTGAACCCGGTTCCCCAGATTACGAGACTACCGCTCTTAACCACTACACCACACTGGGTCTTGTGAGGAGAGTGCTCTTGTGCTTGAATCCTGCTTACGGGTTTCCCGCAGACATCTGGTTGGCCGCTTTTGAGGACAGGATGTGGGACGAGAAGGGCCATTGGCCTGACCCAACGGATTCTCTTTTTTATTGTTCTTATGGCAAGGTTCAAAGGAATATTCACCCATGAAAAAAGGATTAAAACTGATTCTATCCACACTTCCACATCTGTTAAAGGTTATATATGGGCCTAGCTTATATCGAGTCAAACTATTAAACCCTTGATTGTCTACCTTGCCTTTCTTAAGTCTGACACATAGGCCTTTCTTAAACTCTAAGCTCTGAGACATGGGTCTTTCTTAGCCCTACTTCATACGATCCATTACCTGAAGATTTTAGAGACTGAATCGGTGACATTCTGTTCCCAAGGCTTGTATTCTTTTTCTGAGCTATGGCCTCTCTGAATAACAAAAATTGCCCCTGAAATGCTGTGTTCCAGACAGGAGAAACCAATATTTCCAGCACAACACTTACTGCCCTCATTACGTTATGAAGATAACATGGCCATGTTCCCTGGGGAGGCAATTATCTTATTGGGGGCGATGTTCCCCAGCCTCCTTCTTTATGGGTGGGATGTGGACCAGGCAGAAAAACTTGCATCATCTGGCAAATTATATCTGAGCAGGTAGAAAGACTCATGCAGCCTGTTCGCTCCTAATAGGTGGAGAGGGAGAAACAAAACTCCTGAGAGAGACATCACTGCTTACTTGACTAAGCAAAGTAGGTAATAGCCCTGCCTACAAAGAAGGAATCTCACAGAGGACCAGTAGAATAAGGACAGTGCTTGAATGCACCATGGCCGGTTTGAACATCACTGTCATGGTCTAGGGCTCAGTAACAGAGCACATGACATGGTGGCAGGTCTGGTCCCTGATGCTTGCAGTTAAAAGAATCAAGTAGCAGGTGGCAGAAAAGATTCTTGCTTGGAACACGTCTGTCAGGGGCGCCAACTATAAGGGGCTCTGGGTGTCTGAGCACCCACAAAATTTTTGTTGTGGGTGCTCAGCACCCACACCACAGGTCCCCTGATGCAACTTTGGGTGCCTTGTGAAGCACCGGGAGTCATGTCTGGGACCTCGCAAGACCTCAGAGATGCTTTCTGAGGTCTCACAAGGCCAGGGGCACGCACGGGGCACCCATAACCTGGGGCCCAAGTCGGCTCCCCTGACATCTGGTGAGAGATAGCTGTCAGTAGAGCTTGAGACTCACAATCTCAGGGTTGTGGGTTCAAGCCCCACACTGGGCAAAGGATTCCTGTCCTGCAGGGGTTTGGATTAGTTCAGTGGTTCCCAACCTTTTTGGCCATGCCCCTCCTAAACATCTCTAAAATCCTAATGCCCCACCCATGGGACATATAATTCGCTGGCCCAAATAGGACTAATTTAGCCAGCTACGCCTGGTGATCATCTAATGCTTATTGGATGGATTTCCCCCCTAAATTGATTTTTGAATTCTGAATTTATTGTTATTCACGTTTTATACTGTATACTGTTTTTTGTTGCATCAATTAAGTGTTTTAAATTTGTTGTTAGCCACCCTGAGCCTGGTTTTCTGAACCGGGAAGAGTGGGGTATAAATTAAAATTAATTATTATTAAATTTATTCTTATTGTTCAAAGAGTGAAGTCTTATTCACGTGGAGGAAGCCTAAAAGGCCATTCACTGTTAGTAATACATTCTCAAATCCCCCCCCCCAAATCAAATTACCCCATCTATGGACTAGATGATTCTTGTGGTCCCTTCCAACTCTGCAATTCATATATACCGTATTTTCCCATCTATAAGATGCCCCCATGAATAAGACACACCCCCCATTTTTAGTGACTCAGTTTTAAGCAGATGATGGGAGATGGCCCAAAGTTGTTGAGTTTCTCTCCCCACACAGCTGCGGGCAGGGAACACTCCCTAGATCACCCCCCCAGCGGCATCAGGGGAAGTTGCGCTCCCGCCAACTGGCTGGCTAGCAAATGCGCCACATCTCCCCCACCCCCATTCCACTGTCCATGTATTGGACGACCCCAGCTTTTTGACATGATTTTTGAGTCAAAAAACCTTGTCTAATACAGTGGTACCTCTGGTTTCATACGCTTCAGGTTACATGCGCTTCAGGTTACAGACTCTGCTAACCCAGAAATAGTACCTCGGGTTAAGAACTTTGCTTCAGGATGAGAACAGAAATTGTGCAGCAGCAGCGCAGCAGCAGTGGGAGGCCCCATTAGCTAAAGTGGTGCTTCAGGTTAAGAACAGTTTCAGGTTAAGAATGGACCTCTGGAATGAATTAAGTACTTAACCCGAGGTCCCACTGTACACAGAAAAATACGGTGGTTGTTTTCAAAAGCATCAGAAACAACACTCAAACCTGCGGGTCTCTCATGGATACAGCTGCCTTCAAAACTACCAGGATGGGTGAGTACGACATGCCACATCTGAGAGCCAGTGTGGTGTAGATCTGGTGAACCGTGTTCGCTTTCCCGCTCCTCCACATGCAGCTGCTGGGTGACCTTGGGCTAGTCACACTTCTCTGAAGTCTCTCAGCCCCACTAACCTCACAGAGTGTTTGTTGTGGGGGAGGAAGGGAAAGGAGATTGTGAGCCACTTTGAGACTCCTTAGGATAGTGACAAAGCAGGATATCAAATCCAAAATCCAATCCAAACACATCAAACAGAGCATCATCTGCAGTGTAGTCCATATCACTGAGTGCAAACAACCAGGATGCTGTATCCAGTAAATAGGTAAAACTACAACTGACTTACATGCACATGTTAGAAACCACATATCTGCCCTTTTAACCGCAGGAGTGGAGTAGCTAAGCATTTAGATTCTGAGAACCGCAGCCTGTCAGAGTTATCAATAACGGCAAGAGAGATGC
Source organism: Podarcis vaucheri (assembly GCF_965113315.1). NCBI lineage: Eukaryota > Metazoa > Chordata > Lepidosauria > Squamata > Lacertidae > Podarcis > Podarcis vaucheri. The sequence continues at coordinate 15,299,362 of NC_138748.1, forward strand.
CAGCTGATCCTACAATGTTAGCTTAGAGAGAGAACTTCTGGTTCCATACTGGAGACATTAACATCACGTAGCGTCAACCTGGAGCGCCGTACAAAGCATCACTTAGTTTTGGCAAATGAAGTCCTCCTGAACATTTCATCCTCATAACTCTGTAATGGCCACCTTGGCACTATCATCCTTTCATTTTCACCAGACAAAGGCAGAAGCCAAAATGTTCTGCAGCAGAAATTAAATATCTATTTGGTTAATCATAATCTATTATATCTGTGATTAACTGAATCCCAAAAGGGAGCAAACATGTGAAGTGCTGTTGAATGCTTTTTTAAACAACAACAACAAGAACCCAGCATGTATATGTGTTCCCGTATCTATGTACAGTGGTGCCCCGCAAGACGAATGCCTCGCAAGACGAAAAACTCGCTAGATGAAAGAGTTTTCCGTTTTTTGAGTCATTCCACAAGATGAATTTCCCTATGGGCTTGCTTTGCAAGACGAAACGTCTTGCGAGTTTTTGCGAGTTTGTTTCCTTTTTCTTAAAGCCGCTAAGCCGTTAATAGCCGCTAATCTGCTAAGCCACTAATAGCCGTGCTTCGCAAGACAAAAAAACTGCAAGACGAAGAGACTCGCGGAACGGATTAATTTCATCTTGCGAGGCACCACTGTATTTAAATACATATGTATATGTATACAGTGGTACCTCTGGATATGAACGGGATCCGTTCTGGAGCCCCATTCACATCCTGAAGTGAACGCAACCTGTGTCCGCGCGTTTGCGGGTCTTGACAGTGGCGTAGCGTGGGTTGTCAGCACCCGGGGCAAGGCAAGTAATTTGCGCCCCCTAACCCGTGGATTTGCGCCCCCTAACCCTAACCCCCAGATGTTGCACCCGGTGCAGCCGGCCCCCCTGCACCCCCACGCTACGCCACTGGCAAGCGCCTCCTAAGCATGTGCAGAGCGCCTCCCTCCGCCCCCGCCACGCGGAGCTCAGCCTGCGCGTGGGCAGGCCCTTTGCGTCACGCTCGCTTGGCAATCCCCGGCACCTCAGATCTGGATGAGATCAAGGCACCGGCAACGGGAAGGAGGTGGGGGAGAAGCAGGAGCAGGCCAGCCGGGGCTGCTCCAGGACCCCCCCCCCCATCTCTCCCATCACCGCTGGAGGGGTCATGGAGGCACTGAGCCCGGGAGGCGGGTAGCCAGCCAGGGCGCACCTACCCAACCTCGCCGCTCCCAGGCGCGTTGCTCTCTCCAGCTTCCTCCTGGCCGGGCCAGCGGCTCCACCTCTTCCTTTGCCTCTTTGAGCCACTTAATTCCCAGCAAGCAATTAGCAGGCTCGGATCGGATCCTGCGGCAGGCGGCGCCTCCACCTCCTCCTCCTCCCGGCTTTGCTGCTGCTGCTGCGCGGCTCTTTTCCCTCCACCGACGGCGCGCTGCGCCTTGGAGAGGTTCCGGCTTCCTCGAGGGGGGGCAGCCAAACGTAGACGACGACCCCCCACCCCAAACAAGCCTCGATTGCTTATCCCTTCCCTCTGGACTCGCGCCCCCCAGATGTTGCGCCCGGTGCGGCCGGCACCCCTGGCACCCCCCACGCTACGCCACTGGGTCTTGATTTGCCGTTCCACGCATGCGCATGATGCCATTTTGACCGTCTGCGCATGTGCGAGCGGCGAAACCCGGAAGTGATGCATTCCGTTACTTCCGGGTCACCGCGGAGTGCAACCCAAAAGCGCTCAACCTGAAGCAACTTCAACCCAAGGTATGACTGTATGTATATGTATCTATATCATCTATCTGAAAATTCAGGAGCTAGGACAGAGTGGCAAAACAGCAGCTGCCCTGCGATTTTAGAAAGTAGGCCTAACAAGGTTGTCTTTTTATGACTTTTCCGGTGTTTCTGTGGACTTTGAGATAAGGTGTGATGCTTAAGTCCAGAACTTGAGGCGATTGGAATGAGAATCTGAGATTTACTCCTAGTTGTTGTTGCTGGCTCCTGACCAGCTCTGTTCCTGCAGAGACGTCACCAATGCTTCCTTGCCCTGAATACCTGGCAAGTCATGCCATTACTTTAATCCCTGCCCATGCCAATATCCAGTCATTCATATCATAGCAGCTGCAACACTGTACAACACACATAAAGCAGAGAGCAGGGGGCCACTGCTTCGATGAGAATCAGTAGTTGAGAAATAGTGACAGAATGCTGTTTCCAGCTGCCCATAAGCTCTCCATAAACCAGAGTGCAGGAACGGACATCAACAGAAGGAAAGGGAAGTTTCTAAATTCTAGGCAACACCATAAGATTCCACAGAGAGAAGAATTTGCTGAGCAGCAGAGATGCATTTATCCACTTTGAAAATACTTCTATATTATCTCTCCCTGCCCCCGTTAAAGTCTGTCATGTGTTTTCTATTGTGCTTTGCACCTTCAGGATTCAGCTGTCAATATGGAAGTGTATTATTGCACATTTAAATGCACTGCCCACAATATCTTCTTTAACAGCCCGTTTTTTAAAAAATGAGCACATAGTGCCTCAAAGCGCAGGGACACGCTTTCATCCCATCTCCAGGCTCTTGAAGAAATGCCATGTGCAGAATTCCTGTGCATTTCTCTGCTCGAGCATTTCCCCCCTTAAGTCAGAGAGACTGGCGTTATCCTTCCGAAACACATTTTGTCATCCCCCAGCTCCTCTGGTTCTGCATGCGCTCCTTAGGGCTTTTATTATTTGTGCTAATCGCTTGCTCTTCCGTGACACAGTCAAGGATAATTAGCAGATCCATTCCTAAAACTTTGTCCACCCCCAAGGATAGTTCACCTTTTGGCATTCAGCACTTAAAAGACACCCGGCCATTTTCATAAGCCTGATTCTCTGAACCAAATCTCATAACCAAACCCTCCAGGCTTCTCTTAAAGCTGCCACAGTGATAAAACCAACTCCACGATTACAGGTTTTTTTCTTTAAAAAAGTTTGACTTCAGTAGGATTATTTAAGGCAAGGACTGCCAAATGACTCCTTTGCTCACTGACTAAAGCCATTTCTCTTTTTGCTGTTCCATTATGGAAGAAGTATTGCAGTGCCTTAATATCACTAAACTCTCAAATGGTGCCCAGCAACTGAAGTAGTACACAAGATTTAGTTTTATTCTCGTCATATTTTACAAGGGAAGAGAATTGGGCAGATGGAAATGTACTAATGCCGTCAAGCCTGAAGGTAATTTTTGCTCCGATTTTTACCCTATCCTTTTGTGTAAAGGGGGGGGGGGGCGTCATCAGCAATCATAACCAAAAGCAAAACATGTACTGGAGCGACACAACTGCACTTCTGTAGAATAGCCATGGTGTAAATCAGGGACTGGGAAATCTCTGGCCCATGGGCCCAATTAGCCGGCTAATGGTTAGTCTTGTAACAGCTGATTGACATGTCTTGTGAAGTCCCTATCAAAACACTCTACAAGGGCTCCACGGAGCTCTCCAAGGTGTGCATTTGCCTGCAGAGTTTGATTTCAAACTCTGCAGGCAAAAAGGGGTCACCTGACATTCTTGTGACACAAGGTGATTGACGGGTGGGTATCCTGGCCCACCTGTCAGATATGGCCCACAAGGAGTGGGGGAGATAACGATTGGGCCCGCTGCCCAGACCCATTTCCCTTCACCCTGGTTTAAATAAAAGAATAGATTGTTCAGGATTCTAATGTGGAAGGATTGTTGAGGGCTTTTATGGACAAGTACTTCAATAGATGCGGAATTGTTCCAGGGATAGTCATCATGTGAGTCATGTCATGGAAGATATACTGTATATACACACATACACATAAAGGGCATTTTTCAGCAGAACTCAGTTCTGGCACCCCTCAAGTGGGCGCCATTGCCATTATAAGAGAACAAGGGAGGCGTTCATGGTGAATTCCGGAACCTCTTTTTCTAGAAAAATAGCAGTGTGTGTGTGTGTGTGTGTGTGTGTGTGTGTCACTGGTAAGTGATTGTATTTGCTGCACATACAATCTTTCCCTCCTGCACAAGATGTTCTGTCAATTATCTAGAATAATGTTTGTACTTACCCAGTGCACCTGTGAAGTGCTCAGTGCTATGACATGTAGTTCTGAAGGTAAACTGATGTCTTCGTCAGGTGGGTGTTGTGCATTAAATTCACTGCAAGCAACTGCCTTAGGGAGGAACTGAACATGGACAATGTGGAACTGCTATTGAAAACTGCATCACCGTCACTTCAATACCATGTGAGATTGCCTTGGCCTCGCCATTGGCAGCTGATCATCATGTTGAGTAGAAATGGGGTTTCTCTAGGAGTTACCTGAAGCGAACAAGGCATGCCAGTGCTTTTTCAGCAGAAGCCATGTGTCTTCCACAACATTTCATTGTACCCTCAGACAGACTTCAGTTGTTCTCAGCAAGTGGGGAGCAGAGAGAGGAAGTCCTAGTTTATTCTAGGTCCTCTTTTCGTGCTTTTTAAACAGAATATCTGCAGTTAGTAGGCAGTGTTGTGTTCCAGACTGTGCTGCTTAAGATGTTGTGTAAAATTTCTTGTGTGGCATTAATTAGCACAAGATTGAGAGTGTTAAGACTAATACTTTCATCCTGATGGGCTTGCTCACTAATGTGTGTGTCTGTGTGTATTTTTTTTTTGCGGGGGGGGGGAGGAGCAGGACCGATCCTACCATTAAACAAAGTGAGGAAGCTGCTTCAGTTGGCCTCAATCTATCTAATGGAAAGGCAACCCCTTACTACACCTGTATGGTGTAGTGGTTAAGAGCGGTAGACTTGTAATCTGGTGAACTGGGTTTGCTTCCCCACTCCTCCACATGCAGCTGCTGGGTGACCTTGGGCTAGTCACTTCTCTGAAGTCTCTCAGCCCTACTCACCTCACAGAGTGTTTGTTGTGGGGGAGGAAGGGAAAGGAGAATGTTAGCTGCTTTGAGACTCCTTCAAGTAGTGATAAAGCGGGATATCAAATCCAAACTACTACGACTACTACTACTACTATTCTTCTTCTTCTTCTCCTCTTCCTCCTCCTCCTTACCTCCAAAAGCTCCCTGTATGTAATAGCAAGGGACAGGGAATGGAAGGAGCATAGGCTGAAGGTAGGGATGGGGCAGGAATTCATATCAGTTTGCATTTCAAGGCGAAATTATCAAATTTGCACTTTCCAAAATAACAGGCAATCCAAAACACAACTTTCCTTTAAAATCCACATTTCTCCAAAGGTTGGAATGCAGTTCTTCAACCAAACAATGTTTCCTGATTTGCATATAGTAGGAAAGAATTGCCTGTAAAAATAACATGCAAAAATATTAGGAGAAATTGCTTGCAGGAATAATATAATAATAATAATTTATTACTTATACCCTGCTCAACTGGCCGGGCCTCCCCAGCCACTTTGGGCAGCTCCCAACAGAATATTTAAAACACAATAAAACATGATAAAACTATGTACATCAATCAAAGCTACATACAAAAATATGTGCTTACAGTATCAGGCGAAATTTGCACTAAGATGTTTTAAATTTGTAGGAGTTTTTTTTTAAAAAAAGTAAAATAAAAACGGTTCATGATAGTGGAGAACTGAATTTACAACTGGAAAAATGAGAAATGGAGAGAGCCAAAACCAACAGCTCCTTCCGTATCCTGTTGGAGGGCAGAGCTGCGTGTGTTACTTATCTTGTCCTTTGCCCCCTAAGCTGTTTTGCCATCAGGTGCCATGGAGAATGTTGTACTCATTCTCCAGTGCTGAAGTCAGAGGCGGCTGTTGGTCTGGTTGGCTTCTATTTGTGGAACAGTCGAGGAATCATTCTGTCCCTCACTTCACACAACAGAACTCCATGGGTTGACTCTGTGCTCCAACCCATCCCTTTTTCAATTGGCAGTGAATATTAGCATTCCACCTTCATGAAATGAAAACCATTGAGTTTATCCAGTTGCTAATATTGACAGATAAAGTCAATTTAGCTCAGATGATACTTGATCTGCGTAATCACTAAAGTAATGCCTCTGTTCCTAAAACGACTGTGACTATATGGAGAGCCAATGATGTTTGCTGGCTGCTGGCCTGAAAGGTAAAACTAGGCCAGACATATTTTGTTTACAGTTGCAATGAACATAGCGTAGCTGTTCATATTTCACTATTGGCCGCTCCATCTGCACATACCTTAAAGCTAAAAAGAGAGCAGGTCAGCATGGGGGAAGTTAGAACATCCTTTAGCTTATTTTCAGGAAGAAGAAGAAGAAGAAGAAGAAGAAGAAGAAGAAGAAGAAGAAGCCATTTCTAGTCTTGTTGGAAAATGGTGCAAATCAACAGATATACCACCTCTAACTCTTGGGGTCTGAAGCTATTAATGAGAAAGATTTGTCTTGACATGAATTTATCCCTTATCACATTAGAATCTTACCTGTATGGGTCAAATTTGCATTTGGGGTTGATAAGCTTCATTTGCAGATTGCAAAGCTTTTATTTATTATTTCTTGAGCTTAACCTTGGTGGAATTCCTGGAAAATAAGATCAGCTTTGCAAGAGATGAGCTACCGTGTCAAAGAGCTAACTTGAACTTCAGATTATAAGATTTAGCTTGACGGATCAGTCCGAGCAAACATTTGGTCCAGTTCTCGATCTAGAATACATTCCTGGGAATCCCAAGCAGCATATGATGGAGAGCTGGTATAGCATAGTAGCTAAGAAACTGAGCAACAGATGAGGAAGTCCCTAGTGAGAATTTTGCCAGGAACTCACTAAAATTTGCCTTAGGTAAGTCACTCAGTGTCCATCCCGCCCACTGATGTATTGGGAACAATAAAACTGGCTTATATTACACAACTAGATGAGACATAATATGATGGTGATAGCCAATCCCTTTTATTTGTTCAGCACTTCTGGTACTTGGCCAGCTCCTATAGTTCTAATACTTTTTTTTTTTAAGAACATAGAAACTATTTCTTCATATAATACCCTGTGAATTTATTTCCACATTTCATAGTAGTAAGTTCATCATGCCCTTTCTGAAGAAAATGTCTACTTCTGTACAGAAGGCTGGGCTAAAATGTCTCAGAAAAGCATTTTCTGGTGTTCTCTTTTGAGTTCCTCCTGAACTGTTGCTAGATTTCAGGGGGACTCTGAGGAACATTAAGCAAAACAACCTCCCCAGTTTCTAGCCTTTCAAGTTCTCCTATCTCGACATATTGCCTCCTTTACTCACCAAAATGAAATAGCAATAGAATTGTGTCCAACGTTAAGTAAACTGAAATTTCTCAGAAGATACTGTTCTGAAAGAATTTCTGAGAATATTCTCTTTCACCTTCACCAAAGAGCATTGGAGAATTTCCCCTTGCCTCAGTCAAATCCCCTCTCCCATTTCAACATCCACAAATGGTGTGGAGAATTGGGGGAGGGCATTTCCACTTAACCTTTCCACTGCTAGTGCTTGATAGCTGCAGCCACCTTGAACATGGGGCAGTAACAGAGAGCATGGGGACACTGTGCCATTCAATTGACCTCCCTCTAGCTGAATTGCTGCTGCACACTTGGGTGCAGATGGGAAGGAGTGAGGTTGGAGCAATGCAAACATGCTGGCAGCAACGCCAGAATGGGTCCGCTGGTGCATTTGCACGGCACTGACCTCACCACTGCACTGCTTGCCCTTTCTCCTGCTTCCCATCTTCGAATATAACAGTGATTCAGCTGGAAAGCAGTCAAATGAAGGGTGCGGGCCCCATCACACCATCTGCAACCAGTGCTGGGGAAGAAAGGTGTGAGTAAACTAGTTCTAAACATTTCTATTAAGGTGGCTGGGATGCGGGTGGCGCTGTGGGTTAAACCACAGAGCCTAGGACTTGCTGATCAGAAGGTTGGCGGTTTGAATCCCCGCGACGGGGTGAGCTCCTGTTGCTCGGTCCCTACTCCTGCCAACCGAGCAGTTCAAAAGCACATCAAAGTGCAAGTAGATAAATAGGTACCATTCTGGCAGGAAAGTAAACAGTGTTTCCGTGCGCTGCTCTGGTTTGCCAGAAGCGACTTCGTCATGCTGGCCACATGACCTGGAAGCTGTACGCCGGCTCCCTCAGCCAATAAAGTGAGGTGCGCGCCGCAACCCCAGAGTCGGTCACGACTGGACCTAATGGTTAGGGGTCCCTTTACCTTTACCTTTATTAAGGTGGCTGGCCCCATGTTCTGATATTTTCACAACAGAAATTAGTTCTTCTTTAGCTGCTGCTACCATGTCCAAATTAATTTCATGAATACGGGTATTAGAATACTTGACTGGTGTTACTGAGTTGGATTATTGAAAGGGACTGGCACAGAAAGAAATAACTACAGAGGCTTTGCCTTCTGGTTTCACTGTTACAAGTCCCCACTGCTGAATAGACTTGCTGTTTTTAGTGGCATTTGTATTGTAGCAAAACCAGCAGGTTTAACTTCTGGCTTCATGTTCAGTTCTCTTCCACACTTCCATGCCTTTTCTTTAGATGTCAACTTTAATTTTCCTTTCAATTGCAGTTACATCGACATTATACATTTTTTAAAATTATTTTTATTAATTTTCCAAATTATTGCAAACCAAACCAAATTACTATAATTTAATGCAATTTCTTAAAATCAGGTTTCCCGCTCCTGTTGCAGACATTATATACTTTTGATATTGGTGTACTCAGTGAACTGAAACGCAGTGCCCTTAACAAACTACAGTTCCCATAATTCTTGATGACTATTATATCACTTTAATAGTTTTTTAAAAATGTATGGGGTGGATGTGACCTCAGTGAGGGGAACCTGTAGTTCAGAAACAGAGAGGAGTAAGTACAGTGGTACCTTGGTTCTCAAACGGCTTGATTGATGAACAAATTGGCTCCCGAATGCCACAAACCCATAAGTAAGTGTTCTGGTTTATGAATGTTTCTCAGAAGCCAAACAGTTTTGGGAGTTGAACGGACTCCTGGAACAGATTAAGTTTGAGAACCAAGGTACCACTGAATGCCAAAGCAGTTGCAGTTTGCAGAAAGTTAGGAAAAGGAATGAAAAATAGCAAGAATGCCTTTTACAATGGTACCTCAGGTTAAGTACTTAATTTGTGCCGGAGGTCCATTCTTAACCTGAAACTGTTCTTAACCTGAAGCACCACTTTAGCTAATGGGGCCTCCTGCTGCTGCCGTGCCGCCGGAGCAAGATTTCTGTTCTTATCCTGAAGCAAAGTTCTTAACCTGAAGCATTGTTTATGGGTTAGCGGACTCTGTAACCTGAAACGTATGTAACCTGAAGCATATGTAACCTGAGGTACCACTGTATTTTGTTTAGCCAAATAGCATCAGAAAGGCACAGACCTCTATGAGTTGAGTGCCCTTTTAATTTTTAGGTTTTTTAAGTTTAAAAGTTAGAACTCAAGGTGAGTTTTTAATACCACAGAGGTAGGAGGAACGTTGCAGTAGAAAAACGGGTCACCCAGACGACAATTACTAACAAGCAGTTGTAAAATAAAACAACAAAGGTGTGTTATATAACCAATTAAATATTAAAACTAAAACAAGAAGGGGAGTTAAAAAAAGAAACTGCTGTGCAAAGGAAATCATCCGGGGATAGATTAGCTTGTGGGGTGGTTCAAGGGAGGGAGAAAATGTATATTTACAGTGAAAAGACTTTGGGCATAAATATGACCTGACCCACATGAAGCAAAGAGAGCTCTCCTTCCAGCTCTTTTTATGTAAGCGGCTTAAGCAGTGAATGAAATAATAGAGTGTGAACTTGCCAATTAGGATACAGATTGTGGGTATTTGCAATTTAGAAGTGCATTAACTCCAGTCAGTTGTCTCGAGAGCCTATGCTGGGATCTGCCATGGCATCAGGGTACCTTGCAATCAATCCTAATCTCAGATGTTCCAGAGCTGGTATACTAAAAATATTCCCTAATGGTGTGCCAATGAAATCTTTTTGATTGGTTGATGGAAATAGTGGGAACAAATATATTCAAGGCCCTCAGTATGATGCTGTCAATGCACCTCTGGTGCTGACTTGGACCCTGCCTGGCATGGCTACCACCCACCCATCGCTTCCTTCCTTCTGATAACATCAACTGGTGGGTGACAAAAATACATTCAGATTGTGGGGAAATGGCTGCTCAGCTCGAATCTGTGGTGGATAGGTGCAATCTGTGGTGGAGAGCCAATGTGGTGTAGTGGTTAAGAGCGGTAGACTCGTAATCTGGTGAACCGGGTTCGCTTCCCCACTCCTCCACATGCAGCTGCTGTGTGACCTTGGGCCAGTCACACCTCTTTGAAGTCTCTCAGCCCCACTCACCTCACAGAGTGTTTGTTGTGGGGGAGGAAGGGAAAGGAGAATGTTAGCCGCTTTGAGACTCCTTCAGGTAGTGATAAAGTGGGATATCAAATCCAAACTCTTCTTCTCTTAGACTCCTCAAAATTCAGAGCATGGTGCCTAGAGCGAATATCGACAGCAACAATGCTGAGTGGGAGCCCCTTGTTGTTTAAGGTAGTGCAGGCATAGGCAGACTCAACCCGCCAGATGTTTTGAGACAACAATTCCCATCACCCCTGACCACTGGTCCTGTTAGCTAGGGATGGTGGGAGTTGTAGTCCCAAAACATTTGGAGGGCCGAGTTTGCCTATGCCTGGGGTAGTGGGATGGGTGCCATTAGCCATGATGGTCCTGCCAGAGTACATGGAGCCAAGCAGTTGCCCCAAGATTCTGTTTGCTGACACTTACTGCAGCTGTTTCTGCAATGACCACAGTCTACTGTATGCTACTGTGGTAGTTTGGATGACAACTATATAACTACTACAGTTGTACCTCGGCTCCCGAATGCCTTGGGAGTCGAACATTCTGGCTCCCGAACGATTGAAAACTGGAAGTGAGTGTTCCGGTTTTCGAATGTTCTTTTGGAAGCTGAACATCCGACGGGGCTTCCATGGATTCAGATTGGCTGTGGGAGCTTCCTGCAGCCAATCAGAAGCCACACTTTGGTTTCCGAACTTTTCGGAAGTCGAACGGACTTCTGGAACGGGTTCTGTTCAACTTCTGAGGTACGATTGTAGTGGTGATTTTTATTTTATAATGGTACACTAGGATCTGTACCATCCCAGGGAGGGACAATGGTATAAATAGAACTGGAGTGAATTGGATGGAAACATGAAAGAAAGAATAGTCCTTCATTTGAAGTTTTTCACCTAAAATTATATATAAAAAATGATGCCATAAGGAAATAGTTCTTAAATAACAGAGGACCCTCTCCTGTTGCCTAATTTTCTTTATAATTCTCACATCAAAAGACACTTGTGCTAATGTTTCATTGACTTAAATAAAATTCATGGCACAATCCTATGGATTTTCTACTCAGAAGTAAGTCCCATTCATTTCAGCAAGACTTATTGTGGGTAGGAGTGCATCCCAGTGCAATCCAGTTCATCTTCAAACTTTGACATGCCACAATCACAATCTGAAAGTCCACTAAGAGTGTCAGTTACCACAAATCAATGGCTTCTAGTAAGACTTATACAACGATGAATCACTCAGAGGGAAATTCTGGAATCTGTAGACATGAAGAAAAACACTGGGATAGCGACAACAAAGGAGTACAATCTAGTAATCCACAGAGCAGGCTCAGTGGCTTTCTTGTGAATAGTTCCAGTTTTGAGAATGTGGAAGAGAGAAAGTACAACTTTGTGTGTGATAGAAACTGTAGTGTTTTATATGAGTGCAAATAAAACTGTGCTGGAGATTACGAGAGTTATGCATGTGAAATCTATCTTTCTTCATGCCTTGTAACACTAACATTGGGCTCAACCAATGAAATTAAGGAGCAGCAGAAGCAAGACAGACAAAAGAAAGCACTTCTTCATTTGTTACCTAAGTAATTTAAGGCATTTGCTGCTACAGGATCTGCTGCCGATGTCCTTAGATGTCTTTAAAAGGAGATTAGGCAGATTCACAGAGGAAAGTTTGACTAATTCTAGTGGATGGGACATATAGCAGGTCCTAGATTGAATCATCATTGTATATTATTTATACCCCGCCCATCTGGCTGGGTTTCCCCAGCCACTCTGGGTAGCTCCCAACAGAATATAAAAAACACTATCAAACATCTCCTGCTACGGCCGGGTAACACTCTGAAAGCTTGGAAAGCTTTTGCCAGTCAGCATTGAGAATACAGTGATGTTGTTGTTTAGTCGTTTAGTCGTGTCCGACTCTTCGTGACCCCATGGACCAGAGCACACCAGGCACTTCTGTATTCCACTGTCTCCCGCAGTTTGGTCAAACTCATGCTGGTATCTTCGAGAACACTGTCCAACCATCTCGTCCTCTGTTGTCCCCTTCTCCTTGTGCCCTCCATCTTTCCCAGCATCAGGGTCTTTTCCAGGGAGTCTTCTCTTCTCATGAGGTGGCCAAAGTATTGGAGCCTCAGCTTCAGATCAGTCCTTCCAGTGAGCACTCAGGGCTGATTTCCTTAAGAATGGATAGGTTTGATCTTCTTGCAGTCCATGGGACTCTCAAGAGTCTCCTCCAACACCATAATTCAAAAGCATCAATTCTTTGGTTATCAGCCTCCTTTATGGTCCAGCTCTCACTTCCATACATCACTATTGGGAAAACCATAGCTTTAACTATACGGACATCTGTTGGCAAGGTGATGTCTCTGCTTTTTAAGATGCTGTCTAGGTTTGTCATTGCTTTCCTCCCAAGAAGCAGGTGTCTTTTAATTTTGTGACTGCTGTCCCCTTCATGGATCACTGCCTTGCCATGGTGAAGGGGCTTGAATAACTCAGAGAAGCTATGAGCTATGCTGTGCAGGGCCACCCAAGATGGACAGGTCATAGTGGAGAGTTTTAACCAAACGTGATCCAACTGGAGCAGGAACCGGCAAGCCACTCCAGTAACTCTGCCAAGAAAACTCCATGGACAAAGACAATACAGTGATAAGATGGACCAAAGATCTGACTTGGTGTAAGGCAACTTCCTATGTTCTTAACACTGTTAAGGTTTCTAGCTGAACGTAACCTTGAGATTCAGGGACAAGATGCCTCTGGTTTCCAGTTGCTGTGGGAAAACAGAAGACAGAGGTGTTGCTTCCAGGCCCTGTTTATGGGTTTTAGAGAAGCATCTGGATGGCCCCTGCTGGAAATGGGATGCTGGTTGGATCGCGTGAACTTTGGTCTGCATCAGAAAGGCTATTCATATGTCATTAAGAAAATGAAAAGGCAAGGCAGTTAGCAAGGTTGTGAAAAACAAGGTCTTGCTAGGATGTGGTCCATGGATATGTTGAGGCTGGATTCTGTCTAGGTCAGCAAAGTGTAGGATTAAGGTAACGAAAGCTAGTTCCCATACCATCCATCATGCATCTGGGTAATATTGCATTTTCATAGCCACTGTTATTTGCCAGGAATTCCTGCCCCAACCTGGCCACAGTGATCCATGTGACGGTCACCTCCAGACTTGACTACTGTAACTCGCTCTACACGGGGCTGCCCTTGAAACTGTCCCAGAAACTCCAGCGGGTGCAGAATGCCGCGGTGAGGCTCCTCACAGGGTCCTTGCCATGGGAGCATATTCACCCAGTGCTCTACCAGCTGCACTGGCTCCTGGTAGAGTATCAGGTCAGGTTTAAGGTGCTGGTTTTGACCTTTAAAGCCCTATGCGGCCTAGGACCCTCGTACTTACGGGACCGCCTCTCCTGGTATGTCCCACAGAGGACCCTAAGGTCCATGAATAATAATAGCTTAAAGGTCCCGGGCCCTAAGGAAGCCAGACTATCCTCCACCAGGGCCAGGGCTTTTTCAGTGACAGCTCCAACCTGGTGGAATGCTCTGTCCCACAAGACTAGGGACCTGCAGGACTTGAGCTCCTTCTGCAGGGCCTGTAAGACAGTGCTATTCCGCCTGGCCTTCAATTTGAATTAGCCTGATACGCTATTCCCTTTTCCCTTTCCTCTTCTATGAAGAAACCCTTTCTGGGACCCCACATTTAAATTCTTCCCTGGTCTCCTTGCTGGCCCTAGTAGGACCAACTTGGCCAGTTAGCCCTGGTGATCATTTGATGTCTACTGACTGGTTTCTTTTTCTTTCCCCCCAACGATCCCTGGATTTTTGAATTTTATTGATACTGATGCTGCATTTTATGTTGTATTTTATGCTGTTTTTACGTCGCATTTTAATCAATGTTTTATATTTGCTGTTAGCTGCCCTGAGCCCGTTTTTTAAACCGGGAAGGGAGGGAGATTAATAAAAATTTATTATTATGTTCCCAAACTACACAAGGTTGCACATTATTTTATTGTGTTTCTATTGTTCCTTTTATTTCTTATCTTATATTTTTTTTTCCTTTTGCAACTTGCACTGCATGGAATTCAAATGGCAATGCAATTAACCACAATATAAGAAATAAAAGAAGCAACAGAAATATAATTAAAAATCAATGTGGATATTTAACATGGGCATGCCGCAAACTAGCTGAGGGATGCTTGTGAACCACTGGTGGTCCGTGGACCACAGTTCACGAACCCCTGCACTATTGCATTCATGAATGCCTTGGTTCACCTCTCAGCTTTTCTGAACACCACTAAGGGCAACATAATCTTCAAAGGCCAGTCTTCAGACAGAAGTTGGCATAGGGGTCAGGCATCATCACTGGACATGATGGCTAGGAAATAGCCATTGGAAACTCCATTCCGGTATGATAAAATGAAAATCCCAAACATCCTGGAAATACTTCTATAGACGAAGGCTATAGGACTTCCATAGGAGCCTGTCATGCCATAACTCAGACGGGGCCATTGTTTTGCAAAAGCAGCATATGAAAGCTGTTTGCAGGTTTGTGTTACACTTTGCCATACACATCGGTTCTCTGTGCCGATCAGGTCTTTCTACAGCCTCTCACTTCCGAAGCTGTGAAAACCGGCTCTCATTTTCACAAACAGCGAGGAGTCAAAACAGGAATGAAAAGGGTGTTTGCTTTTCTGCAAACTTGCAAAAATGATATTTGTCATTAGCTTTGCTGGTGGTGAAAGAAGGGCCCTTGCGGTTATGTCTCAGCATATGCTGTTCTTTGTGGCGACACATCCTATGCTGCTGCTGCTGCTGCTGCTTCAGAGGAAGAAGAAATCTTTTTCGGAAACTTGATTTGTGTGTGTGTGTGTAGAATTACTATACGTGCTATATACTTGGAAAACACGCACACACACCTTTTTGAAAGCGAGATTTTTTCACTCAACAAGGTCCTGCGCTATCTTGGAATCTTAAGATGATACCAGCACTGTCTATCATCCCTCAGAACCCAATATATTTCAGTATCCTGGATCCTGAGTGCTTCTTGATGCTTTCAAAGTAAAGTATGCTGAATTATTAATTCTTTTCCCTCCCATTTAACTCCACCAGAGCACTGCCTTGATGAACTGCACGGTCAACAGATACCATGATGTTAGCCAGTCCCTTTGTTAGGGAATTAGATAAAGGTGCAATTACAGATTGTCGTGGATAGAGCAATGTGAGAAGCGCCCTTTGCGGGTGGCTACTGGAAGTTGTGGGCTACTGAGTAATTGCACTTGCATTATGAGAGATCATGAGAGAATCACTTATGTTGTAGTGATGCAGCTTAAATTAAACCTTTGCCCATTGCCTAAATCCCCAGTGGGGAAATGATGCTGTGTATTCTCTTCGTACCAAGGAGATGTTTTCAGTATCATTTCCTAGTTTCTGATAGAAATGGATGCTCTGCACTCACAGTGTCCCCTTCTGCCCAGGGTGCATATTCCCCCTTAGCGTGGGTGTAGATTTCTGGGGTCAGGGCTGTTAAACATCTTAAGATATTTCCTGTAGAGTGGCAGGACATAATCTCTTCCCTCCCTGCCACAAAAATAAATAATTTTGAAGCTTTATAACTGCACTAGCATCTGGCTGTGAGCTAGCTCTTCTGCAGCAAGGAAATAGTTCCTCTTGAGTTATCCTGTCCCGTTGCCTTCTCTCCGTTAAATTTCTGCTTCTGGTTCTTGAGAAACAGCCTGCTTGCTTGCTAACTCCTCCCTTAAGAGTGTTCCCCTTCTTGGCCTAGTTATTTTTCTTCGCTGTCTTTGATCAGTTACTGTAATTTCAGCCAGCAACCAGCAACCAGGAAGGGAAGCCTTTGGCGCTTTTACTGTTTTGCTTCCCAGGCTTGGTTTAGTGATGAGGAGGCAGTTTTGGTCAGCCTTGAGCTAAATCCAATGTTAACCCTTTCACGTTGAATTATTCAGTGTATTCTGTACCAAATGGAAGCCTTTGGGGGAGGAAAAAGTCTGAGAAGTGCGACCCAGAACAACCTTTCCTGACCTTGTGTCCTCAGATTTTGGATTTCCATATAACTCACCATCATTGAACATTGACCATGCTATCTGAGGTTGATGGGGGTTGTAGTCCAACAACATTTGGGGACCCTAGGTTGGGCAGGTTAGAGAAAGAATTAATGAATGGTTGTCTGCCAGAGGAAGAATATTCCTCTCTAGAAATTTGAGCAACATTCCAAACATCATAAATACAGTTTTCTAAAGTGTGAATTACACTGCTCTAACCCTTTACAGTGTTCTATTCCTTCCCAATAGGCAAATAGAGCACTCCTGAGGCTTGTTTGCATTCTATATAATGTTTATTCCTCAAATTAATAATAATTTTTATTATTTATACCCCACCCATCTGACTGGGTTGCCCCAGCCACTCTGGGCAGCTTCCAACATATATAAAAACTTAATTAAAGATTTAATAAAAAAAACCCTTTCCTATACAGGGCTGCCAGCAGATGTCTTCTAAAGGTGGTATAGTTACTTTTCTCCTTGGCTTGGTGGTTGCATAACTCCATACCCTCCAACATTCCTCCGATGTAAATAGGGATGTCCTACCATACCGCCCGGGACGCGGGTGGCACTGTGGGTTGAACCTCAGAGCCTAGGACTTACCGATCAGAAGGTCAGCATTTCAAATCCCCGCGACGGGGTGAGCTCCCGTTGCTTAGTCCCTGCTCCTGCCAACCTAGCAGTTCGAAAGCACATCAAAGTGCAAGTAGATAAATAGGAACCGTTCCAGTGGGAAGGTAAATGAGATTTCTGTGTGCTGCTCTGGTTCGCCAGAAGCGGCTTAGTCATGCTGGCCACATGACCTGGAAGTTGTACGCCGGCTCCCTCAGCCAATAAGGCAAGCTGAGCACTGCAACCCCAGAGTCGGCCACAACTGGACCTAATGTTCAGGGGTCCGTTTACCTTTACCATACCATACCGTCCAACATTTCTCAGATTGAAATAACAATGTCCTAAGGAAAAGTGGGACATTCTGGGATCAAATCAGAAACTGGAGCAGCTTCTGTAAATCCGGGACTGTCCTTAGAAAACAGGGACACTTGGAGGGTCTATATACCATAGTTTCCTGTTATATCTGCATGAGGAAACCAGTGTAATGCTTGAACTCTAAGCTATGCTGTGATCCTTGGTTCGTATTGTGATTTGGAGAACCAGATTAAACCAATACCCAGGAACAGAAAATTGTGAGTTTAAGTAGGAGTGGTCAACTAGAGCTTAGTTTCGTGCAGATAGCAAGCACAGAGAAAGGGGGAGGTGGAAGGACAGAGAAAGAAGTGGCACTTTTGGCTCTTCACCCTCCCCCAGATCCTGCCTCACCGTAAGTCAAGATGGTTACATCCAAGCCATCCTTATGTGGCCACTACTTTTTCCTTCAAAGGGTTAGATCCAGCAGCAGCCGGATGGATTCAGTGCAAAAGGGGTGAATATTGGATATTATCCCACTGACACAACCTGCTCAGAACATAGCTAAAACCGGAAGACCCCCAACAGTCACAAATAAGCAGGCTGAAGTGCAGGGAAGAATACTCTCAAGGATGTTTGGGAATAAATCAGCTATGAACTTCTTTCCTTGGAGGTTTCTAAGCAGAGGTCGGATGGCCATCTGTCATGGATGCTTTAGGTGAGATTCCTGCAGTGCTGGGGGTTGGACTATATGACCTTCCAACTCTATGTTTCTATGATTTGGGCTCATATTTAGAAAACATAAATGTACTGTATTTACAAAAGCTATAACAGAAGAAATCACAGAGTATATATACCTCTTATCCCGTGCCCCCACCCCATGGGCTGAATAGCAGCTAATGCCTGTAACCTTTCTAGATAAATAGTCAGGCAACTCTCAACACTTAACACCTCCTATGAAGTATTTATTCATGAATCCTGCTACCCGGCCTGTGTTTGATTTCTTTCTGGTTGGTTAGCTTGTATTTCTGGCTGGTAATGTATTTTAATGCTCTTTTATTGGATTTTGCGGTATAATTTGGATGTATGAAAGCCTTTGAGTTTTTGTAGTGAAAAATAAATCTTGCAGAAACTTTTTTTTAAAAAAAGGAAGATAAAGAACAGCGGCAGGGAGGGACTGATTCAGAACCTTCCCTATCCACTCCCCAAGAGCTATTTTTTATTCCTTTACGAGTAGAGCATTAATGCTACGCTAGAAGTGCTGACAGTTATTGTAGTGTGCATGTGTGTGAGGGAAAGAAAGATCAAGCAGAAAAGAGTGAATGGGCTGATGATCGATGAATCGAGTGTGCCCTTGTCTCTCTGTGTCTGCGTGTTTGTGTATGTCTGTTAAAGAGAGAGATAATATATATGAACAGATAGAGAGATGGTGGATGATTGGAGTGCAAAATTCATAAAGACAAACTTGTTAGGTCTGCTTTCTAAAATTGCAAGGCAGCTGTTGTTTTGCCACTCTGTCCTAGCTCCTGAATTTTCAGATAGATAGATAGATAGATAGATAGATAGATAGATAGATAGATGATAGATAGATAGATAGATGATAGATAGATAGATGCAGTGGTACCTCAGGTTAAGAACTTAATTCGTTCTGGAGGTCCGTTCTTAACCTGAAACTGTTCTTAACCTGAGGTACCACCTTAGCTAATGCGGCCTCCCGCTGCCGCCGCAAAATTTCTGTTCTCATCCTGAAGCAAAGTTCTTAACCCAAGGTACTATTTCTGGGTTAGCAGAGTCTGTAACCTGAAGTGTATGTAACGTGTGGTACCACTGCATATATGAACAGATAGAGAGATGGTGGAGGATTGGAGTGCACCTTCATGTGTATGTGTTTTTGTGAAGGTGTTAGAGAAAGAGAGAATATGAATGGACAGGTAGATAAATGGTGTGTGTGTTTGTGTGTGGATGAGAGAATGAATAGATTATGAAAGGGAAAAGAAAGGAGGGAGAGAGAAAGGGTTGCAGAAAGGGATAATGAGAAAGAGGTGTTTGACTTTGGACACACCCATCTTTGGCTTAACTCCCTTTCCATTTGGCATAAACAATTTCTCCCTGATTGAATGTGCCCCTTGATTTCCAAAAGTCATATCTACATTCCAAAATACTTGATAAAAATGTCCATGTTAAGGAGTTAACAATGCTCTTTGGCGATCACTCGTAGCCGAGTAAGGTGGTCTTCCATGAAAACAGTCTTAACAGTGAGTCCGTAAGTGACTGTGGAGGCCAATTCTAAATCCACAAGTCCTTCCACAGTGGGGACATATGTTTCCAGGCAGGAGTTGATCATGGTGAGGGTTTGCCAAGCGTGCCTTCCTCTTAGCTCATTTCTCCTTTTCGCCCTGAGTTTGTGCTTCTTCAAAGTCCACAACACCTTTGGTAAAGGCTGTTCTTCAACTGGAGTGTTTGCAGGCCAGTGTTTCCCAGTTATACTACATTTTTTAAGATTTGCCTTGAGAGCTATATATGCCAGTGGTGTTATTAACTGTTGCCAAACATGGCTGTGCATATGATGTTTTCAGCTTGATTCATACTTTACCTTTTTAGTGTGGTTGGTGCTAGAAAGCTGATTCCCTGTTTCTGGGTCCAGTGAATACATGCATTCATATCACTATCATAAAGATGTCTCTATTCAGTGGGTAAAGTGTATCATGTATGGTAGCCCAGATTGCCAAAGGGATTTCAAGAACAAATTCAGTGACTCTCATAAAAAGACCCCAGATGAAGAGGAGACGATGACTCAGAGAGTACCCATTGGATCAGGTTACCTATATAACCAAAACTTTCATTGCAAAGGTAGGCCAAATCTATGTCTAGCCCAGGAGAAGCAGATTGCAGTAACAGCTACAGTATAAAGCACAGGTGGGGAATCTTTTCTGGTCGGCAGGCCAGGTTCATATCACTCCCACCCCTGGAGGGCCAAATTTGACATCAGGTAATGCTATGCTTTGAAGTTCCAGCTGTTTACTTTACCCTAATATACACATTTTGTACACATCACTTGCTAGAGAACTGCATTGGGAAAAGGCAGTGATGTGTTAATTTCAGAGGATCACTGTGTTTCGGTTTGTGTATTGCTTTGGAAGCTGAATTAAGCCCTACATGGACTAAGACCTTCATACCTACGGGACCACCTCTCCTGGTATGTCCCACAGAGGACCTTACGGTCTTCAAATAAAAACATATTGGAGATCCCGGGCCACAGAGAGGTTAGGCTGGCCTCAACCAGAGCCAGGGCTTTTTTGGCCATGGCCCTATCTGGTGGAACGCTGTGTCACAAGAGACTAGGGCCCTGCGGGACTTGACATCTTTCCGCAGGGCCTGCAAGACGGAGCTGTTCCACCAGGCCTTTGGCCAAGGCACGGTCTGACCCCCTCTCTCCTTCTGTAATCCTCATAGAACTCTAGTCCAATGGTTGCCATTAATTTGATTCTGAATTGATTTTAGAATGTATTTTAATTAATTGACTGTGTGATTTTATGTACACTGTGCTAGTTTTACTTGTTGTTAGCCGCTCTGAGCCCAGCTTTGGCCGGGGAGGGCGGGATACAAATAAATTATTATTATTAATAATAATAATTAGGAAGGGTCACCACTTCTAAATGCAAACTGAATCAAATTTCTCTAGCATTCCCTGCTAGTAGTTCCCTATTGTAATGAGGTATGAGTTACTCGTGCATAAACTGCTGCCTCTCTAGGCTTAATTGCCTTGGTTAAACCGTTCTGACTGCACAGCCCATCTCCGTGTGGCTGTCTCAGTCGCTGGCAGAATCTGTCTGTCGGCGTTTCTTAAACCTTTCCCAGCATAAAAGTTTTCTGACTCCCAGTCTCCTCCTTCTCTCACTGCGCGGGAGTCTTCTGCGCAGGGAGGGCGTGGGTAGTGGAGGGCCTGTGCTCTCCTCACTAATCTCCAGAGAAGAATCCTGGAGCTCTTCCTTCGCTTTCCCCATTTGCCCCCCTTTATCCCTGGTGTTGCGCTGATTTCCTTCCTCCTCTACCGAGCTGCTTCTCCCCTTGGTGCTGGGTCCTTTGCCGGCAGAATCTGGGAGCCTCCCCTTCGCCTCTCGCTCTGATGTCAGTTCCCTGACACCTATGAAGTTGAATAGGCCCATACCTTGCCTATCTATCATGCCAGTGCCACCATGTTCCATCATATAGTTCCATCATCCTCATGCTTCTCAGTTTTGAAGGGGGAATGGGAGATCCCAGACCATGATGGCTTTGCTTTGTTCCGTCCTGCTGAGATTCAAATGGGAAATATTTGTTTTAGGAGTTATTTTCTGTAATACTGGAGTTGCATACTGAGGGAACTAATATATGCCAGTATTGTGTTTCCCAGGAAATGTAGGCGGAGAGCTCAACCACTGCAGTCTTTTCCATAGAAATGTGTGCTTTTAAATACAAAGGGGTCTCTGTAGGTCTTCTATTGTGTGCTTGGCTTGCACAGCCCATTGTCCATGCCACGAACACATGAACTTTGCATTGCAAACATGGTGTAATAATCTTAGAGATATTATTCATGGACACAGTAGGGGGAGGAAACACAGAGTTATATACAGTGCTTGAGAACTGTGCCAAAATATTGTTTGCTTGCTTTTAAATAGAAGTGAATGTTTTAAAGAACCACAGCATGAGAGCCTTTTGCCTGCATTTAGTAGGTGTAAGACTGGTTTGCAGTTGTAATGGGCTACACCTAGACACTCAAAAGTTCATATATGAGAAAATTAAGGGCAGTTTACATTAGTCAATACTATGATAAGAGATATACTTAGCCCCATTAGCGGCATTCTGCAACTTGAGCCACGCATGGTTAAGTCGTATTCTGAGGATTTGTTTTTTAACGGTGAGACAAATAGCATCAGCAACTCTTTACATTGCTTTTATAATTGGAACAAAAGCCTTTTAAATTGGTATTTCTACATCTGGCAACAGGAGGCAGCTGGAGGCTAATTTCTCAAGCAGATGCAGCAGATGGACTCAGCTCACCTTAGACTATGGCTACATTGCCATAGTCATTTTCTTGTAGTGGAGCTCTTGTGCTTAACTTTGAAGTCAATAAGATTTCAAAGTCAGGATATTGCAAGCATTTGAATGAATGATGGGATGAAAAGGAAAAGGAAAAGCGAGCACCCTGCATGGAAGTTAGTTCTGATTTCTCAAAGTTTTCATAACTGTTAGTTCATCATTATATTTAAAGTTTCACATGATGAGAACGCCACTCCTGGAATAATGGTTCACCTGGGGCTCTGGGAGGGTGACGTTTGCCACATAGTGCAGCTACTTCCAGCGTCGCCAGGGGAGAAGATGGTCCAGGAAGTAATAAAATCAATATTTTTCCCCTACACACATTTGTAGTGTAGAAAGTATATAGAAAAAGTAGGCTTATAGTTATTTTTAGGGCAATATTTGCAGTAAAGTTGTGCTGGCGGTTAAAATTGAGAATGAGCAAATACTTATGATCCTTTATTTTTCTTTCTTTGTATATTTGTGAAGAAAATATGAAACAACTCTGTATGGCAGATTTCAAGAGGTGTGAAATTATCTTAAAATAAATATCTACTTGGTGCTACTCTTTCTTTCTTTCTTTTTTAATGTTCAATGCCTCACCAATAAGTTTCTATAAGCTATGTAAAGTTACTAAAAATTTCCTCACATTTAAGGGATGATGAAAGAATATTTTCTATCCCTCAGGTGAATAAGATGGCCTTTTTAAAAAAGCCGTTGGGGAATAAATTCAATTAATCTTGGAACGATTATTGTCAGTGTAGCAATTTCTCCATTTGTCCTTGAAAGTCTTCTTGTTGCTTGGCCCCTTTACTTTTCTAGGGGAACCCCACCCCCCACCCCATTTCAGCAGAAACACAACACTGAGGAAATATAGGTATGTGAACAGACAGTAACAGCAACCACTACAGAGGCACAACCTGCCTTACAGTCTTATACTCCAGAGGAAGGGAACCCATGACTCACTAGATATATATATATATATAATTTCTATGCACACTGCGAGGGGGCAAGTAGTCCTCCTCCCCACCCCTCCCCTCCTCAGCCCCAGCTGCCTTCTCTGTTTGCCGCCTGCCTCATTTGCCGAAGGGCTGGTGGCGGTGGTGTGAAACGGGCTTATAATAATAATATAATAATAATTATTTATACCCTTCCCATCTGGCTGGGCTTCCCCAGCCACTCTGGGCGGCTTCCAACACAATATTAAAACACAATAATGCATCAAACATTCAGATGTCGTCTAAAAGTCTGGTAGTTGTTGTTCTCTTTGACATCTGATGGGAGGGCATTCCACAGGGCGGGTGCCACTACCAAGAAGGCCCTCTCCCTGGTTCCCTGTAACTTGGCTTCTCACAGTGAGGGAACCGCCAGAAGGCCCTCGGCACTGGACCTCAGTCTCTGGGCTGAACGATGGAGGTGGTATACTGGTATACTGGACCGAGGCCATTTAGGGCTTTAAAGGTCAGTACCAACACTTTGAATTGTGCTCGGAAACATACCGGGAGCCAATGTAGGTCTTCCCCGCTTAGAGAAAGAAAGCACTGCGCTTACCTTCCCAGGGGCTGCTGCCGCCACCACCACCACTGCTGCTGGTGCTTCTTGTGAAGCAGCTAGGCAGAGCGATCTCAGCCGCTCTGCTCTCTGGCCCACAGGAGCACCAGGGCTGCAGTGGTGCTGATGGGAGGAAGAGGCCAAGCGGTGGCGGCCCTGCCAGTCAAGCGCTGTGCCTAGTTTACCTCAGCGTGGTGCAGGGACATCTCTGCCAATCAAACGCCGCTGAGGTAAACCAGGTGCGGCGTTTGATTGGCAGAGCCACCGCCGCTCGGCCTCTTCCTCCTGTCGCCATCACCAGAAGTCTCGGCTTCGCGGCGGGTTCCGGCTTCACGGCGTGGGCCGGATTTAGGACCCAGGTGGGCCTGATCCAGCCCGGGGGGCTTAGTTTGCCAACGCCTGCACTAGATGTTGCGAGACTCCAACTCCCATCAGCCCCAGCAAGTGTGACCAATGGTGAAGAATGATGGGAGAAGTAATCCAGCAGCACTTGTTATTGATCTCCCAGGGACACCATTGACCACAACGCCCTTTTGGAGTATTTTTGGAAATTGGGGAGGCACTGTGCTATGGTGGTTCTGCTCCTCTGTTCAAGATCACAACCAGAGAACAGCATGGGGGAACTGTTGTTTGGGCTCATGATACTTGCAATGAATATTTATCATTCTACTGCTCACCTGACAGAGGAAGTAACATCAGAGTTTCCATATTGTTTGATGTTTCGTAAGCAAAGCAGGAAAAAAGCTATCGATCTTATTGGTATTATCTTCAAAACCTCAAATGTTCCTGAATGCATTAAGTTGATATTCCACTTCCCACGGCTGTAATGGAAAGGAAACAAGCTATCGATGGCAATGAACACTTCATTTAAAGCATTTTCTTCTTCTTCAGAAGGGGGAAGAACAACCCTTTATTTATCATCTGCACATTCAGCACTTACAATGTGTTTTTTTTCATAACCAGCATTAGGTTTCACTGAAAAACGACAAATGGAATTATAATGGTTATTTATGAAGAACTCCAGCAATAAATCACAACATTTTGCAGAATCTTGAGTGGTTTGAGAAAGAGGCTGATGTGGAAGAAGTTTAAAGGGCTTGTTCTGAGTCAAAAATCCACGGGCACTGAGATCATATATGGGACATTCTTGGTTTGTTTCACTGAAAAATTTGATCTGATTCCCAAAGGCATCTGATTGGCTCTTTCCCCAACTCTTTCCCCAATTCCTCATAATGAGTATATTAGCACTTTCCATACCTAACATCACATGAGTGGTCAAGCAGGACCCTTTTCTAAGCCATGGTCAATGGCCAGGAATATGGGAAGTTTAATTCTGCAACACCTGGAAGACCACAGATTCCACACTCTTGCTTTAAAGGCAGTATTCAGTGCTACTATTCAGAACAGTGTACTACTCAGAACAGAGAGCCAGTGTGGTGTAGTGGTTAAGAGCGGTGGACTCACAATCTGGGGAACCGGGTTAGATTCCCCGCTCCTCCACATGCAGCTGCTGGGTGACCTTGGGCTAGTCACACTTCTTTGAAATCTCTCAGCCCCACTCACCTCACAGAGTGTTTGTTGTGGGGGAGGAAGGGAAAGGAGAACGTTAGCCGCTTTGAGACTCCTTAGGGTAGTGATAAAGAGGGATATCAAATCCAAACTCAAATCCAAACAGATCCACTGAAGTCAATGGATGTGACTAATGTAGATTCAATGGCTCTACTCTGAATAGATAACATCTTCATCCAGCTGACATAGACAACCCACTATTCCTTCCATTTCAGTCTCTTGATCCTATCTGCAATATGGTGTGATATTCTGAAAACGCATGAGAATAACTTTCAACATTTTAAGCATATACAAACATTATTTTTTTCCATCCTTATCCTCATCCCTAGGAAGCCAAAGGTTGAGAAAAGCTGACCTGTTGAAAGCCACACACTGATTCCAATGCCCCAATTCCAAAAAATAGAATAAAATATTATCTAACATTCCTCTCTTCTTATGATTTCACTTTCCTATTGCCAGTCAGGCATAATAGATGTGTTTGTGGATTATGTTTGCAAACCCTGTTTAAATATGGTGCTTAATGTTTCCCTGTCATGTTATTTCCAGTGTTGATTGGCTCCTATAAATCAATATACAGCTCCTTGCTTCCAACGCGCAGGGTGGGTAGTGTACAGATAAAGAGATAAACCAATTGCTGCGTTTGTCAGGTAATAGCTTGCGGAATTTATTATGAATGCAGTGGGATA
The DNA here is from genome assembly GCF_965113315.1 of Podarcis vaucheri. Lineage (NCBI taxonomy): Eukaryota > Metazoa > Chordata > Lepidosauria > Squamata > Lacertidae > Podarcis > Podarcis vaucheri. The sequence goes on from NC_138748.1 coordinate 15,325,445, forward strand.
GCTGAAGTGCATTTTGATTTGTTTCTATTAGTGTCAAAGACATTCTTCAACACAGAGATGTGAAGATGCCCAGTGTAGTCATGATTGAATGAACTATTGTAATGATGGAAGTGGCATTTCTCTGGTGCCATTAAACTCTAGGAAAACAACCATTCAGATACTGCAGTGTGGTTCCCCCTCCCCTCCCTCTTTCTTCATTCCTAGATAGCCATTCTTTCTGGATGGCAGAATGCAGTATATAATAGATAAGCATTTGTAACTTTTCAGGGTCTATTACATGCAAGGGGAATGGTTTTCTTAAAAGCCACTGCATGACTAGCAAGAGCTGAAAATTCTATTAGTGAAATTTATGAGGTAACATATTGTCCTTCCTTTGTCACTTTTCCTTAAGAATCAGTTTTCCTTCCTGTGCATGGATGATTTTAGGAGGTGACTGAAAGCTTAATGTTTTTTCCCCATATATATATATATAGAGAGAGAGAGAGAGAGAGAGAGAGTGTCTCAGGGAGCTCTGAATACTTGGGTAACAAAAAATAACAGTATATTTGTTCACTGTTTCCCAAAAAACCCGAAGCATACGTTGTCAGCTTTGAAGCCCTATTAATTCAAAAATAGCCGGCCTCTTTTTCTGATTGACTGTGTGTCAGAAAAGTGAGGTTGTTATTAACGTATTATTTAAATACATTCATGTCAATCTGTCTTTTAAAATGTATGACACCATGAAAGCCCATACGTCAAAGTTCCTGGAGGCTCTGGAAGAGTCAACAGCAAAAAGAAGTACAGCAGAATCCCAATGGGTCTGTACGTCAGGGCCAGACAAAAACAACCAAGCCAACTTGGAGAGACTTTGGTGATAATCTAACATTATATTAGTAGGTGGAAAGTTAAAAAATGGCACAAGAAATCACATGAAGACCAGTGACAAATAAAATGGAGGGTTGTCTTGCCATTGCCTGCTAGTGGAAGGCATGCATCTCCTGCATAAGTTCCCAGAGAGAATCATTCGCATTTCCTATACAGTGGTACCTCAGGTTAAGTACTTAATTCGTTCTGGAGGTCCGTTCTTAACCTGAAACTGGTCTTAACCTGAAGCACCACTTTAGCTAATGGGGCCTCCTGCTGCTGCCGCACCATAATTCAAAAGCATCCATTCTTCGGCGATCAGCCTTTTTTATGGTCCAGCTCTCACTTCCATACATCACTACGGGGAAAACCATAGCTTTAAATATACGGACCTTTGTTGGCAAGGTGATGTCTCTGCTTTTTAAGATGCTGTCTAGGTTTGTCATTGCTTTTCTCCCAAGAAGCAGGCGTCTTTTAATACTCAACGTATTTTGGAGCTGATTTCCTAATGTGGGGCAGTGGCATCACTTTAATTAAGAAGGTATTCTTTCCACAACAAAAAATAACTTTGCCTTATTTTGACTGACCAAATTTGTATCTACATGCCCATTGATAGTCCTAGGCAGCTAGGATTTCCCTCCATCTTCATAATCTAGGCATTGTGTAGGTTCTTATTAACTCTTAATGGTTGTTCCCTACAAATTTAGCATGTCTTCCAAGGCAGTGTATTATTAGCTGCATGTTATTTTAAATTTCTTCATGCCCCAGAATTTCTGCATTGCTGATTGAAGCTTAACTTTTATTTAATAGATTGCTGTTTGCCCCTGAATTGATTTAACTGTGGTGCAAATTGTGTTGCCTTGCAATATATTGAAATTATATTGCTCTTGCCTTTGTATGGAAAAGAAGTAAGCTGTAGGGCTGGAAAGCCACTTGAATTAGTAAGGAAAGAAAGGTGTGCATCAGCCAGGAAAGCTTTGGGTCATGTTCATAAATGCTGTTTTACTAGCTCATGCATTCTAGCTATCACAGTTCCTCTGTACTGTCAAATTCTACTTGATTCTTTTAGAAAAGTTGCTGCTGTAAAATATTCACATTCCATCCTAACCAATATTTAGCACTGTTGGAATATATCAATCATGAAACAGCAACAATACTCAGTTCAAAGGCCTTCCTAGTCTAGCATCTTGTTCCGATAAAGACCAGATAGATGCTTCCAGCAAGCTCAGAGCCATAGCCTGAATACCAAACCCTTCTATGTTGTCTGCCTCCCAGCAAACTAGCATCCAGAGGTATCCTACCCTTGAACTTGAAAGGTCCATTTAGCTATTGTGCCTGATAAGTAGACACTGATAGATGCATATCTGTAAATTTGACTATCATCACATCTTGGGGGAGCAAAGGCTGAGTTATTTATGTGCGGAGAGATACGGTACTTCATTTTCTCTGTCCCATATTTGTTGCTACATATTGCTTTCCTCTTCCTGTATATGGAAGCTATGTCAAGATACCTTGTTGAGATGGGGCATTCTATCTGCCAACAGTATTCTGACTGCAGTTGCACCATCACTTTCTATCAGGGCCAGATTTAGGTTTGATGAGGCCCTAAGCTACTGAAGGTAATGGGGCCCTTCATGTGTCCAGCTATCCTTTGTCAACAACAAATTGTTGCTGTTTTTTGTGTTGAATATATGCTATAAGGTAATTTATGGACCTAATAGGTATCTAAAGCCATTTGCACAAGCAGAATGTAGGCACCCTATATAGAGAAATGAGCAAACCAGTGATATTTTAGGGAGCAGTCTAGCAGGTGGGGCCCATTACTTATATCATAGAGCCTACACAACACAAAACACTGTTGCTGTGTGTAGGTTTTATTTTATTTGTTTTGTATCTTATATTTTGGAAATGTACATCCAGGTTTTTTCTTTTAATTTTTTTTGGGTCTCCCAAGAGAATGGGGCCCTATGCTATAGCTTGCTTAGCTTATACATAAATCCAGCACTGCTTTCTATAGAGGTTTTTTTTAAAAAATAAAATAAAATAACTGCCAATGTTACTGTCAGTCCCTTTCTGAAGAACCCTAGTATGAAATGTTCATTTTGCACTGCCACTGTGCACTTAAAGGTAAAGGTAAAGGTAAAGGGACCCCTGACCATTAGGTCCAGTCATGACCAACTCTGGGGTTGCGGCGCTCATCTCGCTTTAATGGCCAAGGGAGCCGGTGTACAGCTTCCGGGTCATGTGGCCAGCATGACTAAGCCGCTTCTGGTGAACCAGAGCAGCGCACGGAAACGCCATTTACCTTCCCGCTGGAGCGGTACCTATTTATCTACTTGCACTTGCACGATGTGCTTTCGAACTGCTAGGTTGGCAGGAGCAGGGACCAAGCAACAGGAGTTCACCCTGTCGTAAGGATTCGAACCGCCGACCTTCTGATCGGCAAGTCCTAGGCTGTGTGGTTTAACCCACAGTGCCACCTGCTTACTAGCTGTTGAATAAGGATGAAGTTCTGGCAACCCTGAATCTCCCTTGTGCTTGGGTATGAATCTGGTGCCCACCCCCCAGCATGAAATATAATGTCCTCACCATTTCAAATGTAATAAAAGTTTCTTCAGAGCATGTTGGGTTATATGGACAAAGACTACGGGTATCTGACAAAGTACACGGTAGCTTAAAATGCCATTAATAATTATGCTATTGTTACTATATTTATTTTTTATTACCACTGCTACAGTTTAGCTATACATTGCATTTCAGCCCAAAGGCCCCGATACTCAACTTTTTAAAACAAAACATAAAAATAGATCACAATAAAACGCCACAGATCAATCAGCAATCAAAAAACTGCAAGACAGCACAATCACAGCATTGGAAGGCAGTGAAAAATATCCCTAAACTAGAGGATTAAAGGGTACTCTCGTAAACCCTGCCCATCCTGCCCACAACCTCACAAGGCATAGTCTTGAAGTACCACCTTTTCAAGAAGTTAAATGGCATTACATTAACCCTAAGTATTACATTTGATAGAGGGCATATAGCTTTCCTAATAGGCACAACCAGATTTTGTAAGGAAAATGTTTGTATGTGTATAACATACTTCTGCTATTGGGCTTCTGCTGGTTCACCTGTAAGTAACATGGGAGTTTTACTGATGACCCAACACTGCTTTAATTAGATGTTTAAATAATGAAGGCAACTTAATTAAACTGCTGTGGTTAGCAACTGGAATAGATACGGCTGTGGTTCCCGGGAGAAGAATACACTTTCACTGTACTCACCACAATATTTCCAGTGAATTGAATTCTTACCATCATGCTTAGTCACAGTGTTCAAAGGAGATGCTGAACCTGCTAAACAAATGACATTTTTCTATCATTGATGGGAGTCTTTGACAAAAGGGCAGAGGGAGGGAGAATGGATTTGGAGCATTTGCCACCATCTACAGTTTTGTTATGGGATGCAGGTGGCGCTGTGGGTTAAACCACAGAGCCTAGAACTTGCTTATCAGAAGGTCGGCGGTTTGAATCCCCGCAACGGGGTGAGCTCCCGTTGCTCGGTCCCAGCTCCTGCCCACCTAGCAGTTCGAAAGCACATCAGAGTTCAAGTAGATAAATAGGTACCGCTTCGGCAGGAAGGTAAACGGCGTTTCCGTGCGCTGCTCTGGTTCGCCAGAAGCGGCTTAGTCATGCTGGCTCCTTCGGCCAGTAAAGCAAGATGAGCGCTGCAACCCCAGAGTCGGCCATGACTAGACCTAATGGTCAGGGGTCCCTTTACCTCTACAGTTTTGTTGGACGGCAGTGGGCGTACTGGAACTGCAAGACTGCGCTTCCAAAGTGAGTTTGGCTTGGCAGTTTCCTATGAAACCACTATGCTGTTTCTGTTGTGCACTGAATATGGTGATCTTATGCTAACAATATTTTTGAGCTTGTCACCAATCAGCTTGCTTTTTTTTATTTCCCCCCCTCCCTGCCTAGGTGGTGTCTGCATTGCTCAGTCTCTAAAAATCCCCCGTGAGCCAAGACCAGGAGAATTTGACAAGATCATCAAACGCTTGATGGAGACTCCAAATGCTCGTGCGGTGATCATGTTTGCAAATGAGGATGATATCAGGTGCTTACTTCTTTCTCTATTTCTGTCTTGCACAGGATGGGCAACTTGCTGCTGAAAGTCATATTTTTAGTCACACATGCTGCTTGCCTTAAATGGCTTGAGGCTTGACATCAAGACAGATATGCTTGCAACCTTCAGATCTGTGGGGAGAGGGATGTTGCAATTTTATAGTGCATTGTGGACCCCTGCGTTACTAACAACTTCAGGTTGACAAGAATGACAAATTGGTAGTTCCTAACATATAGAATTAGTCAAAATATATAACTGAAATTGTCCAGTAGCACCTTAGAGACCAACTAAGTTTGTTCTGGGTATAAGCTTTTGTGTGCATGCACACTTCAGATATAGATGAGCTTTCCTTTGATTACCGTATTTTTTGCTCTATAAGGCACACCAGACCACAAGGCGCACCTAGTTTTTGGAGGAGGAAAACAAGAAAAAAAATATTCTGAATCTCAGAAGCCAGAATAGCAAGAGGGATCGCTGTGCAGTGAAAGCAGCAATCCCTCTTGCTGTTCTGGCTTCTGGGATAGCTGCGCAGCCTGCATTCACTTCATAAGATGCACACACATTTCCCCTTACTTTTTAGGAGGGAAAAAGTGAGTCTTATAGAGCAAAAAATATGGTAACTTGGACATTAGTCAAGTGTGTATGTGTGTGTGTTTGTGTGTGTGTGTGTGTGTTTTGGAGGGTAGCAAAATCAGAAAAAAACATGGACCAGTTTTCTGAGCCAGTTTAATAACTTGGAAAAAATGGATCCATGATGTTGCTATTTCCTAAAATCACCCCCACCAATCTCCAGCCATCCAAATACTGTGCATTCATTTGGCTTGCATTCAAGCAGGGGTGAAAACGATGTGAACAGCAGCAGCAGAGCTTGAGGAGGAGAAAGACATGTGTGCCTCTTTCCTCCCTTTCTCTTTGTCTCAGTGACATGCTGGATAATGGTCAAAAAGCCCATGGGAGCATGGAAGAGCTCTTGTGGAGACCAGCTATCACATCAGTGTGACACAGAAAGATGGATGGAAGGGGAAAACCTTCATTCTCTCCACCCCAGGCTGAAAGAAAATTCAAGAGATGGCATGGGTTTTATTGATTTAAATATCATGAAATAGGGGACCTGCTGGTCAAATGGACCAAATTGATCTAATCCAACAAACTGCATTTCAATGGGCAGGCAGGCAAAAACTTTGTCAGACTCTTATAGAGAAATCACTCTCTTCCACACATACCAGATCCATGGCATGTGCTACAGCCTTAAGATGTGGCTCCTCAGCTAAGGATCCAGAAAGAAAAACCCCTTCATTGTCAGATAAACCTTCATTTGGTCTCCACCCAGGCCTAGTTCTTCAGTGTACACCCAAATGTGCATGCCATGTTTCACAGGTTGCCCCAAGCTCTTCAGACATAATGCACCCACAGATGATTGAAGGGTGCCCCAACCCAATAAAATAAAGGACCCCTGGACAGTTAAGTCCAATTAAAGGCGACTATGGGGTTGCACCACTCATTTCACTTTCAGACCGAGGGAGCCGGCGTTTATCCACAGACAGCGTTCCGGGTCATGTGGCCAGCATGACTAAACAGCTTCTTGCACAGTGGAACACCGTGACAGAAACCAGGGCACATGAAAATGCTGTTTACTTTCCAGCCACAGCAGTACCTATTTATCTACTCGCACTGGCGGGCTTCCGAACTGCTAGGTTGGCAGGAGCTGGGATAGAGCAACGGGAGCTCACTTTGTTGTGGGGATTCAAACTGCTAACCTTCTGATTGGCAAGCCCAAGACGCTCAGTGGTTTAGACCACAGCGCCACCCCAACCCAATATTGCCTCAGACAACCTAGAGTTTTTTCTCCTCCTGCTTCCTCACCTGCCCAAACTCAATGCCAAATTGGCAAACAAAGTCACGCCTCTCTCTAAATGCCAATTAAATATTCCCAACAGGGTGGAGTAAGTTAAAAAAGGAGAGATTTTAAAGATGAGTGGCCACCCAAAATTTCTCACTCAACCCTGTGAAACTAGCAGCTAGCCTATATCTTAACCTGCATAAAGGGAGGGCATTTCAAATCTGGAGAGAGTAAGGCAGGCCTAGGCAAACTCGGCCCTCCAGATGTTTTGGGACTACAACTCCCATCATCCCTAGCTAACAGAACCAGTGGTCATTGATAATGGGAATTGTAGTCCCAAAACATCTGGAGGACCGCATTTGCCTATGCCTGGAGTAAGGTTTGTGGGAGGCACCGCCTTAACTACTCATTCCCAAAAATCATTCTATTGGCCAGTTGTGGGCATGTGACCAACTCCCTCCCCACTTCCTTATTGGAGCAGCAGTGATCTCATGGCTCTTTCTCTCAGAAGGGGTGGAAGAAAACACATCCCCACCAAATTGCAGGAGCAACATTGTCTCCCCTACCCACTGCTTCTACTTCTGCTCCTAGCACTGTTGCTCCTAGCACATTGCTTGACAAGTGAGTAAAGCAAAGGGATGAACATGTTTTGGGCATAAGGATTGCAGGGATTGCTTTGGGGTGACAGCAAGTGTTAGCAGGAGTAAACAGGGTGGAAGCCAGGAATTCTACTGCGGCTCAGATTTTTATCCAAGCCAGAGAAGCATATGGAGATTTTGAAAACTCAACTCTCATTTAAAGTGGACTTATATGAGCCTTAAGAGTTTTGTCTCTGATCTGAACTTGGCACCCCAAGTAACCTGGGGTTGTGAAAAAGAAAAGAATATTGAAGAAGCATGAAAGCAAGGTTAAAGGCAAATTTTACCATGTACAGGATTGAATTTTCAGGGGGAATACTTGGTTCTATCAGAAAGAATGCTTGATGAACAGGATAAAAACAACCACTTTTGCAATTGCCTTATGCATAACCATTTTCAGTGTCAATTTTAAAAGAATGACTTCTTCTGTTTACTTACTTGCAGGAGAATATTAGAAGCAGCAAAGAAAACCAATCAAACTGGACATTTTCTTTGGATAGGCTCAGACAGCTGGGGGTCTAAGATTGCACCTGTCTACCAGCAAGAGGAGATTGCAGAAGGCGCAGTCACCATTTTGCCCAAAAGAGCTTCCATCGATGGTAAGGCAATCCCATCAACTCTGGTCTATGGAGTCCCTAAAAGACAATTTAGAGATCTCCTTGAGCTCAGTGCAGCAGGGAGTTAAAACTCCTTTATGGTATACTGATGGTAAGACTGAGAGAGACTTTTACTTACTTGTGTACTGTTTTTCCTTCAGCGGCATTATCCCTTGGTTCCCTTATGTATAATTACTGAGCCAAATAGTTTTTCAGACCAGTAGTGTGAATCAGTCAATGTAGATTTCATTGCACTTCCAATGCAACCTCTGCAAAATACAAAGAAATTTCATTCTACAACTAGCTGGATTTGTAAATTTTGTTTCCCACAGGCTGTATGTGATATATGCCCAGTTTCCCCCCACCATTCACATCGCCTTCTTGCAATGTCAGCCGTAACTCTTTTTGTGCTCTTTCACCACCCTCCAGGCCAATTTCCTTGTGTTATCTGATGAGCCTGTTGCTTATGGCCAGGAAGCAGACTATTTATTTGCAGATTCTAAAATGGTGCTATAATGGGCAGAAGTCCTGTAAACGATCTAAAAGCAAGAGTTGCAAAGAACATATCTTTTAATACCTTTGGAGTAGACAAGGATATTTTCTGTAGGGGAGCCACATGGACTGAAGCTCTTCAAATGGATTTCATATGGGGGCAGATCAAAGTTCTGTCACAGAATAAATGCTTTAGTTGTAAAAGATCCCATGTTTAATCTTGGGCACGTCTAGTTAAGAAAAGGGATTGTGTTGCATGTGATGGAAAGTGTCTCTGGTGAGACCTTGCAGTGGCCCTGTTAGTCAATTTACATCAGGAGTGGCTAATATGTGGCTCTCTAGATGTTGGTGAACTACAGTTCCCATCACTCCAGCCAGTTTATTGCCTCCAGTCTATTACTGCTTCCAGCATCTGTATCCCCTCACCTGATTACAATGATGGGGAGAAATAGAGCTTTGGTGTCATCAGCAAATCAATAACACCGTGCTCCAAACCCCCATTGACCTGCCATAGGCTGAGCAAAAGTCCCCTAATGCTTTTTATAGAACTGGCCTTGGAGGTAGGTATGAAGCTATCATACTCCCTTGTCCGCAACTCCCAAATTCAGTCCAGCAGGACAACATGGTGGAGGGTATGAAAAGCCAATGAGAGATCAAGCGGAATCAAGGTTACACTCTCCCAGTTCTTCTTCCAATAGAGATCATCCATCAGGTTGACTAAGATTGCCTCAATGCAAAAACCAAGCCTGAAGCTAGATTTAAATAGATCTAGGTAAAGGTAAAGGGACCCCTGACCATTAGGTCCAGTTGTGACCGACTCTGGGGTTGTGGTGCTCATCTCGCTTTATTGGCCAAGGGAGCTGGTGTACAGCTTCCAGGTCATGTGGCCAGCATGACAAAGCTGCTTCTGGAAAACCAGAGCAGTGCACGGAAATGCCGTTTACCTTCCCGCTGGAGTGGTACCTATTTATCTACTTGCACTTTGATGTGCTTTCGAACTGCTAGGTTGGCAGGGGCAGGGACCGAGCAACGGGAGCTCATCCCGTCACGGGGATTTGAACCACCGACCTTCTGATCAGCAAGTCCTAGGCTCTGTAGTTTAACCCACAGCACCACCCGCGTCCCTTAAATAGATCTAGGTAACGTGTATTCTCCAAGAATGCATGGAAATCAACAGCCACCACCCTCTTAAGGGCCTTGTCCAAAAAGGTGGCATTTATTACTTTGGTTGGTAACCCTTCCGGAAAGGCATTAAGGCGTAACAACTTATGAATGTTCCCCAGATCAGGGGTGCTGGTTTTTTAAAGAAATCATTCTTATTCTTAATCATAATAACAATGATGATAACAGTAAATATTAAAAAGTTATTATTTATAATACTTATGTTCATGTGCTACATGAATATGCACCACGGAAGCTAAATGCAACTTAGGTTTTTCTGATCTTCACCAGTGCTGACTTTAGGCTAGAATCCTGAGCATACTTACTTAAGGAGTAAGACTCATTTTACTCAGTGGGAATTACTTCTGAAAAAAAACATGTACAGTGGTACCTTGGTTCTCAAACTTAATCCGTTCCGGAAGTCCATTCCAAAACCAAAGTGTTCCAAAACCAAGGCTCGCTTTCCCGTAGAAAGTAATGCAAAACGGGTTAATCCATTCCAGACTTTTAAAAACAACCCCTAAAACAACAATTTAACATCAATTTTACTATCTAACAAGACCATTGATCCATAAAAGGAAAGCAAGAATCAATGTACGGTACTATAAAATAAATAAATAGCTGACAACCGCATCGGAAATTCGGCTTTCTGAAAAACGTTCCAAAACCAGAACACTTCTGGGTTTTCAGTGTTTGAGAACTAAAGCGTTTGAGTACCAAGGCATTTGAGAACCAAGGTACCACTGTGTAGGATTTTCTTTGCCTGACATACAATAGTTTTAGGTATTTATTAAAATATTTTACGTGATATACGTATGTGTGTTTCTATACAATTCAAAGCAAGCATTTCACTTTACATAGTAAGATGTAATTTTAATGCTTGTTTTTTTGTCTGTGTGTGTCTGTTTTCATCATAGGTTTCGATAGATATTTTAGAAGCCGAACTCTAGCAAATAACAGAAGGAATGTGTGGTTTGCAGAATTCTGGGAAGAAAACTTTGGATGCAAGTTGGGTTCTCATGGAAAGAGGAACAGCAATATAAAGAAATGCACAGGTAACTTTATGAATAGTCTTTGCTGCCTCTCTTGAGAGGACTTTGTTAAGAAATTGAAATTTTTTGAGCAGTTGAATAATTCCCCAGGTCAGAACACAACTATTCTTCATCTGAATCATGCAGTCTCACTCATATATTGGTAAGATTTTTTTTAAAGATCCATTGACTGCTAATTAGATTTATAGAAGCAATTTGTGACTGATTTCATCATGTAGGACTATCTTGGAGTTCATTTCCAGTATAGCTCAATCTCAAACTGTTGCCTGTAGTTGGTTATATATTCTTCCTAATTAGTTATATAGGGTAGATGGATTGGATGTGATTGTGGTCAACCAAAATATGTGAGTGAAATATTTTACTAACATTTCAGTCAAATCTTTTTCCTGTGATGATTAAGTACAACCTATGGCCAAAGGTATATTGCCACTTTTCTTTTTGGGCATTTCCTTTTGGGAAATTCTGCAGTGAAATATCTGTCAATACAAATAAAATTTAGCATCTAGGATTTAATATATATATAAGGAATGTACTGATATGCAGGATTCATATGTGAGATTGAATTGCTTTAACTGGAAGTTTAATCAATCAAGTTTTTCTTTGATGATTAATGGGTTTCCAAGTTTAATTATTGATAGTGTTGAAGTTATTTTGTTTTGTTGCTGTGATATGGAGTGAAATAGAAAATATTGAAGATGCTTTGACCTTCTAGAACTAAGTGCTAAATGGTAATATGCATATTTATATTGTCAATTTATTGATTAATAGCTTAAGAAGTATGTGGCTAATCAATAAAAACTTAATCACTTGCCAGTCTTAGTAAACTGTAATGTGTTGGAGTACATTTTCAGTAGATAAAATACTGGAGAACTACACATATTTTCAGCGGAAGATGTAAAGTGAGAGACTAGCAGAAGAGCTAACTAGAATGCATGTTTTCATTTAGAATTATGTACATTTGAGGACTAAGCTAAATATTGGTTTACTTCTAGCTAATCAGTTGTATGCATATCAGTCACACTTCATTGTCTCAAGCATAATATATGATTTCCTTTTGTGAAAAAATTGAACCAGATTGTGTAGGTGGTACAGAAGGTTCAACTCCATTAAGATCAAGTCTGAGTTACTCACCTAACGCTGACCCAAATGACTTACTTTACGCTTTGGTTTAAATTTTTGAGCACAGAAATGCTCTCATTGAAACATCACCTAAAATGTTAATTAAAATTACTCCTTCATGCATATCCTTTTACTGAGAGGGAAGCAGCTTTATCTTTCTGTATGGTTAGCATTTTGTTTTAACTATTCTGCAAACCTAATCAGCCTTTAAATGCCTATAATGACTAACTGCAGCGTTAAAAATAGAGATGGAGACGAGATTCCATGAGCCATCTACAGCAAGTTCAGATTTGCCTCATTTGTGCAGGTCTTGAACAAGCCATAATATTTGTTTCATTGAGAGACATTTATGGTGCTTTATAATAGATATAAAATCTATATTTGATGGATAAGAACTGCTTAATTCAGTTTTCTGTTTTGGGTTCCCCTCTTAGGGATTTTTTTTTTGAGGTTAAAGAATTAGAACGAACTATCTATGCACTGATCAGTCACCTGCAAATGGTTCCTAACATTCGAATAAGCTTCAATGAGAGTTTATATCATAAAACATGGCTTTAAAACATGGTTTTCGTACTTTGAATCCAATCTTATTAACATATAAACATATACCCACACTTCTGAACCTTTATAGCAGGGTCATAAATCTGATAGAAATGAATAAAGGATTTCCCCTGGATCAAAAGCCCTTGAGCTCATGCAAGGGCACCAATTGGATATATCATTTATTTCGAATCTTGGTCTAAGTTGGTAAACCATCGTTCCGGTCAAATTTGATTGTGTGGTTTCAGCCACTTTAGATTATAGCTAAAAGCTTTCTGGTTGGTATTCAGTTTCTCCTCTGAATATTGATAGGCATGTAGAAATGGCCCTGTATTCCAGAGATGTCTCCTTCCTCTCTCTGTCCACATTGCATAAGCCGTCTTCAGTGGCACTCAGATAAAATTCCCTCAGGCAGCTTGAATCCTCAGGAAAACTATGGAAAAGTCACCCAAATTGAAAACCTCACCCTCTTGGTCCTTTGCTGTGGATACAACATTATGAACCTTAGTCTACAGGCTGTTTTGAGACTTTAACCTTTGTATCCCTCTTGTCCCTGAAGAAGTTCATGCAGTGTTCTAAGAGTCAGAATTTTCCATGTAAGGAAAACTAGTGCTCCTGATACCACACCACATAGCAGTGCATGTAGGAATAGGTGAAAGCACCACTTAGCTGCTGCTGCTGCTGCTGCTACTACTGCTGCTGCTTATGATAAGTGGCAGTGAATGCTGGGGGACTATATCCTTGCTGTTGCTGGGGGAACTAGAGAAGTCTTCTAAGGAGCATATTTCTTAAAAGAAGCAATGTAAGGAAGATTTTTCAGCATGACTCCATGGTATGGATGTATGAAGCACATAGAGTGCAAGGTATGGTAGGTACCTATATATAAAAAAGAAAAAAGGTAAACGACCACTGGACAGTTAAGTCCAGTCAAAGGCGACTATGGGTTTGCAGTGATAAGAATAATAATAATAATTTATACCGCGCCCATCTGACTGGGGTTCCCCAGCCACTCTGGGAAGCCTCCAACAAAATATTAAAATACAGTAATGCATCAAACATTAAAAGCTTCCCTAAACAGGGCTGCCTGCAGATGTCTTCTAAAAGTCTGGTAGTTGTTGTTCTCTTTGATATCTTGCTTTCAGGCTGAGGGAGCCGGCGTTTGTCCACAGATAGCTTTCCGGTTCATGTGGCCACCATGACTAAACCGCTTCTGGCACATGATGGAAACCAGAGTGCACAGAAACACTGTTTTCCCTTCCTGCCACAGCGGCACCTATTTATCTACTTGCACTGGTATGCTTTCGAACTGCTAAGTTAGCAGGAGCTGGGACAGAGCAACAGAAGCTCACCCTGCCGTGGGGATTTGAACTGCAGACCTTCCAATTGACAAGCCCAAGAGGCTCAGTGGCTTAGACCACAGCGCCACCTGCGTCCCTATATACCTGTACACAACACTTATGAGATCCATCTTGTGTGGCTAGATTATGTGGATGAACCCCACACTTTCTGAGATATGTACAAATTTGCTCTGCATCGAACGTCATTCTCTACATGCAAAGCGGCAAACTGGACTGAGGGCTGTAAACGATTTCTAATTACCAGCAGTAACTGAATGGAGATGTTCTTTGTGTTTTCTGTGTTTAGCTATCTCAGCTTTTGCTATATTGGACACTGAAGGGTTTCAGGGCAGTAATGGATTGAATTTAAAATTTTAAACAGTTCAGCTGGAATACCATCACTTCCACTGGCCTTGTTATTTGCAGTGCTTTCTAAGGCCCATTTGACTTCACTCTCCAGGATGTCTGGCTCAAGGTCAGCAACCACACTACCTGGGGTGTACGAGACATCCATATCTTTCTGGTATAATTCCTCTGTGTATTCTTGCCACCTCTTCTTGATGTCTTCTGCTTCAGTTAGATCTTTACCACTTTTGTCCTTTATTATGGTAATCTTTGTACGAAATGTTCCTTTCATATTTCCGATTTTCTTGAACAGATCTCTGGTTCTTCCCATTCTGTTGCTTTCCTCTATTTCTTTGCATTGCTCGTTTAAGAAGGCCTTCTTGTCTCTCCTTGCTGTTCTTTGGAAATCTGCATTCAATTTCCTGTATCTTTCACTATCTCCCTTGCATTTTGCTTGCCTTCTCTCCTCCGCTATTTGTAAGGCCTCGTTGGACAGCCACTTTGCTTTCTTGCATTTCTTTTTCATTGGGATGGTTTTAGTTGCTGCCTCCTGTATAATGTTGCGAGCCTCCATCCATAGTTCTTCAGGCACTCTGTCCAGCAAATCTAAATCCTTAAACCTGTTCCTCACTTCCACTGTGTATTCATAAGGGATTTGGTTTAGATTGTATCTTACCTGTCCAGTGGTTTTTCCTACTTTCTTCAGTTTAAGCTTGAATTTTGCTATAAGGAGCTGATGATCTGAGCCACAGTCAGCTCCAGGTCTTGTTTTTGCTGACTGTATAGAGCTTCTCCATCTTTGGCTGCAGAGAATATAATCAATCTGATTTCGATGTTGCCCATCTGGGGATGTCCATGTGTAGAGTCGTCTCTTGTGTTGTTGGAAAAGCGTGTTTGTGATGACCAGCTTGTTCTCTTGACAGAACTCTATTAGCCTTTGCCCTGCTTCGTTTTGATCTCCAAGGCCAAACTTGCCAGTTGTTCCTTTTATCTCTTGATTCCCTACTTTAGCATTCCAATCCCCTATAATGAGCAGAACATCCTTCTTTGGTGTCACTTCGATAAGGTTTTGTAAGTCTTCATAGAACTGGTCAATTTCAGTTTCTTCAGCACCAGTAGTTGGTGCATAAACTTGTTTAAAATTTTAAAAGATGATGCTGTTAAGGTGCTACACTCAATATGCCAGCAAGTTTGGAAAACTCAGCAGTGGCCAGAGGATTGGAGAAGATCAGTCTACATTCCAATCCCAAAGAAAGGCAGTGCCAAAGAATGCTCCAACTACCGCACAATTTCACTCATTTCACATGCTAGCAAGGTTATGCTTAAAATTCTACAAGGAAGGCTCAAGCAATATGTGGACCGAGAACTCCCAGAAGTGCAAGCTGGATTTAGAAGAGGCAGAGGAACCAGAGACCAAATTGCAAACATGCGCTGGATTATGGAGAAAGCCAGAGAGTTCCAGAAAGACATCTACTTCTGCTTCATTGACTATGCAAAAGCCTTTGACTGTGTTGACCACAGCAAACTATGGCAAGTTCTTAAAGAAATGGGAGTGCCTGATCACCTCATCTGTCTCCTGCGAAATCTCTATGTGGGACAAGAAGCTACAGTTAGAACTGGATATGGAACAACTGATTGGTTCCAAATTGGGAAAGGAGTACGGCAAGGCTGTATATTGTCTCCCTGCTTATTTAACTTATATGCAGAATTCATCATGCGAAAGGCTGGGCTGGATGAATCCCAAGCCGGAATTAAGATTGCCGGAAGAAATATCAACAACCTCAGATATGCAGATGACACAACCTTGATGGCAGAAAGTGAAGAGGAATTAAAGAACCTTTTAATGAGGGTGAAAGAGGAGAGCGCAAAATATGGTCTGAAGCTCAACATCAAAAAAACGAAGATCATGGCCACTGGGCCCATCACCTCCTGGCAAATAGATGGGGAAGAAATGGAGGCAGTGAGAGATTTTACTTTCTTGGGCTCCATGATCAGTGCAGATGGTGACAGCAGTCACGAAATTAAAAGACGCCTGCTCCTTGGGAGAAAGGCGATGGCAAACCTAGACAACATCTTAAAAAGCAGAGACATCACCTTGCCAACAAAGGTCCGTATAGTAAAAGCCATGGTTTTCCCAGTAGTGATGTATGGAAGTGAGAGCTGGACCATAAAGAAGGCTGATCGCCGAAGAATTGATGCTTTTGAATTATGGTGCTGGAGGAGACTCTTGAGAGTCCCATGGACTGCAAGAAGATCAAACCTCTCCATTCTGAAGGAAATCAGCCCTGAGTGCTCACTGGAAGGACAGATCGTGAAGCTGAGGCTCCAATACTTTGGCCACCTCATGAGAAGAGAGGACTCCCTGGAAAAGACCCTGATGTTGGGAAAGATGGAGGGCACAAGGAGAAGGGGACGACAGAGAATGAGATGGTTGGATGGTGTTCTTGAAGCTACTAGCATGAGTTTGATCAAACTGCGGGAGGCAGTGGAGGACAGAAGTGCCTGGCGTGCTCTGGTCCATGGGGTCACGAAGAGTCGGACACGACTAAACGACTAAACAACAAATGGATTGAATTAATCTTCCCTGCCTTATTCTTATCTTGGCATCATCTCAGAATATTTATAACTTGTGTTTGATAAACTCAGCTAAAGCAAGGAGGTCCACACTGCTGGATGTAACATTAAATCAACCCACTGTCATCAAAGCATTTTCTTAAGTAATATATAGGGGGGGGGGGGTGTCTAGAACACTTAACTCTGCCTTTTAGACCACTGATCATATCTCAGGAGGCGATAGTAGAAAAAGAGCCACATGCATTTACTGTGTGATAGTTTAGATCGTCATTTTCCCCCAAGCACCCAGATCTTGACTGGTTTGCAGGTTGTAGACACTTAAGTCCAAGGGGGTGGTGGGCAGGCATTAGAGGGAGAAACTGGTGTGTCCATCGGCAACAGAAGTTACAAGGCAGGCAGCAGATTTGTATTAGCAGAGGCATAGAACCCAAATCCTGGACCATAAAGAAGGCTGATCGCCAAAGAATTTATGCTTTTGAATTATGGTGCTGGAGGAGACACTTGAGAATCCCATGGACTGCAAGAAGATCAAACCTCTCCATTCTTAAGGAAATCAGCCCTGAGTGCTCACTGGAAGGACAGATCCTGAAGCTGAGGCTCCAGTACTTTGGCCACCTCATGAGAAGAGAAGACTCCCTGGGAAAGACCCTGATGTTGGGAAAGATGGAGGGCACAAGGAGAAGGGGACGACAGAGGACGAGATGGTTGGATAGTGTTCTCGAAGCTACCAGCATGAGTTTGACCAAACTGCGGGAGGCAGTGGAAGACAGGAGTGCCTGGCATGCTCTGGTCCATGGAGTCATGAAGAGTCAGACAAGACTAAACGTCTAAACAACAACAAAGCACCAAAATCACAAGTAATAAGCCCCATTCAGGTCTTATGTTAAAACTCTAGCACTCTTATCATTACAAAATGACTTATGTGATGTATAGTCTCTTCTGCATTTAATTTCACGCCGGAATAGTTGCTTAAACGATGGTGACATGGCAGACAAAGAAAGTAAAGACATCCCCCATACCTTTGTGATGATTTTGCTGTCTATTGATGGTGTATTTTGCTGCTGGAGCTTTTGCCGCTGCTTGTTTTATAGGATATAATGTGGATTTTATTATAATACATTGTTCTTTTTTATTTTATGCCATGCTTTATGTTTTTAAATTTGGTAAGTCGCTTGGAGACTCCTTGTGTGCCAACGGAGCCATTAATACAGCTGCTGCAAATATAATGCAGAGGGGACGTCATGGGGTTGTGCCAAAGGAAGTAGTCATGGTACTGAATTTTTAGAAGGTGGTGATACATAACTAGATGTAACTAGATGTATGTAACTAGATCATCCTATTTTGAATAGCCACTCATTCCCTCATTCCTCCCCCCCCAAAAAAAACACACACAACTTATCCAATGGTGACAGGACCACATAAGTATCCCCCCCTAAAGATGGCTTTGGTTTTTTAAAATTAAAGTATTTAAATAAATAAATTTAAATAAAGTTGGAAACTGTAAGCCTTAGCAGAGCTAATCACCTGTTCGTTCACACTCTGCTTCCTGTTCTACCTACCACTTTGGAGGCAAAGTCACATGCAAGTCACCGATGCTTGCAAAGCTTTTCTGAATAATAATAATAATAATAACAACAACAACAACAACAACAACAACAATAATAATAATAATAATAATAATAATTTATTAATTTATTATTTATACCTTGTCCATCTGACTGGGTTGCCCCAGTCACCCTGTGTAACTTCCAACATACAATAAAACATTAGCAATAAAAAGATTCCCTATACAGGGCTGCTTTCAGTTGTCGTCTAAAGGTTATGTAGTTACTCATCTCCTTGACATCTGATGGGAGGGCGTTCCACAGAGTGGGTGCCACTACCAAGAAGGCCCTCTGTTTTCCCATTTTGGTGAGAAAACCCACAATTCTGTTTTGGGAAAGCATACTCGGTTCCTATGAAGTAGACATTCAAGCTAAGACAAAACACAACTTCCGTGTCGCCCATCTTCTTCTTCTTCTTTTGGTTGCTTCTTCTAATAAGAAAAATGCAATGAGAAGAAAGCAAAACATTTCAATTAACTATGTTGTATTTGTTCTATTTGTATTCACCACGGGGAATCTAAGCCTCTGATTCTGTCAGCAAACCCATCCCTTTTAGATTTGTAGCTTTCCCCCACCACCATGTGATGAGTCATGCCTCAGTTCATGGGTGCTAGGAAGGCAGTTTATCTTCCCAGCTTAACAGTAATGCACTTACTCTGACAGAAGCTGCAGCCTGAATCCTATCAACCCCAGATCTATACGCTCACTTACAAAAGCAAAAGACACTTACTTTTGAAGTTGTTTGGAGCACTGTGAGTAAAGTCTAATTATACTGAGGTGGGAAACCTGTGTCTGTGCATACTGTTCCAGGTTCAGATGTCTGAATGCTGCTCCAGGCCAAAAGCCATAGGCATCAGGGGCCAAGTCTTCTTCCTGGCAAGTTTTCTATGCTTAGGGTCTTTGTGGGTGGTTGCGAAGGCGGGGACAGTAGTCTGTCAAGCACAGTATGAAAATACAACACCTCAAGCGCAGGTGTCAAGGAGCTGTCAAGTGAGCCAGATCAACCACAGAGCAGGCACACGTGCAGGAGGCATGGAAGGCATTTAGCTCTTTATTAACGGAAAATAACAACACTGCAAAGTCCTCTGCTCAGAATCCGTCTGAGACATTGCTGAGACTGACTACTAGCTCTGTCCTTTTCCCTTTAGCCTTCATTCTGGATCCCTCCCAAGCAGACGAAGTCTGCGTCCAGGGGATGAGCTCCTCCTCTGGGCCTATCTGGTCTGATGCTCAGCAATGTGCAGGACTGTCTTCGAGTGGGGTGTCGGGGGGTGGGGTGGTAAGCCAGCAGCACTGGGACTGTATTCCTGCTGGATAGCAGGGCCAGTCTCTGACTCCTTTCTGTGAGTCTGCACTCACACTGGGACTCTCAGCCTCTAACCCTGTCCTGGAAGACCCTCCTTCTCCTGACCCCTCTTGATCACTCAAACGCCTTGTTTCTAGTGATTCCCAACTCATCACTTCCACAAACTACTCTTCGGTGTCCCAGCACCAGGATTCGGGATCTAAGTCGTCATCTTCTGTGCCCTCCCTGGGCAGTTCTTGGGCAGGAGGCATCTACCATCCTATCTCATTCAGCCAGTCCCTGGCAACAAGTTTGCCACAGTTTTGGGATATAAACAATGGGTACTTTACTATGGGACGCGGGTGGCGCTGTTGGTTAAACCACAGTGCCACTTGGGTTTGCCAATCGAAAGGTTGGTGGTTTGAATCCCCATGACGGGGTGAGCTTCCATTGTTCGGTCCCAGCTCCTGCCAACCTAGCAGTTTGAAAGCACACCAGTTCAAGTAGATAAATAGATACCACTCCGGCAGGAAGGTAAACAGTGTTTCTGTGTGCTGCTCTGGTTTTGCCAGAAGCGGCTTAGTCATGCTGGCCACATGACTCAGAAAAACTGTCTGCGGAAGCGGACAAATGCTGGCTCCCTCGGCCAATAAAGCGAGTTGAGTGCCGCAACCCCAGAGTCATTAACAACCGGACTTAATTGTCAGGGGTCCCTTTACCTTTGCTTTACTATAGCTCAGTTCCAAATCATATGCATTAGGCCCTATTCAACCAACCTTCCTAACCATTTGGAAAAGTTAAAATGGGTCTGTCACTTTCCACCTCTGGGACAGGCACCTATGCTAAGATGGTAGTCATCCAAAAGTTTTGGGGTGGGGCTTCCCCCTCTATTGCCACTGGACCTCTTGGCATTGCCATCTTGCCTTGAAGCCAACCAACAGTAAGGGCATTGGGATATGATACATGAACAGGCACCAAAATCATGTAAGCCAATTGAGAACTTTTCCTCCCTAAAAAAAGAGCTACCTTTACTTTGATAATTTACAGAGGAAGCTCTTAATTAGTGGCCTAAATTAGATTCCATTGGAGGGAATTCACACATCATTAACTCAGACATCACACCATATTATACTTACGCTTCCTTAACCATAGTTTTTGAGCTATCTGTATGGAGCCAGTATATCATCAGAATGCACTATATAACCTATTCCTATATACAAGAACTTAATAAAACAAACTTAGTTCCAGTGACATCACTGATTAGTTATGAATAAAACTAATTAATTAACTCTTGTCAAATGTTCTGAAAAAACCATGATGTATATAGTCAGATTTGTCACTGCTGTCTGTATGTATGATATGCCCTAGAAAAAGGCAGATTTGTCTCTTCAGTTCCGCTTCATTATTATAAAGAAAGCTAGTTTTACTCGCATCACATTTAAGTTACAGATTCGATTATGCAATAAATATGAGAGATATATCCCAGCAGCTTCCACTTTATAGTCTCCACTTTATAAATTTGTATATGATTTGCAAGATGTCAGTGTGTCCCCCAAATAAGCTGATTTAAGGGCAAGAAAATGACAAAAAAATAACAACAGGGAATGATGATTTGAGTTTCATTGCAGATCATTTTCTCTGACCTTAATAAAACATGGCTGTCCTTAATAATATTTACATTTTGCTAGGGATGTGTCTGCTGATTTAATTACGCTATAGATTTACTTTTAAAATTGACAAAAAGAAATGCTGCAGATATCTCAGTACAACTGATTACATGCTGGCTGAGTTCCCAAGAGACAGTAGGAAAGATACTGAGTTTGTAAAGCCTTAAATTTAGGTCCCAATATCCTTACAACTTAAGATATTTCCCCCTTTTTTTGCCCTGTGGAATGGATAAGAATCTGACCCATGTCCCACTGACCCATATCCAAGCACAGCCAAGGGACAAACAAAGCAGCATTGAAAATAATTGTAGTGAGATTTATTGAGAGAAAAGTGGAAGTTATCCAGGGCCCATACAGGAAGTGTTGGTTAAACTCTGTCATATCTTATATACCAGCCTTCCCCAACATGGTGCCCTCCCCAGTGCCTTGGACTATAACTATCATCCCTTTCAAGCATGGCCAAAGGTAAGGCATGATGGGAGTCCCAAACACCTGGAGGGTATCAAGTTGAGGGGGCTGCTACTTACTATATATTAATGCCAAACAACAATGTCAATACTGTGGCGATCACACAGGGTCCCCGGTCGTTTCACCGTCTATTGATCCCTGTGCCACCGCTTTATTTCTCGCTGCCAGCACTCAGGCCCTACCTGGTACAATACTGAGTCCAGTCAGGTTTAAATTGGAACATAAACTTCTGTTTATTTATTGCAGTTTAACAAGCGTGTGGTTTCATAAACAGTATCGGTCAATTACAATCATAGGGTGCCTATCCAGACCTATAACTTCTGCTACCTGCTTTCACTCACTAAACCAACTTTCAGATATTTACTTCCTAGCTCCTAACTGTTCCTGACTCAACTTATTTCACTACACTAACTCAACTACCCACAAACTCTATCCCAATTCACTCCCACTCCAACCAACCACCCAACTCCCAACGAACTCCCCTTTCGCCCCTCCCAGAGCTGGTTTTATAGTCTCTCTGACTCCTGGGTTCTGATTGGGTAACATGTTTAACTATTTCACCTCCAGCACTCTCATATGTTAACATCACAAATACCAGGAAAGATCCTAGAACAGATAATTAAACAGTGGGTCTGTAGGCACTTAGAAAAGAATACTGTGATTACTAAGACCCAGCATGGGCTTCTCAAAAATAATTCATGCCTAATGAATCTTGTCTCTTTTTTTGATAGAGTTACAAGCATGGTAGATCAGGGGAATGCTGTGGATGTAGCGTATCTTGGTTTCAGTAAGGATTTTGACCAAAGTCCCTCATGATTTTCTTGCGGAGAAGTTGGTAAAATATGGGCTGGATGAGGGAACTGTTAGCTGGGTTTGTAGCTGATTGATCAACCCAACCCAAAGAGTGCTCAGCAGTGGCGTAGCGTGGGGGGTGCAGGGGGGGTCGGCCGCACCGGGCGCAACATCTGGGGGTTAGGGGGCGCAAATCCACGGGTTAGGGGGCGCAAATCCACAGGTTAGGGGGCGCAAATTACTTGCCTTGCCCCGGGTGCTGACAACCCACGCTACGCCACTGGTGCTCAGTAATGGTTCCTCACCATCCTGGAAAAAAGTGACAAGTGGGGTGCTGCAAGTTTCTGTCTTGGACCCATTGCTGTTTAATGTTTTTTTATAAATGACTCAGTTAAAGGAATTGAGGGGGTGCTCATCACATTTTCAGATGACACCAAACTGAGAGGGGTACCTAATGCTGTAGAAGACAGAATCTAGATTCAAGAGATAATTAACAGATTGAAGAACTGGGCCAAAATTAACAAAATTAATTTCAATAGGGACAAATATAAGGTTCTGCACTTAGGCAGGAAGAAACACCTGCACAAATATAAGATAGGGGACACCTGGATTGCCAGTTGTTGTTGTTTAGTCGTTTAGTCGTGTCCGACTCTTCGTGACCCCATGGACCACAGAATGCCAAGCACTCCTGTCTTCCACTGCCTCCCGTAGTTTGGTCAAACTCATGCTGGTAGCTTCGAGAACACTGTCCAACCGTCTCGTCCTCTGTCACCCCCTTCTCCTTCTTCTCTTTCCCAACATCAGGGTCTTTTCCAGGGAGTCTTCTTTTCTCATGAGCTGGCCAAAGTATTGGAGTCTCAGCTTCAGGATCTGTGCTTCCAGTGAGCACTCAGGGCTGATTTCCTTAAGAATGGATAGGTTTGATCTTCTTGCAGTCCATGGGACTCTCAAGAGTCTCCTCCAGCACCATAATTCAAAAGCATCAATTCTTCGGCGATTAGTCTTCTTTATGATCCAGCTCTCACTGCCAGTAATACATGTGAAAAGGATCTAGGGGTCTTAGTAGACTGCAAGTTTAACATGAGTCAACTGAGAGGTGCAGCAGCAGCAGCAGCAAAAAACCTATCCTGTTCTCGACTGCATCAACAGAAGAAAACTAGATGCATGCTGGTATCCGGATTCTGTGCAGTTTGAAGTTCTTGTTTGGTAGACCAGTCAGTCATGTGAATTCTCACCTTCAATCTGAAGTAGTTCAACTGAGACAAAGGTGTTAGCATCACAGTGAGAACTGGGGCTTTGGTGAGAACAACTATGCTTAGGATAAAGAATCACCATCTGAATGGTTATATATGTCTAAGTATACCTGGTACAAACAATACTGTGGTACCTTGGGTTACATATGCTTCAGGTAACATACGCTTCAGGTTACAGACTCTGCCAACCCAGAAATAGTTGGGAGCTGCCCAGAGTGGCTGAGGAAATCCAGCCAGATGGGTGGGCTTTAAGTAATAAAATATGATGATAATGTTGATGTTGAGGATGGAGATGATGATGATGATGATGATGATGATGATGATGTGTAAATCCAAGCTTCAGTCCTTGCACTGTATATGACACAATATACGCAGTACAGTGGTACCTCGGGTTACATATGTTTCAGGTTACATACGTTTCAGGTTACAGACTCCGCTAACCCAGAAATATTACCTCAGCTTAAGAACTTTGCTTCAGGATGAGAACAGAAATCATGCTCCTGCGGCGCGGCGGCAGCAGGAGGCCCCATTGGCTAAAGTGGTACTTCAGGTTAAGAACAGTTTCAGGTTAAGAACAGACATCTGGAACGAATTAAGTACTTAACCTGAGGTACCACTGTACTTGTTTTTACCCCCCTCCTTTATACAGTGGTACCTCAGGTTAAGAACTTAATTCATTCTGGAGGTCCGTTCTTAACCTGAAACTGTTCTTAACCTGAGGTACCGCTTTAGCTAATGGGGCCTCCCGCCAGCGGCGTAACGTGGGTTGTCAGCACCCGGGGCAAGGCAAGTAATTTGCGCCCCCTAACCCCTAACCTGCCGCCGCTGCCAGCTTCTTCTTGCTGCTGCCTGGTCTGGTCTGGTGTGGTTCTCTCCCGTGCTCAGCGCTGCGCTGGGCGGCCGCTGCACTGTCCCTCCCCCAGATAGTCCCTCACTCTCTCTCTGCACCGCACGCCTGGCACCCACCCCCTCCACAGTGGGCGGCGACCCAGCGGCTCGGATCGGATTCACACAGCCAGCACCGCAGTGAGAGAGAGTGAGTGAGCCAGGTAGGGGCAGAGAGCTGCGAGTGCGAGCGCCCCCCACAGATGTTGCGCCCGGTGCAGCCGGCCCCCCCTGCACCCCCCACGCTACGCCACTGCCTCCCGCTGCTGCCACGCTGCCACCGCACAATTTCTGTTCTCATCCTGAAGCAAAGTTCTTAACCCAAGGTTCTATTTCTGGGTTAGCATTCCCAGCACTAGGAAAATGCTAGGAAACAAAGAAAAGAAAAAACCAGTGCGGTTTTGAAATCAGTGGTTAAAACTATTGGAGTTTTGAAAAGTTCATTCCACTATCTTCATTCAAAATTGTGTCTTAAACATAGACCAAAACCTTCTCCTTAAGATCTGATTAAGATCAGAACACCTTTGAAAGGTCCAACGTTCTATCGTGATTCAAAATGGCTTTCAATCATAACCAAACATAGATGAAAACCTGCTATTTTATATTGGGAACAATTATGTACACAAAATGTGGTTATGATATTTGAAGAGGTGTTCAAATGCATAGAGAACAGGTAACTTTCCAAAATATATAGTTGTTCTGTGGCTGCAACTTTGCATTTGATAACTTCTACTGAGCCACAGGCGGTTGCTTCTAAATAACTTTGTACAAGACTGCAGCCTGTTTCAAGATATCTTGTTCAGATTCAGTACCCTAAACATTAATGCTTGATAGATGTGACCTTTCCCACTTCCAATATTAGTCAAGGCAGGAGGGCACATTAATGGTTATTAGACAGATTGGTTTATTTATTTATTTCAGTGATGAAATAATCCCGGGAGGTAAACAAAATCATATTTTTTGGTGGGAGGGGGCATTATTTGGTACACCTGTATAATAGATGTATCCTGCCACAGAAACAAGAATTGCTGCTGTTTGAACCTCAGATGTTTTGTGTTGAGCAAAAAAGCAATTTGGTTCACTGCATGAAAAATGTGTGCTTTCTCTGTTAGTGGTGCTAGTAGAGTTTTGCTACTGCAGTTGTTGTTTCCAAGTCCAGGCAGCTAAAAACCCACCTGAGCCTTGCCCTCAAACTGCTGTTGTTTCACAATATGGAAGGGGCACACTCATTTTTGATATACAATATAAATGTGAATAAATCATGTTTCCATAGGCTTCTACTTGTTCATTCAAGGTTGTGTGGTTCTCTTTAGGATAAACTTCCTCACTGTATGGATGACCAAGCCATTGCTTGTTTTTAATTGCTTGTTCAGCTTAAAGAATACAAGGGTTTATTCTGGGTTGCTCAACTATCTATCATCTATCTATCATCTATCTATCTATCTATCTATCTATCTATCTATCTATCTATCTATCTCCATCTGTTTATCTACCATCTATTGTTAAGGAATGAAGGGGATTGTTTTGGATGATGCTTTGCGACCCTTTCAGTAGATTTTGTATCTCTAAGACTGGTGTTTGTAGTAAAAACTAACTGCTGAAAAAGTCAAGACTGTCTCTTTGTTAGCCAGCTTGTCAAGCACTGTTGTTGTTTTCTACATATCTAACGAGTTGACTTTGTTGCCATGGAAACAATTGGCTAGAGATGCTTTCAGTAGGCTTCCCCCCACCTGCATCACCTGGATGGATGCCACATCCTCCTAGAGATAGGAGGAAAAATAGGTCAGAACCTAGTCTGAGAAGGCTGGAGCTGGGAAGACCACAACATGACTTACTGTTCTGAAACCATACCTATAGCTTTGGTGGACTTTCCAGAAAAATTGATGGTCAAACAAGGTCTGTTGGAGTCTTAATGCTGTGAGCCCTTCCATCTTATTCTTGTATTTTCTTGTAAACCATTTAGAGGTTTTACTGCAATCAAATGATATACAAATACAAAGCTTGGTATAGCTCAGTCCGTAGAGCATGAGACTCTTAATATCAGGGTTGTGGGTTCAAGCCCCACATTGGCCAAAAGATTCCTGCATTGCAGAGGGTTAGACTAGATTATCCTTGTGGTCTATTCCAGCTCTATGATTCTATTATTATTCTCCGGTTGTATATGTTTGTGCGTGTCTATATTTCTATAGATCACTGCTGTTTATCAATACGACGTGTGATCCAAAAGCTGTTCAGCTTGCAATGTCTTGACATTTACTGCTGTTTTCCTCATGGCGTGGGAAACTTACCAATTCTGTTGCATTTTAGAATACAAGATAGATTACAAACCGCCTCACTGTGGCCGTACTCACAATAGTCCAGCGAAGTTTGCTATTTTGCAGATAGAAAAACCAGCATTGAGGGATATTCTCCTGCTCGTGGGTTCATGACTGAGAAGAATGGTTCAGGCTCAAGTCCAACACTATTTTTGGATCATACGCTGGCATTGAGCATTTGCCACGTAACTATGATGCTGGAGCTTCATTACATCCTCCTAAAGCACTTTAGCATTATCACCTGAAGAGGGAACCCAGGTAAAACAGCCCTTAGAGCTGTGCAACTCCTCTGGCTTGCTTTTTGTGTGTGCATTTACAGTGAAAATCTCCAGAAAGGTGCCTGTGGAAATGCTGAGGGTGGCAGGAGAGGATATATTGATTATTAATATCCTTCCTAATTTGTGCTAGCAAGTTTCTTTATACAGCAGAGTGCATTCCCCTTCTTACACAGCAGAAAGCTGGCTGCAGACTCGTGTGAGCCTCTTCAGACAATAAACAATTCAATCTGGCTTGCCCAAATTGAGATATGTTCTATTATTCCTGGGAAGACCCCTTTGATCTCTCCTAAAAGAATACAGTGGTACCTCAGGTTGCAGATGCTTCAGGTTACACACTCTGCTAATGTAGAAATAGTACCTCGGGTTAAGAACTTTGCCTCAGGATGAGAACAGAAATTGTGCGGCAGCGGCGGGAGGCCCCATTAGCTAAAGTGGTACCTCAGGTTAAGAACCATTTCAGGTTAAGAACAGACCTCCAGAACGTATTAAGTTCTTAATCAGAGGTACCACTGTAAAGACATCACAGTCTTATTCATATGTAACAAAAAGTAGTTTTACTCATGATCAGGCAGAGCACAGTGTGATCCCTGAAGGCAGGCTTTAGGCTTAAAGTTACAGACATGTACAAACAGGTTATGGGAGATAACCTGGGGAGACTGATGCTTAGCAGCCAGCAGTACAGTCTGGGTGGATCAGGAAGTTCACAAGACGAAAAAGAAGATCAAAGAGAGGGAGGTGGCTGCGTGACTCAGTGGCGTAGCGTGGGTTGTCAGCACCCGGGGCAAGGCAAGTAATTTGCGCCCCCTAACCCGTGGATTTGCGCCCCCTAACCCTAACCCCCAGATGTTGCGCCCGGCCCCCCCTGCACCCCCCACGCTACGCCACTGCTAAGGGGACAAGGAACACGCGTGGGGTGGGTGGAGAAGGATGTGGCTAATAATGCAGGAGAGGGGTCTAAGGGAACAAGGAACACGCGTGGGGTGGGTGGAGAAGGATGTGGCTAATAAGGGGAAAAGGAGCTCGCATGGGGTGGGTGGAGAAGGAGCTTTTCGGAGAGCTGAGCGGGGAGGGGGGAGGGAAAGAGCACTGTTGCTTTAAAGGAGCCAACCGGACAGCAGCCACTTACAGCAGTGTAAGCAGCTCCTTTCCTCTCCCGCTTTGCTCCTTCTCTCCCTCTTTGCTGCTTTACACAGCTAATGGCAAATCCCCTGCAACCCAAGTCCTGCTCAGCGGATCAGCTGAGACGCTGGGAGAATTGTAATTTCCCCCTCTCCCTCATCCCGTGCCCTCCTGTCCCCAGCAGCCTTTTAAAAAACTTTTTTACTGATTTTCACTGCGCTCGTGGCTCAGAGCCCTCCTGTGCCCTGCCGTCCCTCTGCAGCCTCATTGCTCCCGTTTAGAGAGTGCATGGACCTTTGCTAGCTGAGGCTGCAGCAGCTGTTGCTGGCTACGCAGCGCTTTTTCCGGCTCGCTATGGCTCCAGTCTGTCCCTCCTCGCGTGTAAGCGGCTGCTGCCCGCTTTGCTGGCATGGCTCTCCTTCCCTCCCTCCTCCTCAGCTCCTCCCCCTCCTCCTGGCTGTAAAGCAAGCATGAGTGCATTCGCTCTGTAACACGCACAGGCATTTTCCCTTCCTTTCTAGGAGCAAAAAAGTGTGTGTTTTGGAGGGGAAATTACGGTAATTCCCAGCAAGCAATTAGCAGGCTCGCTCCACCTCCTCCTCCTCCCGGCTTTGCTGCTGCTGCTGCTGCTGCACGGCTCTTTTCCTCCACCAACGGCGCGCTGCGCCTTGGAGAGGTTCCCGCTTCCTCGAGGGGGGCCGGCCAAACGCACCCCCCAAAATGTTGCGCCCGGTGCGGCTGGCACCCCTGGCACCCCCCACGCTACGCCACTGGCGTGACTTGGCCTTTTACCAGGTCTGGAACGGTCACACCCACCTCCTGGTCACATGCAAGGAAGGATGCTCCAGCCAGGTGTAACAGGAATAATAATAATAATAATAATAGTTTATTATTTATACCCCACCCATCTGGCTGAGTTTCCCCAGCCACTCTGGGCGGCTCCCAATCAGTGTTAAAAACAGTACAGCGTTACATATTAAAAACTTCCCTGAACAGGGCTGCCTTAAGATGTCTTCTGAATGTCAGGTAATTATTTATCTCTTTGACATCTGATGGGAGGGCGTTCCACAGGGCGGGCGCCACTACCGAGAAGGCCCTCTGTCTGGTTCCCTGTAGCCTCACTTCTCACAATGAGGGAACCACCAGAAGGCCCTCGGTGCTGGATCTCAGTGTCCGGGCTGAACGATGGGGGTGGAGACGCTCCTTCAGGTATACAGGACCGAGGCCGTTTAGGGCTTTAAAGGTCAGCACCAACACTTTGAATCGTGCTCGGAAACGTACTGGGAGCCAATGCAGATCTCTCAGAACCGGTGTTATGTGGTCCCGGCGGCCACTCCCAGTCACCAGTCTAGCTGCCGCATTCTGGATTAATTGCAGTTTCCGGGTCACCTTCAAAGGTAGCCCCACGTAGAGTGCATTGCAGTAGTCCAAGCGTGAGATAATTAGAGCATGCACCACTCTGGCGAGACAGTTCGTGGGCAGGTAGGGTCTTAGCCTGCGTACCAGGTGGAGCTGGTAGACAGCTGCCCTGGACACAGAGTTAACCTGCGCCTCCATGGAAGTTCAGCAGACTGGACCAACATCCCTTGCATGACCACTCTAGCAAAACAGGTGATATTGTTCTTGACTGCTCCCAGTGGATTACATCCCGCAGTGCCTTGTGTATCTGTAGAGTCTCTCCATATAAGTGTCACTAAATCTATGCGCCTGAATCCTGTATGCCTTCCTCACACTTGCTTTCCCATGTGTAAAACTTTAGAACAGGAACATAGGAATCTGCCATAGACTTAGTCAAATCATCGGCCTATTAAGCTCCATATTATTATGCCAGAGTTTCAATTAGGAGGCTTTCTTAGCTCAACCTGGAGATTGCTGGGGATTGACTCTGGAACTTTCTACATGCAAGGCATGTCCTCTACTATGGATCTACAGCCCTTTGCCTGAGTTGTGGCTTCTTCCAGCCACATTACATCTGGCCACCCCAACCCAGATTAAAATGAGACTGGGGTGGAATCTATACACACATATTGAAAATGCTGTGAGAATGTTTTTGTTTTTTAAAAGTCTTGAAAAATATATTGAATTTTGCATAGCTCACTCTCGCCATCTAGTGCCACATTTGTATATTGCACTTTACAACACATTTAAAACATTTCATTTTCAGTTGTGTAGCTGAGTCCTGAAAGGGACACGGGTGGCGCTGTGATCTAAATCACAGAGCCTAGGGCTTGCCAATCAGAAGCTCAGTGGTTCGAATCCCCGCGACGGGGTGAGCTTATGTTGCTGCTCCTGCCAACCTAGCAGTTCAAAAGCACGTCAAAGTGCAAGTAGATAAATAGATACCACTCCAGCGTGAAGGTAAACGGCATTTCCGTGCACTGCTCTGGTTCACCAGAAGTGGTTTAGTCATGCTGGCAACATGAGCCAGAAGCTGTATGCAGGCTCCCTCGGCTAATAAAGCGAGATTAGCGCTGCAACCCCAGAATCATCCATGACTGGACCTAATGGTCAGGGGTCCCTTTACCTTTAGCTGAGTCCTGGGAATTAGTAATGGTTCTTATAGTGAATTTTGGACATACGAAATTCTGTTAATGCTGAATTATTTTATGGTTTTTCCCCATTTTCTGTAGCCTTGGGTGCCTTTGTTCAGAGCAATTATTTATAAACATTGAAACTATCTAGCTGAAGGAGGTCCATATGGTATACATAAAATGCAACATATGACGATTTAATGGTTCATTCTCTCCTGTCGACTAGGGTCGACAGGCAAGATCCATGGCTCAGTGAGCAAGTATAAACCTCCATTTTGAGGCACCTGTGACAAGGCTGTGGTGAAGCATACTGATTGGCAGCTGCTACTCTAGCAGAATGCTTTTCTGTGAGGTGCAATATCGCAACACATCCCCAAAAGAAGACAACGGCAATAATATCTCATCATGAAACAACCAAAGGCAGCATTATGCCAGCCTCCTTTAGAAGACGTAGCCATGCCTCAGGATGGCTCCTTTTCCAGTTATTTGTTTTGGTTTTGCCCTTGATTTCTGACATGGTCATGAGTTCTTTAAGTTGTCAAAGGTTGATGATGAAGAACACAAAAGCCGCAGTGTCTGGAAATACCATAATATAAGCTTAAAGGGTGGGGTGGAGAGAGAGCATATTAAGATTTCCAAATCCCAAAGGGCTTGTGGCAAAAAATTCACCGCTTACAAAAATCTAAGAAGGCAAAATGGAAAGATGTGCAGTTCATTGGAATGTCCTGCTTGCACACAAATGGAGATTGTGCTGTTGGAATGTTATAGGGCCCTAAAGGTTAGACTTGCATGCCCATTCCTTATCCGGTCGTATTTCTGCTGGAGCCTAGGTGTGTTTGTTCTCAAGACTGAAATGTGAAATGATGTGCGCTGGTCCCGTGGTGTGCTGGGCCCATGGGTTAGCCGAGAGGCGAGGTCCAAGTCCAGTCCGTAGTCAAAGAGGCAACAAGGAGGCAGTCTGTAAAAGCTGAAGCTGGATGCAGGGCAGGGAGTCGGGTGAAGTCAGGAACAGGCATCCAAGCAGGGAAGCAGGGCTGGTCAGGAACTCCGGCAGGAAAGCACGACAGGGTTCAGGCAGAAACCAGCAACCAACAACGATGCTCCCACAGACTGGGACTGGGGCTGACTGGCTTTTATCTGCCCCAAGGCATAGGGCGGCCCTGATCCTCAGGTGACTCGCCTCTCTTGGACTGGAGGCAAGCACTCCTCCTGTGGGAACTTAGTTCCCTCCGCCTCTCTGCCCTGAGCCTCTGCAGCCCAGGAGAGGATGGAGGGTTACTGGACCCAGAGGCAACCTCCGCTTCCTCTGACGGGGCTGAGAGTGGAGCACCTGCAGGCAGTGGGTCCTCCCTCACTTCAGGAGCCAGAGCAGACTCAGCTGATGCCTGCACCTGAGGATCCAGCACAGGTGAGGACCCTTCAGTCTCATGCCCCAGCCCCAGCTCAGCTGGTTCTGGAGGCGGGGAATCCTGTGCAGGCAGGGATTCCTCAGGTTCAGCACCCGATTCCGAATCCCAGGCCATCACATGATGTTTGGAAGGAGCCCATAGCTCAGTACCAGGCGTACTCACCATACCTCACTGAGCTTTGATCCTAGAACAATAGGCAAATAGGATCCTAGAATTCAACAACTGATTGGCTTGCAGGAAAAGACCAATCAGGCTCCCGGAGGAAGTTAATCAGCCTATTAGGCTGGTAGGATCGTAGAAAGATTGGCCTGCAGGAAAAGACCAATCAGGCCCCAGGAGGGAAGCAGAATCAGCCAATGAGACGGGACTCATTGTGTAAATAATGTATATAAAAGCCTGAGGTTTGGGGGGCAATTCAATCACTGTTTTACAAGCTGCAATAAAGAGCATGAAATCACTACAGGACTCCGAGTCTATTTCACTCACAAAGCAAGCACTTTGGAAAGAGGGGCGGTGGCTCTGGTATTTGGAACTTGGACTATACAAAATACAATATGATACATTACAAAACAAAGGAGATGAAAGAAAGCAAAAGAATGAAAGGAAGGAAGAGAGGAAGAAAGAGAGAAATCAATCCCAAACAACTGTAGACATGATGAAAAAAAGACTGGGATAAAATATCAACTAATGCAATATCTGTAATATGTGAAAAATATTTTCGTGAAATCTATTTCTACTGAAAAACAATATATGCCTCTGATAATGTTCAAAAAACCCCAAAACCCTTCCAACTTAAAATAACGTGGGATAAACAGGTGCCCACAAAATGAGCTGTCACATAATACACAAGGAATAAAAACAATCTGAACAATTTTGTGGTAATGCTTGGTGCCGTGTCCAGATGTAATCTCCTGGGCATGCAAGAAATAAAAGATGCATCTCCAAATAGGGTCTCAAAACTGAAGGTCACAACCGCTGCAGGAAATCATGTTGGCTATCATAAGAGCCAACATCTAGGGGCCTAGGTCCCCTCAGCCCCCCAATAAAATATTTGAGGGGGCTGGACCCCCCCCAAGTTGATGGGCATTACCATTCAAATGCTGTTCATGCGCTGCATCATGTGATTGATTATGTGGGACAGGGCACCCCTGTTGGCTGTGCTGTGGACTCCATTAGCTGACAAGGCCAATTTTTGTCAAGCAGTTAGCAAGGCCATTTTTGCATTGGAAAAGTTGCATTGTCCTGAAGCACTGACGAGGGAAAGTAGAAAATTCTTCAGTTAAGTGTAGCCCAATCTTCATACAATCTGTTGAGGTTTTTGTAGCCACCACTTTGGGCATGTTTAGTTGCTAGAATCAAATCTTAACTGAAATGCATATTTTGCAGCAGAATTATAGAGCCCTAATTAATTAATTGGGAGAAAAGCGTCTTAAAAAGAAGAGACATCGCCTTGCCAACAAAGGTCCGTATAGTTAAAGCTATGGTTTTCCCAGTAGTGATGTATGGAAGTGAGAGCTGGACCATAAAGAAGGCTGATCGCCGAAGAATTGATGCTTTTGAATTATGGTGCTGGAGGAGACTCTTGAGAGTCCCATGGACTGCAAGAAGTTCAAACCTATCCATTCTGAAGGGAATCAGCTCACTGGAAGGACAGATCCTGAAGCTGAGGCTCCAGTACTTTGGCCACCTCATGAGAAGAGAAGACTCCATGGAAAAGACCCTGATGTTGGGAAATATGAAGGGCACAAGGAGAAGGGGATGACAGAGGATGAGATGGTTGGATAGTGTTCTCTCGAAGCTACTAACATGAGTCTGACCAAACTGCGGGAGGCAGTGAAAGACAGGAGTGCCTGGCATGCTCTGGTCCATGGGGTCACAAAGAGTCGGACACGACTAAATGACTAAACAACAACAACAAATTAAAAGTAAGAAAGGAGCTGAACATAGTGGAAATATTCAAGGATGGGATAAATTACTTTTTTGCATATTATGCTCATACATAAACCTCATGTCATAGCTGAGACTGCCCATTAAATATTTGAGAAACAATAAGACTTCCCACCCCCTGGATGTACCCAGTCCCAAACCAAAGGGGCATAGGGGCTGATTTCACCTTCCTGCACCCAAAATGTGTGTGACTCCAAATATTGAGCAGCTGGTCGTAGCAGAACATATGCAGGCTGAGTCAATCACATTAAAGCCACCTTTTGCCTGCTCCCTTGGGCCTCATTGATTGGACCAATTAATAGTGCTTAACTGATTTCAAAATGTGAAGCACCGCATAAATTGAATGTATTGTTATGTTGAAAGGTTGCTGACAAAGCACTAGAGGCCTAGAAATGATTGAGTGCTAAGCGGGGAGTCATTTTGCCTGCTGATTGCTGTCCTGACTGTCCTCTTTCAGCACTGAGGTTGTTTGACCCTCAGAATCTTGTTTGCTTTCCCCCTACATAAACGGATATTACAGCATATCCATAGCATAGCCGTGGTTTGAGGTGAGCAAAATTATGCTCTAAATTCAGGTTGATGTGAGAAAATCTTATTTTATCCCCCCCCCTTTTTTTGTAAATCAGATGATAGAATGAGGCCTATTTTGCAGAGTGTGCATTGAACCAGTCCTATAGTTTTGCAGCATCATTATCAAAAACATCATTGTTTAAGGTAGCTTTCTGCTTTAATGTGCTGTGAAAATGTTGTGCTTTTATGCTTTCCCCCCTCTTCTTTGAGGTGGGGAACCTTCAAAGATGAAGCAGGTTTTCAAGTTCAAGGTGGCCTAAATGACTTAGGCCCCAAATAGATAATTGCCACCTTCTCTACAGACCCCCTCAGGTGTTGAAAGGAGCAGATTCTGGTCTCTCTTGGCTGTTCCACCATGCTCAGAAGTTTTTTCAGGTTGTGGTGGTGGGCCAGGAGAGGATATTCTTAGTGGCAGCCCCTGTGTTTAGTGGAGATGTATGTTTCCAGAGCCCACCCTCTTCCTGTGACTAATTTGTTTTAACTGTTTTTAATATTGAATTTTAGATTGTTGTAAGCTGCCCTATAATTTTGTAGGATAGGGGTGGGTAATGATGACATGCCCTCCAACATTTTGTTGATGAAAACAGGGATGTTGTTGTTGCCCCAGGGTTGCCCCAGCCACTCTGGGCAGCTTCCAACATATATAAAAACGTAACAAAACATTAAACTTCTTTTTTAAAATAACAACAACAACTTCCCTATGCAGGGCTGCCTTCAGGTGTCTTCTGAAGGTTGTATAGTTACTTATCTCCTTGGCTCGGGGGTCAGATGACTCCATACCCTCCAACATTTCTCTGACGAAAAGAGGGATGTCCTAAAGGAAAGCGGGACATTCCAGGATCAAATCAGAAACTGGGATGGCTTGTGTAAATCTGGGACTGTCCCTGAAAAATAGGGACACTTGGAGGGTCTGTGAACATGTTGCTTAAGGAAGGGATGAGCTGAGTTGCTGATTGCTTAGGCCAAGGATGTGGAATCTGTGATCTTCCAGGTCTTCTTAGACTTCAGCACCCACAATCCCATTTTGCCCATTCTAGCTAGGGCTCCTGAATTATCTCAGGTTCCCCTTCCCTGTGCTGCCGAGTGTGGCTGCCATAGTATGGCATGGGAGGAGAGGGCCAGTTGGCTAAGCAATTGGATTGCTCATCTTTCGCTTCTGCCACTGTTCTGCAGTTCTACTTCTGTAGCTGTGAAGTTTTGGACAGCCACAGGACAAGCAATTAAAAGCACAGTTGGGGTTTTCACACCTGGCCTCCCCATTTTGTTCTGAAGTTTTAGCCCAGTGATGTTTCATCTTAACACTCGTATCGGATGGAAAGTTAGGAAGCAAGGTGTTAATGAGTTGCACAGTACAAGTTGTTACAAGAGAAATGTTGCGTCCACCAAACCCTTGTTTTCTCACGGGTGGCGCTGTGGTCTAAACCACTGAGCCCCTTGGGCTTGCCGATTGGAAGGTCGGCAGTTCGAATCCCCGTGACAGAGTGAGCTCCCGTTGCTATGTCCCAGCTCCTGCCAACCTAGCAGTTTGAAAGCACACCAGTGCAAGTAGATAAATAGATAAATGGCATTTCCGTGTGCTCTGGTTTCCATCACGGTGTTCCGTTGTGCCAGAAGTGATTTAGTCATGCTGGCCACATGACCCGGAAAGCTGTCTGTGGACAAATGCCGGCTCCCTCAATCTGAAAGCAAGATGAGCTCCGCAACCCCATAATCGCCTTTGACTGGACTTAGCTTTCCAGGGGTCCTTTACTTTTACCTTTTTCTCACAGTGCTAATGTGGGATCTGGGCTGGTACTTAGCTTTCTCTTCACCGCCAATTCTCTCCTTCAAATATCCCATTCCTAGTGTAAAGGGTCTTTCCCCCTCCAGTCATTGTCATTGAAAGTGAAACAATCAGGGGGCAGTTGGAGTGAAAGTTGGCAGATAGTTTAATACCCTACTTCCTTTCTGCCCTTTCCTGTAAATAGGTATGTGGTAATCTGTCAATTCTCTTTTTTCCTAGTCGTAAATTCAGTTGTCCACATTTCCACTTCAGTTGCATTGAAAACATCATCATGGAAATCAGCCTTCTAGTTGTCCTGATGTCCATTTTCGTATGCAATCTCCTCCAATGTACACATTTTTGCAATAAACACATTTTTCATAGAATCATAGAACTGTAGAATTGGAAGGGACCCTGAGAGCCACTTAGTCCAGCCCCCTGCAATGCAGGGATCTCAACTTAAGCATCCATGGCAGGTGGCTATCCAGCGTTTGCTTAGAAACCTCCAATAAAGGTTTTAAAGATAGCATCTTAGATAACATCTCGTTTGCGTAGAAGATCCCATTGTGTCATGCTCTTTGTTCTTTGTGCCTAATTTTCTTGAAATTCTAGCTACAAAGAGCAGCGACACAGATAATTGTCAGGTGCTGTTACTGTGGTATTCTGTTTGAAAGAGCAATGACTATTTCATATTTCTAGTAGAACCTTTCACTGAGTTAGATTACACTGAGATAAAATTAGAGAATAGTTGATTTGGAAGGAGGCTTTTATACCGTATAGTCCAGGGGTCACTCTGTGTTGCTCCTGGATGCCATTATGTGTGGCAGTCCATTCTGCTGCACCAGCCAAAGGTCTCAGCAAATATCATGTCAAAAATCCATAATGCACTGGAGACTGTTTGCTGGTGCTGCTTGGTTCCTGGGTTGGCCTCTCCTACACTGAACATGGGCTGATGTCAGGGGCTGGACTGCTTGGAGCCCCCACTTCTCCTGAACCTTACCAAGGGCAGGAGGAAAGTATTGATTTAGAACAGTGGTTTGCAGAAGGGCATAGTCCAGAGGGGGAAAGCTGGGAAATACTGGGTGAGGAACAGCTAGAAGAGAAAATTCCAGGAGAAAGACAGCTGGCAGATTCAGTGTCTTTGGACAACATTCCTGACCCCCCTTCACCTAAGATTAGACTGGCTTTGAAAGTGATAGAACAGAGAGCTCAACGGAAACTAGCTCAGATTACCTGATGTAGGAGTGATGTAGATTAATGGGGATGGAGGGGGCGAACCTTTACGGGGAGCACCACCATTTCTAGAGAGATATTCATTCCTTTGTCTCTCGCTGTGATTATTAAAGAAACTAACTGGTAAATTAGTCAGGTCACGAAGAGTCGGGCACGACTAAACAACTAAACAACAACAACAACTGGTAAGAACTCTCCTTTTGTTTACTTACTTTGTTTACTTATTTACTGCTACTGGGGGAGGATTCCGATTCCCCAAAGCCTGGCAGCTGTTAAACAGACCCACCCTCTGCACAGTGCAGGAAATCTGGAGCTAGAGGATCTCCAACATGTGGCTGACCAGACTCTGCTTGAAGACGTCTGGAAGGGAGAGTGCACACCTCATATCCATCGCCGAACTGCACTAACCATTAATGTATTTCTAATACAGGAACCCCCCCCCCTACATATGCACATCCCATTTATGTGGATCTCAGTGAAATAAAGAAATAAATATATTGGCCTTCATTTGGGGCTGCTGCCTGTGTGAGGGAAGGCGGCCTTTGATCAGCCAGTGGGAAGCACCTTCTCCCTGCTGCCACCATTCCACCACATGTCCATGGCCCCACCTTGGCACCAGTTCTGTTGGCCCTCCTTTTTGGTCCTTACTCTCCATGCCAGCTGCTGCCACCACACTCACTGGCTGCCCTTGGGCAGGCAGGTGGGTTCAGGACAGGACAGACAGTGGCCTCTTGCGATTTCCAGGCTGAGTCTCTTTTCATCACCTTCCAGCATATTAAGGTGGGGTGCTCCCCACTTTATTCAATTTCACTTATGCACACGGGCCCTCAGAACATAATAGCCATGTAGGTCGGTGGATGCCTGTAGTCAGCTGAAGAAATGAAGCCTTTTTTCCGGCCCAGTCTGCCTGCATTGACTAAGCGGAGCTTTGTTGACGAACCATAGTATGAGCTAAGAAAAGGCCTTTCATTGAACCATCATAGATTTTATATGCTCCTGTGGGCACACCTGCTGTGTGAATTTAGTGCCATGGCTCCCTGCGTTGAATTGTACTTTTCATGAAGGTGCTGAGAATTCTCTGCTCTGCTGGGGAATGTGCATTCACCCCGTCTCATTCTGCACAGAACAGAAATATGCTTCTGCTTGCCCTGATTAACATGGCTTCACTCTGTTTGCAAGGTTGATCGGCGCTTGTGTTGCTTCAGCGACGTTTACCAACACTGAAAATGACCAATTAACATTTTAAGTTTCAATAATAATTATTCCCCCATTGTTTAATTATTTAAATAAAGTATTTGGAGTGTTTTAATAGTTCCGCCCTCCCTGGAACTGGAAAATGTCCATTTGGACCCAGGCTTTGTTGTTAATGCTCTACAAAATGCCCTTCCGATTAGTGCATGAATTAGACTCCATGGTAACAACATGGTCACAATGCCTTATTATTTGGGTAAGTCAACAATGGAAGTCCATGGAATGGGAGTCAAAAAAACAGGAACAGATACATATATTTGTATTCGTACCGGGCACATTTATCATTTTGTGTGAAAAGCAGAGTAAAAGCTTTCTGCATAGGATTTTCCATTTGTGTGTGTGAGAGAATTTGTTTTCAAAGCTATCTGAATATGCAAATGAAATCTAACAACCATCAATACCCAGTTTGCTACCTTTCCACCATCAATGCGAGCATCAAAATGCTTTCAATTTTGGATCGTAGTGTCGGTGCAAGGTTCTCTTAGGTAATATCTGATATTTTAGTTTTATCATTATAAAGTGGGATATACCACTTAAATAGCTCCAAGAGGCTACTTGAAGGTTGCACAAACAACTTCCTACCCTGTTTACTCAATGGCACAGTTCATACATGGCAAAACATATGTGAGGAGGATGAACCACTGACAGCCTTTGTCTCATGTGCTCCCGTTCTCTTCTTCTTCCCTGGAGTGGCCAGGAGGATGAGATGGGAAGCTTCTATTTCCTTCTTAGGTAAGATGCAAGCCCTATTTGGGCAGTCACCACACTCACGTAAGTAGAAGACATGTACTGCCAAACTCTGCCCACTTTGGCATGCTGTCTCTATTCCATGAAGAGTCCTCTACAAGTCTGTGGTTGAAGACCTGCAGTGAGGAATCTCCTCTACTTGTGAAGGCACAGCTCAAAACCCTGATTGTGCGGGGTTCAAAATTGCATAAGGAGCTTCCATGAGTAAAGGAAGCTTCCTGCTGCAGACCTTTAATAATAATAATAATAATACATTTTTATTTATACCCCACCTTCCCCAGCCAGAGCCGGGCTCAGGGCAGCTAACACCAGTAAAATTACAATAAAAACATAATAGGGGAGGAGGGGGAAACACAATTTAAAATACAGGTTAAAAATGCAATTTAAAATGCAGACTCATTTTAATAATAGCCCATAGATCAAAACCATAAGGGGAGGGAAACATAAGGGTCAGACTGAGTCCAAACCAAAGGCCAGGCGGAACAGCTCTGTCTTGCAGGCTCTGCGGAAAAATGTCAAGTCCCACAGGGCCCTAGTCTCTTGTGACAGAGTGTTCCACCAAGTCAGGGCCAGTACTGAAAAGGCCCTGGCCCTAGCTGAGACCAATCTAACCACCTTGCGACTTGGGACCTCCAAAATGTTGTCATTTGTGGACCTTAAGGTCCTCCGCAGGGCATACCAGGAGAGGCGGTCCCGTAGGTAGGTGGATCCTAGGCCACATAGGGTTTTAAAGGTCAAAACCAGCACCTTAAACCTGACCCTGTACTCCACTGGGAGCCAGTGCAGTTGGTAAAGCACTGGATGAATGTGATCCCACGGCGAGGACCCCGTAAGGAGCCTTGCCGCGGCATTCTGCACCCGCTGGAGTTTCTGGGTCAGCTTCAAGGGCAGCCCCGAGTAGAGTGAGTTACAATAATCAAGCCTGGAGGTGACCGTCACATGGATCACTGTGGCCAGATCAGGGGGAGAAAGGTAAGGGACCAACTTCTTAATACGGCGGAGATGGAAAAATGCCACCTTTACTCTCAAACTTGTAATAATGATGTGCTGGATGGGCAAGGCTTGGGAGCAAACCCCCTCCACCTTGTATGACTGCTTACACCTGAGTTTAATGAACACCTATGGCCTATGGTTCTGTGTTATGTCCAAACCCTAAACCATAGTTCAGGCATAGGCAAACTTGGCCCTCCAGATGTTGTGGGACTACAACTCCCATCATCCCTAGCTAACAGGACCAGTAGTCAGGGATGATGGGAATTGTAGTCTCAAAACATCTGGAGGGCCGAGTTTGCCTTAGTTAGGTAATCTTAACTATGGTTTAGTGAGTGGGGAGAACCATCTTCTTAAACTATGTTTTTGCAATTGACTTGTTTCAACAAACCATAGCCAAGATTAATCACATTTTGTCAGGCAACAGAAGCAAAAGATTGTGAACTTCTGCTCACAGTTGGGCTGGGGAAAGAGGAATGCTTGAGTCAGAACCACATCTAGGCTCATTCTCATCACATCTAAATATTACGTCTAAACCAGCCTAATGGAACTGTCAGAGAATTCACCACACAAGCAAATCTGGGAACAATAAACCACACACTTTTGCTGCTCAGCTGACATTCATTTCCAAAAGATGTCTCTCTCTTTTTTTAAGCTTGTCACAAAAACTACAAGAGTTGAATCTCTTTGCTTTGTTGAAACAGATGGAGATTTGGGTGTGTGATAGAGTGAGGCGGATACCACTGGCAAACGAAAGCCACGCTAAACATCAAACAATTGTACACAAAATATGACATATAGGACTGGCTTTTGTGTGAGATTGTTTTTTTGTTTTTTATATACATTGCTAGAAAATATAAAAGTTGATATGTGCATTTTAACAGATAACTAAGATTTATGTTGGAAGCCTCTGTGCATGTTCTTTCTCTTGGCTGATTGCTTTGAATGATTGATCTAGGCTGCTAGAAGTCGGCAGGATGATATGGCAGTTCTTACTGAACAAAAAATCTGGAAGTTTCCCTTGAGTTTTTCAGAGGGATTTTCATTGTTGCCAGTAATTGATAGTGAAGCATATGGTCGGTCTGTCTGACAGATCAAATTGACCTATAGGAAAGTGTACAGAGTTTTGGAAATAACAAGGTATAAAATATTGGAGAAACTTTACAAAATGCCGTCCTCAAGGAGGCTGTTCTCTTTTATAATTGAGGGCTGATTCACACAATCATTTATTGGCCTTGCTCAGTTTGATTCAACTTCTCCCCCTTTTCCTCAACCTAGTTTGAACTAGCACACCATGACTGGTTGAGGCAAGAGGTATACCATGGCTAGGACTCCAATCAGAGGGTTTTTTGTCAGCATGCAGCCTCATCAAGAACTGATCTCTACTGAAGGACAGGCTGATAATTCTGGCACACAATGACTCAAGTTATATGGACAGCCATTGTGTGCCTGTTCAAACTGGAGTCACCTCCAGACTGCCAGTATTTAGTGGGATGGATTCAAATGTATTCCAGAACTTTAGGTTCGTGCCGTTAAAGTGGATTAAAGCACTCTGTCAATGGACTTTTTGCAGTAAGGAAAGTGACAGAGAAATGCGCTGAAAAGCATAGAACGAATGAATGATAAATGGGGAGGTGTGCAGGCATCACAAACCAAATCAGGATGAGTGCTTAGTAAAGACCAAACATAGTCTTACCTCCACTTAAGGTCCTGTGTGAGTGCCTGGAGGCGGTTGGAGGATGGATGGCAGCTAACAGATTGAGGTTGAATCCTGACGAGACAGAAGTACTGTTTTGGGGGGACAGGGGGCGGGCGGGTGTGGGGGACTCCCTGGTCCTGAATGGGGTAACTGTGCCCCTGAAGGACCAGGTGTGCAGCCTAGGAGTCATTTTGGACTCACAGCTGTCCATGGAGGCGCAGGTTAATTTTGTGTCCAGGGCGGCTGTCTACCAGCTCCACCTGGTACGCAGGCTGAGACGCTACCTGCCTGCAGACTGTCTTGCCAGAGTGGTGCATGCTCTAGTTATCTTCCGCTTGGACTACTGCGCTCTACGTGGGGTTACCTTTGAAGGTGACCCGGAAACTGCAATTAATCCAGAATGCGGCAGCTAGACTGGTGACTGGGAGTGGCCACCGGGACCATATAACACCAGTCCTGAGAGATCTGCATTGGCTCCCAGTACGTTTCCGAGCACAAAGTGTTGGTGCTGACATTTTAAAGCCCTAAACAGCCTAGGTCCTGTATACCTGAAGGAGCATCTCCACCCCCATCGTTCTGCCCGGACACTGAGATCCAGTGCTGAGGGCCTTCTGGCAGTTCCCTCATTGCGAGAAGTGAGGTAACAGGGAACCAGACAGAGGGCCTTCTCGGTAGTGGCGCCCGCCCTGTGGAACGCCCTCCCTTCAGATGTGAAGGAAATAAGCAGCTATCTTCTCTTTAAAAGACATCTGAAGGCAGCCCTGTTTAGGGAAGTTTTTAATATTTAATGCTGTGTTGTTTTTAACACTTGATTGGAAGCTGCCCAGAGTGGCTGGGGAAACTCAGCCAGATGGGCGGGGTATAAATAATAATAATTATTATTATTAAAGGTATTATTATTATTATTATTATTATTATTATTATTATTATGTTTTGTGTCATCCAATCAGGATGAATGCTAAATAAACAGGGTGCCTTGTGGGTTGACAAAAAGAAGGTTATCAACCCAAATGTTGTATGATGTGCCTGCTAGCTGATATGTAAGCAAGTTTGTTTATTCAAGGAATATACTAGCTTTCCTTCCCATGCCCCAAAAATTCACTAGATGACATGTTGCTTGCTGTGTTGTATTATATTATCTACGTACATCGATTTATTTCCTGGAGTCAAGAA
Source organism: Podarcis vaucheri (assembly GCF_965113315.1). NCBI lineage: Eukaryota > Metazoa > Chordata > Lepidosauria > Squamata > Lacertidae > Podarcis > Podarcis vaucheri. Next base: position 15,369,082 of record NC_138748.1, read on the forward strand.
TAGGTCTGGGATAAATTGTGTTCGCTGAGCCCGTATTTTATACAGTCTGTATATGATGTCTTTCTGTTAATGTGTGGTGTGCTATGCCTAATAAAGGATTTTGAATTGAATTGAGCTTGATGTCAGCCCAAAAGATCAGTGTTCTGATGTAGGATGTTAGGTTAGGTTATGTGCCGCTCAGTGAAACCAACAGGAAAAATATATGCATCTTATTTTGCTAAGGATTGCCCTAGCAGTCATTCTCATTCTTTGTATCTTCAGCAATGACTTCTCCCATGTGAACATTGAGATCTGTAGCCAAATTTCTTGCTCAAGGCACTATGTTTTTGATAGATTACACCTTGTAATTTCTGGAGCAGAGAATTCTTGTGATGGCTCTCCCTGGTAACCCTCTATGGTACCTCATTGGTTAATTTTTCCTGTGTGACTGGAAACCTTTATTAAACTATTATTGGGCATTTTAATCTGAACTGGTTAGATATATGGATGTGACAAGTGAGTGGTATCAGCAGTGCATTTTGTGTTTGGTCCAGACCTTTTTCAATGGGTATATTTCCAACATTTTATGGCATTGCATCCTGTTGAGTATTTTGTTTAATAATACATTTAAAGTAGGGGCTTTGCCCAGCTGGCTTTGCTCGCCAACCCCACCTACCCTCAGAAACTCTATTCAGGAAAACATAGGGTCAAAATTTAAAATTGCATCAATAATTGTCGATTCTGTTTTTTTATGCTGTATTGTTGCTCAGGATGTCAATTACCGTAGGTTGTATCCAAGTAAATAACTGCATGTGTGGAACAATTTCGAGAATTGCTCCCTCCCTTCTTCTCCTCTTCCAACATGTCTGCCTGTACCATCACCAAATCTGCTCTGAAGGGTCAAGGAAAACCCCAGTGCAGATTTGTGGGGTGCCCAGGGGCGGGAGAGCAAGGGGAAATTCTGTTGTGGTCTCAGAAGTCATTCCACATGAACAATGATTTAGTTGGGTACAACCTCATCAATAATGAATACAGAATTTTAATCTACATATTCATGAGTAATGGTGCCAGACTTTAGACTGGATGATTAATTTTAAAGTATATCAGATCATGCTAAGTTTCCACCACACTGCAAAGCACTGTTTTGAGTAACTAATTTAAGAACTATTTATTAAAAGTGAAAATGAGCAATTTGCATATAATGAAGATACATTACAGTAAAAAAAAACAAAAACCCACAGATATATTTTCTTTTTGAAGGTGCCATCTCCTAGCATCTTGATGTAAAAAACAAATAATAATAAGCTATTAATCTTTTGTAAATGTTGACGGGCATGGGGGGATATTTTAACAGGCTTTTCCTTCAGTGTCAATGAGTCTTGTTTAAACAAGATTAAACAAAAAGCACCAGAAATTCATAGTAAGTAAAATACCCACTTTCCCCACCACACATCCAAATAAGGATGTTTATTTTAGGGAGTGGTATATTTAGGGTAAAAGTAAGTGTACGTTTTAAAGTGATAGTTGTAAATGCATACAGTGGTACCTTGGTTCTAGAACGTAATCCATTCTGGAACACCGTTCGAGTTCCGAAACGTTCGAAAACCAAGGCGTAAAAGGTTGTCTGCAAATTCAGTTAAGAAAATTGAAAAACACGCAGTGGAAGTCATTCGACTTCTGAGGCGCATTTGAAAATGGAAGTGTTTACTTCTGGGTTTTTGGCGTTCAGGTTCCAAAATGTTTGTCAAAGGAGACGTTCGAGAACCGAGGTACCACTATACTTGTGTTATGAGTAGCTATCTGATAATTAGATGTGGGATTATCCAGTTTTATGATTTGGGGCATGAGTTTTAAAATAACTCTGTACAGTACTAACCTATCCATTACTCACATCCCCTGACCCTCCATATGTGTATTATTGGATATATATATATATGTCCTTCTGTTAAAACAAGGACTTCCATTTGTACAATGGAACATCCCCTCCCTCTTCTCTCCTCTTCTCTCAAGGGTTGTCATATGGAAGAGGGAACAAGCTTGTTTTCTCCTGCTCTAGAGGGTAGGATTCAAACCAATGGCTTCAAGTTACAAGAATGAGATTCCGACTACACATCAGGAAGAACTTTCTGGAAATAAGAGCTGTTTGACAGTGGAACATTCTCCCACGGAATGGAGGGAGGTTGTGGACTCTCCTTGCTTGCTTCCTTGGAAGTTTTTAAGCAGAGGTTGCATGCCTTATCTGCCATGGCTGCTTTAGTTGAGCCTCCTGCATTGCATGGGGTTGAACAATAACAATAACAATAACAATAACAATAACAATTTATTATTTCTACCCCAGCCACTCTGGGCAGCTTCCAACAGAATATTAAAATACAATAACCTATTAAACATTAAAAGCTTCCCTAAACAGGGCTGCCTTCAGATGTCTTCTAAAAGTCTGGTAGTTGTTGTTCTCTTTGACATCTGGTGGAAGGGCGTTCCACAGGGCGGGTGCCACTACCGAGAAGGCCCTCTGCCTGGTTCGCTGTAACCTCCCTTCTCACAGTGAGGGAACCGCCAGAAAGCCCTTGGCACTGGACTTCAGTGTCTGGGTTGAACGATGGGGTTGGAGACGCTCCTTCAGGTATACTGGATTAGATTATGAATTATACTGAATTAGATGGTGCTTGGGTCTCCTTTCAACTCTACAATTTTATGATTTGATTATTCTGTTTTGCCATATTTAGAAGGAGGAGACTCAGATGAATAGTTTCTTGGGCAAAGCCACTTCCGACATAAGGAGGAGGTGGTGTTGCGGGCTCACGCCCCGAACAATCACGCGGGGCTGGCAGCAGCCCCCCACGACCAGGGGAATCTTCGGGCCGTGTCAGCCTCAGGGCCAGCCAATCAGCTGGCTTCAGGGGCATGGCCTCGGTCAAGCAGGCCTGTCTATTCCCTATTGAATTACAATAATATCCGAAACAGTCAGTAACCAGAATGTCAAACCATAGCACGAAAAAAGGAATCCTGTAGCATATTGTATACAGTGGTGCCTCGCAAGACGAAATTAATTCGTTCCGCGAGTTTTGCCGTCTAGCGAATTTTTCGTCTTGCGAAGCACGGTTTTAATGGTTTAACAAAGCAAGCCCATAGGGAAATTCGTCTTGCGAGGCAAATCGCAAACGGAAAAACCTTTTGTCTAGCGAGTTTTTTGTCTTGCGAGGCATTCGTCTTGCGAGGTACCACTGTATAATCTTTAGGAAAATAGAAATAGGGTCAACTCCAGAGTCTGAAGTAACAACAGGAGCAACAGGAGCTTTCTTCCAGCTGTTCATCATCAACAGAAACCCCAAATCCGCAACTTGGTCGTAATGCTAGATCTTGAGAGCATTCAATGAATCTGAATGTTGGAAGCTGAGGACAGGCAAAAGAAAGTATTTCTTTATGCATTAGAGTTAAATGATGAATATATTTGCCAGTCACTTAACTTTCTGAAATTTCCCTATATACATTAAATAAACCCACTATCCCCATCCCTCCAGATGTGTACTGCTCTAAAAATATTTACTATCCTTTTTTTAAAAAAAATGGATGTATTCCACAAAGCATCTTGTTTTTTTCCAGTCATCCTTCTAACAGTGTAAAATTAAAGGTAAAGGGACCCCTGACCATTAGGTCCAGTTCTGACTGACTCTGGGGTTGCGGCGCTCATCTCGCTTTATTGGCCGAGGGAGCCGGCGTACAGCTTCCAGGTCATGTGGCCAGCATGACTAAGCTGCTTCTGGCGAACCAGAGCAGCGCACGGAAACACCGTTTACCTTCCCACCGGAGCGGTACCTATTTATCTACTTGCACTTTGACGTGCAGGAGCGGGGACCGAGCAACGGGAGCTCAGCCCGTTGCAGGGATTCGAACCGCCAACCTTCTGATCAGCAAGTCCTAGGCTCTGTGGTTTAACCCACAGCGCCACCCGCATCCCTTCTAACAGTGTAGTTGAGCCTTTTGTTTTATTCTTGTAAAGTAATAGTCCAAAGACCACCGTGCTTGCTCATTGCCAAGCTGTTCCATCATTACTTAAACACATGAGCAAATGCTTCTCAAAACAGTCATAGACACAGTGCATCAGAGATGCAGCATATAAGAGGAACTTTAGCCCTAAATCTAAGGAGTGGATTTTTAATTTTATTTTTGATGTCAGGGGAAATGGCCAAGTGTTGGGCCAGTGAGGTTGTGTGGTTTCAGGTTGTGGGCACATCTTCCCATCTCATTCTAATCCACCATTTCTGCAGAGTCTTATTTGCAGCTGCAACAGAGTGTTGGCATGCAATGATTCAGTTGTTCCATTGCGAGGTGATCCATCTGCTTGAACCATGGGTTTTCAGAAGCATTTTGATCCATCCCATGCTGATGTGCTGCTTAGAAAATAAGCAAACAGATGTTTTGTTTTTGGACAGGATTGATCGGGCCATCTGCACTTGTGCAAATTTATTTGACCCAGTACCACCCAGCGGGTAATTCATTGGCTGGAAAACACTGACCCTCATTTTAATACGTTTCCATTCTTCTAAATCTTCCCAACAACACATGTTCACTAAAAAAATGAAATAAACTCTCTCTGTTATATAAGCTCTCCTTGTGAAATTGGCTGATTAACCTGATTATCAAATCCATATATATGGACTGTAATTCCCTCCATAATATAAATTCAGAGTATTGTCTTATACGAATGAAAATGAATGGGAGAAAAATGAAAAACAAACACAAATCTCACTCAGTTTGATATTAGATTGCATTTCTTTCCTTTACAAGAAGATACCCTCAGAGTTTGTTTTCTCACTTAAGACCATTTGCCTAAGAAATTGTCTGTTTGAAGGTCTTATTTGGTTAAGTGGAGTTCACATTTTGCAAGCAGCTAATTGGGACAAAAAAAGAAAAGAAAAGAAGAAAATGTCAGAAAGCAACCAATAGTTAAGAAAATTAACACATATAGCAGGATTGTTGTTTGTGTGTGATGACCAAGAGAGCCTGAGTGTTTTACCCTGGGCCCCTGATCTCTGCCCATCCTCCCTTAAAAAAACGTTTAAAATAATGATGCGGTGTATCCAACAATGTTGTCCCATTGCGGCAAGACTTCTTCTTGTGCAATGGGGCTTCTCCTCTCTCTCCTCTCACCATGCCTTCACAAGATCTGCTCCAGAGGTCTGGAGAGATCCCCAGAAGAGATTTGGGATATATGTGGATGGAGGAGTGGAAGGGGAAGTTTTCTGGTGGAAGCAGAAATCCTTGCGCAAATGGGACAGCTTATTTGAAACAACCCCTTTGCTTAAGGAGCAGCTTTCGCTCTCAATTCCTTTGCTTAAGGAGAAGCCTCATTCTGCATCTGTAAAAGGTAAAGGTAAAGGGACCCCTGACCATTAGGTCCAGTCGTGGCTACCTCTGGGGTTGTGGCGCTCATCTTGCTTTATTGGCCGAGGGAGCCAGCGTACAGCTTCCGGGTCATGTGGCCAGCATGACTAAGACGCTTCTGGTGAACCAGAGCAGCGCACGGAAATGCCGTTTACCTTCCCGCCGGAGTGGTACCTATTTATCTACTTGCACTTTGATGTGCTTTTGAACTGCTAGGTTGGCAGGAGCAGGGACCAAGCAATGGGAGCTCACCCCGTTGCGGGGATTTGAACCGCCGACCTTCTGATTGGCAAGTCCTAGGCTCTGTGGTTTAACCCACAGCGCCACCTGCGTCCCTGCATCTGTACATACATTAATTAGCATGTGCAAAATTTATGCAAACTTGTGCTATGAGTCTGTGACAAGACCTAGAAAAGCCCTTGGCAAGTAGCATTCAGTTCAGGGCTAGTAGGAAGCAGGGGGAATGGGGAAATATTTCCCCAAAGATGGTGTTAACCTACACCTGTCTATACTTAAGAAAAGATAAAATGGTAAGGAAAGACACAAGCAGTAAATACACAAAACAACTTGTCATAATAAGAGACAATCTTATAATAAGATTAGTAATTATCTTTCAAGTGGTTGTAAAGCACATAAGACAGTTGATTGTAATAATAATATAGATGAAAATATTCTCCGTGCTACACACTGTAGTTGTTTTTCATTCAGTGCTTGCTACTGCTGTATTGCAAACTATGTGGCTAATTTATAACCAGTTCATGGAATCTGTGCTCCTGATGGAAAGTTACATATCTATCCATATATGTTAAAACTAGACATTTTGGTTATTTGTTGAACTGGTGCTTCTTTCAGTTTCAGGATACAGCCCAGCAGGAAAAAATTCATAGATTTTCTTTTGATGCCTGGCTCTTCCTCATACAGTGGTACCTCGGGTGAAGAACTTAATTCATTCCGGAGGTCCGTTCTGAACCTGAAACTGTTCTTAACCTGAGGTACCGCTGTAGCTAATGGGGCCTCCCGCTGCCGCAGCGCGATTTCTGTTCTCATCCTGAAGCAAAGTTCTTAACCCAAGGTACTATTTCTGCGTTAGCAGCGTCTGTAACCTGAAGCATCTGTAACCTGAGGTACCACTGTACACTGCCCCTATTTCTTGGCCTCATGGATGCTTCAAGCATGAATTTCACTGAAGTCTATAAATGTGCATCTGCACTATTCATCAAGAGTTATCAACTTTTTGATTGTTGGTATGGACTTCTAAGGAAATAGCTGTGCCAAGTTAGTTGCTTCTGGGGAAGACTTCCCAGCAAAGGAAAGAAAAGGGGAGGAGGGCCTTGGATTATTATATACTTCATATGGCAGCAAACCTGGTGTCTATACTTTACCGGTTGCTGCAGACAGTCCTGGGTTTCTTATGAGTGTTTCTGCATGATTCACATCTGTGTCTCAATTATAGATTACTTTGTCAGATCCATGCATAAACAAACCTTATCTAAAAATCATAGCACATGAAGTGGTCCTAATTATAGCTCTGCGACAGATATTTTCTTTGCAGTCTAAATATTAGCAAGCTTTAGGTTAAAGCTGATTGTAAACTAAATCCCTGAAAGACAGCCGCAATTAGCCAGCAATGATGATGTTTTAAAAGAAAAAATCCTTTGAATAATTCCACTAAAGTCAATGTAATTATTAATTAAAAACGGTAACCAGGTTTCAGTTTCGGAATTTTGAAAAACCCTTTCGTGACGTCCGTGAATGATGTTGTGTATACAACTAGCTATCAAAAGATTTTGTATGCCAATGTTTGATACAGAGTTCCTCTTTTAGCAGTTCCTCAGATTTTGCCTAATTGTCCCAGGGTGCAACTATGACAACTCTTTGAAGTGTTGAATAGCTTGAGTGAAAATCCTGCTTTTGTGTACAGTGGTACCTCAGGTTAAGTACTTAATTGGTTCCGGAGGTCCTTACTTAACCTGAAACTGTTCTTAACCTGAAGCACCACTTTAGCTAATGGGGCCTCCTGCTGCCGCCGCACCGCCAGAGCACGATTTCTGTTGTCATCCTGAAGCAAAGTTCTTAACCTGAAACAATATTTCTGGGTTAGCGGAGTCTGTAACCTGAAGCGTATGTAACCTGAAGCATATGTAACCTGAGGTACCACTGTAGATGGAAAACTCCCCTGCTCCCACAGCAGTAAGAGATTTTTTTAACTCAGAGAGATCAGGGATTATTGCTTCCAGACTTATCTGATACCCATGCAAATACATCTTTCTTCTAAAATTAAAAATCCTACATAAAAACATCAATGACTGCATATTTGCAGATGTGGGATTCATTATTCTTTGGAGATATGTTCTCTGATAAGGGTGTGTAGATACAATGCACTCTGTATCTCAAATTTATGGATGTCTGAAAATGGTTACCTTTTAAGTTCCACTGAGAGGTAGCCTTCATGGACACGTTACTTTAAGATAATATGGTTCTCTATCCAGCTTTTAAGTGCAGTCCTGCGAAGCTTTGATTTTCTGCAGTGCTGCTTGAAAGATGGAGGTGTCACATTGGATGACAACTAATGAACTGAATGTTCAATAGTTCATCACCTTGGTTTTCACCAGAAAACATTTAGAAAGCAAGTTTGCAAAGAATTTCTCTCATCTGGTAAAAGTGAGACTGCTCAGCTGTCATGAGACAATATGTCAGAACATCAAGGGCCCAAACAGGTGATTTTAGTGCTACAAACGAAAGATCATTGTTATTACCTTACAAAAATATCTTTGCAACCCCTTGAAGTGTGTTGTGCCATCACTGCTTAAAAATACCCAAAACAAATATTTTAAGATGTATCTTGTATCTCTTATAGGAGCACTGGATATTTATTTTACTCATTAAACAACCCTGTGGGGTCAGCTATATGAACCCAGTGGAACTCCATTCACCAGTCACATATCACCAGCTGAACATAATAATATTAATAATATTAATAATATAATTTATTATTTATATCCCACCCATCTGGCTGGGTTTCCCCAGCCACTCTGGGCGGCTCCCAACACAATTAAAATCACAACAGAACATCAAACATTAAAAACTTCTCTAAACAGGACTGCCTTCAGATGTCTTCTAAAAGTCAGATAGTTGTTTATTTCCTTGACATCTGATGGGAGGGCGTTTCACAGGGTGGGCGCCACCACCAAGATATACTGATATATCTGAAATAAGAATGGAGCTATGTAGAGGCTTTGGCTGGCTTCACGGTTTTCCCTGCATCGTGATTTTTGCCAGTGACTGCTCTTGTGATTTGCTGCCCACTGTAGGAGGCAGGGGAGAGCTGAGCTGGCAAACCAATGATATGGACTTCAAACCAGTTTGGGACAATATATTGCCCAGCCCTAATCTGCTTTGCATGCAGATTCAATTCAATTCCTGATATCTCCAGGTAGGGCTGGGAGAAAGTGCTGTCTGCAACCCTGGTGTCAAGGAATCCAATCCCCCTCCCTCACGGCCGGCTGCCAGTAAAGGAAAGACAAGATGCTCTTACCAAGATATTTTATTCAATATTCACAGAGAGAGAGAGAGACGTAGAAACATCATCTATTGGATAATGGTGTTGCTCTGAGTAAAGCCCCATCCCTGTTGGGATATTCCGTTCCACCTTAAGGAACAGGCATGATTGTTGTGTGTCACATGCTTGTTTACACTCCAGCACAGCTTGCTGGGAACTTCCGTTTGTGCATAGCTTTTGCTTTAGCCGTTTTGCTTTGGACACGAAGGAGATCAGACATGTTTCCTTTTGTCCTGCTGTACACTGAATAAACTGCTTGTAAATATGCTCACACAGCCTCTCCTGTCACTTCTGTTTGCACAGCGTTTACTCTGCTGAGTAGCGTGCCCTTGCTTCTGAAGCACAGGTCGCATATTCATGCTGCACCAAGGACTGGAGTTTGCCCGGCACACTGGCCGGTGGGCCAATTGTCCCCATTTCCTTGGCTGCTTGCCAACAATCCTCTCCATCTCTCCTATTATACGCCATCCCATCTGTGCTTTCTGCCTCTGAGCTTTCTGTTCTCCTACTTTCAATTCCCGCCATTGGGGGGGGGAGTCTGGAATGCTTTCTAAAGACACTGAATCTGTCAGCTGTTTCTCCCCTGCTCCTCTCCCAATATTTCCCAGCTTCTCCCCTCTGCAGCCTATAAACTGTGACCTTCTGCAAACCACTGTTCTAAATCTATACTATCTCCCTCTTCTCTGGAAGTTTCAGGGGGGGGCGCTCTCCACCATTCCTCCTCAGTCCAGTCCCTGACACCTGGAGAGCCACTGCCAGTCAATGTGGACAATAATGTCGGAATCTCTTTTTTTAAAAAAATAATTATTGGTTTTACATTTTTTTATACACAATACAAACACATAAAAAGACAAACAAACATGTATAATTTCATATCCTTTTTTCCCATAAACCTCACTTCTCGGACTCCCCCAAACCTCCCCTTTCTGCATCCAAAATTTCAAAATTGTTTCAGCAAATCCTAAATTTAATCTTGTCAAATATATTCCTTCATTGTTCTTTTCCTTAACTTGATCTTTTATCGCTGTAATCTCCTTATCTTTCTAAAGAACCTCAACATTTTAACATTCATCAATTTTATAGTATTTCTTAAGATAGATTTTAAATTTCTTCCAATCTTCTTCCGCCGTCTCTTTCCCCTGATCACGGATTCTGCCACTCATTTCAGTCAATGTCATAAAGTCCATCACCTTCATCTGCCACTCCTCCAGTGTGGGTAGATCTTGTGTCTTCCAATACTTTGCGATGAGTATTCTTGCTGCTGTTGTAGCATACATAAAGAATGTTCTATCTTTCTTTGACACCAATTGGCAGGCAATGCCCAAGAGAAAGGCCTCTGGTTTCTTAGGAAAGGTACATTTAAGTACCTTTTTCAATTCATTATATATCATTTCCCAGAAAGCCTTAATCTTCGGGCACGTCCACCAAAGATGGTAAAAGGTACCTTCAGTTTCTTTACATTTCCAACACTTATTGTCAGGCAAATGGTAAATTTTTGCTAGCTTGACTGGGGTCATGTACCACCTATAGATCATTTTCATAATATTTTCCTTTAAGGCATTACATGCCGTAAATTTTATACCGGTGTTCCACAACCATTCCCAGTCAGCAAACATAATATTATGACCAATGTCCTGTGCCCACTTAATCATAGCTGATTTAACTGTTTCATCTTGTGTATTCCATTTCAGCAGCAAGTTATACATTCTTGACAAATTCTTAGTATTGGGTTCTAACAGTTCAGTTTCTAATTTTGATTTCTCCACCTGGAAGCCAATTTTCCTGTCTTGTTTATAAACCTCCATTATTTGATAATAATTGAGGCAATCTCGTACTTTGGGTTTCAATTTCTCATGACTCTGTAACTTCAACTTATCTCCATCTTGTTCCAAAATTTCCCAATACTTTGGCCATTCGGCTTCCATATTAAGTTTTTTCAACGCTTTAGCCTCCAAGGGTGACAACCATCTAGGGGTTTTGTTTTCCAACAGATCTTTGTATCTTATCCACACATTATATAATGCTTTTCTAACAATATGATTTTTAAAGGCCCTATGCACCTTGATTTTGTCATACCATAGATATGCATGCCAACCAAATGTATTATTAAAACCTTCTAAATCCAAGATATCTGTATTCTCGAGGAGCATCCACTCTTTCAACCAGCAAAACGCTGCTGATTCATAGTACAATTTTAAGTCCGGCAGGGCAAATCCCCCTCTTTCCTTTGCATCCGTTAGTATTTTAAATTTAATTCTGGGCTTTTTGCCCTGCCAGACAAATTTCGAAATGTCCTTCTGCCACCTCTTGAAACAGTCCATCTTGTCAAGAATTTGCAATGTTTGAAATAGAAATAACATTCTAGGCAATACATTCATCTTGATAGCTGCAATTCGGCCTAACATTGACAATTTCAAATTTGACCATATTTCTAGATCTTTTTTAATTTCTGACCAGCATTTCTCATAGTTATCCTTATACAAGTTCAAATAATGTCGGAATCTCAGCTCGGCCAAGCTGATAAGGCTCATCTTCGTTCCAGCCGAGCCTTTGAAATCGCCTCCGACGAATAACGACCTCGAGCCTTCGATGAGGCTCCAAGGCACGTCCTCCCAGCAGAGTTTCCAGCACAGGGAAGGGTGAGACAGAATGAGCTACATTGTAAAGAGTTTTATTTCTAAACTATGCAGAACAGAAAAGACATCCTCTCTATGGAAGCAGAAAGCAACAGAAACAAAGGAACAAAGGAAACAGGAAACCACTAATGTCACATCCCATCTCCCTTTCCTGTGAGACTGCAAGGTCTCTGGAATGTAAACAGAGTACTGTGACTCCCAGCAGCTGCTCAGTGAGAAACAGAAACTAACAAATAATGTATTAGATGGACCAACAGTCTGACTCAGAAGAAGGCAGCTTCCTATTTCCCCAACCCTGTCCAGGCCCCGGTTCAGTTTTGTGACTCTTTGTGTATTCATGCTTTTAGCTCCATTCTTCAGACACTTACTATAGTCTGGTTCTGATGCATCTCCTATTATGTTACAAAATACCCATCCCCGATTAGAGAGCAAGAGTTCTCCTTCAGGTGTTCTCAAAGGATGCATAGATAATAAAAATGACATCATGGACAACAGCACGCTGCTGGCCTCTTTCAATAATGCTGAGAAAGAAACTATTTCAGTTTTAATGGACTGTAGCCGCTGAATTCTAAATGCAATTCAAATATTTTGCTGAATGTATACTATATATATATATATATATATATATATATATATATATATATATATATGATCTTTCTCTAAAACCTGTTTTTCAGTTGTGGCGAAAACGCTAAGCAGGCAGAGAGATCAAAAAGTACGTTGAAGTCAGTGAAATTACACGAGGAAATAATTTGGCATCTTTGGCAGACGTTAATGCATCTGTATACAGTGGTACCTCGGGTTACAGATGCTTCAGGTTACAGACACTTCAGGTTACAGACTCTGCTAAGCTGGAAATAGTACTTCAGGTTAAGAACTTTGCTTCAGGATGAGAACAGAAATCATACTCCGGCGGCGCGGCAGCAGTGCGAGGCCCCATTAGCTAAAGTGGTACCTCAGGTTAAGAACGGACCTCCGAAATGAATTAAGTTCTTAACCCGAGGTACCACTATACTTTAAAAGCTGTGACCATCTTTCCTTTAAACAAATCTTAAGGAAATGACTGGTGCTCCAGCAGGGCCATCCCTACCATTAGACAGAGTGAGACAAGCACCTCAGGTGGACGACTCTGGCCTTTCCCTTCCATAGAAAAACATAGCTGTGCGTGCCATGAGACCTGCATTGTGCACCCTAAATTAGCCTGTTGTCCTCTAGTCGGGTGGATACTGTACCAGTGTTTAGGTATGAGTCAGCTGTCAATCCAGTTGGTATCCTTTTAACGTGAACAGATGCTTCACATAGCTAGATCCCTGAGTGGTTGCAAGTGTTTCGCAGTGAGATTGCAAGTGGCCACTATGCAACAGTCATCATCTGCACCAACATTGTTTTTGTTCTTTTTTTGTGTTGAGGGAAGAAAGAAAGAAAGAAAGAAAGAAAGAAAGAAAGAAAGAAAGAAAGAAAGAAAAAGTTAGTTTTTTCCCTATATTTTCTAAGAATTGGATAGGAGAGTGAATTATATATGATCCAGGGCTGTTCAGAATTAAGCACTTTGTAAGTCAAGAGTAGTTAAAGTAGGGTGGTCCAGAGGATTGGTGTTACAGCTCCCATCAGCCCCTGACAACATGGCTGGTGATCAGGAATGATGGGAGTTGTAGTCCAGCAGTATCTGGAGGCATGGGAAATAGTCAGGGGTGTGCCTATGGAATATGGTCTCCCAGATCTTTTTTCTAAGCTCCTATGTGCCCATATGTGGTTAATAAATTAGAGGAAAATTAAATTGAGCGGGTGATCTGGGTTACTGGAAGGCATATTAATTTGCAGGAATAATGTAATTATATCTAGAGATAATGGGGACGCGGGTGGCGCTGTGGGTAAAAAGCCTCAGCGCCTAGGACTTGCCGATCGAAAGGTCAGCGGTTCGAATCCCCGCGGCGGGGTGTGCTCCCGTTGTTCAGTCCCAGTGCCTGCCAACCTAGCAGTTCGAAAGCACCCCCGGGTGCAAGTAGATAAATAGGGACCGCATACTGGTAGGAAGGTAAACAGCGTTTCCGTGTGCTGCGCTGGCTCACCAGATGCAGCTTTGTCATGCTGGCCACATGACCCGGAAGTGTCTCCGGACAGCGCTGGCCTCCGGCCTTTAAGTGAGATGGGCGCACAACCCTAGAGTCTGTCAAGTCTGGCCCGTACAGGCAGGGGTACCTTTACCTTTATCTAGAGATAACCCAGAGGCAATTAAAAGGATTTTCAGCAGGCTCTGTTAGGGTTGCCATATTTTGAAGAGCAAAAAAGAGGACTGACTTCTACTATGGATCGCTATGACAACTCTCCCCATGAAAAAGAGGACGTGTCCTGGAAAAAGAGGACACATGGCAAATGCATTGATGTTCAACTGTTCTTGGGTCATCTGGGTTGAGGTGTAGATTACATCACCCTAGAGAAAATCACAATTGGCATGTATAAAATAAACTTTAGCAAATACAAATCTACATATATGGCCCCATATTTCAAATTTAGCAGTGCCCAATGTTTGTAGGGCCATAGGTTTCGCACCCCTGGCATGATGATAAATTCAAGCACTGAGGAAAACTGCTTGGATTAAGGTTGTGTCTCTTCAGGATCATAGGGCAAACAATGAATGAGCAGTGCTCCCCCCCTTCCCCAGAATCCCATTTCTCCCCCCTCTGAAGAACCAGAGGACCTGCCAAACCCATTTATTTATTTCTATCCTCACAATAATAAGCACCAAATGTCACTTCGCCTTGCAGGAGGCTCTCTGAGTTTTGCAGAGTAGGATTTTTCATGCAGCAAGAAAAAAGGCATAAACATGACCAAAAATATACTTCCCAAACTAAGAACAGAACACCTATCTTTTTATATAACCGTGATCCACAAAGATGGAGAAGTACATTTTAGCATATTGGTTATATTCTTCCACTGATCTTCATTAGGCACCCGCTAACATACAAACAACACCTGAAACCTTTTTTTAAATACCAAAAAATAAACACCATGTTTTCAATGCTTTCTTTAGAAGTTGATGACTTTTTGTCAGATTTACTGAGTTATACTTCTCTTTAAGCCTCATCACCACAGTAGCCTGATTGTTTTGTTGTTATTTTTTTAAAGAAAAAACAACATATTCTTCCCTTTTTATTCTGAAGCTATTGTTTAACCCCCTGTGATGTCTAGCTGGTTTAATCACAAACAATAAAACAATCTTTACACCCCAGAGTGTCTCCAGTTACGTCTCTAAGGAAGAGATTTTGAGTATTGACAATCGTTTGACTTTTATCACTCATCATCGTGTGTTTGGTTTTTTTAAGAAACAAAAATAAAATATTGATAGTACGATTTTTGAAACTGTCTGCTCTCCATTCCCAGTTAGAGGGAAGTTCACGCAATTTTTGTGGAGAGAAATAGACCCGGGACTTAGCTACCTTGGCAAAGAAAAAGTGCTTTGTATGCATTGTTTATGCATTCTAACACTATGACACCAGATGGTGCTGTGGAGTTCTGTTTTTGCTAATCCGATTTCTCATACAAAGTTTGCAATGTGTTTAACTGAAATGCTTCTTTGATGGGACTAGATTCAGCCTGACAGTGCAATCCTAACCTTGCCTGCACAGAAGTGTGTCCTACTGAATTCAATAGGACTTACTCCCGGGAAAATGGAGTTAGGATTGGTGTAGGTTTTCAAACCAAATTATACAGATTGACAATGGCTGTTAGAGCACAGCAACTACCACCAGCAGTTCTGGACATTGAAAAGCCTCAGTTAAAGCCTCTCATCTCTCTCGTACAAAACCCTAAAAGGAGATGGCTGCTTTCTATAACTTCATCTTTCCCTAAGTTTCCTTATCCCTACCTGGTTGGCCAGCTATTAAAAAAAGAGAAAAAAGGTCAAGGGTCTTATTTGGTTTTGAATTGTGCCCAATTAAAGCATTGGCGATTTGAGATTTATGGAATTTGTGAGTTGACTGGGGATGCTGTCGATATTTTCCCAAGCCTGGCTCAGAAATGTTAGCCCTGATCTACTTTGATTTCAAATAAAAGCCAAGCCTTTAAAGCCCTGAAATTCTTCCCTAGCTCAAATGCAAGTCAAAGAAGAATTTCTGGCTCTCTATCGCTGCCACCCCTCACTTTCTGAAAAGTGTGCCAAGTAACACACTTCATGCATTGTCATTGTTCCCACTGGTAGCTTTCCTCCCGGTGCAAAGCCTCTCCTCCTTCCGGAGGGGAGGGATTGTGAGCGGGAGACGATTCCTGCATCACGCTGGTGTGCCACACCTCCTAGTTGGGCACCCAATAGGGTGACACTGTGGGGGTGTGGTTTAGCCACTCAAATGCAGCCGCGCCAGCTTTCTCCGCCATTGCGCTCCTGATCGTACACGAGTCACCCACCCACCACTCCCTGTAGGGTGTAGCTTCTCGCTCGGCCTTGCTATGGACCCATGGTTGGTCGCCCTGGTTGCCCAGGGGGGCTGGTAGGAGTTTTTTCCAATTGGCAAATTGGCACCGGCCTCTTGGTTTTTTTCGCCTGCCTCGTAGCAATCATCACAACTGTCTTGGTATTCAGCGGTTAGGTATTGGAATGTGTTGTTGGTGTATGGAAGGGCAAGGTGTGGCCATCGCCTACCCCTTCACTTATGGGTATTCCGTTAAAGGAATCCGGCAGTCGTGGATCCTGCCCGATGCCCTGTGTGGCGGGGGGCCATGGCACGACCCTCGGTGACATCGGGGGAGAGCATATAGTTGTATTAGCATCAACAGGCTCCCCCTACTGGTGGTTAACCACTCATCAGACTCACCCCTCTCCGAGTGGGTGGAGTCAAATTGTCTGTGGCCCAATGCCTAAGCCAATACCTTCTCACATGCTGTAATCAATAAAGTTGTGGTCTTTTCTTGCCCATTAACTTAATATACTGTGTCCACGTGTCTTCATTCCCCAAGCGGGAATTGGTTCCTCGAATATCAGTTTTAGGAGAGGGCAATTTTCACTGGGACTGTACTTCTTCCCTCCTTGTGCATAACAATCCCAATCAACCCCCTTCCTGCTATTTTCAGAAGCAAAAATACAACAAAGAAAGTTTGGCTAGGTACTTCAGGAAGGTCAGGGTATAACATATTTGTGAAGGTGCGCCAGAATTATTTGACATTTCCAACTTTCACAGAGCTCTCACAATACATGCACATGTATATTTCAGCTGCATTGAGACAATCCGTTGATCCCCCCTTTATATATTTCAGTACATTCTAAAACCATTTAGAATCCCAGTCGCATGATTCAGAATGAAAACACACCAGCTTGCATTTAAAACAAGGTTAAATTTGGGATCAATCTGCCATGAATAGGCAATGAGCTTTCCTTGAGAGAGAAAAAGAGTGGTAAGTCTATTATTGGCGGAGACCTTGACTGGAGGAATTAAAGTACAATTGCTCCTTCTAATTTCTCCAATGCTGCCGTTGTTATTAACTACCGATCAAAAAATGATAGGCTTTATAAACACACGATATCTGGAAATTTGGCCACCGAAGGAATTAGCTGACCTCTATTAACAATCAGATGAGCAGGAGTCGGTAATTCACAAAGGTAATCTGATCTCCGTTTCTGAAGGAGCTTCTAGGTCAACAGAACACTTCATAACTAATGCAAACCCTTGACTGGTGGTAATCAGTGCAGCAAGGTAGGATTAGGGTCAGATAATTGAACTTCTTAGAATCAATCAGAATCTAAGGGTACTATATTCTGCACCAGCCACAGCACGGCAATTGTACAAGATGAAATGTCAGCAGGAAAGGCATTTGTACATGGCATACTGACAAAAGGAAAAAACGAGACAGCGAGCCATCTGTGGGCAGGATGAAGGGGAGATCTAAACTTCTTCCCTTGTTAGCGAGGGCAACACTTTCAGTGCAGCAGCACCCCCCAGATTAGAAGTGAGCTTATTACAAACCTTCTTTAGACAATGCTTTGGGGTAGAGGTCTCTTTTGCTTCGTTTGGGGTGTGGGTGGGTGTGCACATTTGCTCTCCCTACTTGCCTCCACAAGCAAGTGCTCATTAGCAGACAGCGCTAACAAGGCGGCTTGCCGGGAGCTCACCAAGCTGCACATTTCCCCAGCACTGGTTGATGTTGTGTTTGACAGTTCCTGTGGCTACATGTTTCCTAATCATAATGGGAGAATTCTGTATGGCGCTTGGAACACCGAAAAGGCTCTGTGAGCACGCGGATTGCAAAATCTTCCGGGTCTCTTCATTTCTAAACGTCCTTTTGGAAATCTTGCATCATATCATCACAAGGCTTGTACCTTTATGTAGTTCGGATTTCAAAACATGTACTGTACTTTTCCGTCTATTGGACGCCCCCTTAAAAATCAAATTGCCCCCCCTGTGGGGCGTGTGCCTCACATTAGGAACCACTAGATGATTCTTGTGGTCCCTTCCAACCCTGCAATTCACATATACTGTATTTTTCTGTCTTTAAGATGCCCCTACGTATAGGTAAAGGTAAAGGGACCCCTGACCTTTAGGTCCAGTCGTGGCTGACTCTGTCGTTGCGGCGCTCATATCGCTTTATTGGCCGAGGGAGCCGGTGTACAGCTTCCGGGTCATGTGGCCAGAATGACTAAGCCACTTCTGGCGAACCAGAGCAGCGCACGGAAACGCCGTTTACCTTCTCACCGGAGCGGTACCTATTTATCTACTTGCACTTTGACGTGCTTTCGAACTGCTAGGTTGGCAGGAGCAGGGACCGAGCAACGGGAGCTCACTCCATCGCGGGGATTTAAACCGCTGACCTTCTGATTGGCAAGTCCTAGGCTCTGTGGTTTAACCCACAGCGCCACCCACATCCCTGCACCCATGTATAAGACCCCCCTATTTTTAGTGACTCAATTTTAAGCAAATGAGGGGAGATGGCCCAAAGTTGTTGAGCTTCTCCCCCCACTCAGCTGCGGGAAGGAAACACTCCCAAATCATTTCCTATGCACAGGTAGGGAGTGTTTCCCTTGTGCTGCAGCATCAAGGGAAGTTGCGCTCCAGCCAGCCAGCCGGTTGGCCGGAGGGCAAATTCCCCATGCTGCTGAGTGCGGGAAACAATCCAGGGAGTGTTTCCCGCACGCAGAGGCATTGGGGGAAGCTGCGCGCCGCCAGCCAGCGCCCCCAGATCACTCCCCATTTGCTGTGACATTGAGAGAAGCTGCGCGCCACTAGCTAGTGCCCCCAGATCGCTCCCTGTGCACAGCGGCACCCCCCATGCCTCTATCTGCGTATTGGACAACCCCAGTTTTTTTACATGATTTTTATGTCAAAAAACCTTGTCTAATACACGGAAAAAATATGGTATTTTTACTAGATTAGTAGAGGTAAATTTGTTTGAGTTTTTAAATTTGCTTCCTGCTACCACGTCTTGGTTTCCAAACATTTTGGAAGTCGAACGGACTTCCAGAACAGATTCCATTCTACTTCCAAGGTAATTCTTTATGTGGGTACTCTTGGGAGGATTGGCAGTTCAGAGCTTCTCAAAAAAGTCAGTGTCTGATATGATTGAATCATTTCTTGTTGTTGTTTAGTTGTTTAGTCGTGTCTGACTCTTCATGACCCCATGGACCAGAGCACGCCAGACACTCCATATGCCTGTTGTCTTTGTCCATGGAGTTTTCTTGGCAGGGATACTGAAGTGGCTTGCTGGTTCCTGCTCCAGGTGGATCACGTTTGGTCAAAACTTTCCACTGTCACCTGTCCATCTTGGGTGGCCCTGCACGGCATGGCTCATAGCTTCTCTGAGTTATTCAAGCCCCTTCACCACGACAAGGCAGTGATCCATGAAGGAGAATTGCATCATAAGCAACCTTAAAAATAATAATCCCCATCATCAAATAGAAAACGGGCTTCCTTTCTCTTTCAGCTCATAGCCTTTGGCAATGCTGTGTCTTTGAAATCACTGGCTTTAGCAGCTTTTCAAATGGAATGACACGCTGAGCCTACCGTACACAGCAACTGTCTTGATGGTCAGAGTTCATTCTAAACATCTTGCTGTTGTCCCTGTAGAGAATTGAATGGACAGAAAAGGATTTACTATAGGGCAAGAGCTGTGAGGTGGATACTGATAAGCTCTTGTTAACCTTACATTTGACTAGTGCTTTATGTCATGTGAATTAACGCCAATGTTTCCTTAGAAGAATATCCAGCACTTCCTTCCCTCTCCTCCCCCCCCTTATTTTCAACCAAAGGCATTGAACTCCCAAAGGATTCTGATGGAAAATGGAAGAACTGCAAAGTAAAATCAGGCGCTAAAAGCAGTAATCCAGTAACAGTCAAATAAGCTGCTCTTTGCAAAGGCGATTTGCTACCAAGCATTCACTTACTATATCATTTGTAAGGTATGTCTTCTTGAAGAAAAGTGTGTCAAAACGAAGGCAGAAATAATGAACTAGGTGAAATGGATCTTCTTCTTCTTCTTTAGCAATCACTCATAGTCTTCCATAAACACAGTTTTAAAAGTGAATCCGTAAGTGTCTGTGGAGGCCAATTCTGGATCCACATGTCCTTCCACAGTGGGGACATTGGTTTCCGGGTAGTAGTTGATAACAGTGAGGGTTTGCCAAGCATGCCTTCCTCTTAGCATGTTTCTCCCTTTAGTCCTGAGTTCGAGCATCTTCAAAGCCCATGGCGCCTTTGGTAAAGGCTGTTCTCCAATTGGAGCACTCGCAGGCCAGGTTTCCCAGTTGTTGGTGTTTATACTACATATTTTTAGATTTGTCTTGAGAGAGTCTTTGGACCTCATTTGTTGTCCACCAGCATTACGCTTTCCATTTTTAAGTTCGGAATAGAGTAAATGATAATTGGGCATCTGCGCAACATGACCAGTCCAACATAGTTGATGTTGAAGAATCATTGCTTTGACACGGGTGATCTTTGCTTCTTCCAGTGCACTGGCATTAGTTTGCATGGCTGCATTGCATCCTTTTCAAGAAGACGTTGATTCCCAATTATGTATATACCAGTATTCACTTAGGGATATTGCTCGTACTTCCATTTGGGACTGTTGCTGTGGCTGAAATAGGACAGAATGCATGAAGGCTCCTTGAATTGCTGGGATAATAATGGGGCTGCCTGCTACACTGATGACTAAACTGAGTGCAACAGAAAGGAGAAAAATCAGTTTGCAGGAAAGTTGGATCCAAAGTCTCATGAGAAGTAAGCCTTGAAGCCCTGCGCGCGCTCGCTCTCTCTCTCTCTCTCTCTGTGTGTGTGTGTGCGCGCACACCTACATTTTATGCTTCTTTGTCTAAGACTAGGGGTGGGTGAAATGTCTTCAGAAGCTTGAAAAGTCTTCAGAAAATTCACCAGCATTTTGCGTGAATTTCTCTTAATGCATGCACATTTTTTCCCTAATATACACATTTTGGCAGAGCAGTTTCCCCTAACATAATTACTTTTTGTATGTTTGTTTCAATCATATATGTATTTTTTCCTGCACTTTCAGTGTCTACATTTTTGTACACATAACTTGGCTGGAGAACAGCACTGGGAAATTCAGGGACTTGTGAATTTTGCTGTGCTGTTTTGGTAGGTTCATCTCTAAATGCAAACTGAACTGAATTTCTCCTCTATTCTGAGTAGACTTATAAAGGATCACACTCTTAAGCAGTACCTATGTTGGGATTTGAATCCAGATGTCTTGTTTATTTCTCATATTCAAGCATTTGGCTTCCTCTGTGATGCTGTCTGTTTATTTCACCTTCATATCTTTGCTTTATTCTCTAATGAGTTATGCCTGTACTGTGTTCCATGGATAATCAGGGGCCATTAGAGTTTCCCTGGTCTCTTTAGATCTCTGATTTCTGATTTGGTTTACTATGAACCATGATGTTTATATTGAAATGCAAATACATCCAGCAGAACCCTCCTGAACAACAGTGTTTGTGTACCTATTTAATAACATACTCATCAAATAACAGATCCTAGCACCAGCACATAAACATGGCTTGGTATTTTGGATTACCCATTTAATTTGCAACTCAAAAAATTCCACTGTGTTTCTGCACAGGATCTATTAAACACCTTGTGTATGTTTCAATTTCCAGCGCTTGTTTGTAAATGGAATATTTGCTCCATACCAGCACAGATGTCTCTAAGTTGCCTGGTAGTGTATGTGAACTTAAAGTTACTTTCTCTCTCTAAGGAAAATTAATATATTAGCTACTGCGGAGCATGAACTTGGCAACCCATAGGATCAGGAAAATTGACAAAGACCAGTTGGGACTAGGAGTAATCTCATTCAGTGCAGAAGGTCTGAGGCAGTTCACACTGCAAGGTTAATGTGTGTTGGTTCTTCAGGACGGTGGGCCATGTGGAAAAAAAATGTAGATAATTAACTTGGCTAGTGCCACTGGCTGTTTTATGTGTCTAGTGACAGTGTAACAAAAATACGAGACGACTAGACAGACTCTCCCTTTTGAGATTCCCCGACTAGCAAGTTATTAGAGATTCACTTGATGGAGCTAAACCTTGCTGCAAAATTTAATAATAGAACAGCAACAAAGGAATTAAAAAGATTCATTATAAAAACGATAAATCTTTTTAGCTATCTTTGTTTCTCCTTGATGGCAGGATTTTTGTTTCTAAAAATTCTGGGTCTAGTAATATACACATTTTTTCACACCCACCCACCCCAATTGTGTGTTTTGCAGTTAAATGGTTAAGGATGTACAGTACTTGGTTTCTGGGATTCAGATAAGATGGTGGCTATTGGACTCCTTGGCGGCCTAAATTTATTCTGTTGACACTGCTTCCATGTGTACACAGCTCAGCAAGGATATACAACAGAAAAGCAAAATAATTTATTTGAATAACAATTCTCAAATCCTGTGTGGCTGAGCAATCAGGTCTCATATTGGCCTCAATTCAAAACCCAGCAGCCCATCTTCACTCCCCAGGAGGGGAAAAATCACATAACAACAGGAGGTGCTCCGTAGTTATGGGAAGTAAACTGTTTACAGAGGAACCCAGGTTTTGGTGGTGGTGGTGTTTTTTATGTGAAATATTGTTCTACTTACCTTCTTTTTTCAGAAAGATTCTGTTCTACCTTTAAGCTATTACAAGCTCTTTCCCCTTTGAGCTTATTAATCCTTTAGTCTGATAGGAACTGTTTTCCACAACCCGTTTCCCCCCCCCCCCCGAGCCTAACAGAGATCCACCCAAACCTGGGTTCTTCTCCCTGCCACAATGTGTATTAATATCTCAGTCTGATAACTTATTTTGGTTTAGCAAATTAGGCACAGACCCTAAAAGTTTTTGCATTCAGTGGTTGCATGCCAGGGTGGGGCAGGGGAATCAATGAGGAGTTTTCCATATGTTGTTGGACTCCAATTCCTATCAGCCCCAGCTGGCATAGCCAAAGGTCAGGGATGATGAGAATTGTAGTCAACAGTATCTGTAGTTCACTGCATTGGCTATCCCTGTTTTATACAGTATATGCATGTTCATCTGAATTAACTACAAAACATGTAGATATTCAAATAAACAGGCATTGTCTTGCACAACCCCCTTTTAATCATTTGTTCCAGGTATATATGATAAAGTCAGACAGTCCCAGACTTTTCATGACAGCAAATGGCTTCTAGCTGCTCCTAAAGGATATTAGTGTGGGAATGTTCAGTGATGCAGGAGAGGATATATTGTTTGATTATAGCCTTTCTAACTTGTCTTAACAAGTTCACAGTTTAGCAGAGTAACATTCCCCTTTTATAAACTCACAGATGATGTGTTTGCTCAGGCTCGCTAAAGCTTCTGTAATAACTGTTCTGGTATTCCCCCCTTATTCCCTCATAAAAGATAAGACACGACACAGGCTTCTATAAAAGTATGAAAAGAGTTTACTCACATTCTGTTCACAATTGGATCCCAGAAGGCAGACTTAGCTTAGAAAAGTAACATATACCTGGAAACTATCTCATAAGGAGACAGTTCCTTTGTCCTCTCTTGGCTGGAGGCCAAGAGAGCATCTTTGACTGAGCAGATGTTGCTTCTTTGATGCATATAGTCAAAGAGAGAAAGATGGCTGTCCTGCCCTGTGCTTTTGTCATTACCTGCACAGGTGAGGCCACATCCACATCTAGTCACATGCAGAGGAAGTCTGCCCCAGCCAGAAGGAAACAGGAAGTTTACCTGCTGGCTGGACAAACATTCCTCCGCATGTGTAAACATGTTCACTCTAGGAATGTTGTACTTGACTGCTCTGGTGTTTCACATGCCATAATTATCAGTATGCACTGAGAGCCACAGTAGTAGTAGTAGTAGTAGTAGTAATAATAATAATAATAATAATAATAATAATAATAATAATAATAATTTATACCCTGCCCATCTGGCTGGGCCTCCCCAGCCACTCTGGGCGGCTTCCAAAAAAAATATTAAAATACTATAATACATCAAACATTAAAAGCTTCCCTAAACAGGGCTGCCTTCAGATGTCTTCTAAAAGTCTGGTAGTTGTTGTTCTCTTTGACATCTGGTGGGAGGACATTCCACAGGGCGGGCGCCACTACCAAGAAGGCCCTCTGCCTGGTTCCCTGTAACTTGGCTTCTTGCAGTGAGGGAACCGCCAAAAGGCCCTTAGCACTGGACCTCAGTGTCCGGGTAGAATGATGGGGGTGAAGACACTCCTTCAGGTATACTGGACCATATAAATACCTGTGTTCAGGCGTTTGTGTTCAGGCCCTCGGTGCTGGACCTCAGTGTCCGGGTAGAACGATGGGGGTGGAGACGCTCCTTCAGATATATTGGACCGAGGCCGTTTAGGGCTTTAAAGGTCAGCACCAACACTTTGAATTGTGCTTGGAAACGTACTGGGAGCCAATGTAGGTCTTTCAAGACCGGTGTTATATAGTCTCGGCGGCCGCTCCCAGTCACCAGTCTAGCTGCCGCATTCTGAATTAGTTGTAGTTTCCGGGTCACCTTCAAAGGTAGCCCCAAGTAGAGCGCATTGCAGTAGTCAAGCGGGAGATAACCAGAGCATGCACCACTCTGGCGAGACAGTCCGCAGGCAGATAGGGTGTCAGCCTATGTACCAGATGGAGTTGGTAAACAGCTGACCTGGACACAGATTTGACCTGTGTCTCCATGGACAGCTGTGAGTCCAAAATGACTCCCAGGCTGCGCACCTGGTCCTTCAGGGGCGCAGTTACCCCATTCAGGACCAGGGAATCCTCCACACCTGCCTGCCTCCTGTCCCCCCAAAACAGTACTTCTGTCTTGTCAGGATTCAACCTCAATCTGTTAGTCGCCATCCATCCTCCAACTGCCTCCAGATACTCACACAGGACCTTCACCGCCTTCACTGGTTCTGATTGAAAAGAGAGGTAGAGCTGGGTATCATCCGCATACTGATGAACACCCAGCCCAAACCTCCTGATGATCTCTCCCAGCGGCTGCATGTAAATGTTGAAAAGCATGGGGGAGAGGACAGAACCCTGAGGCACCCCACAAGTGAGAGCCCAGGGGTCTGAACACTCATCCCCCACCACCACTTTCTGAACACGACCCAGGAGAAAGGAGCAGAACCATTGTATGACAGTGCCCCCAGCTCCCAGTCCCTCAAGACGGTCCAGAAGGATTTTATGGTCGATGGTATCAAACGCCACTGAGAGATCCAGCAGAACTAGGAAACAGCTCTCACCTTTGTCCCTAGCCCGCCGGAGATCATCAACCAGTGCGACCAAGGCAGTTTCAGTCCCATGATGAGGCCTGAATCCCGACTGGAAGGGATCCAAATGGTCCGCTTCTTCCAGGTGTGCCTGGAGTTGCTCAGCAACCACTCGCTCCATCACCTTGCCCAAGAATGGAAGATTTGAGACTGGGCGATAGTTGGCCATCGTGGCCGCATCTAAAGATGGTTTTTTAAGAAGCGGTTTAATAACCGCCTCTTTCAGCGGGTCTGGAAAGGCTTCCTCACGGAGGGAAGCATTCACCACCCCACGAAGCCCATCGCCCAGTCCTTCCCGGCTAGCTTTTATAAGCCAGGATGGGCAAGGATCCAGGAGATAGGCGGTTGGTTTCACTCGTCCAAGCAGCCTGTCCACATCCTTGGAGGTAACAGATTGGAATTGATCCCACGCAACTTGACTAGACAGAAGTCTAGCACTCTCCCGCCCCGGCCCTGCTCCCACGGTGGAGTCTACTTCTTCCCGAATCTGAGCGATTTTATCTGCAAAAAACTTTGCAAAATCATTGCAGGAGATCATGTGGCCTGTACTGGGCCCCGATGTTGCAGGTGTAGCCCCACTTCACCCAATACCACCTGGGAACTTTTGCCACCAAGCCCTGATGCCTCTTTGGGGCTTGCTGCCAGATCTGGGTAAGGGGCTGACCCTTGCTGATTCCTGATGCCAGTCTTGCTGCTGCTGCTATAAGGAGACATCCTTGGAGAAAACACATCCACATGTGCCCAACAACTATGATGGCAAAGCCTTGCTTGCAGCTTCCTATGATGTTTTGTGGCCAATGCACATTTTATTGTGCTTTACGAAAGCCTGTGAGAATTAGGACTGTGTACAATCTGGAATGATTTCAAATGTTATCATGCAGAAGCTCTACTGATTCCCAGCCATGATTCTTCTAGATGGCAGAAATGAGAGACCCATTACATCCATATCCCATTGAGAGGAATGGGGGTGAAAGTTGTAAATGCATGGAAAACGTTTAGGGTGTTGGAGTGCATTAAACTTTTCTGGAATTCTTCATATCATGTGAAATTGCTAGCTTATACAACAAGTTGGGTGTTCTTTCAAAATCTATTTCCTCCCCCCCCCCTTGGATTGACAATTCTTTTATCCACTATATGACAAAAATAATGTTCTCACTTTATAAAATATAAATTGCATTGCATTCTGCAGCTTGTGCCTCTCAACATATTAGCACATCTGCTGCCTACATTGGCACACTTTAAAACTGACAGATTTCAAGACTGCTTGTTGAGCTGTTCGCAGTTTTGAAATGAGAGGTTACGTTCCGACTCTGCTTTTTCATTAAGGCATGAGCCAGGTTTGCAGTCCGGGTGAATGTCTATCATTAAGCACTTTTGAAAGAACTTCAGTTATCAATTTATATACGTTTTGAAAAATGTCTTCCTTTCTGTTGCCAGGGTATCTCCCCCACCTTCCCAACATTTAATTTTATTGGCTCCCTTACTGATTGGGCTGCAGCCAGTTCTCCCTTCCTTTTACAAGCTGAGCATAGCATCGTTTTAAGTCTTTGAGCTGACAATTAGTATCCCATTTCTGGCCGCGTAAAGACATCGCCGTAGCAGTATGCATATACATGCCACTGAAGCCAATGGGATTATGCTCAGGTTAACTGTCCATAGGATTGCAGCCTGTGTTTTCCTTTTACTAGCTTTCATTTATAATGTCCCACTTTGCCCTTTGGCCACAGCCCAACAGAGAGTTAGGTGTGCTTAAGCCCATTAAAGTCAATGGACTTTCACAGGCCTCCCACTGGGCTATATTGTAGCACCTGCCTGCAGCACACAAAGCACACCAATAAATTTCACAGCTTCACAAGCAGCCTGATCCTCAAAGGGCACTAACAACTGAAGCAGCTCTGAAGTGAATTTGGTTGCCAAAATCAAGTGTTTTTCATCTTTGCTGAGCTTTCAAGCAAAACCCACCCAGTGGTCAAGAGGAAATATTTTTGTGTCTCTCTGTGTCTTAAAGGAAGGTTTTTAACAGTTGGTGTCAAAGCAGGGGAGGGAATGAAATCTATCCTATGTATTCTGAGATGATACAATATTTATTTTTGTTATGAATATGCCTGGGCAGAGTCACTTGCCTTGTGGGGAAATCTGTGCATGAGAGGGAACACAGAACATCAGAATGCAGTGGTACCTTGGTTCTCAAACTTAATCCATTCCGGAAGTCCGTTCCAAAACCACAGCATTCCGAAACCAAGGCACACTTTTCCATAGAAAGTAATGCGAAACAGATTAATCCATTCCAGACTTTTAAAAACTACCCCTAAAACAGCAATTAAACATGAATTTTACTATCTAACAAGACCACTGATCCATAAAATTAAAGCAATAACCAATGTACTGTACTATAAAATAAATAAGATAGTATTGTAGATGATAAAAAAAAAATTCTTACCTGCATGGGTGATAGTCATTGTTTGGATGGGGGGCTTTTATCGATTTCCGCAGTCACACAATCAATCAGTCAGTAGCTGAACTGGGTTCCACACAGTCACAAAAACAAATGAACCAAAAACGCCTCGAAATCAAAAATGCAAAATACCAGTAAATAGCAAAAACAAAAGTGCCAAACTTAATCTGTTCCAGAAGTCCATTTGACTTCCAAAATGTCCAAAAACCAAGGCGCAGCTTCTGATTAGTGTAGGTGCCCTGGAAACAATAGCCAACAGCCACATCAGACGTTTGGCTTCCAAAAAAGTTTGAAAACCAGAACATGTACTTCTGGGTTTTCGGCGTTTGAGAACCAAGGCATTTGAGAACCAAGGCATTTGAGAACCAAGTCGTTTGAGAACCAAAGTACCACTGTATAGGAAGTTGCCATAATGCCAAGGCAGCCTGACCCTCCACGCGCCACTTTGACAAATGGATACGATGTCATATAACCTGATGTCATACCTGACGTCATATCACAGGACATTGGGGCTGCTAAACTCTACAGAAGAACTGTGAGTGTGCTCCAAATTATTTCTTTGCACCCGCAGCTTGAATGCAAGTCTGGTTGCAAAGGATGATTGCGACCCCTTCTTGAGCTACAAAGGAAGATTCAGTGTTTGCAACTGTGGCGGGAACCAGAAGAATTCAAGCCGCAACAGCAAAGAAAAAAATGAGGCACACTATCTGGGTGTGCTCCTCATTTTTCCTTTCAAAATTGGCTTTGTGTCTAGCAGTTGCATGCCTGATGTCAGGTAACAGACATTTGGGCATGTTTTTGGCCAAACAATCTCACAGGCCAAGGGGGAGAAGCCCGATAGGCCTAACTGGAAAAGGGAAACATTTCTTTTAAAAATGTAGAATAGCTTTTTTAAAAAGCTTGTTTTCTGTGGCATGATCGCTGGAGTTTTATTTAAAAAATAAATTAGCTTTTGTAGAACATTAACCGGTACATCTGGATGCTGCTATTTCTGAAGAGAGCGATAGCCTAATAACTACAGATTTCCAATTCTGTGTCACAGCACTGAAGATAAACAGCCTTCAAAAGCCATAAATTTATAACATGGGAACTTGCTGGTTGTTTTTAGCTGTTTCTTTATGTGTTTCCTTGTTTCCAGGGTCATAATTAAAACTGACTGTAGCCAGGGGTGGGGTATGTGGAGATATTCCTGCTTCCCAACCCTGAATAGTAATTACTGTGATGTTGCCTTTTTTCACTCTCCTTCTGTTGAGCTTTTTATTACGGTACCAGTCCTATCTAAGTTTACAAGTAGCCTTAAAAAAATAACTGTGGCCTCAATCCATGGAAGAGTGAAGGTTAATCAGCTCGTCCACAGAAACTGCTGGATTAAGATTGTTGACCTCAGCCCAGTATACGTGAAGGAGTGTCTCCACCCCCATTGTTCAGCCCAGACCCTGAGGTCCAGGCCCGAGGGCCTTCTGGCGGTTCCCTCACTGTGAGAAGTGAGGTTACAGGGAACCAGGCAGAGGGCCTTCTTGGTAGTAGCACCCACCCTGTGGAATGCCTTCCCAGAGCAGCTTCGTCATGCTGGCCATGTGACCCGGAAGTGTCTGTGGACAGCGCTAGCTCCCGGCCTATAGAGTGAGATGAGCGCACGACCCTAGAGTCTGTCAAGACTGGCCCGTAGGGGCAGGGGTACCTTTACCTTTATGCAGTAAAACAGGCATATTGATGTCTTAAGGCAAAATTCTTTTCTTCTTTTATGATATCACTATTAAATATGTTGTTGTTGGCGTCTGTCTCGGGAGACAATGGAGGAGTGCACCTTTGGGGGTTGGGAGGTTGCAGCGCCTGCTGTGGCTGTAGAGACTGATATGGGAGAAACATGTCTTGTTGCAGCTGGGGCAGATGAGGGCGCCTGGTTGTGCTGTTGCAGATGCACCGTGGCGTATTTTTCTCTCTGCCCTCCTCCCAGCGGTGGATGCACGACCTGACTATGTCTCTTGGCACTGCGGTTGTCTGCAAGGGATTCCCACACAGTGGGGCTGATGTTGACAGCCTTCTTGTCACATCTGCGGAAATCTTTGTATGGGCCTGCTGCCTGAAGACAGCTCCCCATAGAGCATGTCCTTGGGGGTCCTGCCATCTTCCATTCTGTAGACCTGACCAAGCCAGCATAATAAACACAGTATATGACGCAATATACGCAGTACAGTGGTACCTCGGGTTACATACGCTTCAGGTTACATATGCTTCAGGTTACAGATTCCGCTAACCCAGAAATATTACCTCAGGTTAAGAACTTTGCTTCAGGATGAGAACAGAAATCGTGCGGCGGCGGCGCAGCGGCAGCAGGAGGCCCCATTAGCTAAAGTGGTGCTTCAGGTTAAGAACAGTTTCAGGTTAAGAACAGACCTCCAGAACGAATTAAGTTCTTAACCCGAGGTACCACTGTATATTATTTTAGGTGATTAACTGCATCCTTCAGGGATGCAGAGCAGACTTGTCTAAAGCTCTGCTTAATACCTTACAAATGTGTGTGTGTGTGTGTGGAGAAAGAGAGAGAGGGAGGGAGGGAGGGAGAGAAAGAAAGAAAGAGAGAGAGAGAGAGAGAGAGAGAGAGAGAGAGAGAGAGAGAAAGAAAGAAAGAAAGAAAGAAAGAAAGAAAGAAAGAAAGAGAGAGAGAAAGTACGTGTTCCATTAGCCCAGTTTGTCCTAAACTTGGGTCTCCAGCTCTTGTTGGGTTACAACTGAAGGCAGCCCTGTTTAGGGAAGTTTTTAATGTGTGACATTTTAATGTATCTTTGTTGGAAGCCACCCAGAGTGGCTGGGGAAACCCAGCCGGATGGACAGGGTACAAATAAATAATAATAATAATAATAATAATAATAATAATAATAATAATAATAATTATAATTATAATTATTATTATTATTATTATTATTATTCATTACAACTCCCATCACCCCTTGCTACCAGGACCAGTGGCCAGGGATGATGGGAATTGTAGTCCAACAAGAGCTGGAGAAACCCTGCACTAGCCCCCGTGGAGCTTTCCCACCCACACCCAATGGAGCCTCTCCCACCCACTGACAGTAGTGGGTGGCGTTCTGTAAAACATGGAATTGGGAATATTGGGGGAATTGTTGCCCCAGAAAAACTTAAGCGAGTGAACATGGAACATAGGTACCTTCCTTATACTGAGTCAGATCATTGCTCCAGCTATCTCAGTATTGTTGACAATGACTGGGAGCAGGAGCTGTCCAGGGTTTCAGGAAGGGCTCCTACTAGGTGATGCCATTGGGGGAGCAGATGTACCTTCCACTCACTCCAAGGGCCTATTTGGATACAAGTCATGGATTAGAGACTCCACAAGCTCACTCAGATGTAACACAATCTAACCTGATAGGACATGCTTCCACGTGAGTTTGCCTCCTCCCAGCATCAGTTTATCGAAGCATTTTATCTGTGCTCCAGGAAGGATTGTTACAGAGTGACCCATAAATATGATAAACAAACAAGATGCCCTTTCCCCATAATCCCGTCTGAATCTTCTGCAAAGCAAAAACAGACATGAAAATGTTTTCAATATTCCCACCCCACCCACCTCTTAATGGTATAATGACTAACTAAGCATTAGCCTTTGCTATTTACATTTACATTTTATTTTATTTTTTAGTTTTTAACAGACGTTGTTGAAAAAGAAAAGAGAGAAAAGCACAGCTTTGGAGGCCAAATTGCACACTGGCGTAGATGTGCACCTGTGCGCATTTCACTGCAGCCCTGGCTCATTATTTCTGCAGTTGGCTTATAATTTATTCTATAAAGCTCATTATCTGAAATACAGCAGTTTGAGTGTGTTCCATCTGACAAGTGATAGTTATTTTATGCACTGATCTTTATGATGATTGGAGGCATTAATCAAACAACTGGTACAGTAAACCAAAAACAGATTCATACCTTCACCCATTAGCATAATCACATTATGTCTCTTAAACAACATTCCATAAGCCTTCACATTCAATCTGGTGCAGGGAGGGAAATAATTAATTAAAGGCCAGAAATAGTGGCGTGGAGGAAAATTGGCCCTACATCCCAGAAGAGTTTATTATGTGCAAGTACTGAGGTGGGAGGGGGGTGGAAATGAACATTGTACAATTTAAGAGCTAATCCCTATCATGCTCTTTTTTTCTGGTACAGTGGTACCTCGGGTTAAGTACTTAATTTGTTCCAGAGGTCCATTCTTAACCTGAAACTGTTCTTAACCTGAAGCACCATTTTAGCTAATGGGGCCTCCTGCTGCCGCCGTGCTGCCGGAGCACGATTTCAATTCTCATCCTGAAGCAAAGTTCTTAACCTGAAGCACTATTTCTGGGTTGGTGGAGTCTGTAACCTGAAGCATATGTAACCTGAAGCTTATGTTACAGATTAGAGAACTGGGCCAAAACAAACAAGATGAATTTTAACTGGGAGAAATGTAAAGTATTGCACTTGGGCAAAAAAAATGAGAGGCACAAATACAAGATGGGTGACACCTGGCTTGAGAGCAGTACATGTGAAAAGGATCTAGGAGTCTTGGTTGACCACAAACTTGACATGAGCCAACAGTGTGACGCGGCAGCTAAAAAAGCCAATGCAATTCTGGGCTGCATCAATAGGAGTATAGCATCTAGATCAAGGGAAGTAATAGTGCCACTGTATTCTGCTCTGGTCAGACCTCACCTGGAGTACTGTGTCCAGTTCTGGGCACCACAATTCAGGAAGGACACTGACAAACTGGAACGTGTCCAGAGGAGGGCAACCAAAATGGTCAAAGGCCTGGAAACGATGCCTTATGAGGAACGGCTAAGGGAGCTGGGCATGTTTAGCCTGGAGAAGAGGAGGTTAAGGGGTGATATGATAGCCATGTTCAAATATATAAAAGGATGTCACATAGAGGAGGGAGAAAGGTTGTTTTCTGCTGCTCCAGAGAAGCGGACACGGAGCAATGGATCCAAACTACAGGAAAGAAGATTCCACCTAAACATTAGGAAGAACTTCCTGACAGTAAGAGCTGTTCGACAGTGGAATTTGCTGCCAAGGAGTGTGGTGGAGTCTCCTACTTTGGAGGTCTTTAAGCAGAGGCTTGACAACCATATGTCAGGAGTGCTCTGATGGTGTTTCCTGCTTGGCAGGGGGTTGGACTCGATGGCCCTTGTGGTCTCTTCCAACTCTATGATTCTATGATTCTATGATTCTATGTAACCTGAGGTACCACTGTACATGGATGAGAATGCTTGTCTTGTGACAGCAAAATGACCACCTCTTTCCCTGAATTGTATCCAATGTATCCAATTGTGTCCAATGTCAAAATCCTGTGCCCTTTTAACTGTCCCCCCCCATACATTCACATCTCTGATCTCAACTACTTCATCTCAGCTATTGTCATCTGCAGGCCACATGACTGGCTGTGGTCTAAACCACTGAGCCTCTTGGGCTTGCTGATCGGAAGGTCGGTGGTTTGAATCTGCATGGCAGGGTAAGCTCCCGTTGCTCTGTCCCAGCTCCTGCCAACCTAGCAGTTCAAAGCATATCAGTGCAAGTAGATAAATAGGTACCGCAGCAGCGGGAAGGTAAACAGCGTTTCCGTGTGCTGCTCTGGTTTCCATCACAGTCTTCTGTTGCACCAGAAGCGGTTTAGTCACGCTGGCCACATGACCCGGAAAACTGTCTATGGACAAATGCCAGCTCCCTCAGCCTGAAAAGTGAGATGAGCGCCGCAACCCCATAGTCGCCTTTGAGTGGATTTAACCATCCAGGAGTCCTTTACCTTTCAGAAGGGATATATTTGTCTCTCCCATGTTGCTTGAATTGCTGGTGTTGCTGCATCACTCCTTCTGAAAGCTTTTTAGAGCATCAAAGAAAAATTGGCGCATCTGTGGCGAGCAACTCCAAACACAAGTGTTGCTTATTTATTTACAATATTTTTTACACTGCTTTTCAGGTGGAGCCCACAAAGTTGTTTGCTTAAGATTACAGTAAGCATCATTTAAGATAAGAAAAGTTAAGATAAAATGGAAAAGACCACTTGTTAGTTTATGTACTTCTATCCACTCCTCTCAGGACAAGATGGTTTTGCAGAAGCCCCTGTGGCCCTATTATTCTGAATGATTATTGTTGATATTATTCTAAATCTTGATAGACTTTTAAATATTTTATTGGAAAAAATTAAAATATAAAGCAGTAAAGTGATACAAAAAGAAAAAAAAGAATGAGGAATGCACAACTGTGTAAAGGAGGGAAATTATATGAACATATACAAAAATATCCTAACCCATACATTCTTTTTTAAATTTTATATTATTATCCTAATGTAAATATTACATTTTGTACAAATTCGTTTCAAATATTGTCGTATTTATCCAGGCAGAGTCTACGTCTGTAAGCAGGACTCATAGGTGGCAAGTGTTACCATGTTATATTGATTAAAGATCATGTCTTTATTCTTCCAGTTCATCAATATCAATCTCTTGGCTACCATTATAGCATGTAAGATCCATTTTTGTTGTCCAGTTGTTAACTTCTATATAGTAGGTATATAGTTCAGAAGAATATTTTCTGCTGAAAATATTAGGTACATCTAGTCAAATCATAGAATCATAGAATCATAGAGTTGGAAGAGACCACAAGGGCCATCGAGTCCAACCCCCTGCCAAGCAGGAAAATGTGGTCCTCCAAGCCCAGGGCTTTTTCCCCAGCTGGAACTCAATTCCCGCACCACTCAGGTAGGTGCCATTGCCATTGTAAGAGAACAAGGGAGGCATTCATGGTGAGTTCTGGCACCTCTTTTTCTAGAAAAAAGAGCACTGTCCAAGCCTCTCCATCTTTCCTTTAGGTCTTGCCTAGGCCACACCCATCTCTTGCTCACACCCTCCTCAGTTGCTTTTGCCTGGTTGGAATGCATTGATGATAATGCCTGTTGTTTGTCTGGGGGGAGAGGGAAAGACATGGATTTGGGTGAAAAAACTCCCAACTTTTGCAGGGCTGCAGTGTGACTATGTGCAAAGGTTAGAGCCCTTCCCATGTTTTGCCTCCAGCCCACAACAAGTCCATGCAGTTCTCGGGCTGAAAAGGTTTCCCCTCCGTGACTTAGAGCCTTACGGAGTTGCGACGTTACAATAAAAATAGATTCAGGCCACCCAAATAAATTCCATTTCTGTTAAGCCCCAGGCTAAAGAAAAGTCAATGAAGAGCTAGCACTGTAAATGTCCTGTGATACAGAAATCAGAAATGCTAAAGCCCTTAAGTCAGAGATTCATATCTCCATTCTGATTAAGTGTCTTTTGTCGCTCGAGAATGGAAAATGCAAGATCGGAATTTTGCGGAGTTTAAGTGATTATGTAAATATTTAAGAAAGCTGCAGAAGACATGGGTTGCATCACAAATGAAGCTTGAGCTGGTGATTGATGTTTGGAATGAAATTATATAAACCAGTGAAAGCCTCCTATCACAGTGGCGCTGCAGTGCCACCCAATCACCTTTATCCTCCTCCTACAACATTTCCTGTGCCTCTCCTGTAGCCAGTTCTAAAGAGTGACTAAGCCCCTTAAGGGCTGCCACTGCTTGTTGTATCTAAAGCCTGGGCAGCAAAGGCACATTAATCACCCATAGAGGTATCCTCCTTCATGAGACGTCTGTGGAAAGTTTCTTCCCTGGTATTTTGTCTATAGGCAGAATAATGGACTAACTCGAATGTCATTGCTGCTATTTATTGCTTGGCGTACAATTTATGGGCAGGTTCAACTTCTGATAGCCATAGTCACGCAGGAGTTATGTGGTACAGGAGTCTATTTATTCCAGACTCTTCTGTTCAAAGTACTTCATAACTCTGAACGTTCTATGGAAGTCAGATATTTGGATGGGTATTTCAAATTCATACATGAACTTCAGCCTTCTTCATCTCTGCCATTCCTGATGATGTGAACTTGACCTCTGGTTCTCTCACTTGCACACCTACTTCCCTTTCCGTCTCGGTTTCTCAGTACAGTGGTACCTCAGGTTACATAAGCTTCAGGTTACATATGCCTCAGGTTACAGACTCCTCTAACCCAGAAATAGTACCTCGAGTTAAGAACTTTGCTTTAGGATGAGAACAGAAATCGTGCTCTGGCAGCGCCCCATTAGCTAAAGTGGTGCTTCAGGTTAAGAACAGTTTCAGGTTAAGAACGGACCTCCGGAACGAATTAAGTACTTAACCCGAGGTACCACTGTATCCTCTTTCCTCTTCAGCTGGGACCCATCACTCTTGCATCTCCCCTATAACTTTTACCCTTGCCTCCTTCTAATCAGGCTCAAAACTACTCCCTCCCTCCCATGTTTCCCTATTCTCTCATTCTCTTTTTAGGCCCTACTGTCTGTCCTGCTGCTGTTGGTCAATTTCTTATCACATTTGGACTCAACATATAGTGGCAGGTGAAGGATTGTGCCCACTAATACTGCTCCAGAACATGTATATGTTCAGCAGGTGACAACTGATTCGACAATGTTGTGCAACTCTTTATATTGACAATGGGAACCCTGGGTTCTCCAGGTTGTGCTCCGAGACCCAAAACTCATCCCTCATGGAAATAAAGACACAGTGGAGACAGAAATTAGTTTAAATGTTAATGGGCAAATTTTGGCCACAACTTTATTAAAATACACAAATGTGACTGGTATTGACTTAGGCATTAGTATCAAAACTATATGTGGCTCCTGCCCCACCCTGCAGGAAGCCTGGAAGGGTAAACAACCAGCAGGGGGATCTCCGTCAGTGTATATTGATTGGTGCTCACCCCTGGGGTTCCCAGGGGTCCTAGCATGGCCCTAGCCCCTCTCCAGGTTTCAGATGATATCCAGACCCCCGGATTCCTTTAATGGAATACCCTATTCATTGGAGGGTTAGGTGATGGCCGCACCTCCCCTCCCCACATTCCTCTAAACCAATGCCTAACCGCCAAACCTTACAATTGGCGGTTGCTAAGAGGTAGGCAAAAACCAAGTGGCCACAGCCAATCTGCCACATTGGGAAAAATTCCTACCCGATCCCTGTTCCAAAACGGTGACCAACCGAAGTCCAAAGCAAGGCCAAACATGACCTAATTAACAGGTGGGTGGGCGGGTGTTCGGCAGTGCGAAGCAAAAGGAGGTCCCTACGTCGCGCTGCCAAATAAATACCCCAACCCCCAACCTTTGCCATGATGCCGATTGGCTAAAGGCCATTGGCATAACCATGGCACCACCGGCTTGGAGCGGGGCAAGCCCCGCCCACAAGCCAGTTGGGGAAAAGTTTCAGGGGCCGAGCACAACATGGACCCTCTGTTAGGAGGATCCAACTTCTCAGTCACAATAACAGACCCTACATGGTCCACTTCTCATCTTCCACTAAATGGCAGGAGTGTGAGCGGGAAGCCCGCCATGTAAGCTCCAGTCCCAATCCATGTGCTTAGTCTACACATGAAGTGAAAGTGAATACAGGGCTATTGTGATAATACAACAAAGGAGCTCAGTCAATAGCAGCTGGTGGAGACTTATTTCTGCCATGCCCTCCGTCACTTATTATGGCTGCTCAGCCAATTTGGCCAGAAACTTCTTCATTGAAAGTATCAAGTCTTGTGATGTAGTGATGTTCAAGCAGCATTCGGGGTTTATTCAGGAACTCTCCAGAGGTTTTCAATGAGCGAACCGGCAAGAGCGAATATACTTGCTCACTCAGCACTTCCTCTGATATATGCCCTGGAAAGGGACGGGCATCTTTTAGTGTGTTCTGCCAACTTTCATAGTGGCACAGTAGACTTTGCTGTGCTCTGCAAGAGCCCCAAATCCACAAAGGTTGTGTGGCAGATATGCAAAGAGGTGGAAAGAAGTGGTCTGAAAAAAGGTCCCTCACCCTTGAAAAAAGTGTGTTCAGGAAGATGAATGGTTAGACTCGCAGCAAGCATTTGGTCCCTGTTACCAGCATCCCCGTCATACTCAGTCAGCCCAATTTGCCAACACCTCCATCGTGTTCAAAGTGTCTGGCCTGGCATGTTAGGCCTACTGCTGTCAGTGCCACTGCCACAAGACCTATCATTTGGGCTAGTTCAAGGAAAACATTGTCCAACCTCTCCTTTTCACTTCTTCCCTTCCTCACCACTGTTGTTTATCCAAAGTGTAGTGAGTGAAATGCCTGGTTTCTTCCTTGGAGATAAGAGAGCCCTGGGCAGTATGGCCAAAATTCATTTGCTATGCACTCAGGCTGGAGCTATTCCCACTCACACAGGCTTCTAGCATCTCTCATGCCCAGTGCTCATGTATTAAAAATGAAAACTAAAGCAAGGCAGGGAGTAGTCTATGTGTTGCGGGGCGGGGAGGGTGTGACTGTATTTTTCAGAGCCCAGTGAACTTATTATGGCAGTCAACCCAGAAACCCCCCAAACTGTCTGTTCAGGTTGTTCTGCTGGGGTGGCAGCCCCACTGAGAGAGAGCTCACCTGGGGTAGTAGTAGTAGTAATAATAATAATAAAAATATCTTACTTATACCCCGCCCACCTGGCTGGCCTCCCCAGCCACTCTGGGCAGCTTCCAACAGAACACCCAAAACACAACAAAACACCAAACATTATAAACTTCTCTAAACAGGGCTGCCTTCAGATGTCTTCTGAAAGTCAGATAGTTGTTTATTGCCTTGACATGTGATGGGAAGGCGTTCCACAGGGCGGGGGCCACTACCAAGAAGGCCCTCTGCCTGGTTCCCTGTAACCTCACTTCTCACAGTGAGGGAACTGCCAGAAGGCCCTCGGAGCTGGACCTCAGTGTCCAGGCTGAATGATGGGGGTGGAGACGCTCCATCAGGTATCCTGAAGCCTAGCTTGATTCTGGTTTACTTTGCTCTTCTTTCTACACATCATAGTTGGCTAGCTCGTTTGAACTACTTTGTGGAATTGCTGCCCCTTCTTTACAGCTTCATAGTGGAGAACACAAGAACTTGAGTTTTTTCCAGATCCTGGAACCCAGACCCTGAAGCAACTGTAGCTGAAAGAACAGCGGAAGAGTAAATTTTCACCAGATACAGCTTTCCCCATTGTAGTGTTGTATTGATGAGAGAAACGTTGGTATTTCAACATAGGCATTTTATATAGCTTAAATCCACACTGTGAAAATGTCATGATTCCATTTCCAGTGACCGGTGCAAGCATATTTCATAACAGAGAATACCAAAGGTGTGACATTTTTTGGTGGGTGGTTGACTTATATTTATGGCATTCACGATATGCATCATTTTGCAGCTATACATTAACATTTACTTTGGGAAGTACAGCTATAATTAAATTTTACAGCCAATTAAGTTGATGAGTCACTGTCACCTGGGTAAACTACTGTTTTAGATCTTGAAACAATTAGATTGGGAACATTCTTAGCAACCTTGTTCCTTTTTGTTTGTATATATTGATGGAGAGCAAAGATGGTCTTTGCTATAACTGTGGTACTTCAGGAAAGCTGGAATCCTGAAGCATCTTAGAGAGAGCAGGGTAGAGAGAGTATGCAGAAAACTGTAATCTCATTCCCTCAGTACTTAATTAGGAAGAGACATATAGGGCTAATAAAATAATAAACTTGTTTCTAATTTATGTGGCAATGTGATTTATGAGCGACATGTTTGCAAGGGATGAAAATGAAAGATTATGTTGCAAATAAGAAGTTATCTATCTAACTCTCATGTGCACTGGCAATAAAGTAGACCTCTGAATAATGAGTATTGGTATGAACCAGAAAAAACTCTGAGAAAACTGGACTACATATTTCCCCTTAATTGGATCTCGTAAGAGAGAAAAGCTATGCATCGGCCTCCTTGCAATACGTTTAGATTATACAAAATGACACAGCCGTGAAGATGCCTACATGGAACTCTGTTTTTGGATATAATCTGAAATGTAGAAGGTTGAATTGCAAATGGAAACGGAACAGTTCTTAAGAAACAAGCAGATCTAGAGTGCTGGGGGGGGGCAGACCAGAGGAACAAACTCTTGGACAAGGGTGTTGTTTTTTGGGGGGGGTGTCGGTAGAGGGGTTGTTGCTGTTGTTGATAATAATTTGTTGTATCTTTATTTTTTTATCTGTTTAGATTTATGTGGAAAATATTTGGCTGTGTACTTTTTGATGAGTTTTATTTATTGTTTATGACTACTTTTGTTATGTTTGTAATTATGCACATTTTTTCATGTTGCAAGCCACCTTGAGCATGGTTTTAACTATGGAAAGGTGGCAAACAAAAAAAATTGGATTAATTGATTAATAGAACTATATCTTGAGGGGTGTTGTTAGGTAATAAGTTAGTTTCTTGATTAGATGCATCAAACAACTGACTTATTCACACACAAGCACCCTAAAATATCATGAGTATTTAGACTATGAACCAGTTGGATACAGAGATGCATTTTTTTTTGTCTCATCTTGCTGCCCATCCTAAGACTAGGGAATCTTAAGGCAGAATATAAAGGATAAATTAATGGGGAGTTACCTGCTTTTTCAAAAGGAGACAAAACTTCACAGCTCCCACGGAAATATACTGGAGAAGCAATGTCAGAATGACCTGCTTAAAAGGATGTGTGTGAGGGAGACCAGGGGGGCATGGATTGGGCACACCGGCATGCCAACACTAGTGGAACGCTTGACCAATTATGGGGACATTCCTGGTGTGCCTTCTATAAGGCAGGCCACACTGTAGCCCCTCTCCACTTCCTATGTGCCATCTGTGCTTCCCACTGCATGGGCTTGAATGGGTGATGCCACCTTGAAGGGGATTGAGTAGGGATTTTGGGAAGGTCTCCAACATTCACCTTGAGCTCCCCCTCGTCTACCTGCACCAGACTTTTCACAACTCAGGGAGGGGTATATTAAGTATCTGGGTGGTAGGCGTGTTGGGATGCGGGTGGCACTGTGATCTAAACCACTGAGCCTCTTGGGCTTATCCTTGCAACAGAGTGAGCTCCCATTGTTTGGTCCCAGCTCCTGCCAACCTAGCAGTTTGAAAGCACACCAGTGCAAGTAGATAAATAGGTAGCACTGTGGCAGGAAGGTAAATGGCATTTCCGTGCGCTCTGGATTCAGTCAGGGTGTTCGGTTGCACCAGAAGCAATTTAGTCACGCTGGCCACATGACCCAGAAAGCTCTCTGTGGACAAACGCCGGCTCCCTCGGCCTGAAAGTGAGGTGAGTGCTGCAACCACATACAGTGGTACCTCGGGTTATGAACTTAATTCGTTCTGGAGGTCCATTCTTAACCTGAAACAGTTGTTAACCTCAGGTACTACTTTAGCTAATGGG
Source organism: Podarcis vaucheri (assembly GCF_965113315.1). Classification (NCBI taxonomy): domain Eukaryota; kingdom Metazoa; phylum Chordata; class Lepidosauria; order Squamata; family Lacertidae; genus Podarcis; species Podarcis vaucheri. The sequence continues at coordinate 15,410,107 of NC_138748.1, forward strand.
GCCTCCTGCTGCCGTTGCGCCGCCGGAGCACAATTTCTGTTCTCATCCTGAAGCAAAGTTCTTAACCCGAGGTACTATTTCTGGGTTAGGGGAGTCTGTAACCTGAAGGGTCTGTAACCTGAAGGGTCTGTAACCTGAAGGGTCTGTAACCCGAGGTACCACTGTAGTTGCCTTTGACTGGACTTAACCATCCAGGAGTCCTTTACTTTAGTGTTGTGGTAATAACTAGTACGACATAAGAACACAGCAGGATACTTTTAAGCAGAACACTTGTTGGGGGATAGTTACCCACACAACCTCTTATTGGCATCTGGTTCCAGAGGCCAAGGGATTGGGACTGCTTAGGGATGGGCAAATCTCAAGCCTCTCGTTTTCATATTTTTATCCCTTTCTTGTAACTTGAAGCCATGAGTTCAGGGCTTACCCTCCAGAACAGCAAAAAACAAGTCCGCCTCATCTGACAGTCCCTTAGGTACTTGAGGATGGCTATCATATCACCTCTCAGTGATAAATATCAGGCCGTATCTGTTCACTGGTTAAATTTAAATGTGTTTAATAACTGCCTGCCTAGATGATCAATTAATGTCTCCTTTTTCTAGTCTCAAATTCTGTTCTCCACATTTCCAAATCAGTTTCTTTTTTATATATAAAAAAACCTCCTCTGAATTTACTAGTATTTTAGTGCTGTTTTCTCCTAATTTGTTAATGCAGATTCTTATGTGGCCAAACCAGCACCAATTAACCAGCATGCAATTAAGAAATACACTGGTGGGTTTGGGACCCTTAGTAATTAGTCCAAAAAGGTGCCTTATTAGGCACCAAGCAAGGGTTAAATCAGCTGTGAGTCAGTTTCAGAACCCAATCAGACATGAGTCAATTGCAACTGTCCCAACCATCCCTCTTAGTCCTGTCCCTTCTATGACTAGAGCCAGTGTGGTGTAGTGGTTAAGAGCGGTGGACTAGTAATCTGGTGAACCGGGTTCGCTTCCCCGCTCCTCCACATGCAGCTGCTGGGTGACCTTGGGACAGTCACACTTCTGTGAAGTCTCTTAGCCTCACTCACCTCACAGACTGTTTGTTGTGGGGGAGGAAGGGAAAGGAGATTGTTGGCCGCTTAGAGACTCCTTGGGGTAGTGGATAAAGCGGGATATCAAATCCAGACTCTTCTTCAGTTGGAAGCCGCCCAGAGTGGCTGGGGAAACCCAGCCAGATGGGCAGGGTATAAATAATAAATTATTATTATATTATTATTATTCTCTGCTAATACATGCCAGCCTTCACCTCTATTGTGTACAAATACAACTCTGTGTCTATGTTGTGCCTTCTGCACAATACCCATTTTCCCCTTCTGGAATGACTGAATTTACATCATGTTTGGGGTGACTAATATTTTTGTATAAGTTCTTGTTGCATTGTGTTACGAGTTTTGATATTGAAATAACTGTAAATTCAACATAAGAATACCTTTCCCCCCATTTCCTCTCTCTCTTTCCCCCACCAGCCTATGCTTTTCTTTCTAAAAAAATGTTTAGGGGTACTCTCATTTTGAGTCAAGAAAATCACCTTTTTATGGTTCAAATTGGGAAAAATAAATACAGTAAATGGACAAAAGTACAAAGATTCACAAAATGTTTGGGGGTATGTGTACCCCTGCATCCCCCCAGAAAAAAGCACTGCCCCCATCCCATTCCTGCAGATAATTTGAATATGTTTTTGACATTTCCGCTAATGACATTGGGATACGGTTCTGCAATTATTTTATATTACTGATGTTTTGAAGCTGTGAGGTTTACAAGATTATGTGTTTATGACTAAAAGGGAAGTGCTCAATATGCATGTGTCAGAGTGGAAACATTTACACCTCATATATTTTTAGTAGTGCTAAAGAACAAACATGTTTTCCTTTTGGGTGGAAGAGCATATTGGATATTAATTTTCAAGAAAAAACATCTTTTTTAAAAAAATTGTTTAACACAATAAAAATATAGGCTTGCCTGATACAGGAAACACATTCTGGTGTTTATTTAGAACCAGTGGGGGTGTATTGGTTAGAGTGATGGACTAGGACTTGGGAGATCAAGGTCAAAATTCCCACTTGTCCATAAAGCTATCTGTCACTGCCTCTCAGGATTGCTGTGGGGGTTAAATGGGGGGGGGGCACATATTCCACCTTGAGTTCCTTGGAGTAAAAGGTGAAGAATAAATACGATTGATCAATTACAGTGGTACCTTGGTTCTCAAGCTTAATACAGTGGTACCTCGGGTTACATATGCTTCAGGTTACATACGCTTCAGGTTACAGACTCCGCTAACCCAGAAATAGTGCTTCAGGTTAAGAACTTTGCTGCAGGATGACAACAGAAATCGTGCTCTGGCAGCGAGGCAGCAGCAGGAGGCCCCATTAGCTAAAGTGGTGCTTCATATTAAGAACAGTTTCAGGTTAAGTACGGACCTCCGGAATGAATTAAGTACTTAACCTGGGTACCACTGTACATTCCAGAAGTCCATTCCAAAAACAAAGCGTTCCAAAACCAAGGTGCGCTTTCCCATAGAAAGTAGTGCATCACCGATAAATCTGTTCCAGACTTGCAACCACTAAAACAGCAATTTAACATGAATTGTCTAACGAGACCATTTATCCATAAAATGAAAGCAATAATCAATGTACTGTACTATAAAATAAATCAGACAGTATTGTAGATGATAAAAAATAAAATAATTTTCCCCCTTACCTGCACTGATGATAGTCAATGTTTGGATGGGGGGCTTTTATCGATTTCCGCAGTCACACAGTTAAACAAGCAATCAGTAGCTGAACTGGGTTCCACAAAGTCACAAAAACACATTAACTGAAAAAGCCTCAAAAACAAAAACGCAAAATAAATAGGAAGAACAAAAGCGCCAAACGTAATCTGTTCTGGAAGTCCGTTTGACTTCCAAAATGTTCGAAAACCAAGACGCAGCTTCTGATTGGTGCAGGCGCCCCAGAAACAATAGCCGACAGCTGCATTGGACGTTCGGCTTCCGAAAAACGTTCGAAAACTGGAACACTTACTTCCAGGTTCTTGGCATTTGAAAACCAAAGCGTTTGAGAACCAAGGTGTTTGAGAACCAACGTACCAGTGTAGTTGTTTCTCACTGCCGTATAATTTCTTATGAAAAGTATCCGAATACAGACCATTTTCAGTTGTACCTTGGTTTTTGAACACCTTAGTTCAAACTGCTTAGTTCCTGAACGTTTTGGCTCCCGAACGCCGAAAACTCTGAAGTGACCATTCCATTGATTTCATTGTTGAAACAGAAAGAACTTTCAACAGGACTCCATCTTTGAAGACAAGAGAGCCCACAGTTGTTCTCTTACTAATTCTGATAATAATGGATAACAATAACAGATTTGTTATGGCATGATTAGTATGCATTTACCTGGAGATCATCTGGTGTCAGTTTTTCTTATCTCATTAGCAGCAAGCCCATGGCTGAAAAGTAAATGAGCTGTGACCAGCGAGAGGAATGAAGGAGCTACATCTGTGCACTTAAAATAAGAGAGGATTTTGTGAAAGTGGCTTTTTCGTAGTGGCTGAAAAGGGGGGAACTTCCTTTTGAATAGCTGTGATTAGGCAGATTATGGATAACAGCTAAAATGAGCAAATTTACTAAATGTTTGCACATATGAAGCAAAATAAATTAAAGACAGATTTTGTATGTAATCCATTTAATAGTGCACTGGGATGAAAAACCAAACAAAACACCCAGAATATAAGTGATTTAAGAATTAGATATATTGTGACTTTTTGTGTTAAGTAATATGTGATGTGTTGGCTTCTTCCTTGGGCAGTTGGCTTCTACTCAGAGTAGAACTATTGAAGTGAACATATTATTATTATTATTATTATTATTATTATTATTATTATTATTATTATTATTTCAACTTATATACCCTATACCAGGAGGTCTCATGGCGGTTCTCAACAAGACCACAATGTATGAAAAGATTTAATTGGATGCAACCCACAATATTTGTCAGTATCTAATGGGTTTGCTTTAAAAAATAATAATGCAAGGGTTTCTCAATAACAAACAACAAACAAACAATAACAAAAAACAACATTAACGCTCTGCCAAGACAGCTGAATCTGAATGTTGGCAACTTCACATTCTCCCTAAAAACTGAAATAGGTTATGTGTTGACCTCGGTTTTCTGTCTGCCACGCTTTTGCTGCTCCTGTTTAAAAATAGTGAAGCATAAGGCAGCCTTAAACACAGTGGAAGATGGTGGCACCTCTTGGCACGAAATACAGTTTCCTTCCAGCATGTTATGTTTATCAGACAATAGATGTAGGGGGAAAAATAAAGGTATTCTCTCCATTTCATTTAAAACAGACTGACAGAATGCTGTAAAAATATCCTATAAATAACTTTAGCCAGCTGTTCAGTAAGAGTCACTAAGCTGAAAACAGAGGCTTTGGAAACAGTCTATGTAGCTAGGCACTCCTCCTTGAAATGTTCTCATTATTTACCATCCCAGAATGAGTTTATAAGGGTGGCTCAGTGTACAATAACTGGAGAGGGTCATATTTCTGTCTTACGTTGTTTATTTTTTTGGGTAAAAAAAAAGGCCTTGTTTTGGCTGGCAGTGTGTATCTAGTCTTAGAAGACAAAAACTTATGTTTGGCAATAGTTTTAAATTTTGCAATCACATTTGTCAAAAAAACCCAAAAAAGCCCCCAAAACCTGCTTCCATCATGGTGTGAGCAGGATCCAGGTAATCTGCCCCACTCTCTTGGTGCAGAGGTCCATTGTGAGAGGCTGTTGCTTAGCAACTGCCATCTATGGAAGACTTGGCTGTACCATAGACCAAACCAGGTCCGCTCGTTCCAGAAATCCTCTGTGGTTGTGCTTGTCTGACAATAGGAGGGAAGTCCAAAAACGAGGCAAACCCATGTTATTTCCACTTACCCATGCAAATGTTTTTGAATGTGGCTGCATTGTCCAGATCTTGTATAAATATTCTTGTATAAATATTCTTAGTAATGATAACAATACCAATAACAAGGGCCTGAGGGCCCTGTTCATGCCACTCTCTGCCTGGCTCAGGGCGGGACCTGACAAGCGTCATAAGGATGGCTGCTGCCCAGCGAGGACTGGGGTCCTTTGAGGGAAGTTTTGTTGGGAGTGTTTGCTCTTGTTACTGATATTAACTGATATTACCGATACAGTGGTACCTCGGGTTACATACGCTTCAGGTTACATACGCTTCAGGTTACAGACTCTGCTAACCCAGAAATAGTGCTTCAGGTTAAAAACTTTGCTTCAGGATGAGAACAGAAATCGTGCTCCGGTGGCGCGGCAGCAGCAGGAGGCCCCATTAGCTAAAGTGGTGCTTCAGGTTAAGAACAGTTTCAGGTTAAGTACAGACCTCCGGAACTAATTAAGTACTTAACCCGACATACCACTGTATTAACGTTTTGTATCTTTATTTTTCTGTGGAAATTGTTCAGTTCGGTCATGTAGTTTTTGATGTGTTTTGTTTATTTTTGACTACTTTGCTATGTTTGTAATTATGTCAGTCTTTTCATATTGTAAGACGCCTGGAGCATTGTTTTAACTGTGGAAAGGCAGCATGCAAAAAAAAAAATGATGATGATGGTAATTTATTATTTATACCCCGCCCATCTGGCTGGGTTTCCCCGGCCATGCTGGGCAGCTCCCAACAGAATATTAAAAGCACAATAAAACGTCAAACATTAAAAACTTTTCTAAACAGGGCTGCCTTCAGATGTCTTCTGAAAGTCAGATAGTTGTTTATTTCCTTGACATCTGGTGGGAGGGCATTCCACAGCGCCGGCACAACTACCAAGAAGGCCCTCTGCCTGGTTCCTGTAACCTCACTTCTCACAGTGAGGGAACCACCAGAAGGCCCCTGGAGCTGGACCTCAGTGTCTGAGCTGAACGGTGGGGGTGGAGATGCTCCTTCAGGTATACCGGGACGAGGCTGTTTAGGGCTTTAAAGGTCAGCACCAACACTTTGAATTGTGCTCAGAAACGTGAATTAAATAAAGAAGTGAATTAAATATATACGGTATACACACTTTTTTTTTAGGTGCATGTAAGTAATTTTACGGAACACGGGTGGCGCTGTGGGTTAAACCACAGAGCCTAGGACTTGCCGATCAGAAGGTCGGTGGTTCGAATCCCCGTGACCAGGTGAGCTCTCGTTGCTTTGTCCCTGCTCCTGCCAACCTAGCAGTTCGAAAGCACATCAAAGTACAAGTAGATAAATAGGTACCGCTCTGACGGGAATGTAAACGGCATTTCCGTGCGCTGCTCTGGTTTGCCAGAAGCGGCTTAGTCATGCTGGCCACATGACCCAGAAGCTGTACGCCAATATAGTGAGATGAGCGCCGCAACCCCAGAGTCGGTCATGACTGGACCTATTGGTCAGGGGTCCCTTTACCTTTACCTTTAAGTAACTTTGCAGAAGCTATAAAATAAAGCACATTAATCATCTGGTTTGTTTGCTTCCCTTCCCCCCTGCAGGATTAGAACGAATTGCAAGGGACTCTTCTTACGAACAAGAAGGAAAGGTCCAGTTTGTCATTGATGCTGTGTACTCTATGGCGTATGCACTGCACAACATGCATAAAGATATTTGTCCTGGATATATTGGCCTGTGTCCACGCATGAGCACCGTCGATGGCAAAGAGCTGCTTAGTTACATCCGGGCGGTGAACTTCAATGGTACGTTTGCACTATTTTTAACTTCTCTAAATATACTTCAGAAGTGACAAGATGTGTTTTCATCTCTATATAGGACACTTTCAAACACAGAAGTCACTCTTTCCCTTAAAACACACACAGACACACACACACAGTATGTTTTCCCACCTACTTTGAAACGTTGGTTTTATTTTTCCCCCACCTAAGCTTTGCCTGTGAAAGATAGAAGTTAAAAATAAGTCCCTGTCAATCACAACAATGGAGTGGAAAATGACTGTTCTAGAAGCAGCTCCTGCTTATTTCCGTGCGCTGCTCTGGTTTGCCAGAAGCGGCTTAGTCATCCTGGCCACATGACCTGGAAGCTGTACACCGGCCGCCTCGGCCAATAAAGCGAGATGAGCGCCGCAACCCCAGAGTCGGCTACGACTGGACCTAATGGTCAGGGGTCCTTTTACCTTTACCTTTATGTGGAAAAACAATATTTTGCAGCTGGGAGCTACCTGCTAGGAAAATATGGTTAGTATTGCTTAATGTGTATTAGTTTGAGGAAAAGAACAGGAGGGTGAAAGACATTTCTTAAAAGCTCCTGCAAAACCAGAGTTGTGCTAGATTAGATTTTTTTTTTAATGTTGCTTTCAAAGCAAATGACAGAAGGTTCTTTACAGTATAATTCCTTTTGCCAGACATGCCTGCAAACTATAGGAAGACTTGCACTGTCGATCACACTATACTCCAGTGACCTCAGCTGCCAGCCGCCTTCTCTTTTTGTAAAAAAAGAGAAAAAAGCAAAAAGCACAAGGTCATTTTCAATTTAGCTTCCAAGTGGAAACTGCTTTTGCTTCAGGTAATGCACCAGAAAGGGGAAATAAATAAATAAAGGCATAGATGGGTTGATAGGCACGTTTGCTGTGCTAGGCAATGTTTCCTCTCCTAATAAATGCTCGTTCTGTTTCTTTCTTTCTTTGGGAATTTCCATATGAGGAACCCCAGGCTTCAAGTGATAAACAAAACAGGGTTGAAAAGCTGTGAGTGTGAAGCAAACAAAAGCTCAGGCTTTGAGACCTCATGTGTTAGAAAAAGTAATCTGTCTCCCTCTTGCTAACTTATTCTTTCCCAATGCTTTGGAATATCTTCCTTGGGAACGATGCTCAACTCTCAAACCTTCACAAGGAAGGGACCATAATAGCTATCTCCTTTATTATTTTGAAGTGGAGACCCTTTGCTTGGATAGTCACTGTTTAAAGTTGGTTTCTTGTTTAACCCGTGAACTCTGAAAAATTGTTGTTGATATAGCCTTAGTGCATGAAGGTACAAATGCAAAAGGTTGATAAACTGGAGAAACACGCACCCTCTGCTTTTAAAGGATAATATCTGATCTTTGAATAATGAAACATACGATGGCTGCTTTAATGACTCCTGTTTACTTGTGCTTGTGTCGTAAGGAAAATTTTATTCCCCCAACGGCTTCATCCATGTAATATTCTGTGACACTTTCATGGCAGCAGAGCGATCATACTCTCTGTAGCACAGTGAACCGATATAATTGATATGACATTGGATTTTGTTTAGCTGTGTTTCCATAACTTACAATTTGAACGTGGAAAATCATTTCACTCAGTGCAATCTTAATGGGGGTAACACATCAGTACTTTGTCACGGGATGAGGGTATAGAGTGATTATTTGTCATTTTCTCAATAAAAATCCAGCAGTTTATGCTATTTTGTTTGGTTCTGAGACATCTAGCAGTCCAACAGAAAGCAAGGCATATTGAAAACAGAATCAGTTGGTTTTTCCATGTAGAGGTGTTTCAGTGACTGATCCAGTCACATATGGAAAACTGAGAGTCTTCAGTTTCTATAACATTTCAGAGTGCTTTATTGGAATGATAAAACTTGTGACCGATGGGAACTCTGTAGAACAATGTAAAATGTGGACCTAGGCTGTTGTGATGTTATATATTTAGCTGCTGGTGCCCTAGATTTGTAGCGAGCGGGGAAAAATAGAATATAAATAACATTTGCTGGTCATTTGGTTCATAAACCTGTGTGTTTCATGTTTTCTAAAATTATAAATAAGGACAAGTATAAGCACACCCGAGTATGATTCTGTTAGAAAGAAGCAGATATGTGCTGTGGAAGGTCTTGCTTTCTTTGATTGCACACAATCCTGCCACAATTGTGTTTCGGAAGGTTGTTGTCACTGGCCGGAAGGGAAAGCAGGTGAGGTGGACAATGGCAGGAAGGCAAATTTTCCGAGGTTCCCATTTCCATAAGACTTACCAGCTCTTCTCCACAGATTTTGGACAGCATGTTTATACAACCTCAGTAGACTCTGAACATCATTATTATGAAAATTTCACAAATCTTCAAAGGCAATCCTCTGAATATTTTGGAGTGTCTACATGTTACACTCACTATGTAGAAGCTGCATGCAGCAGCATCCTCAGAGCTGCTAAAAGATCATAGATGCAGTTTAGGTGTATGTGGTGTGATAAAATTGCAGAGTCGTCTCATGATACCATCCTCACTGCTGCTTACCTAAGTGTGAAGTGTCAAGCTTGAGGCTGCTTGAGAGCACTGGATTGGCAGCAGTGCTCCTACTGGTGCAGCTGTGTGGCCCCGACTGCATTGCCACATGGTCTCAACCCATCAAGGTAGGCAACTTCATCAGTGTTGGTAGGGTGGCACGGAATTATACACCTTTGGATAGATATCCCCCCACATACCACATTGGAAATAAGTTGAATGAACCAGCTTCTATCTGAGTGACCTCATTATATGAGTCTATTCATTATGTCAGAAGTTTATCAGACTAGAATTCTGCATTGGGTCTGTAGCCTTATTGGAGTTCACCGATTGGGTCTGCGTTGCTCCGGGACAGGAGGAAGGAAGTCAAATGACACCGGGGTTGATGCCAAGAAAGAGTTTATTCTGCTCTCTGGATAGCAGAAGGCACTTGCGTGATTAAGTCCACAGCAAGTCCAAAGAAATCAGAAGTTTCATGCAGTATATATATCCTCCAGGCACCCTCTCCCTCCTTCCCTAGGAACCCAACCACGTCAGCCTATGTACGCAGGTTGACATCACATATGTTCCTGCTCTGGGATTCTCAACCATAAAAAGGATCTTCCTTCCTGTACTTCTGACCATAAAAGGATCTTCCTCTTCCTACTCTTATCTGGGAAGAATAGGTCATCATCTCCGGGAACACGCTCTGGCGCTGTTCCCAGATTGGGTCTGTGCGTCTTTTGTGGTCAGCACATAAGATAAGGCACACACACATCATCCCTGCTCTACTGGAACTTGGCAAGGTCACTCATTGCTGCCACGGACTGATAAGGGAGAGAGAGCTTCGAGCACAGCCGGGTTTTTGTTTATACATTGACTCAGAGCTCATGTTAATAGATTTTAGCTAAGGAAAAATAGGGATTTTGGTGCAGTTTTCAAACTGCCTTCACAGTCAGTTTTGGGTTTGGGAAACCCATTCCTTCAGGTCCAGTCACTTTTTGCACCAGTTTCTTGCCACTGCCTTTACCTCTCCCAAAGTACAGTAGATAGGTTAGACGTGAGTGGCTCTGTGGTCCAAACCACTTAGCCTCTTGGGTTTGCTGATCAGAAGGTCAGAGGTTCAAATCCCCACGATGGGGTGAGCTCCCCTTTCTCTGTCCCAGCTCCTGTGAACCTAGCAGTTCGAAAGCACACCAGTGCAAGCAGATAAGTAGGTACTGCTGCAATGGGAAGGTAGACAGTGTTCCCATGTGCTCTGGTTTCCGTCATGGTGACCAATTGTGTCAGAAGCGGTTTAGTCATGCTGGCCATATGACCTCGAAAGCTGTCTGTGGACAAACACCAGCTCCCTCGGCCTGAAAGCGAGGTGAGTGCTGTAACCCCATATTCACCTTTGACCAGGATCCTTTACCTTTTAGATAAGTTAGAATGGGTCTTGTATGCTGGCCACGTTTGTTTGATTTTTCTTTATTTGAAATATTTCTCTGCCAAATTTTCAAGCAAAGCATGCCCCATAGGCAGCTTTCACAGTACGGATTTCTGAAATGTGACAATGCAAAATATAACTATGAAATAACATCTACAAGCATAACAGGACTAAAAGCTAAATTTTACACACACACTTGCTCACTTCCCAGAATATGTGATCTCCCAGCTTATCCATCTCACAGGATAGTTGATCTCAAGATGCCCTCACAGGTTTTTGCATGGGGAGTCATGGGAGTACCTAGGCACTGATGTGAGCTTGTGCTATGTATTTTACGGGTTTTCTCCCATTCTTGAATGTACATTCTAAGAGCAGCATCAGCAGGGTTCATAGAGCTTTCCCCTGCACTTCCCATGAGTAGTCTTCCTCCCGAAAGAAATGCAGCTGTCACACAACACTTCTGCCTGCTGATCAAGCAGAGGGGAGCATATTGCATAACCACCCCCTAAGCATTGTACTTTATGAGAGCCTTAGCATGCATTTCTCTTCTAAGGTGTTGGACTTCTGTGGATTCAGGCAAAACTGAAACATTCATTCATATAGACATATTTTGCTCCAAGGCAGCTTTATAAAGTGATTAAGCTGTCAACCGCTTTCCTTACCAAGGATAAGCAGGCAATGTGTACGGAATAGATACCTCCTTGGGGCAATAGCAAAGCAGCAATAGAATTGGTTGGCCGGCCTACTGCTAAAGCTACTCCTCTGGAGCAAAGTGTAGTACTAGAATTATTTGTCTGTAATCTGTAATCTTCAAGATAAAGGGTTCCTATGTTTTATGTGCTTTCTTCAAATAAAATGGTGTCAAACAATTGCTAAGATGCCAGTCTCTGATTTCTGGACTTTAGAGTGAAAACCTAGGCCATTCTGCGATTTAGTGGAGGAGAACCCAACATGGTACATGCCAGATGTTGTTAAACTACAACTGCCATCAGTGCCAGCCAGCAGGGACAATTATCAGGGATGATGAAACTTGTTAATGCGGCCTAGGACGCACGTACCTACGGGACCACCTCTCCTGGTAATCAGAGGACCTTAAGGTCCACAAATGACAACACTTTGGAGGTCCCACGTCGCAAGGTGGTTAAATTGGTCTCAACTAGGGCCAGGGCCTTTTCAGTACTGGCCCCAACTTGGTGGAATGCTCTGTCACAAGAGACTAGGGCCCTGCGAGACTTGACATCTTTCTGCAGGGCCTGCAAGACAGAGCTGTTCCGCCTGGCCTTGGGTTTAGACTCAGTCTGGTCTTTCTGTTTCCCTCCCCTTACAGTTTTGATTTATGAGCTACTTTTAAAATGAGGCTGCATTTTAAATTGCATTCTAACCTGTATTTTAAATTGTCCCCCCCATTATGTTTTTATTGCAATTTTACTGGTGTTAGCCACCCTGAGCCCGGCTGGGTATAAATAAATTATTATTATTATTATTATTATTATTATTATTATTATTATTAATCCAGCAACATTTGGAGAATAGAGTAGCCTATCTCTGTTTTAGGGACGCAGGTGGCGCTGTGGTCTAAACCACTGAGCTCCTTGGGCATGCTGATCAGAAGGTTGGCGGTTTGAATCTGTGCAATGGAGTGCGCTCCTGTTGCTCTGTCCCAGCTTCTGCCAACCTAGCACTTCAAAAGCACACTAGTGCAAGTAGATAAATAGGCACCACTGTGGCGGGAAGGTAAACGGCGTTTCCGTGTGCTCTGGTTTCCGTCACGGTGTTCTGTTGTGGCAGAAGCGGTTTAGTCATGCTGGCCACATGACCCAGAAAGCTGTCTGTAGACAAACACCAGCTCCCTCGGCCTGAAAAGTGAAATGAGTGCCGCAACCCCATAGTCACCTTTGACTGGACTTAACCGTCCAGGGGTCCTTTACCTTTTACCTCTCCTCACCGTTTTTCCTATGATTCCAAAGGCGGAATTGATGTCTGGGGGAAATTTCCGAAAGGTGGTGCCTTGTTGGATCTTAGACAAATCAATCGAAAAATCATGAGTTTTTGGTGTTTTTGTTGGGGAGAAAAAGCTCAACATCTTTGGAGTATCCTGGTTTTTACTGAACATCCTACCTCAATCACTGAGATAATCTGTAGGTGTGTATTTGATTGTCCCCAGAGTAGGTGATGCTCATCTGATATCAAAAGGTAGTTGTGGAATGTTCTTCCTACAGAGACTCAAAGGCACCTTCATCATCATCATCATCATCATCATCATTATAAATGCTGAAAAGTTTTCTGTGCCTGCAGGCTCATGCAGATAAAATTTAAGGCAAAACTCCCCCCTTCTATTGAAGTTAGCTGATCTGTGATTTTGATCTTTTCTCTCTCTGTGAGTGTGTGTTGTACACTGCTTTGATATTTTTAATGACATTGTGGTTTGCAAGTATTTTTACAAATAAATCTGGTATAATTTATGCATTCCATTATTCACTGTTTATATTCAGTAGGGCTTAATAGGGTGGTGGGAGCTTATTCTGTGCTTCTGACTGGAGATTTCCAAGTTTTCGCCCCCTTCCTCAACAAAGTCACTGCTGTGGCTTTGCGTACATCCCTTCCTCCGGCATTTCGCGGCTCATATGAGCAGACCACTCGCAAGCCCTATTAGATGCATGCAAAAGTTGTGGAAGGCAGTCAGCTGTATGAATCAACCCTAAGGCAAAGTATTAATGGGCATTTCTATGTTGCATTAAGCTTTTAATTACATTATTAACTAAAAGAAAGAAAAGCCCATGAAGGAAGGAAGGAAGGAAGGAAGGAAGGAAGGAAGGAAGGAAGGAAGGGGGAAGTACCTTTATAATATCCTGTTCGTACAGTGGTACCTCTGGTTAAGAACTTAATTCGTTCTGGAGATCCATTCTTAACCTGAAACTGTTCTTAACCTGAGGTACCACTTTAGCTAATGGGGCCTCTGGAACACGATTTCTGTTCTCATCCTGAAGCAAAGTTCTTAACCTATTTCTGGATTAGCAGAGTCTATAACCTGAATAATCTGTAACCTGAAGCATCTATAACCCGAGGTACCACTGTATTCTGTGCGGTCAGACCACACCTGGAGTACTGTGTCCTGATTTGGGCACCACAATTTAAGAAGAATATTGACAAGCTGGAACGTGTGCAGAGGAGGGTAACTACGGTGATCAAGGGTCTGGAAACCGAGCCTTATGAGGAATATTTGAGGGAATTGGGTCTCTTTAGCCTGGTAAAGTGGAGGCTAAGAGGAGATATGATAGTCATCTTCAAATATTTAAAGAGCTGTCACATGGAGAATGGAACCAGCCTGCTTTCTCTTGCTCCAAAGGCTAGGACCCAAAGCAATGGCTTCAAGTTACAAAAAAGGAGATTTGGACTAAGGATCAGGAAGAACTTTCTGACAATAAGAGCTGTTTGACAGTGGAACAGACTCCCACAAGATGTGGTGGATGGACTCTCCTCACTTGGAGGCTTTTAGGTAGTGGTTGGATGGCTACCTGTCCTGAGATTCCTGAATAGCTGGGGGTTGGATGAGGATCCCTTCCAATTGTATAAATTACAAGAGCAGGTGGAATGATTGGGAAACTGGAGTGAAATTTCAAAGGAGATAAATCAGGGTGATAAATGGCAGGGGTGTTTCCTTCCGTAGAGGCATTTCATTTCATAGGCAGAATTCTGTTTATTCACAGATGGATTCTCTGCTGTGGAGCACCTTCTCTGCTCCACACCTCATTGGAATGTGGCACATGAGCATGTGTAGTAAATTTCAGTTTTGGCATTCTAATTAGAATAGCAGTGTGGTGGAGAAATACATTGTTTCCAGGTCTAAATCTTAAGATTCATGGGTGTTATTGCAAACCATCCTGCAGAAGATAATGCAGTTTTCTGTCTGTTGGGTTCTTTAGTGCAAACCAGAGGGCGAAAACTATAGCTTGCGAAAGGAAGAAGATATTCAGACAATCCCTGAAAATAGCATGAGTGCTGCTGTCTCTGACATCCTTTGTATAGTGCTTTCATGCATATGATTTCTACACCTGATAGGTAAAAGACTCCTGGACGGTTAAGTCCAGTCAAAGGCATCTATAGGGTGCAGCACTCAACGCGCTTTTCAGGCCGAGGGAGCCAGTGTTTGTCCACAGACAGCTTTCTGGGTCATTTGGCCAGCAGGACTAAAGTGCTACTGGCGCACAGAGAACTGTGACAAGTACCAGAGCGCTCAGGAATGCTGTTTACCTTCCTGCCACAGCGGTACCTATTTATCTACTTGCACTAGTGTGCTTTTGAACATGCATGTAATATAAGTGTTATAGAAAGCTTGTTCATGTTCCTACAGGTGGTAAAGAAGATCAAATGAAAGAATAGCAGTGAGGACCAGGGAGTGTTTCTCAGTTGTGATCCTTCTTTCCTTCCTTCCTTCCTCTTTCTCTCTCACACGTGTGCACACAATTCAGTAGCTGAAGTAGGCTTAATGTTTTGAGCCCATTTGTCAAATTAATGTTGTGAACATTAATTCACCTCATCTGAATACTGCCAACAAATATTCATAAATGCATGTGGTTTCATGTGGTGAGAGCTGGCATTTGTTTTTCCCAGGGGTCAGCAACCTTTTTCAGCCATGGGCCAGTCCACTGTCCCTCAGACCATGTGGGGGGCTGGACTATATTTTGAAAATAATAATAATGAATGAATTCCTATGCCCCATAAATAACCCAGAGATGCATTTTAAATAAAAGCACACATTCTACTCATGTAAAAAGACCAGGCAGGCCCCACATGTGACCATGTGACAGAAGCACTCTAGTGAAATATCCCCAAATTTAAATGTACGTGTTCAGATCACATGATGGTGATTTTGCAGCTACAGAAATAACGTTCAAATCAGGTCAACATGTAGCTGAGGGCAGATATTTTAGCAGCGCTAGGCATATGCAAGCTCATAAATTCACACACCTTTAAAAAATGGTTTCACCCTTCCTTACACTTCAGCAGCTAAAGTGTGCTGCCTGCAGGTGGAGGATATCTTTTTTAAAAAAATCCATCAGAATTAACTTTTCACTCAGAGTCAGAGAGATCATTACCTTGTGTGACCAATAGTTCCTTTTGCTGAAAAATCATGATCTGTTTTATGTTCCTTCAGGGGAAAGGTTTTCTGAAGATAGAAAATAATGAATCACTAGGCATATCTACACCACAGACAAAGTGGTTTCAGAGTAATTTTGCTACCCAGTGAGTCCAATCAGGAGCTACCTGCTATGGCTAACACTTTAAAAAGTCTATCTATGCTATGCAGGCGCCAGTTCCTCTATCCCCACACCACCAAACAAAATCCCCAACCCAAGACACTTCCTGATGCAGTTTGTTTTCCCCTACTTGCTAGTCCTGAGTAGAAAAGGGATGTCTCTCAAAATATAGTCCCTGGAACTATTTATTATGGTGGGCTGCAATAGCAGTTGTCCTAGTATGAAACCCAATACAAATGGGTGCATATACAACCTATGGCATCTTTCATGTGTTAGCAGAAGCGGTTCACCTGGTGGAGTGGAGATGCTATGCAAACTTCCAAGCAGGTGGGTCATTATTGCTTACCGAGAGGAAGAGGGGCAATGGGGAAAGTAGGTCAACGCAGGGTCAATGCACCGGTGGGACCAGCAGGTTGGCTCCATTTTCACAGCACCAACCTCCCTGCTGCCTCACCCTAACCCTTCTCCATTCCAGTAAGCAACAGCAACCCCTCAGAAGTGCCAACGAATAAAATATTGGGGGGTCCAGATAAGCCCTGCTCCACATAATCCTTCACAAGAGTGGTGAAGGTACACAATTTGAATGGCAGTGCCCATTAACTTTGGGGGGGGGTGGCCCCTTCAAATATTTTATTGGGGAGGCCAAAGGGACATCGGCCTCTAGGAGTTGGCTTCTATGGCAACCTGCCTGCTGGGAAGCTAGCTTAGTGGTTCTGCCCAGTACAATATAATTTTATTTTTATTTATGCAGTTTTGACAGCTTTTATACACACATCGTACAGTATCCATCACTTCTCTCTTTTCCTAAGACTTCCCAATCCATCTCTAGGGAATTCTAGGGAAATCTAGATGTGCTGCATATCCTGATATTTCACCCATTATCACCTCGTCTTCCTTTTTTGTTTTTTTTAATAAATATTTTATTCAATTTTCAAACATAGAACAGAAAGTCACATACCAAACACATAAAATCCCTTCACCAAAGAAATAACAAACAAGAAAACATACAATTACACCGACAAACAATATAAAAAAGAAGAAAAACACAACTGTCTATAACACTTTTTTTGTGTAACTAACTGGACTTCCTCACATCTCCCTACCCTGCATTCTCTGTGATAAAAATAACAGCAATTTATTACCTTGTTTCATTTCTTGTTTTATACCTCTCAAATATTATATTTCTAGACTTCAAGTAATTTTTGTCAATTGGTTGTAACTTAGATTAATCAAAATATTACTTTAAGTTTCGGCCTTTTCTTACATATCACTTAATTTTCTATATCTTTCAGTCGAGTTACTGGAACCATATTTTTCCCAATCGTGCAATTTCTTAACATTCATACAATTTGTACTGTTTTTGTAGATAGTCCTTAAACTTTTTCCAATCCTCTTCCATTGTTTCTTCTCCCAAATCTCGGATTCTGCTAGTCATTTCGGCCAGTTCCATATAGTCCATCAGTTGCGTCTGCCAATCCTCCAGTGTGGGCAAATCTTGTGTCTTCCAATATTTTGTGATGAGCATTCTTGCTGCTGTAGTTGCATACATAAAAAAAGTTCTGTCCTTCTTTAACACTTTCTGGCCAACAATGCCCAAGAGGAAGGCCTCTGGTTTCTTAGTAAAGGTATATTTAAATACCTTTTTTAACTCATTGTAGATCATTTCCCAGAAGGCCTTCACTCTTGGACAAGTCCACCAGAGGTGAAAGAAAGTCCCTTCAGCCTCCTTACATTTCCTCCTCGTCTTCCTTTTTTGATATTATCCGCTGCTCCTATGTTAACTCCTACTTGCAGGTTAAATTGTATATTGTACCCTCTAAGATAATCTCCAAAACACCTCCATTCTTCTCTTCTCGTCAACTCATCCTTATTCATTAGTTTTGCAGTCATGGTTATTAATTCTATGTATTCTATCAAATTGTTCTGCCAAATTTCCTTTGCGGGTATCTCTTCTTCTTTCAATTTTTTCGCATATACTATTCTGGCTGCAGCAGTCACATACAGAAAGATATTGAGTGCCCCTTTTTTGGAATGTCATCACCTATCATCCCTAATCTCATCTTTTGGGAAATGTGAGTTTCAGAATCTCTTTTAATTCTGTGTGAATCATTTCCCAATACTCTCTAGCATATTTACACAACCACCACATATGAATTGGGGTCCCCTCTACCTCATGACACTTCCAGCATAAATTAGAACTTTTGTACATTTTCACTAATTTGCTGGGTGTCAAGTTCAGTACAGTATACAGTGGCACCTTGGTTCTCAAACATAATCCTTTCCGGAAGTCCGTTCCAAAACCAAAACGTTACAAAACCAAGGCGCACTTTCCCATAGAAAGTAATGCACAAGGAATTAATCCATTCCAGACTTTTAAAAACAACCCCTAAAACAGCAATTTAACGTGAATTTTACTATCTAACGAGACCATTGATCCATAAAATGAAAGCAATAATCAATGTACTGCAGTCACACAATCAATCAGTAGCTGAACTGGGTTCCACACAGTCACAAAAACAAAACAAAACAAAACAGAGCCGCAAAAACAAAAAGGCAAAATAAATAGCAAGAACAGACAGACCTCAGCGTAACACTCAAAACAGAAGTGTGGCCCTCAAACCAGAAGCGTAACACTCACAACAGAGTACGTTTGGCTTCCAAAAAAGGTCGCAAACTGGAACACTTACTTCCGGGTTTACAGTGTTTGGGTTCTGAGTTGTATGAGTGCCAAGGCGTTTGAGAACCAAAGAACCACTGTAATTTCAATATGTGGTACAAACTGCATCATAATAAGCATTTCAGTGGATATATGTGCAAAGGATGAACTAAGCAGTGACCTTTGGAGAAAGTCATGTGGCTGGCATGGAATTTTGTGAGCTTCTGAACAAAGAGTCAGCTCCCAGTCCCTGCATCAGGCAGAATGGGATCTTGACAGCATATTTCTCCTACTGTATGTTTAACTACTTTAATGCTGCCAAGTTGGATTGACAGGGCATACTCAAGCAATTGGGTTGGCCATAAAGGGTGAATGCATGTTGTATCATCCTGCTCCCTTTGTTGTTGTTGTTTAGTTGTGTCTGACTCTTCGTGACCCCATGGACCAGAGCACGCCAGGCACTCCTGTCTTCCACTGCCTTCCGCAGTTTGGTCAAACTCATGTTGGTAGCTTCAAGAACCCTGTCCAACCATCTCGTCCTCTGCCGTCCCCTTCTCCTTGTGCCCTCCATCTTTCCCAGCATCAGGGTCTTTTCCAGGGAGTCTTCTCTTCTCATGAGGTGGCCAAAGTATTGGAGCCTCAGCTTCACGATCTGTCCTTCCAGTGAGCACTCAGGGCTGATTTCTTTCAGAATGGATAGGTTTGACTTCTTGCAGTCCATGGGACTCTCACTTACCTGTGTTCTATTCATTAAAATATATTCATTATAAAGTAAAAAAAGAAAAGAACATGCAGATGTGGCAGAAGAAAGACTACAGAAGGTTCTTTAAAGGACAGTGACTGTTAGTACAAAGAGCCTTCATCCGCAGTTCATTTATGTAAACGGAAAGTTACTGGCTAACTCAAGAAAACAATGAAAATCATTCTTCAGGCAGGTCACCAACGGTGACAAATTGTCTACTTTCCTCCTTTGAAGAGAAATCAGCAGCTGCTGAAACGTTAAAAGGATTCAGGTAGACACAATTCTCTAAGGCAACAATTACAGGCAGGATAAATTTATAATTAGCAGGCATTGCCTGTTTTGTTAGGGAACGGTTATTTAATTATTATTTATGTGCTCTAGGGATTTTGGCATTTACAAAGAGTCAACTGCTTTTCAAATTTGTGCCCAAGCACGTTGGGCTTCACAGTCAATTATAGCTGTGTGAGTTGTGAAACCAAGTGAAGAAAATCTAAAATGCACACACACACACACACACACACACACACTTCACCAAGAATCAGGGCAACAATTCTGCCACAGCAAAGCAATGACATGCACTGTTCACTATCATCTCCTAGGAGAGTGTGGTGTGTTTGATATGGGTGTTGTGTTGGACATTAGCTATATCCAATCCAGCTATGAAGCTCACTGGGAGCCCTTCAGAAAGGTCCTACCAACCTCATAGGATTGTTGTGTGAGAGAGAAATGAGGTGATTCCATTTATTTTGGACAAGGTCCTTGGAGAAAATGTGGGTGATGAGTGGAATTAATAGAAAAACACAGGTTGACAAGGAGCGTTGCATGAGTTAGGCTGTGTCCGTACTAGAGCAAATATATAAAAATGCACTTAACCTCCATGCTAGACCAGAAATTAGTTTCTGCCAGGATTCACAGAGGATAAACTTCATAGGAAGCTGCTGCCTACAGAGTCAAACCATTTGGTCACTTAGGCCATTATCGTCTATGTTGACTGGCAAGGGCTCTCCATGACTTCTTAGTTCTTAGCTCTTCTTAGTTACAAAGACCCACCTTTATGAATTCCTGTCATGTATTTTGAATGCAAAATACATTTTTTTCTTTTTTATTGAAAGCTTTATTCAACAAGCAAGATCTTAAAATACATATAATACCAATGAACAAACACCCACTAAATTATAGAATTTTTTAAAAAGAATGTATAAATAGAAAACTGAACAAAAAACAGAAAAAAGAGAAAAGAAAAATAATAATAATAATGTAACGGGAAAGAAAAACATACAGATATCCAATATGTAAATTGACAAAAAATAGAAGCCTCCGACTAAATCCATTGTACTAATTTTGTGAATAAACATTTCTATGTGACTCATGAAAAGCACAGGGTTGAGTCCCACAGTGATAAGCAGAGTGACCACTATTTACGTGTCTAGCCATGGAGAAGCATTAATTACCAAGTTTCATTTGGCATGCAGTGAGGGTGATACACCTGAGTCTTTTTCGTTTGGTTAATAAGGATATTCTCCCTGAACCTTCATATCGCCTTCTTAATTGGAAAATTATATTATATGATTGTAATCTCCATTGGCACTGGAGGATCAGGGTTACATGCACCAGTGAATTTTCACATTAAAAAAATATATGATAATTTCTTCTCTACTTTTATAATTATGTTGAAGTCTAATCTAATCAATACGTTTTGTTTCAGCTCCTGAAATGGAGATGATCCTTTCTTGATGCTTCAGCTTCCTCTCGCAAGTGGTAGAGGGACTGAATTTTTCTAAATGTTATTGTTGGAAATAGAAAGGGCCCGTAGTAACCAGGAAAGTGATAGCACTCTGTTCTATTTATTTTGAAAGTGGTGTGTGTATGTATTCAAACCTGATGTGGTATATGTGCATTTTTTTAAAAAAACAACAACACCAAAACAGGTGTATATATAGCAGTATATAAGCATTCAAGGTCAGCTGTAAAAAACCTACCATCATTTAGGCTGCAGGTGGGAACCATACTCAAAATCCACAAGAATTGGAAATTCAGCAAAATTGCTGACTCAAGAGTCTGGCTGCATGAAATAGCCTTCTGACTGGTTCCTCCAAATACATAAAACATGAGTCAATGTTTGCCTAAGCAACTATTGTCTTTGCCACGTCCTGCATTCACTCACTTTTCCATTTCAAAATATCTGGGCTGCCAGAGCTCATCAGATCATTTCAATATGATGATTTGATATTGGTGGCTATGCTGTTGATTACTTACCTCTAGATGAGGAGTTCCTAGTATGTACCAAAATGTATCTACATTTTGTATTTTACATACCACATTTTTCGCTCCATAAGATGCACTTTTTTCCTCCTAAAAAGTAAGGGGAAATGTGTGTGCATCTTATAGAGCGAATGTGGTCCAGAGAAGTTTAAGGCTTTATAGGTCAAGTATCAGTATCAATAATAATCATCATTATCATCATAATAATTTATTATTTATACCCTGCCCATCTGGCTGGGTTTCCCCAGCCACTCTTGGCGGCTTACAAAGAATATTAAAAAACAATAACCTATTAAACATTAAAAGCTTCCCTAAAAGAATATTAAAAAACAATAACCTATTAAACATTAAAAGCTTCAGGTGTCTTCTTAAAGTCTGGTAGTTGTTTTTCTCTTTGACATCTGGTGGGAGGGTGTTCCACAGGGCGGGTGCCACTACCAAAAAGGCCCTCTGCCTGGTTCCCTGTAACTTGGCTTCTCGCAGGGAGGGAACTGCCAGAAGGCCCTCGACACTGGACCTCAGTGTCTGGGCAGAACGATGGGGGTGGAGACGCTCCTTCAGGTATACTGGACCAAGGGCTTTAAAGGTCAGCACCAACACTTTGAATTGTGCTCAGAAATGTACTAGGAGCCAGTGTAAGTCTTTCAAGACCGGTGTTATTTGGTCTCGGTGGCCGCTCCCAGTTACCAGTCTAGCTGCCGCATTCTGGATTAGTTGTAGTTTCCGGGTCACTTTCAAAGGTAGCCCCACATAGCGCGCATTGCAGTAGTCAAAGCGGGAGATAACCAGAGCATGGACCACTCTGGTGAGACAGTCCACGGGCAGGTAGAGTCTCAGCCTGCTTACCAGATGGAGCTGATAAACAGCTGCCCTGGAGACAGAATTGACATGTGCCTCCATGGATAGCTGTGAGTCCAGAATGACACATTCTGAAATGGCTGACCTGAATATTCCGCTGATTTGCTTTATGACTTGAAACCTTTTAAATTTTACATTACACCCCCCCCCCAGCAGCTTACAATACTTCACAGCCACTGTTTCCCAACTCTGCTTCAGCTTTTGTGCCATCCTGTTTCATTTCACTTCCAGTAATCTCAGCTAATAAGGGACCACAGAATGTACCGTATTTTTCCATGTATATGACTAGGGTTTTTTCTTTAAAAATTAGCTTAATAATTTGCCCTCGTCTTATACATGGGTAGTGCAGAGGGGGTTTGGGTGATTGGTTGTAGCTGCGAGCAGGAGATTTTCTGTGGCTACAGGGCGGGTGATCGGTGGCTGTGTGAAGGGCTGTTTGCAATTGGCTGCCTCTGTGGCAATAGTGCGGTTGATTGGCGGCTGCGGAACTTGGTTGGTGCGCGCAATCATCAGTGGTGGGTGAGTGATTTTCGGCAATTCCAACCCCCCCCCCAAAAAAAAGCTCAAAAACTGTGGGCAATCCCCTCCAAAAAAAGCTCAACAACTCTGTGTCATCTCCCCCCATTTTCTTAAACCGGAGTCCCCCCAAAATAGGGGTCGTCCTATACATGGGGGTGTCCTATAGGCGGAAAACTACTACAGTATATGCTGAATACACAATTCTGCATAGCCAATCAGATGGCAATTTAAACCTGATTAGATTAAGGAAACACTTCTTGTACCAAAGCCAATCAAGAAACAGCATAACAAGCCAACACTTTTGTAATCCTATTATGATACTTGTTCACACACGCCACTGAACTCGAGCTATCTCTACATATGGACAAATGTTTGTGTGAAATAGAATGTTCTCATTGAATGTTTTATGTGGTTAAATGTATAAATTACAACTCAGCTATTATGTACACAGGTATACAGACTGTGGACACTGAATATAACATGCGAACACCCATATGGTGAGTTCCTAAAAATTGCTAAAACAGGGATTTGAACATTTTTCTTAATAGCTTCCCCCCCCTTTCTATTCAGCCGTGCACTCTAAAATGATATTTTATTGTAGTTTTCTCATTCCTCAAAAATACAGGTCTACTGTTCCTCCCAGTCTTAAAATGTGGATTTCTCAGTCACCCCTGCAATAGGGGAGACTGCTGTTTGATTCAGTACAATAATAATAATGTCATTTTGAGAGAGCTTCACACCAATGGTTGCTCATTATTCCATTCACACAGTTGCCATTTGAAAAAGAATAATTAAAGGGGAAAAAGATAAACCATGATTACCCATAGAAATCTGAAACAAATCCAGGAAAAAGGAGAATGAGGGAAGCATAATCAGTTTAGCTTTATCTGCCAGACTCTATTATGAATTTTAAAGCCTACAGATGCGTCGCTCAGATTCAATCTTCAGCCACTCCAGGAAGCAGAATGCTAATGTACGCTACCAAGATTTGCTCTATTTAACATAACGTTCTGGACATGTTTTCATATGCTTTGCACTTAAACGGAGACCAGGTAACCAACACATCCTACGAAAACAATTTTTTTTAAAAAATATTTAAAAATACACATAAAGGCAAGTGTTACTTTCTTCCACTGAGCAGGGCTGCATCTCAAAAGACAAAACTGATTTTGTTTTATTGGTAAATGTGGCTGGAATCCTATACAATGAGGGTAGCCAACTTGTGGCCCTCCAAGGACTCTCAGATCCCATCACCCCCTTACCAGTATGACCAGTGGGCAAGGATGATGGGAGCTTTGTCACAATAAAATATAAGGCAGAAAAGTTAGTCACCCCGGCTATTCAAATTTATCAGGGAATAGGACACCTTGAACTCAATAGGGCTTACTTCTGAGTAAAAATACACAGAATTGCACTGTGTTTCTTTTATAGATACTGTGTGTCTTTTAAAAATAACAACAATCCCTTTAGGCAATGTTAGCCAAGAAACGTATTGTAGACTGGTTCTACCCTGATGTCCCTTTGATCCCAGGGACGGGGGGAGAAATTTGATTCAGTTGGTATTCTTCTTGTTAAAGAAAGAGCCTCAGCCACCTTGTGATGCTAGTGTCCCCACATTCCTTAAAACTCCTTGGAAATTATTTCAGGGAAATGTGTCTATGTAGGCAGGGTAAGGAGAGTTCCCAAAACTGGAGGATTGGATTTGGCACAGCGCTAATTGAAATCAAATTGTATAAAAAAAAAAAAAACATATCGAAGGGTAGGCTGCCTTACAATGTCAAAATCTAATTTCACAACATTTTCATCATAGTAGCTTGAATAGACTACAGCTAACCAGGGGAAAGTAGGATAAACAGTAGAAAACGTGTATATTTGATTAAATAAGCAAAGCAAACATTTGTATAATACAGTGCCAGTTTGTTTCTGGGCTCATTTAAAGTTGCTGGTGTTAATTTGTAAAGCCTTTTCCAACGTGCATGCTCTGATCATCAGCTGAGGCCATCTCCAGATAAGTTGACTACATGAGGAATTGACTAGGCTATACTCTGTGATGGTAGCCACCCTATGGAATGTTCTGGCCAGGAAGCTGAATCAGAATTCATCCCTATATGGTTTCAGGTGGCTGATGAAGATGTGACTGTTCAAAAATGGCAATCAGGTTATTTCTCTGTCTCTCTTCGTTGGAATTATGACCGGACTTTGCTTTTTATGATTGGGTTTAACTTGGGGGTTGTTTTGTATTTGAAATATTGTTTCGGCGTTGTGATAGCTCCTTAGAAAATAGGGATTAGAAGTTTTGAAAATAAAATAAATCGTATGTAGGGAATGTCTGCTTAAAAGTCCATTTAATCAGGTCGCAGGTGATACTATTCTTTTATTAGAATGTGGTTGTATTTTACTGAACATTCAGGCATGAGTATGAAATTAACCAAATGTAAAAATGTTTTGATCCACTAAAAAGGTACCTCTGAGCTAGCAATTTAAGTTTATAAAGAAGCCATTTAAACACTCCAGACAGCAAATACCATTGTAAGAATCATACACTTCTCTACTTACGAGAGAGACTACTTTTTCCTTTAGATTAGCAGAGCTATCCAAATCCATTTTGTTCCAGACTGGGGTTGGATGGAGGTGCCCCTCTTCTCAGGCCTGCTGGCTTCTGCCTTCATCACTTCACTAGTGATACCATGATATCAGTGTCTCTCTGCCTGAGTGGAGCGCTTCTTTTTGCCCCCCGCCCAAATGTTCAGGCAGGCAGAAAGCTGCAAAATGGAGCTTTCTGAGGGGAGCTGCTGAGTCAGCTAAGGATGTCCCTTCGCCACCATGTGATCACAACCAGTACCCAACTTGGCCAACCACTGACACCAGGCCCGGTTGGACCTCATTGACTATTTACCACCACGAAGTTATGTATGTTGATTAGCCCTGTCCTTTGGTGTCCTCTCTCAACTCACATGTTTCGTAAGCCTGAGCGATAACTTCTGAAAAGGACTGAAGAGTTTGGCTACATAATGAAATTTAAACTTTTAATGAGAGGATAGCAGCCATGGAAGATTACATGATACGCTCAGAGCTGTCTTGAGTAATAATGACAGCTAATTATTCTGTCAATCACTTCATTTTGTTTGAGTGAAACTGAGCTACTGGATACCCAGCTATTTGAAAGCTGGCATAATTTAAATGTTACAGTACACCACCTTATTCAATGGAAGGCTGCTTGATGAGCTATCACTCAGATTCAAACCAACAATAATAGTGGGGTTGGTTTTTTCCCTTGTTGATCACAATAAAATCAGAACGAACCCTGATAGGGATTCTTGAAAAATAGGTTGAATAAAGATTTATTTGAAGGGTGATTTCTGAGACTTTCTTATGAAGACAACAGGAAATATGCCTTTCAAGCTGAGAAGAGCACCTGCTGTTTGACCCCAATGGCTCTGTTCTGAGCACAGCTGAAGATGTTGGGGTTATGTGCTTAGGTTTAAATACAACTGACATCATTGGCATCAAGTCTGAACATATTTCCCCTCATAGAATTTTGCCCTTCATGAAACAATGTTCTACAAATTAGATAAACTACATTCCTTGCATCTGTCTAAATATATGGTTTTCATGAACTGCTACTTGAGTGAGTCTTTAGTGAGAATCATCTCATTCAATATTTTAAAATTGCTCCTCTTTTGGACATACTACCACAGGCATAGGCAAACCCCAGCCCTTCAGATGTTTGGGACTACAATTACCATCATCCCTAGCTAACAGGACCAGTGGTCAGGGATGATAGGAATTGTAGTCCCAAACATCTGGAGGGCTGGAGTTTGCCTATGCCTGTACTACCAATTCAGTGTTGAAACAAGCTCAGGGTTTTGAATGGTACAAATGTTCAGTTGAAATAGAAATTAAAGTAATTCTAGTACAGTGGTACCTCGGGTTAAGTACATAATTCGTTCCGGAGGTCCGTTCTTAACCCGGAGCTCAATTTCTGTTCTCATCCTGAAGCAAAGTTCTTAACCTGAAGCACTATTTCCGGGTTAGCGGAGTCTGTAACCTGAAGTGTATGTAACCTGAGGTACTACTGTATATGCCTGTTTTGCTTTGAAATGCATATGGTTGTGAATAGTATACTGTTGTCTTACCATTGTGTTGAAGAGGCCTAATATTGTATTGTGGTCTCGGTGTTAGAATCATAGAATCATAGAGTTGGAAGAGACCACAAGGGCCATCGAGTCCAACCCCCTGCCAAGCAGGAAACACCATCAGAGCACTCCTGACATATGGTTGTGTTACTATACCACAGTTGCAAACCTACAGAAAAAATAGACCCACTGATTTCATGAGGACTTTAAAAGTTGCTTCTAGCTTTAAGATGGCAGCATATGAATGTTACCAAACTGCCTCTTATTTTTCTTGCTTAGCTTTCTTGTCATGTTGAAGCTTCTTTGGCTTAGAACAAGTGTTCAGCCAGAAGCCAGAAGGTTCTTGGCACCATACCCAAAATTGATTTTTAAAAAAGCATTTTCTAGGTATCATAGAGTCACAACTTCTAATGCACTGACTTCTGCTTATGTCAGTACATTCTCAAATGAATGCAATCTGATCAAATATGTCCACGTTTTACAATCATTCTGTAGGAAAGAGGTACAGTTTCTCAGTTTCAGAAGGCTTGAAACTGGCTTGAAAAGCTTGGGGCCATGACTGTAAAGACCCACTTTTTGTGGCAAATGTTTGTATTATGTGGATTGACAGTGACTTAAGGAGGCCTGATTTGACGAATGGAGATGGTATGAAGGTTGATAGAGGGGCACTGGGCTCAGCATATCAGAAGTCACTATAGTTGGTGGAGCAAATGCTGTATATACGCCCAGACTTCTAACTGCAGATGGGCCGGCACATTTATGCTTCAGGAAAGCAGTAAAGGCACATGTGCTGGAGCAAAGTTGGCCTTGCAACACTCCAGGCCCAGATTTACAGAAGCCACCCTAGTTTCTGATTTGATCCTGGGATGTCCTGCTTTTCTTACAGTGGTACCTCGGGTTACATACGCTTCAGTTACATACGCTTCAGGTTACAGACTCCGCTAACCCAGAAATAGTACCTCGGGTTAAGAACTTTGTTTCAGGATGAGAACAGAAATCGGGCTCCGGCGGCGCGGCAGCAGCCAGAGGCCCCATTAGCTAAAGTGGTACCTCAGGTTAAGAACAGTTTCAGGTTAAGAATGGACCTCACTTCCGGAACAAATTAAGTACATAACCAGAGGTACCACTGTATTTTCATTGGAGAAAGGTTTGAGGGGATGTCTCTAATAATTATAATAAAATAATTTTATTTATATCCTGCCCTCCCCAGCCGAAGCCGGGCTCAGAGCAGCTAACAACAGTAAAAATAACACAGTTTACATAAAATCACAATCAATTAATTGAAATACATTCTAAAATCAATTCAGAGTCAAATTAATGGCAAGCATTGGGCTAGAGTTCTATGAGGATTACAGAAGGAGAGAGGAGGTCAGACTGTGCCTTGGCCAAAGGCCTGGTGGAACAGCTCTGTCTTGCAGGCCCTGCGGAAAGATGTCAAGTCCTGCAGGGCCCTAGTCTCTTGTGACAGAGCGTTCCACCAGATCAGGGCCACGACCGAAAAAGCCCTGGCTCTGGTTGAGGCCAGCCTAACCTCCCTGTGGCCCAGGATCTCCAAGATGTTTTTATTTGAAGACCGTAAGGTCCTCCATGGAACATACCAGGAGAGGCGGTCCCGTAGGTCCGAGCCACAGCTACTCTATTTTCATTGGAGAAATGTTGGAGGGTATGGAATAGAACGTCCCTGTTTTCACCACAGAAATATTGAAGGGTATGACAATGGTGTCACTGACCTGAAAAAATACTTACCTGAGTGGGTGGAGTTAGAATATGCAGTGGCAGAAATACTGGGATTGTGCAGTTGTCTTAATTCACCCAGGTCATCATAAGGAACATTACTTACTTCTGACTTAGCATATATGCTGAAAATGAAGCCTGGGCAAGAATTAGTGCCTGTGTTTGCTCGCTGTCCTCTTTTACCTAGTACCTTTCTTCCTTTTGTGTGATGGCAATTAGATTGTAAGGGCTGTCTTGTTTCTTGGTTTTTGCTTCTAGTCGTTATGCTGGGCCTAGAAAACCTGAACTCATTTTACAATAACTGAAAAATAATATGCTTGAGAAATTTGATCTTCAGCACCTGATCTGTACTTCCTGGATTGATGTGCAACTGCTGACTTTTTGCACTTCCTGAAAATTGTGATACAGTTTTTGGCCAAATTACGGATTTAAAAGCAAGTATTTTGAGAGGATGGAAAGGTTTAGAAATGCATCTTGTGACAGAAAAATGTTTTAAAGGTGTGCATTTTGAGAGGATGGAAAGTTTATACACACACACACACACACACACACACACACACATTTTTGTCCAGATTTTTGTTTCCTTTTTTGTTGTTGTTTTTTGTATTGCAAAATAGTACAAAAGTGGAAAGAATGGACAAAGGGACACAGAATACGAATAGACTGTTTTGCCCATCTCTCATATTTCAAACAATATAGCAGCACAATATAGCAGCAAGCAATGACAACATCAACAATTATCAAGCAAAACCAACAACCTTTCAAAAGCATTGTAAAAAAACCCACAGTAAAAAGTAATGTTGCATAATAGCCTGGGGAATAAGTTTTTAAATGATAAAGTCTCTCGAGCACCTGTGCTGTGTGGCACGAATCTGAAAATTGCACACATGAGTGCAGATGTATTCAGCAATCGGCATTTAATCGGGTTCGTGTATGAGTGCTGAAGTGGGGGTTGCCAAAAAAGAATGCCAAAACAGCTGAATTGTTTTGTTCCCTCATGCATCTGTGCTCTGACGTTTTTCATTACTATCCCTCATATGAAATCTTACACTGTCAGTAATTAACATTTCAAGTACTTATGCCTATCTTCTCTCAAAACGCTTTTTACCCTGCCCTTTTAGTGTAAAATCATCATTCACTGAGGGTTGGGGTGAGGCGGCTTACATAAAACAGTTAAAAAGAAAGGGAATCATGGCCACCAATAAAAAAAACCCCACATACAGTGGTACCTCGGGTTACAGACGCTTCAGGTTACAGACTCCGCTAACCCAGAAATATTACCTCGGGTTAAGAACTTTGCTTCAGGATGAGAACAGAAATCGTGCGGCGGCAGCGGGAGGCCCCATTAGCTAAAGTGGTACCTCAGGTTAAGAACAGTTTCAGATTAAGAACGGACCTCCAGAACCCGAGGTACCACTGTAAAAGCATTGTCTAAAAAATGAGTATTGGTACAGTCAATCTTTTCAGGTTGCGACTCAGAAGTACCGGAAAGGGTTACTTCTGGGTTTTGTCGCTCGTGCATGCGCAGACACTCAAAATGACGTCATGCGCAGAAGCGGTGAATCGTGACTCACGCAAGTGCAGACGCGGGTTACGTTCTGCTCAGGTTGTGAATGGGGCTCCGGAACAGATCCTGTTCACAACCAGAGGTATTATATTTCAGGGACACGGGTGGCGCTGTGGTCTAAACCACAGAGCCTAGGGCTTGCCGATCAGAAGGTTGGTGGTTTGAATCCCTGCGACGGGGTGAGCTCCTGTTGCTCGGTCCCTGCTCCTGCCAACCTAGCAGTTTGAAAGCATGTCAAAGTGCAAGTAAATAAATAGGTACCGCTCTGGTGGGAAGGTAAATGGCGTTTCCATGTGCTGCTCTGGTTTGCCAGAAGCGGCTTAGCCATGCTGGCCACATGACGTGGAAGCTGTCTGTGAATAAACGCAGGCTCCCTCAGCCTATAGAGCGAGATAAGCGCACAACCCCAGAGTCGTCCGTGACTTGACCTAACAGTCAGGGATACCTTTACCTTTTTATTATATTTCAATGACATAATATGCCTAACAAGCATAGACACCAACTATAGCATTTCCATGAGTACATGATGGTCATTGCGAGGTGGGCAAGACTGATATGCTGTTTGCATTCACTTATCTGTGACCTGCACTCATAGGACTTCATGGTTCAGGAAAGTGTATGGCCCAGGAAGGGTAAATCTGGGAGAGCTGTCTACAGATGAGTATCGGGGGGGGGGGGATGATGTTAACAGTGTAATGGGGTTAGGGAAAGCAAAAGAAACTCTTATGCAAGGGGGGGGGAATGGTGCTATTATTGGGGAACAATATGCTAAAATTTTCACAAGCAGAGCAAAAGGAGACAGATATCTATATACTGTCCCATTGAACTACCTGTCCCTGTGAGTAATTCTGAAGTTGAGATAGTTTCAGCACAGGACTGCCTGCCAACACAAATTCATTCCTAGCCCAACTGATAAGTTGAGTCAGATTTCCACCAATCTATGCCACAAAAGAAAGCCATGGGCTATAACTATTGCCAAGTATCAGACAAGACAATTGGGTCACTATCAAAGTGTTAGGAAACAAAACTCTTGTAATTGCTATCAATTCATAACACCCCCCCCCATCGTTCAGCCTGGACACGGAGGTCCAGCTCCGAGGGCCTTCTCGCGGTTCCCTCCCTAAGAGAAGTGAGGTTACAGGGAACCAGGCAGAGGGCCTTCTTGGTAGTGGTGCCAGCCCTGTGGAACACCCTCCCATCAGATGTCAATGAAATAAACAACTATCTGACTTAGAAGACATCTGAAGGCAGCCCTGTTTAGGGAAGTTTTTAATGTTTGATGTTTTATTGTATTTCTAATATTCTGTTGGGAGCCACCCAGAGTGGCTGGGGAAACCCAGCCAGATGGGTGGGGTATAAATAAACTAATAATAATACTAATACTAATAATACTAATAATACTAATAATACTAATACTAATAATAATAATAATAATAATAATAATACCCTTTAGCTTGAGTCTATACATTGGGGAGAAATTACTTTTAAACTGTGTTTGTGTGTTTATTGTTTTTGTTTGTTACTATGTTATGTATGTTTGTGTTTTCATATTGCAAACCATCCTGTGATCCTCAGATGAAGGGGCACTGTAGAAATTAATTAATTATATTCAATTCAGTTCACATATAAAGGTAAACCTACCTGATTTGCACTTTCTGACATGATAGGTGAACCAAAAATCTGCCATCCTTCAGAAATCCGCACTTCTCCAAATTTTGAAATGTAGTCCTCCATCCAAGTAATGTGTACAAAAATGTACATACTGGGGTAAAGTATGTACCGTATTTTTCACCATATAGGATGCACTTTCCCCCCTCCAAAAATGAAGGGGAAATGTGTGTGTGTCCTATGGGGCGAATGCAGGCTTTCGCTGAAGCCTGGAGAGCAAGAGGGGTCGGTGCGCACTGACCCCTCTCACTCTCCAGGCTTCAGGAGAGCACCACTGCCAGCCCCACAAGCTCGGGGGACAGTGGGGAGGTGGAACGCCACCATCCCCCTGTCCCCCGACCTGGTTTGGAGGCTGGCGGCGGGCTTCCCCCGCCTGCAGCCCCGCATGCTCCCAGAGCGGGCTTCGCGCAGCTCTCTGCAAGCTGTGGGAGCCCGGCGCAACTTCACGCTGGGCTCCCCCGGCTTGTGGAGAGCTGCCTGTTCTGGGGGCTGGGGTCGGGGGAAGCTCGGGCTTTCCCCGCCCCAGCCTCGCACCTGGGGAGGGGGAAAATATTTTTCCCCCTTTATCCCCCCCCCCAAATCTAGGTGCGTCCTATAGGTCGAAAAATACGGTATATCAATGAACACATTCATGAACATAGCATGCAAAATTGTGTCTATCGGAAGAAATGTATCCCCCCCCCAAATCTAGGTGCGTCCTATAGGTCGAAAAATACGGTATATCAATGAACACATTCATGAACATAGCATGCAAAATTGTGTCTATCGGAAGAAAATGCACATGGGTGCATTTTCAGGAGGACTTTTAAAACAAAATTTGCTACTTGATTTGGGAATGTGGAAAACTGAACGTAAGACTGGGAAATAGAGAGGAATCGCAAGACACCAAAATTTGACAGATTCGCCAATCCATACTTGAGCCCTCCATAAAATCCCAACTCTCCCAAAATAGTGCTAATGCTCCCCTGAAATGTTTTTCTCTTCTCTTTTTATTGTGTATCATCATCTGCAATGGACCTCACCTACAATAGAGCTCCTTTTCTTGCGTGAAAGAATGAAAGTTGTGTTGCAAGTCAGAGCTGCTTCTTTATCACACATCTGTCTTGTTCCCCCTCGGGACCCTTCCACCGAAATCAATAACACCCAGATCAATAGAAGAAATGCTTCTTAAAAATGTAGATGGTTTCATCTTTATGACCCTGAATTGCTAATAATGATTTATTAAATATAATAAAAAAAAATAATGACAGCAAGCGCAGGGCTTTCTGTGAATTATCTCATCATCACAAAGAAAAGTAAGGGAATGGGAAAAGACTGTCAGATAACGAAACCTGATAATAGCACAGGGACTGTGGGACCAGCACAAAGCATGAGCCCAAATGGGAATGACTTCCATAAAACTACATCACTGGCTAGTGCTTGACCTGTGCACTTCTGGGCATATAAAAATGAAATACTAACGCCAGAAGGTTAGCAGCAGAAGAAGCCTTTGTTTCAACAAGTGTGTGACTGTAAAAACAACAGGATAAACAAGGGTCACCTACGCAAAATTAGAAACGGCTCGTTTAAAACTACGGAAAGTATACAAACTATTTGGCCTGGGTTGGCGGTGAGACATTTGCGGCTTATTTATTTATTTCTGCATTATTCAGAGACCATGAAATTGATTGTTTTCACATGCCTGCATTTTGACAGCTGTCAGTCAGCATCAGCTAAGTGCTTTGGAAAAGAAAGCATTAGAGAAAGGAGGTGGCTATGTATTCTAAATAAAAAAATAAAAAAATGTTCCACACTGGTTTTCTCTGCTAAGCATCACAAGTATGTGTAGAGCGATAATGCTTAACGTTAGTATAGCATTTTCAAGTGTTCAGAGTGCCTCTGTTTATTATTACCATTAATAATGTTTTAATAATGTGGTAGGACAGAGGCTGAGGCTGAGTGGCTTGCCTAAAGCTTCCTAATGAGATCAGGACAGACGTAAGGTTCAAACTGAGAATTTTCCCCGATTGACAGCTCAGTCTTTTAGTCTCCATCCTATACCAGCTAGGTGTCCGTTCTGAATGAGAACAAGCAGGGTGGAATTATGCAAAGTACTCATTCTTTTTCTTTTTCTATCTTTGATACTATGTCAGTGTTTTCCAGTTGGCTCTCCCCAACTGCAGTATAATCATTTGGAACAAAGTTTTACAGCAGGCATAGGCAAACTTGGCCCTCCAGATGTTTTGGGACTACAACTCCCATCATCCCTGACCACTGGTCCTGTTAGCTAGGGATGGTGGGAGTTGTAGTCCCAAAACATCTGGAGGGATGAGTTGGCCTGTGCCTGTTTTATAGGCTGTAATTGGTAAAATATAAAGCAGCGTGCATCAAATAAATAACCAATACCAAGTGGGAGGTGGAAGGTTCAGCCATACCCCAGTCTATTGCCAAGAAGGATTTAGATACCCTAATTTCTAACTGTAGGACTCAACTAACTGGTCCTATCAGTGGATGCCCATTCAGTGCTTTCTGCTTTCCCCCTCCTGCCATGCCCCCATTGCACCCCCACTACCAATTGCCTCTGGTGTCAGAAAAACCCCAGGATAGCATGCAGGACGAGGAGAGGGGAGCTTGTTCCGTCAGGCAAACGGTTGCGCTAATGGAACATTTGTGATAGCCCAATGCTGAATTCCTCCCGACAATCTTATGCCCACTCACCTGGGAGCAAATCATGTTGAAAACAATGTGATTTATTTCCGAGTGTATTTTTCACTGTATTTATGTATGCCTGCATCTACAGGAACCGTCATATAATAATAATATACAGTGGCACCTTGGGTTAAGAACTTAATTCGTTCTGGAGGTCTGTTCTTAACCTGAAACTGTTCTTAACCTGAAGCACCACTTTAGCTAATGGGGCCTCCTCCTGCTGCTGCTGCTGCTGCACTTCAGGAGCACAATTTCTGTTCTCATCCTGAAGCAAAGTTCTTAACCCAAGGTACTATTTCTGGGTTAGCGGAGTCTGTAACCTGAAGTGTATGTAACCCGAGGTATAATAATAATAATAATAATAATAATAATAATAATAATAATAATAATTTATTATTTATACCTCGCCCATCTGGCTAGGCTTCCCCAGCCACTCTGGGCGGCTTCCAGCAAAAGATTAAAATACAGTAATGCATCAAACATTAAAAGCTTCCCTAAACAGGGCTGCCTTCAGATGTCTTCTAAAAGTCTGGTAGTTGTTGTTCTCTTTGACATCTGGTGGGAGGGCGTTCCACAGGGCGGGCGCCACTACCGAGAAGGCCCTCTGCCTGGTTCCCTGTAACTTGGCTTCTCGCAGTGAGGGAACCGCCAAAAGGCCCTCAGCACTGGACCTCAGTGTCCGGGTAGAATGATGGGGGTGAAGACACTCCTTCAGGTAGACTGGACCATATAAATACCTGTGTTCAGGCGTTTGTGCGAGCACGTAATGTTTAAAAGCAGGAGTATGGACAGGGTTGCGTATACAGTGTTGGATATGCCCGCACTGTCACCAACTTTTTCCGTGTTGAGCAGAGAAGGTCTGCTAGAGGCTTCTGCTCACGTCCGCTTAAACATGAGTAGAAACCTCTGTGTGATCAGGGACCATGAGAAAGCAGATATAGTTCAGTTTTCAGTTTGCACCTGGAGACAGAAAAACATAGAGAGCTGTGTTGTTCTGAAGTGAAGTACTCTGGGGTTGCAGGGGCTGCCTTTGGAAGTCTGTTGCAAGGTTAGTGGATTTGCTGACTGGAGTAGGGATGGAGTAGAAATGGAGTTCCGTTTGCATTGAAAGGTGAACCCACCTAATTCACACTTTGCGTGTTGAGTCCCACAGTGCCACCCACCAAAAAATTCACACTTCACACGTGATTTTTTGTTTAAGGTTTTTGGCATAATTTTGGCCACAACTTTATTCAAATACAAAAAATGTGAGTGGTTGCTTAGGCATTGGTTCCGACTATTGTCCTTGCCCTCAAGGACAGAGCTGGCCCTTCCGGACACCAACGGAAGCCAGCGTGGGAAACAAGTATTGGGTGAGAGATGAAGCTGGGACACAGACCCACACCTCTCACCCTCATGTTCCGGTGGGGCTTGCACGGCCCAAGTCCGACTCCGGGGACAAGGACGAAAAGAATGGCAAGCCCCTGGATTCCTTTAACGGAATTCCCTTCGCATCATTTGGAGGGATAGGCACTTACCCCTCCAAGCACCCATTTAACCAATGCCTAACTGCCAACCTTACAAGTTGTGACGATTTGCTACGCAGTAGGCAAAAACCAAATGGCACCAGCCAATCAGCCAGATGGCAAAATTCCTACCAGGCCCCCGCTCCAAGGCGGACGACCCCATGACAGGCATAGCAAGGTCAATCGAGCAAAACAAAAAACCACCCTATAAAAGGGAGGGAGGGCGGGTGATCCGGTGCAAAACGGCCAAGAGAACGTCCAACGTCTGGCCCCTGTATTTAAAGACTCTGACCCCTCCTCTGAATTGGCAACAATCAAAACTCCCCAGCAACCCAATTTTAACCACTTAAAGGCTTGGGTTCCTCCAAATTTGCCTAGTCACTGCAGGGTGGCCTGTTTTTCCCAACCGCAACACGTGCTCTCTGTTATGGAGAACACGCTTTGCGTGTTGAGTCCCACAGTGCCACCCACCAAAAAATTCACACTTCACACGTGATTTTTTGTTTAAGGTTTTTGGCATAATTTTGGCCACAACTTTATTCAAATACAAAAAATGTGAGTGGTTGCTTAGGCATTGGTTCCGACTATTGTCCTTGCCCTCAAGGACAGAGCTGGCCCTTCCGGACACCAACGGAAGCCAGCGTGGGAAACAAGTATTGGGTGAGAGATGAAGCTGGGACACAGACCCACACCTCTCACCCTCATGTTCCGGTGGGGCTTGCACAGCCCAAGTCCGACTCCGGGGACAAGGACGAAAAGAATGGCAAGCCCCTGGATTCCTTTAACGGAATTCCCTTCGCATCATTTGGAGGGATAGGCACTTACCCCTCCAAGCACCCATTTAACCAATGCCTAACCGCCATGGAGCCCTCAGCTCACCGCCAAACCACTCACAGCCCCAACCAAGACCTCAGCTTGGTCACCACCGCACCAATCCAAGCCTCATTCCCTGAAGCGGAAAGGTGCACGCCATCAGCTCGGAAAAAGGATGGCCTCTCAAAAAGAATCTCGGGGTGGGAAATTGCATTGCCACCAGCTCCAAAACCTTTTTTGACCACAGCAGAATTGATGCGTTTTCTGGCCCTTTCAGTGGCAGCCGGGCAACGACTGCCCTTCCAAACGCAGCGTTGCAAAAGCTTTGACCAAAAAATTTTCGCTGTCGGCACCATTGCACGCAGCGTCTCCAGGTCACCCAAAATTGCAGCACGTAGTGACAAACAGTCCATGGGCACCAGGTCGTTCTCACCCAGCTGCACCGCAATAGCAGCTGGCGGCCCCTCCAGGAGCAACTGCCTCCGGATACTTGGCAGGAACTCCGACCAGCGCATCCCACGTCTGGACAGCCAAGACAAGCGAATATGTGGAGGAAAGCCGAAATCTGGACCCAATCCAGATTGCCGTGCTGCGACACCAGCCCAGTGGACGATACTGTGCCCCACAATCCAAACACGGGTCACCGCTAAACCTGATAAATAAGATAAAACAAGCAAAAATTGTAAGACACCAATAATGTTAACGAACATAATCTTTGAATGCATTCGATTTCCAACGACCTGTATTTTATTTCCACTGCCTTATTAACATGCTTTCCGGCCTTCTTGGTGGTACGTTTGTCTAGGCATTGGTTCCCGACTAGCTGCACCTGACCTCAGCAGGGCAGCACTGATGACTGGGCCCCACCATATCGTCAGTACCAGCAAACATTGTGGGGGAGCAATGAATCCCAAGGCAATCGCATCCCGCCAGGTGTCATTCCCCATAGGGGAAAGATGCACCCCATCTGCCCTAAAGAGGGCAATAGCCTCGAAGAAAATTAGGAGGGTGCAATATTACAGAACCACCTAAAGCAAGGACCTATTTTATTTTATTTGTTATTTTATTTACTTTATTTATTTTTATTCTATTATCCACCGCCTTATTAACATGCTTTCTGGCCTGCTCGGTGGTAGTTTGTCTAGGCATTGGTTCCCGACTAGCTGCACCTGACCTCAGCAGGGCAGCACTGACGACTGGGCCCCACCATATCGTCAGTGCCAGTAAACAGCATGGGGGAGCAATGAACCAGGATCAGACTCAAGCTCACCCCAAATGCTCCCAGGGACTCTTGCATGGCCCTACCCCTCAAAAGGGGTCGACAAAAGCATGGCGAATCCTTGGATTCCCTTAATGGAACATCTTTGCGCATTGGAGGGGACAGGTGCTCCAACCCCCCCTCCAAACCACCTTGAACCAATGCCTTAAATTATTTTGAGTCCAGGGAGAGCTGCCATCAACTCAATCCAAGCCCTCTTGCAAGCAGGAATGCAAACTTATGCTGGAGGAAGACAGCAAACATTCTCGCCCAGCTGTACCACCAGCCCTGCGGGAGGACCTGCACAGGTCACACTCGACCGCACCAAAGGAAGGACCTCCTCCCAAAGCATTCCCCATCTGGAGATCCAGTATATGTTCACATGGGCAGGAAGACTGAGATGGCGCCCCAGTCCAAACTTGTCAACATGCTTGCCAGCCTAGTGTACAATGCTGTGGCCCAAATGTGCACAGCTGCTCCTATGAAAAAAGGAAATAACAGACAAGCATCAGCACAGACATCATTGTGACACTTCCTGATATAACCCTTGTCAGCGTCAGACTTCCAAAGACCCGTATTCACAATCCTGTCTACTGACAGGCCCCCAGTGTGCAGCCTTTGCAGCAGCACCTAATCGTAAGGAATGAGGAGTGTTCAGCGGTAAGCAAGCCGCAGGCTGTAATAACTGGTGCACGACGTAAACACATTGATGCCGGGCTAACGGGAACCCATTTTCATGCACTAGGAGCGGGCAAGCCCCCAGGGAATAAAAAGCCAAATATTCTCTTATCCATAACCGGGCAAGGGCCCTCCTCACCTGTGGCGGGAAGCCTGATTGTGGCACTCCTGCCCACTAAGTCTGTTTTAGAGTTACCAACTCTAATGACAAGCTCCAAAGGATAAGGAAAAGTCCTGAAGCAATAAGCCTCCAGACTCTCAGCCCCGTGCTGGCTCCAACAACCATTTCCCCAACCCTCAGTGCGAAAATGCAATGGACTACTGAAAGGAGTCTCACCTTGATCTTTAACCCGCAGACAAGTTTTAACTTGTTGCAGATACTGCATAGGTAAAAATTGACCGACTTCCTGCCCACTGTCCTACGAGGTTGGAGCCTATTCCAACCTTCCAAGGCCCTGCACACTACAAACCTTATACAAGGGTCTCTGAAAAATAAAGCTTCAATGTAACAGACATTGCAGTGGACTGAATTCGGATAGTTATAACCGCATGCCCAATCTGCAGCAGGTGGACCAAATACTGCAGGATCTGCTCAGAGGATGGGGGCCAGTTCATCTGAATGGCCGAGGACTGCCAGCTTAAGGCTAAGAAATCCATCCAGGCCTTCCCATAAGAGGTAAAAGCAGAAGGGGAAATGGAAGCTGCCGCTCTCTGAAATTACTAATTGTTGTCAAAATGCCACAGGTCTGGAAAAGTCTGGCAATAGCTGAGTCTGGAGCCCAGGATCTGAAGCGCTTCATCTGAAAATCGGATAGTGTCAGCGTAATTTGGAGAGCAGAAAGCACAATATTAAACCTTAAGTGGCGCAGCTCGAAAGCATGAGCGGAGGGGCAGAGACTGTGCTAGAGCGTGAGGACTGTTTTGCCAAGACGCTCACCACTACCTGGTTATCAGACCAAAAGCAGATCTGATGGTCACTGAACTCCTCGGGCCACATGTGAACTGCTACTACAATGGGGAAAACTCAAGAAAAGTTATGTCACATGATTGCCTCACCACACCGGGCTTGAGGCCATAGCTTTGCACACCAGCAGCCCCTGAAATAAAAAACCAAAGGGCAAAGATCCAGCAGCACCAGCATGAACAAGAAAATCCCTGTGCGGGTTCAAGGTATCCTGCCATGGTGAACTACTATTGCATACATTCAGGAATTGCTACCATCGCCTGATATCTGCCTTTACCACACTTGGTAGGCGCACACAAAGGTAAGGGGACCTCTGTCAGCATCGCCCTTGAGCCAGTGCCACCAACTGGACTCATCCACTTCAGCCCCAACTGGGCTAGGCGAGCTGGGTAGCACTTCCAGAGACCACCTTCTGCACAGGAACAGCTCAAAGTGCTGTGGACTCACAGCTTAGAGTTGTGAGCACCGGATTCACTCCAACAAAAAGACAGTCGTCGCACAGCAGAGTACAGCAGAGTCTAGCAGAGTATACAAACAACTCGGAGAGCAGCTCTGTAGAATATCTTCTTTATTCTATCTACAACTATACAAACTATATACAGAGCTTAATAGGTCTAAGTATAAATAAATGCTGCACTGCACTGAGTGTCTGCAGCTACCCTTAGCAGCAACCTTATCTCTACACATGATCTCTAACACTCAGTCTCTCTCCCTCTCCGACACTGACTGACTGACTGACTGACTTGGTGCTGGAGCAGAATAAGTAGAGACCAGAACACGCCTCCTCCTCTCTGGAGAATCAGCAGGAGATTCTTGGATATGGGAGGGGTGAAATCTAGGCAGCCTGGCCTAGTGGGAAGATTAGTTAAGTGACCCAGCAAGATCGGATCTGGTGAAGCATCACTTGCTACAGAGGGAGTATTACAAATTAACTTCCTTCAAGGCAGACAGCTTCTCCATAGCCAAGTGGTATGTTTTAGCAACAATATCCAACTGGATCACTAAATAAAATGGGAATATGGGCAAAAGGTATTGAGCTATTGCTTGCCAGCTTCCAGCCCCCGCTTGGGCAGGGGGCATCTTGTGCTGCCATCATGATATGTAAATTTACAGGGCCGACGCTGGCCAGAACCCCTAAAGAAGTCCCAACCAAGCTGCCGCCAAGCCAGCTTCCTTTTCAGACACACACTCTGTGCAATGCAAAAAACACACTCCGTGCAGTGCACACACTCTCCATGCAATGCAACTACACACTCCATGCAATGCAAAAAGCACGCTCTGTGCAATGCAACTACACACTCCATGCAATGCACACACAAACCCTCCGTGCAATGCAACTACACACCCCGTGCAATGCAAAACACACTCCCTGCAATGCACACACCCTTCATGCAATGCAACTACACTCCATGCAATGCAACTACATACTCCGTGCACTGCACACCCTCTGTTCAATGCAACTACATATTCCGTGCAATGCACACACACTCCGTGCAATGCAAAACAACAACAACACACTCTGTGCAATACAACTACACCCTCCATGCAATGCACACGCACTCCATGCAATGCAGCTACACACTCCCTGCAATGCACACACCCTTCATGCAATGCAACTACACTCCATGCAATGCAACTACACACTCCGTGCACTGCACAAGCTCTGTTCAATGCAACAACAAACTCCGTGCAATGCAACTACACC
Organism: Podarcis vaucheri; assembly: GCF_965113315.1. Taxonomy (NCBI): domain Eukaryota; kingdom Metazoa; phylum Chordata; class Lepidosauria; order Squamata; family Lacertidae; genus Podarcis; species Podarcis vaucheri. The sequence goes on from NC_138748.1 coordinate 15,451,769, forward strand.
CTCCGTGCAATGCAACTACACCCTCCGTGCAATGCACACACACCCTCCATGCAATGCACACACCCTCCGTGCAATGCAACTGCAAATCTCCTAGCAATGCAATGCAATTGCAGCCCGTGCAGCGCCGTGCTCTGCAACGCACGCAAAGGTGCTTTGTCCCAGTTGCATATTGCAAACATGGCGCCCGTTACATCCCTCGCAGTGAGGTAACCACCAAAAGGACTTAAGTGTCCAGGTAGAGCAATGGGGGAGCATGCAGCTGTCCCATGCAGGCACCAATCCTGCAACCTAGGCATTACCGGCACTATCCGCTGACCCAGTGAAACCAATGCTTCATGGACCACATGGGGACACTATTGAGGCCGGAAACGCTTCCAGGCCATCGAATTCTAGGGCAAAGCCCTAGGATCACCTGCTAGGCCAGGCATAAATGTTTCCAGTGAAATAGCAGAGTTGAGGTAGCCCACAGCTTGTCCAGGTACCCCTGCTTGCCCTTTTAGAGGGAAGCACCCCTTCAAGAAACCCAAAGTTCTTTTATCACAAATGGGCCGAACTACCCAGCAACAGAATAGCCCATAAGGAGCAGTTTGTTTTGTTTTGTTATAACAATGGCTAAGAGGGGTATATGAACCCTGTCTCCCAGGTCCTAGTCCTACACTTTAGCCACTAAGCCACAATGGCTCATCTCTAAAATGGCAGTCGCCACTATCAGGGCAAAACAAACTTAAAGAAAATAAACTTGTTCAGAAACAGCATAGTTCAAGAGCATATACAGAGTGCTCATAGTCCTTGGAAGCACAGGGAGCCATAAAGCCAACCTTCGGGGATACTATAAACGAAAGTGATACCAGCTAAGCTGGGAACAGCCCTGACTAGCCCCACAATTTCAACAAGAGAAACGGGGGAAACCTTTTTGCGAAAGAAAGCCCCTAACAGGGGCTCTCTCACTATTGGGAAAAGCAAGCCACAGATACAGGGAGAATCTTCCTACAGGGCAGGGTAAGGGGTGGGGTGAGAAATTGAACAGGAAAAGGGGGGAATTAAATTATTTAAGGGACTAGAGAGGATTAAAAAGAAGGGGAAAATAAAGAAATGTAACCAGACAATGAGAAGATTGTCCAAGTGCTCCATGTGATCCGGTGCAAAACGGCCAAGAGAACGTCCAACGTCTGGCCCCTGTATTTAAAGACTCTGACCCCTCCTCTGAATTGGCAACAATCAAAACTCCCCAGCAACCCAATTTTAACCACTTAAAGGCTTGGGTTCCTCCAAATTTGCCTAGTCACTGCAGGGTGGCCTGTTTTTCCCAACCGCAACACGTGCTCTCTGTTATGGAGAACACGCTTTCCCAGAATATATGAGAACTGAAATGCTGCCGTCCGTTGAAATCTAAACTTCTTCATATTTGGCAATGCAGCCAAGTATTGTGTTCCAATATATTTACCAAGGAACATAAAAAGAAATATATTAGTGAAAGCAGCATTATAAAAGGGGACATTGCTGTGCACAAATGTTGTTTATTGGGCAAATTTGAATGCAATAATGCATATATTGGGATAAATTCACAATAAGATGCTGGTGACTTTTATTTCATACTTTTGGAAATGATAAGAGAACCAAAACACAGCCATCCTTCAAAATCCACACTTTTCATAATTTTGAATGCACTTTTTAAACCAAGAAATATGGAGAAAAGTGAATATTCTACATTAAAGTGTGCATTATACATATTCATGAAAATTGCATACAGATATGCATTATAATAAAACTCTTTGCAAAATGTGTGTATTAGGCAATACAATTTCATACAAACATTTACATATTAGGTGAATTCACACCAAAATGCTCATAAATGCTCATGAGGACTTCAAAATGGTGACCAGAAACTGATATGGATGCGTAGAGAAATGAGAATCTTGGATTCACCCACATTGCTAAGTAGGAGTGTGCCTTTGTTTTTGCTATACTTTACTTGGATGTTTGTGAATATTGCAAATACACTTTGAAAATTCAGGGCACTTTCATCCAAAGGAAAACGTAGAACCTGTAGGGTTGAGCCAGGAATGTCTTGCCATTTGGCAAATATATTTTAAGGCTATTATCTAGAGACGAGCATTTCTCAAATTTCTGCTCACATCAGGCATCCTTGAGCATATTGCAAGAGCTTTTGCTTCATCAAGCTAAATAGTTCATCAGACAACCTAGTCCCGTTTCACTTTTTAATATACTGAGTTAAATGTCAGTGTTTGCTAAAAGAACTAATTTCAGTGCTGGCAGTTACTGTTGGCAAGTGTGATTTAAAATGTATTATCTGGAGGAATCAAAATGAATTTTAGATTAATACGAGACTGCTAAAATTAGCACTGTTGCTAAAAATGGCATGCCAATCATTTCTTGTTTTGCAATCACACAACTTTATTTGAGGTTCTTAGATTTCCCTGTTGTAGCGAAACCATCTAGCATGCATGACAATTAATTTCTTAATAAATTCTTCAAGCGTCTCATTCTCAGTAGAAATCAGATGAATTATATTTACAGATATACTTGATAACCATAATGGTGCCGCGATGCTTCCTAGATAGCCAGTGATGGATCTTCCACAGAGATCTGCATAATTACTGCTCAAAGGTCATACTATAAAAAGGATATTTCCAAATGTTATTTCATCGGGCAGTACACAATTATCCTCCCGAGCAAATTAAAGGACAATCTTTGTCTTGTAGCTGATTCTTAGCTCCTGGAACTCAAGTGCTTTGACCATAAGGGTGCACTCCATGATGAACTTTTCATAAAACATCAAGTAAGAGAATGGAAATCTGGTTTTAGCTTCTCTGTATGAAGTGGGCATGGCAGGATGTTATATAGGTGGAGGATAGGAAGCCAATAATTTGAGGTGGCTGAAGTTGACATGTAGGGAGGAAGGGAAAATCTAGTCCAGCCCAACCACCCCTCCCCTATCTCTCCTGATGTTCAATGATGCTATATCCCCTGGGCACATTGTACCATCCAGGCTACCAGTCTAGATTGCTTCATGTGTCAAGGGAATGGGCACACCATCAGGTGGAATTTTGATTTGGCTACAAGGAAGAGAAGAATCTGTCATGAGCTGATCTAGCATATTGCCACCTTATTGCATTTGCTGGGCAAAGTGTGTCAGGGAATGGTCTGCAGCAGAAGAGTGGGGAGGTGCAATCTCAGGCAGACCAGCTGCTCTGAGAAGAGGAGCTGGAGGGGGAAGATTCACCCCCCCTTGTCTACAGCTGTCTCATAAACTGGGAGAGACACAGACACAGAGCCGATTAGACAGGAGTTACCTAGCTATGAGATAATGGCAAGGAAAACAGAAGGGAGGGGACAGATAGCAAAGATGTCATTAGACAGTTTGGGGAACCCTCCCTCCCCACAAACTAGGAGGTCTGACCGTATTAGAGAACAAAGGATGTAGAGAGGAGGAGGGACTTCCTGTTGGTGTCTAGCATGTTGCGGAAGACGGAAGGGGGAAGAATTAGAGTAGCCAACCGCTCTCCTTGTGGAGGGAAGTGGATTTTTGCTTGCAACCTGAGGCCTGGATAAAAAGGACTATAAAATATAAACTGCTTGTTAATTCTTATCTCTGTGAAGCTACCGAAGGGAGAGGCAGACTCTCCACGCATGACACAGTGTCAGGAATAAATCACATGCAGTAAGTGAAGTTAATTCTTTATTAGAAAAAACATGTTCATCTCAGGAGCGCCAGGCCTAAGGAGCACAGCAACTTTTCTCAATAGGTCTGAGGAGATTTCACCCCTCCCATACCCAAGAATCTCCTGATGATCTCCTGATGGTCTTTGCTGACTCTCCAGAGAGGAGGAGGCGTGTCCTGCCTATCTACTTATTCTGCCCAGCAACATATCTGTGTGTGTGAGAGAGAGTCAGTCAGTCAGTGTATCGGAGAAAGTGAGAGTGTTGGAGATCCTAGAGATAAGATTGCTGCTAAGTGCAGCTGCAGACTCTCAGTGTAGCATTGATTTATGCTTAGAATATTCAGCTCTGTATATAGTTTTGTATCATAGTTGTAGTTATGGAATAAATGGAAGATATTCTACAGAGCTGCTCTCTGAGTGGTTTATACTCTGCAAGACTCTGCAAAACTCTGCTGCGCAACGACTGTATTATTGAGACAGTGAATCCGGTGCTCTCAGCTCTAAGCTGTGAGTCCACAGCACTGTGAGCTGTTCCTGTGAGAAGGAGGTCTCTGGCGGTGCTTCCCAGCTCGCCTAGCCCAGTCGGGGTTGAGGTGCAGTCCAGTTGGTGCACTGGCTCTCCAGGGCGATGCTGACAAGGTCTTGCCCTTATGAGGCAGTTGTGAAGGCTGCCTAAATCTTTTCCTCCCCCGGGTCCTACCCAAGCAATCTGAGACTATGCTAGCATACCTGTTGCAGCAGGAGGGGGAGACACCCTGGCTTCTTTACCAGCATATCTGCCTTTTGGCCTCCTTCCTCTCCTGTTCCCACCTCTGATTCTGGACTCCTCTCTGCCACAGAATCTCCCTGCTCACTAAACCCTGTTGCCTATTCAGCTTCCAACACTTCCTCCTCCCAGGAGTCTCCTTCTGACCACTTTTGTTCCTTGGGGGTCCCTCAGCTGGTGCCTCACACCATTCCTCTGAGTCCAGCCAGTGATAATTGCTGGTGTAGCAAACATCCTTCACCAAATATAGAATTGCAGACATGTTAAAAGCTGTTACAGGGCTTAGAATTGCTTGGAGGGGGAGGTGGAATTGACTCATGTGCAGTCCTAGCAGCCTGTGTCAGCACCTGTGCATCTTTGCTACATTATACAAATAGCAAGCAATTATAATGGGGTTGCGATTTACAGGCAGCATAATAGGATGGATTTGTTCCACTTGTCCTACAGAGATGCTACTGAAGCTTGTTGGTGCAAGCTACGCCTTATGTTGCCACAGCTGTGCACATTTATGTAATCAGATTGTTTGTTTTCCATGGAAAACATTGTTTTTCCCCCAACTTCAGTGTGTTTTGCTTTTAAAGCCGAAATGCTCCTTCTATTTTGCCACCTACAAATCAGATCATAGAATTGTAGAGTTGGAGGAAACCCCAACGGCCATCAAGTCCAACTCCCTGCAATGCAGGGATCTCAACTAAAGCATTCGTGACAGATGGGCATCCCAACTCTGCTTAAAGCTCTCCAAGGCAAGAGTGTCCACTACCTCTCATGGGAATTTGTTCCACTGTCAACCAGTTCTTACTGTCAGAAAGTTCTTCCCGATTTTTAGTTGGAATCTCCTTCCTTGTAACTTGAAGCCATTGGTCCTAGCCTCCAGAGCAGAAGAAAACAAGCTTCCTCCGGCCTCGATGTGGTGGTCATTTAGATATTTGAAGATGGTTATCATATCTCCTCTCAGTCTTTCTTCTCTTTACCAGGCTAAACATACCCAATTCCCTCAACCATTCCTCATTAGGCTTCATTTCCAGACCATTGATCTTCTTGGTCACCCTCCTACATATTCCTCCTACATATTTAGACCAGGCGTCAGCAAACTTTTTCAGCAGGGGGCCGGTCCACTGTCCCTCAGACCTTGTGGGGGGCCGGGCTATATTTTGAAGGGGGGGGGATGAATGAATTTCTATGCCCCACAAATAACCCAGAGATGCATTTGAAATAAAAGGACACATTCTACTCATGTAAAAACACGCTGATTCCCGGACCGTCCACAGGCCGGATTTAGAAGGTGATTGGGCTGGATCTGGCTCCCGGGCCTTAGTTTGCCTACCTATGCTTTAATACATGACCTTCTATAATAACAGCACATGAAAATGGGCAAAAAGCTTGAGTCTCTGCTGCTATTGCAGATCGGTTTTGGAAGCTGTACCTTTGGTCAAGACAATTGCTCAGTAGTGAATGTTTCAGAATGCTTGGAATCTTGGAAAGCTATTAGATTGAGAAGGTGAACCCCTGACTGAGAAGAGTTTCTGGTGGCAGCTCTGTGTATCAGTGGCTACTAGTGATAATGGCTACATAGAATCAGTTGCTGCGGGAGAGAGCTGTTGCCCTCTGGTCCTGTTTGCGGGTTTCCTGAAGGCACCTGGTTCGCTGCGGAAAGCAGGGTAATGATCTAGAATGCCCTTTGGTTTAATCCAGCTAGGGATGTGAAAGAAACGTGCTTTGCATTGCATAATAATAATAATAATAATAATAATAATATATTTGTACCCTGCCCATCTGACTGGGTTGCCCCAGCCATTCTCATCAAACCTACCACATCTGTGCTTTTTGAATTAATATGCAAACCAAAATGTGGCTATCCTTTGAAATTAGCACTTCTCTTAATTTTGTGGTGCAAAGTATGTGCAGAAGAATGTGTATGTTAGAGGCATGTGTGCACAACAGTGTATACAGTAGTAAAAGAAATGGAACGTATTGGGCATATTGGGTAGCAATACAGTGGTACCTCAGGTTACATACGCTTCAGGTTACACACTCCGCTAACCCAGAAATAGTGCTTCAGGTTAAGAAGTTTGCTTCAGGATAAGAACAGAAATTGGGCTCCGGCGGCGCGGCGGCAGCAGGAGGCCCCATTAGCTAAAGTGGTGCTTCAGGTTAAGAACAGTTTCAGGTTAAGAACGGACCTCCGGAACGAATTAAGTACTTAACCCAAGGTACCACTGTATAGACAAATATACACAGCAGTCTATATAGTAGGAAAAGAATATGTGCACAAAAGGGCATATAACTTTTCCTGCCTATATGCAGTATATGGGAAAATGATGCAGACATTGGAAAATGGTGGTCAGGCCATTAGTGGGAGCAAATTTCCTCCACCACTCTTGCCTGAAGGAGACTCAGATCAGAATATCTCAAGGGTAGGGGGTGAGGAGGACACCTGGGTTGAGGTGACCAACCCTGTGGGAACAGACCTGGCCAATTTAGGGTCACTCAGACCTTTCCATGTCCTCTGGTAAATGAGAAATTGAAATTGACAGCTTCTTCATTAGCTAAATCCAGCAAGGCTCTTAGCTTTTGCTTTTAGAATATTAATTAATTTTGGGAGAAATATAGAAGCAATGACAACAGTGCATTGCAGCAATTTGTTAGCGTCTCTTTTCTGACTCTTTCAGTTCGCTATAATCACTTGCGGTACTCACGTGCTCAGGTTCCTTGTTGTCCAGTGCTCACAGCTGGAATTGCCACTGAAAGTGCCCGACCTCTATAAGTATTTGCATGGCGAGTTCCTGCCTCCCCCAAAGAAATAAAGACACGGGACACAAGAATTCGAGTTAATGGGTCAAATTAGGCCACAACTTTATTGATTACAGGAATTGAGCGGTATTGGCTTAGGCATTGATCCTATCAACTAACCAGCTTCAGCCCGCTTGCTTGAAGACCGGCATGGGTTAACCACCAGTAGGGGGAGTCCCGCTGATGCACATCAACTAGGAGCTCCCCCGGGGTCACCGCTTGGGGGCGTGCCATGGGCCCACACCTCCATAGGCTTAGGACAAGGCCATGCCCCCCGGATCCTTTACCAGACTACCCTTTGTTTTGGGGAAAGGTGATGGCACTTCCTCCCCTTCATCTGCATAACAATACCCCTAACCAATGCCTAACCACCCATACCAGGAGTTGTGATGGTTTGCTATGAGGTAGGCGAAAACCAAGTGGTTGGTGCCAATCTGCCAACTGAAAAAATTCCTACCAGGCCCCTCGACGGTGACCAACCAAAGTCCATAGCAACGTCAGAGAGCCTTGCCTAACGGGTGGGAGGGAAGGGAAAACCTGATCAGCTGAGGCGAGGGAAAGAGGGAGATCCTCGGCCGCGCCAGCCCTAAATAGGGTGGGCCATGCCTCCCGGGCCAGCCGATTGGCTGGCCGGGGGGATGACGCGTCCGAGGATTCCCCTGGTATCGCGGGGGCTGAAAGCCCACCCCTGTGGGGGGGAGGGGCGTGAAGCCCGCAACCCCACTTCCTCCGTAGCTCAGAAGTGGCTTTGTGAAGGAAGCTGGAACAATTTAGAACCAAGCCAAATGTTCTCAGAGGAACATTTCCAGGCTTAATTTGAAGGCAGCTGGGGGGAGGGCAAAAGTGGAATCTGACTACATCATACAGAGAGGATCAAAAATATCAATAGAAAAGGGTCAGACACCTGCCTGAAATCCTGGAAAACTAGATCAGTGTAGACAATACTGATCTAGAGGGACAAAGCTAGATGAAACCTTATTTCCAGTCTCTTGTGACACTTGCATCTCATGTAACATGGCGTTCAACATAAGCAGATAAACAACACCCTGGCAGCAGCAGAAATTGTGATAGGCAATTCTATGTGCAGATATAGATTTGCCAAGCTTCACGTTTCATGTGATCCTCTTAATAAAAAGTACCCTTGCCTTTTGTCAGTAGCCCTGTGATTTCTGAGTACTTGTAGCATAGATGGCATCTGGTTTTATAGACTGCTGATATTTTACTTATTTTACTTTATAGAGATTTTCCCCCCTCCTTCTAAAAGGGAAGCTTCTGTCAACTCTGCTAGAGATAAAATCAGACCTTTGCATCTGTATCTCAAGGCATGAAAAACCATTCCACAGAAAAGGAAAACAGAGAATGAAGTGGGAAATAACTTTACATTATTCTGTGTAACAGCAGCATGCTGCTGGAACGATACAAATCTGCTTTAGTCTTGTGCCCTGTTTGGGTTCTTACACCACCAAATTTTAATTAATAAGCACAGTATTTGATGGAGCTATGGAGGTGGTCGTTTTTTAAAAAAAGGTATATCCTTGTTATCCTGTTTGTTCATTTACATTTTCCATGAATTGTATATTGGGGCCAGGGGAAGAGAGATGAGTCAATTATTTACTTTTTAGTAAACCAAGTGAAGCCTTTGGGACTCTCTTGGGGAATATATAATCTGAGGATTGCAGGCTGCATGCTTCATACATTGTAGGGTTTTTTTGTGAAGCCATGAAAAGCCTGCATGCAATACAAATGTTTAACCAATAACTCTTCTGAGAAAATCAGTGGAGCTGCTTGCTGCTGTTATTGAGCATCATTGTAATTGACTTACAGTGGTACCTCGGGTTACATACGCTTCAGGTTACATATGCTTCAGATTACAGACTCCGCTAACCCAGAAATAGTACCTCGGGTTAAGAACTTTGCTTCAGGATGAGAACAGAAATCGTACTCCGGTGGCGCGGCAGCAGGAGGAGGCCCCATTAGCTAAAGTGGTGCTTCAGGTTAAGAACAGTTTCAGGTTAAGAACAGACCTCCAAAACGAATTAAGTACTTAACCCGAGGTACCACTGTAGTTGAAGGAATTTCTCATCAAATTTGCAGATGACACCAAACTTGGAGGGGTAGCTAATGCCACAGAAGACAGAATCGGGATTCAAACTGACCTTAACAGATTGGAGAACTGGGCCAAAACTAACAAAATTAATTTCAATTGGGACAAATGTAAGGTTCCACACTTAGGCAGGAAGAACCGGCTGCACAAATCTAAGCTGGAGGACACCTGGATTGCCAGTGGTACATGTGAAAAGGATCTAGAGGTTTTTGTAGACTGCAAGCTTAACGAGAGTCAACAGTGTGATGCAGCAGCTGCAAAAAACCTACTCTATTCTTGACTGCATCAACAGAAGTATAGTGTCCAGGTCAAGGGAAGCAATAGCCCTGTTGTATTGTGCCTTGGACACACCACACCTGGAATTCTGTGTCCAGTTCTGGGCACCACAATATAAGAAGGATATTGACACTCTTGGACATGAGTTTGGCACCCATCACTCAAGGAATGATGTTTGTGTGTTGTTACCTGGAATCACACCAGTCCTTTTGTGTTTGTTATTTTGCTGCCAGCTCTGCTAGTTCTTCCCACCATTGTTCTTTTCCGAGGGGACAAACAGATTTTTGTTCATTTCCAACATTGGCTTCGTGCCCATCTACCGATTGGAGAGTATGGGAGGTTGCCATCTGGATGGGACCAATCTCTTCCTTTACAGCAATGTGAGATGCAGGACACAGCATGAAGTCACCATCTCTGGCATTACAAACAAAACCAGGTTGTTAGTCCTGCAGATTAATGAGACTACTCCTGCAGTGGCGACCATTGCCAAATGAAGCATACCGGCACAATAAAATTTTGTTGCAGATATGTATGCAGAGAACAGGTCTTGGGAAGGGGAGCAGGGATAGAGGGCCAAGCAACAGAAATAGGGATGGAGGTTGCAACTTGGCCTGATAAATGAACTGGGGCACAATTGATCATGTGTCAGAACATTGTCTCAGTGGGAACAGAGATGCTCATCACCTGAGTAATTGCTTAGCTAGCAATGAGAAGCCTTTAAATTGCCTATCCTTTAACTCTTGTTTGATAAACAGAACACCTATCTGCCCCCTGCTCTTCTGCTTTTTCCCTGGATTTTCCTGCCTTATATTCTTTTCTCATTCATCCAACCTCCAAGTCCTGCCTCTCACTAGCTCTAGCAACTCTCCCAATTGGGAATATCCACCTTTTGCCTCGTAGTGCTTGCTGCAAGCTCAGAATTTCAGGGTGCTCTCCATGGTACTGACATGTCCTTGATAATGTTACACATCGCCACGGCACACATTTCCCATGCAGTAAAGCTGCAATATGTATTTCTAATGGGATTAAAAATAGAAGGCAGTATGTTGTTTATTTAAGTTTACATTATTATATTTACACAAGGCCACCAGAAAATGTTATTCTCTGAGTGGCAAACATAAAACAGTAAAATACAATATCTTAAAATCACAGTTTACAGTAGAACTGGCCTACTTAGATAACAAAGGATGCCTTTGTTGCTGGAGCCACTGAGGCTAGGTTGGAACAAGGGATGGAAGAAAAATTCAAATCTATCAAATTTATGAAACAAGATGTAAACCAAAACACAGGTATCTTGAAAATCTACACTTCTCTGTATCTTGTGAAGCAGTTCTCCAGCCAATGTTTACAAAAATGCATATACAAGGGAAGTATGCATAAAAAGTAATATATTGGTGAACGTAACATACACATTATATTTGGGGAAATTGCTTGCAAAAACATGTACCTTAGTGAAAACTGCATATTAAAAATTAGCACAAATTCATACTAAAATGGTGAGGGATTTTCCAGAGGATTTTTTCCCTTTTTAAAAAAATTCAAATTGCTGCAAAATGGAAAGAACTGGATTTAAGACTGGGAAAACAAGAAGCTGAGAGAAGTTGGCACATCCTTCCATCTCTACTAGTGACTGTGCGGTCACAACACTTCGGGCATGGAAGGGAAGAATGTTGTAGATCACTGACCTTTCACTCCTGAAGCCACTTGATTGGACAGATCAGGTGTAAACACTAAGATATTGCTAATTGTCCTCCAGATGTTGTTGGACTTCAACTCCCATCAGCATGACCAGTGATTGAGGATGTTGCAAATTTTGGTCCAGAACATCTATACAGCCATTCTCTATCCCTGACATGCTGTCTGTGCAGTATCTTCTGTTTACACGACTTTAGACTTAGTTTCTAGCTCAAGCTGTCGAGTTTGAGATTCATATATGGCTGTTCTCTGACCTGGATTGGTACTGATAGCTAATTTGGTAAAAGCGACAATGTGTGTCCCTCAAAGCTATTCAGATTGTTTGCAACCTCTCAAACGAGCTCAGGGCAGCTTTTAAAATGTAACATATAAAAGCTATAGAAATAGAGATATTATAATAACAGCACTTTTTATTATCATTGTAATAAAATTTTCTCTATTGATCAATCACACATTAGTGGATAATACTCCCCTGGTGACTTAATCATACTCTGTATATCTCAGATCCTTGGAACAAAGAACTAAAATTAGATTAGAGGGTGTGAAGAATGAAGCGTAATGGGAGTTATTTTTGAAAAGGTGCTGAATGATTTTAAAGCCACACTTGTAATTAATGTTATTCTTATCATTAGGTAGCAGGACTTGCCTCATTAATGCTTACATATCTTGGAGAAACATTTTAAAACACTCACAACCTCTTTTGCATGAAAGGCTTATAACAGAAACAAGCCAGCAGAAATTCATTTCCAATAGGAAAGTGAAAGGGGGATGACATTAATCCACTATCATTGCAAAATTCTTAAAAAATGGTCTCATGGAAGATGGAACAATCTTGTTTCTTTTGCTCTAGAGGGCAGGATGTGAACCAATGGATTCAAGTTACAAGAAAGGAAATTCAGACTGAAAATCAGGAAGAACTATATGATGGTGGAATGGACTCCCTCAGAAGCTGATGGACTCTCCTTCCTTGGAGGTTTTTAAGCAGAGGTTGGAAGCCATCTGTCATGGATGCTTTAGTTGAGATTCCTGCATTGCAGGTGACCTTTGGGGTCACTTCCAACTCTACAGTTTTATAATTCTATGAAAATTAACATAATGGAAGTAAATGGTTCAGATTGCAACTGTATATTTCTGCATCTGGAAGAGATATAATTTTCTGCCACTACATACTACCAGGACACATCAAGAGCTTCCAAAGCCAATTTTGATGCAACTGTTCACCAAATCAGAGGCAGATTTAGGGGAGTGTGATCGCTTCATCCACACTGGGTGCCGAACTGAAAGGGTGCCGCAACAATGATATCAAGAGAAGAGAAGCAGAGAGGCGCTGAATTTTGGCATCACACAGGCTTCCCCTGAGATCTGAATGCCCAGTGTCTGTCACTGACCAAATTATGCATCACTCCCTAAATTTGTAAAGAGGGGTGTGTGACTGCAGACTGTGGAAGTCTAAAGCACACACTGGCATGGTACAAGTGTGGAGAGTTAAAAGGGCAATGGGGCCCTGGCTCCCTTTGCCACCATTCTCATTCCCATCCAATTCATGTGTCAGAAATGAGCCAGCTCCATGCAAAGGTTTGCAGCCAACTGCAGAAAGCAGCTAGGAACAGAGAGGCTTAGATGTTAGTGAGGCAGGAGAGAGCCAGTAGCTGCAGACTTTGGCACTACCTGATCTTGACGGGCTGACTGATAAGGCAGTAGCTGAGAGCAGGCTAGAACACAGCCAAAGCTCGCCGGAAGCACAAATAGTCATGAATAGATTCAGGGACAACCTCTCAGAAAATGAAGAGGTTGGCGCTAATCCACTAAGTCCGAACAGTCGGCAAATGGGAGAGCTGCTAGATAGGAAGCAAAACAAAAGACGTAAAGGTCATAAGTTCAATATCTTCTGTCAAAGCCGGAAGCAGTCTTCAGAAGTGTCATCTTGAGTAATGATGCCAAAGGTTTTGTCAGAGCCGTCCAGAGATATCTGTTTGCTTTTGTAATAAATCCTCCTTTTTAATTACCTACACTTACTGTGTTATCAAGCTGGGAACCTGGACTCCTAACATCATGGAAGGCACTGTAAGATGAGAATCTTTTGTATCGATGAAGATTCTGAATTTCCAAGGGCTTCAGAACACAAGGGGGCATTCACAGTTACAAAATGCCCCTCTCATTGGGCAGTCTCCTTATGCGAGTTGGAAAGTGATTAAAATGGTGCTAGAACAAGGGTAGAGCCACCACATTTGGGGCAACCTGTTCCCCTTCTTTCATATTTACTTCCCAACTTTTGTAATGCCCAAAGAGGGATTTTAGAGTCTTCCCTAAACTTGCAGAAAAATAGTAGCTACAATCCTTCATTCCTCAAAAGAGACTTTGACGAAAGATGGCATATGTACAATACTTGTTGGTATTATCTGCAGTAGAAGAAAGCACATAAATCCAAGTCTTGGGGCACAGACTGTGTGAGACCAGGAAATTATGTTAGCTTAAGCAGGCTCTGGTTTTAAACCAAATAAGGGCCTGCCCATATTTGTCTGTCTCAAGTTTCTTTGGAGAAGGAGGAAATATACCCCTTTTCTTAATCTCTGAAGTGAATATTGGATATTTAGGCTAAGAGAAACAGGTTAGCTAATCAATATCTAATTCAATTTATTAAATGTCAATCATGTAAAATAGCTGCTGAACATATTTATTGATTCATTTTAATATTATGTGTGAAATATGTGTTTGAATACATATATAGGAACAGGGAACAGAATCTAACTGGTCTCTTTCCACTCATGGAAGGGCTTTTGATTTAGCAGACACCTTTGCTTCCACCCTGTTCTGGAGCTCCCCAAACTCTCTCGAGCTCATTTGTTGTTGGACTATAGTTGCCCATCATCCTTTCCCACTGTCTGGGGCTGATGGGAGTTATAGTTCATCTGAAGGCAGCCCTGTTTAGGGAAGTTTTTAATATTTAATGCTGTATTGTTTTCAGCACTCGATTGGGAGCCGCCCAGAGTGGCTGGGGAAACTCAGCCAGATGGGCAGGGTATAAATAATAAATTATTATTATTACTATATTTATTTTGTGGGTGCACAGGGAAAAGGGGTAATCAGCATTGAAATGCCATTTGATGTTTATCTGTACAAGCCTCCTAGGATCAGTCCATGAAATGCTTTGATTGAATCTATGTAAGGACAAGTATTTATATTTATGAAAAGCCAATATAGTCTATTTTTAAAAATATGAACTGCCTTGGGGTGGGAAACCTATGGCCATCCAGATGTTACTGAACTATAACTCCCATCAGCCAAAGGCAGCATGGCCAGTGGGCAAGGATGATGGGCAACTATTGTTGTTGTTTAGTCATTTAGTCGTGCCCGACTCTTCATGACCCTATGGACCAGAGCACACCAGGCACTCCTGTCTTCAGGGCAACTATAGTCCAACAAAATATGGAATACATTGGGTTGCCCATCCCTGATCTGTATTATCTTCATGGGGTATATTTGTTTCAAATTGCAATCTCTACAAAGTATACAGCTTGGCATGTTCTCTCTGAATTCAGTTGTCTCCCCCATGGTTACCTCAGGAGCAAAGAGTTGACTGTCATGTATCTATTTATTGTTGGGAGAGAGGAAAAGGCCCCGAGGAAGCTTTTTCTGTGTGCATTTTTCCTGCCTAGCCACCAATTTGTTGCTATGGGAAGGAAAGGTAAATTAATAGAGCACTTGTATGTGCAAACTTGTCGTTCTCATAAAATCGGTGCTTGGCACACTGCTGTTGTAGAACATGAAAAGTTTTCTGTTTAATGGTGCAACAGTTTGCATTTAATATGTGGTATTTTTTATATATATCAAAAAATCACCTTATTAAAATACAACTTGGGTATGGCATTGTGTGTTTTATTTGACAAATAAGTTGACCTCAGGCAGATGGCACTGAAAACAGGGAAGAAAGAATCAAACAAAAATGGCTAATTGCGGGGTTGACTCTCTCGTTTCTTTTTATGTAGATAATCTGTAGAGCAGCAAATTGTTCTTAGATGGACAGTTTAAGCAAATGGTGGTTTTTTTCTGCAATGGAAGAAAGGTTTTTGAAACACACACACATATCTGGATTTCCATCGGGAGCACTTTGCAACAGATGCATTTTTATTATGGGATTGCCACTGCCATTAATAAATTCCTTTACTGCCTTTGTTTCTCACGCCGAATGGTTTTTACAGGATTTATTTTATCTGTTTTCCCAGAAACTTCATATGCTGAAAACATATATAAGAAAAGAGCCTGAAAAAACCCTGTGTAATAGGTGGCCTCTTCTTCTGTTGCCGAAATGATGGCACTGGAGTTCTGCCACTTTCCCCCACCCTCTGTTTTCCCTTTCCCAACTCCTCTCAGGTAATTGTGTGTATGTAATAATGCAGCATAAGAGGAAACTCATTTTTTTCCTTCAATCTGAATTTGTTTCCATTTGCTCTGCTAATCGCTTTCCTGAGCTTTGGAAAGGTCTGAACCTGTATTTAGAAGCATATGGCTGATGACATCACCAGAGGTCAGTGCAACCTGCCCGTGGCTATTAAAGAGCAATTATGCAAATTGTGACTTCAGCATATAAAAAGGAACTGACCTTTTCTCTTCAATAGTAAATATTAGTATACTAATTGCAAAAAAACAACAACCCCAAAACCCACACCACAACCTTTCTACAGGGCTTCTGCACTGCATCACAGCACTTTATTACACTCCCCTTATTCGTGGCAGTCTCATAGTTCATGAAGCCTTTTGCAGATTATTCTATGCCAGCAAGGTATCTTAATTCACAGATTCCATTGCATTTGCTTTGTGTTTTCAATTTAGAGTACCGCAAGTGGATCAAAAGGTCAAGGTCTCTTCTGCCAAGTCTTTGTTATTTTTTATTCATTTTCTGCTGGGATAGCTCAGTCAGTAGAGCATGAAACTCTTAATCTCCGGGTTGTGGGTTCAAGACCCACGATGGGCAAAAGATCACTGCATTGCAGGGACTAGATGACCCTTGCAGTCCCTTCCAACTCTACAATTCTATGATTCTATACCAGAAGGTATACCACACATTTCTCCTCCAAAAAGGAGTCTTTCAAAGTGGCTTACACAATATAAAGAGCATGAAAATGATAATAGCACAATTGCAAAAATAAAAGCAGCCTCAACCAGGAAGAGCGCGAAGACTATTGATACATTCAATTAAGCAACAACTAGAATCCTTTTCAGGCGTCCACAATGTGGAAAAAAACCCACAGTGGTGGGGATTCCACCAATGTGTGATAGTTCTCTCCCGCCTCCCTTCCTATTACTGTTTCAGTCTCCTTCAGATTTCTGGGAGTAATAATAATAATAATAATAATAATAATAATAATAATAATAATAAATTTTATTTATACCCTGCCCTCCCCAGCCAAGACCGGGCTCAGGGCAGCTAACAACCAATAATAAAAACAAGTTGAATGAATACAACTTAAAAACAAGATTAAAATACAACATTAAAACATTAAAATGCAGCCTCATCACAGGAGGAGAAAGGAAAAAAGAAAGAGGGGGAGGGCCTGGATAGCTCAGTTGGTTAGACCATGGTGCTGAGAACACCAAGGTTGCAGGTTCAATCCCTGTATGGACCAGCTGCATATTCCTGTGTTGCAGGGAGTTGGACTAGATGATCCTTGGGGGTCCCTTCCAACTCTACAGTTCTATGATTCTATGAATCAAATTGACTCCAAGCCAAAGGCCAGGCGGAACAACTCTTACAGGCCCTGTGGAAAGAAATCAGATCCTGCAGGGCCCTGGTCTCATGAGGCAGAGCATTCCACCAGGCCGGAGCCAGTGTTGAAAATGATGATGATTTATTTATATGCCACCCATCCTGGGCAGCTTCCAGCAAATAACATCTAATGGGAGTGCATTCTACAGGGCGGGCACCACTACCAAGAAGGCCCTATGCCTGGTTCCCTGTAACCTCACTTCTCACAATGAGGGAACCGCCAGAAGGCCCTTGGAGTTGGACCAATGAACGATGGGGATAGAAAAGCTCCTTCAGGAGCATCCTTATGAGAAGTGGAGAGCGTTTTGTGGAACAGGTCCTGAAACACGTTTTATGTGTATATTTGTATTTATTTTGTATGTATTTATTGTAAGTTGACTAGAGAACTCTATATTATGAGATGCCACACAAATGCCATGAAGAAATTGGTTGGGCTTCATTATTAGATGTGAGCTCCTGTTTTTGACAGCCAGCGTTTGTGGTAGGTCTTTTGTGCATGATGCTTTTCGATGCTCGCTTGCACTTTGCTTTTGGCAGTAGTAGCTATGGAGTTGCTGTGTTGTAAATAACCAAATCATGCCAACTGAGAATTGTCAAAACAAATAGCAAGATCGATAATCAAAGGATACAGCAGATTGCTACCTGCCAACTGTCGGAATAGATCGAGGAATATTAATTACTTGAGATGTGTCACCCTTAATTGCACTCGGGTAGTAGGAAAATAATTTAATCCCAGTTAATTGCAGATCAGTTTAAAGTAATGAAGAAGCATATTTCTTCTGGACAGAAAGCAGAGCTGAGCGCAAACGAAGCCTGTGGTACATATTTTGAGGAATGCTGTGTCTCATCAAGATGGCTCATATCATGTCTGTCATGCAATGTAACAGAGCAATAGTGATATAACTGAATGTGATACATCACCAGCAAGGAAATGTGACAAGATTTGTGTAAAGCAATTTTAAGGGAGAGCAGAATCAATTACTTCTCCCTGCTCCCATTGTCAAAAGATTTCCATTCCCTTGTGTATGGAAGTGTTTTGTGTCTGAGGGCTTCTATTTCAATTTGCTGTTACAGACCCCAAACTTAAGTGCTCTGGGTTCCAGAGGAGCTTGCAGCACCTATGTGTCACTTTTACCTAGCTGTGGGGTAGGATAAATGCTCAATGCACCCTCAGATCAGTCAATTCCAGTGCCATCAAGAAGCCATTTACATTAGCAGGTGAGCTGAAATGAATGCGCTCCTCTGCAAATGTTGACGTCGAATACCCCGCCAGAAATTCTCTAGCCATTCAAATATCCATCAAATGTTTACAGAATATTTTGTCTCTTTAGCTGACACCCCAAAGGTATTGGATTTCGACGTCCAATATAAGATAGCTGGCATGGAGTGATATTTTGCACATGGACACATTTGATATTGGCTGGCATTCAGTATATGCACAATAGATAGCATGCAAAGTGCCAGTGCTTTTGGTATGGAAAAGCATCTTTTAGGGCGTTAGAATAGACTTTCTCCCTAAACTTACATTTTTATTTCTTTTTTTACAGCTGTAGGTTTTTTTTTGGGGGGGAGGGAGCTCTCCAAATGACCTTTAAGGAATAATTTACAACCTTATTCCTAAACTTAAAGTGGGGAGTCACACTACCAAATAATTGAACAGCTTAATTCTCATATTGAAACAGTTATAAACCCCTAACTAATATCAGGCAAAAACAAAAATACACCTCTAGTACAATCCTGAATAAAGGCATTCTATCTAAACAAAAAGTTGCACTGCCTATTATTCTGTTCTCTTAATACAGTGGTACCTTGGGTTAAGTACTTAATTTGTTCTGGAGGTCCGTTCTTAACCTGCAACTGTTCTTAACCTGAAGCACCACTTTAGCTAATGGGGCCTCCCGCTGCCACCACGGGATTTCTGTTCTCATCCTGAAGCAAAGTTCTTAACCCGAGATACTATTTCTGGGTTAGCAGAGTCTGTAACCTGAAGCGTATGTAACCTGAAGCGTATGTAACCCGAGGTACCACTGTACTTCCTTAGCCATCAGGGTAAACTCCCAGCATCTGTTAGACCACTCTGGAATAGCTGGAGTTATTAGATCTCTACTTCCCTGCAAACAGAATTCTGATGGCTGCTAGTAAATAAGAAACTATTTCCACATGCTCATATTTAACTGACCTGACGAAGTGATTTAGTAAATAAGCCATCAGATGGAGTGGAACTCTCTAGCCCAGAATCTCAGTCAGTTAGTCCATCCTTCCTGTATTATGTAGTGAAACCAGATTTAAACCACTGCTGATTCAGAACTGCAAGCTAGCCCATTAAATGGGACTAGAAATCCATGGGACTGGATGTGGGAGCTTGTGGGCCATTGCTGTCAACTTACAGATTTGAAAATAAGGGACCAGCAGCCTGGAAAATAAGGGATCAGCAGCCAAAACAAGGGATTTTCCCAGCACAGGTATCTTCAACTTCTGAGCCCCTCCGAGCCAAAGGCAGAAAGCCCAGCCAGCAGCCAAACAAAGCCTCAAGCCTCAAGGAAAACTACCGTCACCTCTCCACTGGGAAGTGCTGAGCAAAGGCATCGCAGCCGATTTGATCGGCACAAGGCATGCAAGCTCCACCCCCCCAGTCGTTCTTAGACTTCTTATTGGGTGAGCAATGCAGCCAAGCAACACAGTTGGAGCCTCCCTCCTCCCTGGCCGGCAGGGAGGGATGGAGGGAGAGGAGCTGCTTCCTTTGAAACCCAGGAAATTTAAGGGACATCATCAATAAGGGACAGCTGGGATAAGGGACTGTCCCACCAAATAAGGGACGCTTGACAGCTATGTTGTGAACACACATTTGAACTTCTTGCACTATTGCAACTCCTCATGGCTTCTAAAATGCTACTTGTTCTTCTTGCTCAACATTCAAGTCAGTACAAGGGAACTGAATTAGAAAGGAGAGTTGGCAAAGCCCCTATCAGTGTGTGGAAGGATCTTGTGATCTTGGTCTAGGTCACTTCAAATGCTTTCTGTCTGATGAAAATTCCTATTTGCATTGTGTAAAGCACCACATACATGCTATGTAGATAAATTATAGGTACCAATGTTTAAAGCCTACTTCTCACTGTAGTAAGATAAAGGTCTTCTGGGCGGTTAAGTCCAGTCAAAGGCGATTATGGGGTGTGGTGCTCATCTCACTTTTCAGGCTGAGGGAGCTGGTGTTTGTCCCCAGACAGCTTTCTGGGTCATGTGGCCAGCACGACTAAACTGCTACTGGTGCATGGAGGACCATGATGAGTGCCAGAGTGCACGGAAACTCCATTTACCTTCCCAACACAGCAATACCTATTTATCTACTTGCACTAGTGTGCTTTCAAACTGCTAGGTTGGCAGGAGCCGGGACAGAGCAGTGGGAGCTCACCCAGTTGTGTGGATTTGAACCGCTGACCTTCTAATCGGCAAGCCCAAGAGGCGAACCTGTGTCTGAGCTATACCACTTGAGACTGTGCAAGTGTGGAGCTCACATAAATATAGTCTCCATTTAAAAACAATGCAGATATACATAAATATGTGCCTATTCTCCTCTTCCTTCTCTGTATGGCGCAACATTCAGTTATGTAACCCCCACCTGTGGTCTGCATTAGCATAGGCACTTGAATAAAACAGATGGAGTCCACAGAGAAAAATTTAGTGAAAGTTTCCTGAACTGAACAAAGCAGTAAATAACTTAAGAAACAACCGGCTTTGCCTTTTTGACAGGCATTGTTGCAGGCAATTCCCTCACAGCTAGACAGCCCTCAGCATATGGGCTACATAAGTAAAGTTCATGCTACATTCCCTGTGTGCTGTGTGCCGGAACTGTGCTTATGAAAGATGGAAAAACAGTGATGTCTTGTATGGGGGTTTCAGTTTGTATCCATCCCCTAATTGTGTATCAGATGTAAGGTTTTACTGCCCACAAGCAGGCACTCGGAAAACATCATCAAGCCTGATAATTGAGTAGTCAATCCAGAGCAGTCCCAATAAGTAAAACATGGGCTTTTTGTGTGCATTGCATCGTCTGAGCTAACTATTTCAATAGGAGGAGACAGGCTATTTTCTAATACTGCAATCCCCAAACAAGATATATAAGTGACTTCCTTTCTCCACTGTTTGAGGGCAGAAGCAGATAAAAAACAGCATTTTTTCCTCTTATTTTTCAGGGGTTTCTCGTTTATTATCATTCCTTATGATAAATATCGTAAAGGCTCTCAGTGAAAGGATTTCTGGTTAGTGAGACCCCTGTGGGCTTACTGCCATTTGCACGACAGACTTGCTCTTCATCTAAAGCCCAGAGAAGCATGTTAGCCAGATTTGAGAGGAAGGCAGAGCCTTAAAAAAAGGCAGGGAAAATTGTGCCCTCGAGTCAGGAGCAAATTCATATTAATTCAAGCATAGGGACCAGCCAAGATTGTGAAATGTAAGTAATCATGTTCAGAATGAAATGCAAATGATGAAACATGAATGGAAAGCAGATGCCACCTCACATGCTAAGTAAAGTTAACAGTGTCAGGATCTGCCTCCTTCTCAGCTGATGGTGTAGAGCCTGTGGACTGTCCAATGAGCACTTCACAAGCTGGATCAGGGCCATCATTGCTGCTCCTGACATTCTGGTCCTGAAAAGTCTTCATTAGCTCCCAGTACGTTTCCGATCATAATTCAAAGTGTTGGTGCTGATCTTTAAAGCCCTAAACGGCCTCGGTCCTGTATACCTGAAGGAGTGTCTCCACCCCCATCATCCAGCCCGGAGGTCCAGTGCTGAGCGACTGAGGTCCAGCGCCGAGGGCCTTCTGGCGGTCCCCTCGCTGTGAGAAGTGTGGTTACAGGGAACCAGGCAGAGGGCCTTCTCGGTAGTGGCGCCTGCCCTGTGGAATGCCCTCCCAGCAGATGTCAAGGCAATAAACAACTATTTTACTTTAAAAGACAAATGAAGGCAGCCTTGTGTTGTTGTAGTTGTTGTTGTTTAGTTATTTAGTCATGTCCGACTCTTCGTGACCCCATGGACCAGAGCACGCCAGGCACTTCTGTCCTCCACTGCCTCCCGCAGTTTGGTCAAACTCATGCTGGTAGCTTCGAGAACACTGTCCAACCACCTCATCCTCTGTTGTCCCCTTCTCCTTATGCCCTCCATCTTTCCCAACATCAGGGTCTTTTCCAGGGAGTCTTCTCTTCTCATGAGGTTTAGGGAAGTTTATAATGTCTGATGCTGTATTGTTTTTAATATTCAGTTGGAAGCCACCCAGAGTAGCTGGGGAAACCCAGCCAGATGGTGGGGAATAAATAAATTATTATTATTATTATTATTATTATTATTATTATTATTATTATTATTGTGTAGTGAAAGGACCAGGGAAAACTGGCATAGGAATATTGACATAAGACATTGAATTCCTTGCTATTGCAACCTTATTGGGTAAGGAGATACCTGCAGGGCAGCCTCTGGCTGTTCTTTGAGAAGTGTGGGCCACCTCCCAGTTGTTCCAGCCCTTGAGGAAGGTGGCAGTTCTAAGATGCAGCTTGTCCTCTTCGGAGGAGCTCTCATCAGGCTTGGAATCTGAACCCAGATGAACCCATCCTTGGTGAGTTTCGTCCAATCTCTTCCCATTGGTCCATTTTCCTGTCTGTTGCTCTGGCCTGGCCAATTCTTTGCTTCAGGAATTCCAAGCAATGTAGAAGTGGATTCAGGGTAAGAAAGGGGGAGAAAGAAGCGGGTGGGAGTGCTGTCGTTTAAAGTTAAGATATTAAAGCTCACTAATAGTTTTTAAATTAAAGAATGAGGCTTTTCACATTTGCCTTTTCATTTCTCAATTTTTTTCCCCTCTCAAGCAATCAATAAATGTTGAAGAGAAATAATGAAGCAGTAAAAAGAATTTGGGCAAAGAAAAATAGAGCAATAGCTTCTCTTTCGTCTCCCTCACTTTCTTCCCAAAAGAATACTATCTGTGCCTCCCTTCTTCAACTAAACTTATACTTTCTCAGGCTGTGTCCACACTAGGACATTCAATGTGTATATGAGTCACTGTTCCTGCAATTCATGTTTGTGCACCTTGGTTCACATATGAGCACTGAAAACTTGATGCCTCCCAAATCTATCTTGATGTTTCTCATTCACACTAGTGTGCTGTGCTTGATGAGATGTATTAGGCTGTGTCCTCCCCATTCCCCCGCCTCAGAGTTAGCTCTTCCCTACCCACCAAAAATTTCACCAGAGCAAGGTGGTTCGAGCATATTATACCAATCCTGGTCCAACTGCACTGGCTACCAATTAGTTTCCGGGCCCAATTCAAAGAGCTGGTTTTGACCTATAAAGCCTTAAATGGCTCAGGACCACAATACCTCAAGGACTGCCTCTTCCCATATGAACCTACCCAGTCCGTGAGATAATCTTCTAAGGCCCTCCTTCAAGAAGTCCAGAGGGTGGCAACACGAGAATGGGCCTTCTCTGTGGTGACTCCCTGTCTGTGGAATGCTCTCCCCAGGGAAGTTTGCCTGGCGCCTTCATTACATACCTTTAGGCACCAGGCAAAAACGTTCCTTTTTAACCAGGCCTTTGATTGATTTTATTTACATCCAACACCCTTTTAGAATGTGGCTTTGGGGTGTGTGTGTTATTGGGTTATTGCTTTTGGTTTGATTTTATATGTTGTCATCTTGTGAACCGCCCTGAGACCTCCAGGTATAGGTCAGTGTATAAGTTGAATTAATAATAATAATAATAATAATAATAATAATAATAATAATAATAATAATACAGTGGTACCTCAGGTTACAGATGCTTCAGGTTACAGACACTTCAGAAATAGTACCTTGGGTTAAGAACTTTGTTTCAGGATGAGAACAGAAATTGCAAGGTGGCGGCGCGGCGGCTGCAGGAGGCCCCATTAGCTAAAGTGGTGCTTCAGCTTAAGACCAGTTTCAGGTTAAGAACGGACCTGTGGAGCGAATTAAGTTCTTAACCTGAGGTACTACTGTGATAAAAATAAGCTAAGGTGGGCTTACCTTGTCCCCCTCTGGCGACCTTGCCACTTTCTAGTATAGGAATAGCTCAGCCAGAGGCAGCTCTTACTCTCCTGATCTGCTCTTTCTGTGAAATGGGGGCTGCTCAGCCAGTCGCTGCACCAGATGTTTCACAGCTGCAATCATGAAAACTAATAGATACAAGTCAGGGGCTGGCTGGACAATGAAAAGAAATGTGAGACACTCACCGGAGAACCCCCCAGGGAAGCCTCAGAGGGGGGATGAGCAGAGCCAGGGTGATGGGACACTGGAGACTGGTCAGAGGATGATGAGGGCAGGGGCAGGATGGTTGGAATCTGAACAAGTGTGAGAGAGAAGAACCAGAGGCAGAAAGCACTGCAGACATGGGACAGGCAGCTGAGGAGGAGCAGGGGGACAGGGATGGGACATGGGCTGCAACAGCTTCACAGGAGCCTGCTGGTCCTACAGTACAGTGGTACCTCAGGTTAAGTACTTAATTTGTTCCGGAGGTCCGTACTTAACCTGAAACTGTTCTTAACCTGAAGCACCACTTTAGCTAATGGGGCCTCCTGCTGCTGCTGCGCCGCCGGAGCACGATTTCTGTTCTCATTCTGAAGCAAAGTTCTTAACCTGAGGTAATATTTCTGGGTTAGCGGAGTCTGTAACCTGAAGCGTCTGTAACCCGAGGTACCACTGTGTTAAACTCTCCTCCTCCCTTGTCTCCAAGGGCACAGAGGGCCTTGCATGTAGCAGAACTAGGAGCAAAGTGATCACCCCCCAGCAGAGTTTAAGACTGCTTGGAAAACATCCCGCTTAAGGAGACTTAGGGGGAAATGGGAGGCACAGACCGCCAGCTCTGGAAACTGCTTTACTGGGGACCAGTCTTGCCCGTCGGTTTCTCTGCTGGTATTCAAAGGCCTGGAAACGATGCCTTATGAGGAACGGCTAAGGGAGCTGGGCATGTTTAGCCTGGAGAAGAGGAGGTTAAGGGGTGATGTGATAGCCATGTTCAAATATATAAAAGGATGTCACATAGAGGAGGGAGAAAGGTTGTTTTCTGCTGCTCCAGAGAAGCGGACACGGAGCAATGGATCCAAACTACAAGAAAGAAGATTCCACCTAAACATTAGGAAGAACTTCCTGACAGTAAGAGCTGTTCGACAGTGGAATTTGCTGCCAAGGAGTGTGGTGGAGTCTCCTACTTTGGAGGTCTTTAAGCAGAGGCTTGACAACCATATGTCAGGAGTGCTCTGATGGTGTTTCCTGCTTGGCAGGGGGTTGGACTCGATGGCCCTTGTGGTCTCTTCCAACTCTATGATTCTATGATTCTATTCTGTTTCCTTGAATAAAGAATGCACTTTACTGCTCACCTCTGAGTCTCTGTGCTGACCTGCAACTGAACCAGGCCTGACAATGCATTACTACGGGTGGGATACGATGATTTATGTTCCTGCAGTGGGAATGTACAAACCTAGGATCTGAATGGGTTTTGGTTGTGCCCAAGCTGAACAAACTTTATGTATTTAATCAGGAGCAATAATAGTCCTTCTCCATGAAAGGCAGGAGCAAAGAAACAGAAGATGGGTTTTATTGAATGGGATCTGTTCTTCTTTAGGTTTAACGTATGCCCCTCTGTCAAATAACATTTACATCAGGTTCTTTTTAGGTCACCTGGAAAGATTTCAAGCAAATTAGTGGGTTTTGTGTATGACTAGCTTTATTTTGCTTCCCTGCTTTATGTTATGTTAATTTCTTTTTCTCTTTCCTTTTTTTTAAAGCACTCATTGACTTTAATTAATCTTGCTCCAGGCTTCAAAACATAGGAAACCTTTTTTAATGAGCTGATTCTCCTAGCTGCCCTGCGTCTGTAATAACAGAGTTGCACAAGAGAGAATTGTACTGAATGCACAAGCAACCAAATTGTACAGCCAGGCGTTTAACTTCCGTATCACTTATAAATCAAAGATGGTACAAGCGGTGTCCGCTTGTAACTTTTGGTTGTAGCCATCTCAAAATGGCCGCTGGTACTGGAACCATAGGTGCCATCTCACACCAAAGGTTGTGGGTTCCCTCAATGAAGGGCTTCAACTTTGCTCACTGTCTTTGTGGGGGCCCTGCCCCACAAATACATTATTATGGGTGCCAAAGCACTCGCAGCCATCTGGAGTTGGCTCCAGTGACTGGAACACTGGGCCAGATTACTATGTGTGTCTCTGGCCAAAACACTGGAAACCTTTTGGGGAAAGTGTATTTCTGAGGTTTGATGGCTCATAACACCTGACTGGCTCTCTAAACACTTGTGCTCATTGGCTACATTCAAATGAAGGGAAGCTATTGCATATTGACCTGAGCAAGCTGTGCTTCCTTTTTCTGGTTATTTGGCTATAACATTTGATAGAATACAGATAATTGAACAAACTTGGTTGCGTTACATTCTTCATTAAATTATCTTTCCATTGATATATAATTTTATGGTATTACTAAAAAAAAGAAAGTGTTATGAGCCATCAAACTTCAGAAATACACTTTTTCCAAAATTTCGGCCACTAGCGTGTGTTTGGTATGTAGGGATGGCCAAGGCAATTTTGGTTTCTCTCAGTTTTTCAAGTTTCAAGTTTTTCATCTGCATTTCCACATCTGTTTGCAATTAGGAAAAGAATTCTCATGAAATACCTCAGCATTTTAGTATTTCTCCGAATATTCATGTGTTTCTATGCATTTCTGCCTAGTCTGTCTGTCTGTCTGTCTGTCTCTCTCTCTCTCTCTTATCATTGTAAGAAGAATGGCTATTATGCATGGCCACCAACAGCTTGGAATAATTGCTGAGGAAAGAGCAATATTTAAAGGAGGGCAGAAGGTGCTTTAGAGATTGATTTGGTAAACTGCATTCTGAAGCAACCTCCCCCCTCCCCCACCAATTAAACATAACTGAGGCGGTGTTTAAAGGGATGCTCTATCAAACATCACTGGAGCAACATTTAAAGGAATCTGAGAGGCACTTCAGAGAGCAGTTTGGCAAGCGGTTCTTTAAAGCACTCTCCCATCCATTAAATATAGCATGAGATGTGGGGGGTGGGTTTGTCCAGATGCAAAGAGCGGGGAGAAAAAGGTGAGGGTTGGTAATCAATTGCAAAGCGATTTCCTCAAATATGATGCATTTTACTATGTCATTTAATATATGCACTTTAACACACACTTTACCCTAGTATATGCATTTTTGTACACATTACTTGGTTCAAGAACAGCATTACAAAGTCCAGAGAACTGTAAATTATGAAGGATGGTTGCATTTGGGATTGCATATTGTTTTCGAAAATGCAAATTAAATGCCTTCAGATGCAAACTGAATCGAACTCTTCTCCCCATCCTTATTGGTATGCTGACAACTAGAATTTGGACAGAATTTAAAATGGAGATTCCTTCCAGAGTCTAGACCGAATGTTAATTGAAATTTTTTTAACCCTGATACATCCTACTGTGCCCAGTGGAAACTTCCCTTGTTCCTTCTTTGCTATAACATTCTGAAGCAGATGTGACAGAGTTTGGACCAGATGGATTCTGCTTCTGGACTTGATGTATAATAGAGTGCTCTATGTTTTCTAGTTCATTCAGCACACCACATAAACTTATTAGATTACCATCTAATCTAATAAAATGGGTGAAAAGATGGACCTGTGGAAATATGTTGTATGTGTGTGTTTTCATAAACATGAAATTCCTTTAGGTGAAAGCCAGTCTTTTTCAGAAGTGCCAGTCAATGTTTTGCTTGAAAATGTAAGGAAGGCCTATGATAAAACTCTTCATTTTGTGGTTATAAATTTAGTAGACTGGACCATAAATTTCGAACTGTGAGGCTTCATAATGGAGGGGTTTAGGCAACTGGTTTGCAGAAAGAAACTGCTGCATAGATATATCCATCAAAAGGGGTTTGGCACCCACCATATTCTTAAAAGTTAGTTTTGTGGCAACAGAATACACAAGACTTTCCAGATCATCATATTTTGTTGTGGATGGTTGTACCTGATCTAAAAGAACTCAGCTCTAAGAACGGGGTAGAAACATGAGGTGATGCATTTTACAATACTTTAGTCTAGTAAATAAATGTTTCCAAGCAATAGGCTAGGCTGGGTCAGTCAAACTGTGCCTGTTCTGATAAGGAAAAGTGTAAACCAGATGCTCAATTATATTCATCAGTAGATAGCAGAAACTCACAAGACTTTATTGTGCCGTTAGTGGTGGCATGGTGCTCATTTACTTGGTTTTATTATAGTCTCATTCATCCTTCAGGACAGAAACTTAATGTTTGCTTTTCACCATGCGTTCAAGTAACAGTCTCCAATGGATCTTTCTTGCCTTTGCCCCAGATAGAGGAACGCAGAGCAAACCTCTTCCTTGCTCAGACCCTTCTTTTCTCTCTGATCGTAATCACCTTCCATTCTGACAAATGTGAGCTTGCAAAAGATTTGGCACATGAATTTGCAGTTTATCTGAGTTGGAACAGGCTTCCACCTGAACTTTTCTTACCATGCTACTTCAGTAATTAGGCATCTGTCTGCACTGCAGAGGACACCATACAAAAAAAAGATAAATGGAACAGTTAGAGAACAGAATCGAGGGGAGGTTCTGAACTCAGTTTTCTGCTTCAACCATTTCTCTTTAGCTTCTAACAAAATTGGCATTATTATCCTCCAGAGTGCTAAAATAGATTAGCAGTGACAACAGCGATGGTTAGCCAAGTTTCCATTTCTCCAAATGAATCCAGCGATAATTCTTTTACCACCTGTGGTTCATAATTAAGGCCTTGTCGATAAGTACTGAAATTGGCTACAAGAAACAGAATTTTACCAAATGGCAATCCAATATTTGGCAGAACTTGTAAGTGACTGACATAATGACAACAGCATGCCTATGCTAAACATCTCTGATTTTATGTGTGTATTTATTAAAAGTACTTTTAATCCATTCTTCAGCCTGAAAACGATCTCAGAGTGGCTTATGATTGTCATTGATATAAGCATTTAATTCACTTCTGAGGTGCAGTTTGTGTTGACTATAACTACTAAGTGTCACAACTTGTACTGAATTCAAGGTCCTCTATACTGTGTTGTGTTCTGAAGTAGACTGGGAGAAACTGTGTGATAGTCATCTGTATTTTATTTAGAGTTACTAATCAGGAACCTATTCAGTATGCGATATAAATGTGATAGTGCAGGCATTAATGAAAATGCCAAAGAACAGGAAAACCTGAAATCAGGAAATGCAAAAACATATTTTGGTGGGGAAATTGTTCAGTGATGTATCCTGAATGATAACTTTAATATTTAAGGGGTGGGGTTCTTTTGGCAACTTAACAAGTGTATAGCGTTTCAGGATGAACATTCATATTTGGAAAAGTCAGCTGATTATATTTGCATCTGCAATGAGGTAGATGTGTTGTATGTGTCAGGAGACATAAGTACTGCCATATCATCTTTGGGTAGTCTGCCTAGCTATGCTCTTCAAGGGTTGCAAGCTCACTGCACCAGTTTTCTGTGAACTGTTATGTACAAAGATATCCCCCTTTTCACTTTCAAAAAAGAGCCACTCAGAGTGATTTACAAAACATAGCAACAAGGATAAAAATAATAATCTCTCATTAAATCAGAATTGCTAGACTAAAAGCATCATAAAAGGGCAAGAAGACAAAACGCCAAAACTAATAATCAGTGCAATAAACCAGGGAACCAGTAACCTTCCAAATGTTGCTGGATTACAACTCCCATCATCCCTGACAATGCTGGGATGATGGGGCTTGTAGTCCAACAACACCTGGAAGGCTGCAGTTTTCATACCCCTGCATTAAATGAAGCAATAGCAGAATCAAGACTTGTTTAAAGAGAACTAGAAAGGAGCATCACCTCGTCTCTTGGGGCAGTGATTTCAATGTATGGGTTGCCACCACAGTGAAAGCCCACCCATGAGTTGCCACCAAATGGGCTTTAGAGGGTAACTGCACATACAAGAGGAATGCAGCAGTTGAGCTTAAAAGATGAGGAAATTCCTAAACAAGCTATAAAATATTAGTTTTGTGGGCTAGCTTTAGAGCATCTAGAATGACTTTAGCACATTGTTGTTGTTTAGTCGTTTAGTTGTGTCCGACTCTTCGTGACCCCATGGACCAGAGCACGCCAGGCACTTCTGTCTTCCACTGCCTCCCGCAGTTTGGTCAAACTCATGCTGGTAGCTTTGAGAACACTCTCCAACCATCTCATTCTCTGTCATCCCCTTCTCCTTGTGCCCTCCATCTTTCCCAACATCAGGGTCTTTTCCAGGGAGTCTTCTCTTCTCATGAGGTGGCTAAAGATTTGGAGTCTCAGCTTCAGGATCTGTCCTTCCAGTGAGCACTCAGGGCTGAT
Organism: Podarcis vaucheri; assembly: GCF_965113315.1. Classification (NCBI taxonomy): domain Eukaryota; kingdom Metazoa; phylum Chordata; class Lepidosauria; order Squamata; family Lacertidae; genus Podarcis; species Podarcis vaucheri. The sequence continues at coordinate 15,482,247 of NC_138748.1, forward strand.
TTCCTTAAGAATAGAGAGGTTTGATCTTCTTGCAGTCCATGGGACTCTCAAGAGTCTCCTCCAGCACCATAATTCAAAAGCATCAATTCTTTGGCGATCAGCCTTCTTTATGGTCCAGCTCTCACTTCCATACACCACTACTGGGAAAACCATAGCTTTAACTATATGGACCTTTGTTGACAAGGTGATGTCTCTGCTTTTTAAGAAGCTGTCTAGGATTGTCATTGCTTTTCTCCCAAGAAGCAGATGTCTTTTAATTTTGTGACTGCTGTCACCATCTGCAGTGATCATGGAGCCCAAGAAAGTAAAATCTCTCACTGCCTCCATTTCTTCCCCTTCTATTTCGCACGTTAGTCATCCCCAAAAGCCGGATTAGCAGCGGGCAGCAGTAGCAGAGCTCTGGCCACCACTGCCATTCCTTCTTCTCAAAACTGTATTTGGGAAGGGACCACCACAGCTGCAGGATGATTCCCTCTGGAGGTCATTTCAGGGTCAAACCATGACCTTATAATGAAACTGAAATGGGTGCTCTGCATTTAGCAGCTTTGAGTAGGATGGTGAGCTGAGAACAGATATTTTGGCCCATGCTTACTGTTCCCATACAAAACATGAAGTGGGCTTCAGCCACCAGCATAGATTTTATTCATTACCTTTGAAATGGGCAGGTGAGCTCGTATCTGAGTGAAGCAGCTTAATTTACAAATTGCTTGCAAAACACACGTTGCCAGGGCCCCAATCATTCCCTGAGCGCTCCTCATCTATTTTTGCAGGTATATTTTCTAACTATCCCTGCCTCTTAAAATTGTTACAGAGGAGAAGGAATGTTAGAAACGATCTATCTACTGCAATCACTCTTACCCAGCTGAGATGCCATTAAACTAAATATTACATGCCTGAATTCAAAATGCAACTGTTTTTCTCAGTAGCATCGCTTCGTTCTTCCACCTTCGCCATTGCAATGCAGCCCCTGTGTGATAATGCACAAGTCATTTGCTGAGAAAAGTTCAGGTCCTGAAATAAAATTGCAAGCTGATGCTCAGAAGGATAGTTTAGGTTGCTTGAGGTAGCAGCAATTTCTTTCCCTTTCCCTTTTATCAATATACATTTTTGTCACCTCGGCTCTGTGATTCATCATTTGTAATATGAATAATCTTCCCAGAGATGTAAAGGAGAGATCAACCATGGGATAATGGTGAGCTTGCTGAAGGCAACGTGTTCATAAGGCCCGAGAAGCAAATGCCACAGCATACGCTTTAAATTCCAGGTACTGCATAGAAAAAGCACTTCGTGCTTTTAAAAAATTTACATTGTGCCAGTTCTACTGTAAGCATTCCCTTGGTGTTTTCAACCCTTCCTGTATCCGATGTTCTGCTGAGCAGCTTGACATTTCACTTCATCGCAAGCTGTGTTTACTAATGCCTCGTGAATGCCCTAACAACCTTGAGATTTTCATTTGATTTACGAAGCACAAATGAACATGGATTGAGTTGTTGTTGTCCCTCAATAATACCTGATCTCTTCATGGTTAATGACAATAGGAAGCAATTTTCTGGATAAATTATTTCGGCAGCAGGCCTTGATAGAAAAGAGGGTCTGAGGCCAACAAGCTGTTCTTGATAGAAGTGGAGCTATGATGCCATCATAAAGACTACCAGTCCTTCAGTTAATTGGTGGTGTTTTTTTCACATGCCCAAACAGGCCACCAATAGTTGACATGCTTTATGCTTCATTCTGACACTTCCAGGTATTAATTTTCTGTCTTTCCTCTTTATGAAAATCCATGCCACACTAAGGAGATAGATAAGGAGATAGAGAGGTTTGCCTGGCACCTTCATTATATATCTTTAGGTGCCAGTCAGAAACATTCACATAGTCCCCGGTTGCCACAAAAATGCTTCACGAGAACCCTTAAGTCATGCAGAGTCTTGAACTCCCCAATTCAAGCCTTTCCTCCCCTACCCTAAAAAATCCCTCAAATCTTTCTCCACCTTTTTGTTCGTTGCTCTTTCCATCCAGCGGCGGAGGAAGCCTCTCGGGTGCCTGGGGTGGCGCACCTAGGGGCGGGGTGTGCTGCCCATAGGGGTGGGGCAAGGGCGGGGCCTCTGGAGTCTGCCTGCCTCCTCCCATTCAGCTGCCCTACAGCTGGGGGGAGGCAGTGGGTGGACCATTTGGGCAGCGCAGAGCCTGTCTCTCCCAGGAGAGACTCATAGCTCGGACGCACTGCATTCCCACAGGCATTTTGTCACACCCCCCCCCCTCAGAGATGACACCCAGGATGGCCCGCACCCACCACACCCTCCTTCCTCCACCCCTGTTTACATCTCCTGGCCAGGGAAAGAGAGAATGAGCAACCTATTTCGGATCCAGTGCTGAGGGCCTTCTGGCAATTCCCTTGCTGCAAGAAGCCACGTTACAGGGAACCAGGCAGAAGGCCTTCTCAGTAGTGGCACCTGCCCTGTGGAACACCCTCCCACTAGATGTCAAAGAGAAAAACAACTACCAGTCTTTTAGAAGACATCTGAAGGCAGCCCTGTTTAGGGAAGCTTTTAATGTTTAATAGACTATTGTATTATAATATTCTGTTGAAAGCTGCCCAGAGTGGCTGTGGAAACCCAGCCAGATGGGTGGGGAATGAATGAATGAATGAATGAATAAATATCATTATCATTATCATTATCATTATCATTATCATTATCGTTATCGTTATTATTCTCATTCTCATTCTCATTTCCACGCTCCTACGAGCAGATCAGAAACATTGCACACAATGGGGAGGGTCTGCCTTGCGACCACACTTCTTATGTTCCTGCCCCGTATCTTTGCATTGCTGTTTCATCTTTCATTGCCAGTTTCGTTTGGGAACCTGAAGTGTTCCTGAACAGCCGCCACTTGTGTCTGCAGCAGGTGTTTCCTCCTTGGCTCCTGCTTTGAGAGAGATGCAGAGAGATCTGACCCTGCAGCTTGGCTTAATATGAGCCAGACTAGATTCCTAGAGAAGGAGGAAATTTGTAAGGGGTCATTCGGAGCAAAATCACCTCCCTCCAAAGCCCCTTCCTGCCTGGCTTCTCACATGGGTGGGGAAAAGGCATTGATCTCTCCCATGAGCTTAATTGGTTGTGCCTTCTGAAATCTGATGAGTCTCCCCATTTTCTGCAATTCAGTGTGGGAGAGTCCCAGGGCAGCTGGGGGAGGGGATTCTTGGGGGTGGGGATATCTGTGCAGCTGATCCATCTAGGATTCACCACAACACCAGGTTGCTGCAGTTGCTTACACATTCCTAACATGCTGAAAAATTTAAAACACTAAAAAAGGGGGAAAGTTTATGTATCCCCGAACTCAAATGTTCATATGTTCCTAGACCCCAAAATAAACATTGGGATACTCCATATCACGTACCTGCATAATTACAATACAGTGGGTACCTTAGCTTAAGAACTTAATTCGTTCTGGAGGTCTGTTCTTAACCTGAGGTACCACTTTAGCTAATGGGGCCTCCCTCTGCCACTGCGCTGCCGGAGCACGATTTCTGTTCTCATCCTGAAGCAAAGTTCTTAACCAGAGGTAATATTTCTGGGTTAGGGGAGTCTGTAACCTGAAGCGTCTGTAACCCGAGGTACCACTGTAATGGTGATTCACAGAGCCAGTGCGGTGTAGTGGTCAAGAGCGGTAGACTCGCAATCTGGGGAACCGGGTTCGCGTCTCCGCTCCTCCACATGCAGCTGCTGGGTGACCTTGGGTCAGTCACACTTCTCTGAAGTCTCTCAGCCTCACTCACCTCACAGAGTGTTTGTTGTGGGGGAGGAAGGGAAAGGAGATTGTTAGCCACTTTGAGACTCCTTCGGGTAGTGATAAAGTGGGATATCAAATCTAAACTCTTCACAGTTATCATGCTTCCAAAACACTCATAAATGCATGATGATATCACATAGCCTCCACACACATACACAGAAACACAGAGTTGTATTTATTGATTTGGGGTTTTCTTTTCCCCTCAGGCTTCTCTAAACGCAATACATAAATCCAAAGATTTCTGTGCTTAAAGTACTGCCGGTTTGTGTTTCCTCTAATAATTTTTGTACTTGACCAAGAGGAAATGCTCAAGCAGTGATATTGATGTAGAATAGAATGTCCCTATTTTCATCCAAGGTATGTTGGAGGGTAGGCAAATTAAACGATGTACGGCCTTTTAAACGGAGAAGGGGTGCATCATTTTTGTTTGCTATTGTGACATGTATTTTTGTGTTTTTATATTAAAAACCGCTCTGTGATCCTCAGATGAGGAACGGTATAGAAACTGATTCAATAAATAAATTAATAAAGCAGTAGCAGTAGCTGCTCTCATGAGGGGCTGGGATTAATTTGAGTTTACCGTCCCTGAGAAATTAACACCCAAAATGTTGCTAGACACCCTGAAAATTCAGATAACGAAACAGTCGGACATGTGCTTTGCTGGTCTGTGGCAGCTGTTTTGCTCAAAACTATGGTAGAAGGGAGTGGAAGGGATAGAGATTGGACAAATAAGAGAGGACTTTCCCCCTTTTTTCTTGTTGGCCTTTTCCAAGGTTTCAGAGGGTTTTCAAGGTTTTTTTGGGGGGGGGTTTTGGGGTCAAAATTCTGTGGTCAGGAATGCATCAGAAATTTCCCCATAGGATTGCTCAACTGAGAATGCATTGTGTTCCGATAGCGAGACCTGCATGCATTTTGTTGGGTTCCGGTTAGGAACATCCTATTTTCATTGGAGAAATGTTGGAGGACATGGAGTTCTCCAACCCCTGAGCTATCTGAAGGCAGCCCTGTATTAGGAAGTTTAAAGTTTAATGCTTTATTATGTTTTTATATGTGTTGGAAGCCTCCCAGAGTGGCTGGGGCAACCCAGTCAGATAGGTGGGGTATAAATAGCAAAATTATTATGATTATTAAGATTATTGAATAGTATTGAATAGAATATTGGAGGGATGTTGGAGGGTATAACATTATCCATTCACATTTCCCAGGTGGACAAGGGACCTATCCTCCCTCTTGTTTGTTTGCTATCATGTGCAGAGGAAAACAAGGGTACTTTTGCTTTGTCTGCTGCCTTCCATGTATTGGGGCTGAATGTCAGCAATAGGAATAGTGCTTCTTCTTCTTCTTTTTAATCTGTGGGAGCAGAATTTTCAGTTATTGGAAAAGTAATTTTTGTTGGCCTTTAAAACACTTTGTACTGGGAAACCTAGATTTCATGTTTTTTTTTAAAGAACTCCTGCAGAAGTAAAGTTCATATGACATCCTAGGTAATATAATGTAAGTTAATATAATGAGTCATAACAGGAATGGTTTAATGGCCCATTAATACATGCCTTGGATGCATTTATTATAGTGACAGCTTCATCCACAAGAGATGTGCATTCATGGGATAGTAATATCACACCCTGAAGCCTCCTGGTGCCATTTGAGTTATTCATGAGCGAACCTCAGAGTTTTGTGATACAAGACTTACTTCAAATATAAGGCTACAGGATGGGGCTTATTCTCAACTATATATTTTATATCAGGCAAAGAAAAGGTGATATAATCCATTTATTGTGAGGCAGGAGAGGAATGTAAGATTTTCAATAACTCAACGAGCCAGAGTAGAAATGAATTCTGGAGGTATGTAACAGTTGGGATTTCTTGCAAATTGTTTCTTGCAAATCTGCCCATTTATTATAGATTGGCTCTGAGGTTTGCAAGACTGGACCTTTGTGCACCCAGCAGAGGCTGTGGGTGGAAGGGTGGTGCTAGAAGAGTGAAAAGACATCCAGTTAGGCAGTGCCTACAGGACAGGGAAAGGGATGCGGGTGGCGCTGTGGGTTAAACCACAGAGCCTAGGGCTTGCTGATCAGAAGGTCTGCGGTTTGAATCCCCACGACGGGGTGAGCTCCTGTTGCTCGGTCCCTGCTCCTGCCAACCTAGCAGTTTGAAAGCACATCAAAGTACAAGTAGATAAACAGGTACCGCTCTGGCAGGAAGGTAAACAGCATTTCCTTGCACTGCTCTGGTTCGCCAGAAGCGGCTTAGTCATGCTGGCCACATGACCCAGAAGCTGTACGCTGGCTCCTTTGTCCAATAAAGCAAGATGAGCACTGCAACCCCAGAGTCATCAGTGACTGGACCTAATGGTCAGGGGTCCCTTTACCTTTACAGGTCAGGGAAATGGGGCTTATCAACCTAGGGAGGTAGCCCACCTAGGAGAAAGAAAATTGATCCTAACTCTCTCTGCCTTAGGAGGAAAAATCCATACCTGCCGCCTTGCGGGACATCTTTTAGAGAAGAAAGGAGTAAACCCTACAGAGATCTGAACTTGAATCCCTAAGGCAGTTAAATGGCTTTATTTATTCTTATATCCCGCCCTTCTTCTCAGAAATGCCCAGGCAGGCTATGAGTATTCATAAAATACAACATTGAAAGCAAAGGGTCAGCTAAGTCATTGCATGAGCCAAATTTCTGATTATGCAACAGAACTTCCCCTCCATCTCTTCCCACTACATGCTCCCCAGTACCATACCCAAATCTGCTCCAGATGATTGAGGGGAACCCTCAAGCCACGACTTTGTTGGATACAATCCCAAATTCAAACCGCAATCTATGAGCAAATGCAATATGCAAAAAAACCCAAAACCATATAACATCGTACAACTAGGTCTATTCCCACTATGCATTGATTAAAACCAATGTCCACTTATTTTATCAATTAACATGATAGTTGATTAATCTGCTGATTCAGTCATTACAGTCTGCAGTCCTACTGGTTAGGTAATGGAATTAGTTAACTAGGAAGGAAATACCTGTGTTACACATCAATTTTCCTTGATAATGTGCTTTTAAAAACTAGCTTCCAGATGCTGCAGTGTAAGGACTATATAATGTTACAACAGTCATCTTTCATGAGAGAGAAGAGCTTTGTGGGTACTGACCTGGAGAAAATAAACAATATGATTTATCTTTGTCTGGAAAGTAAAGTTCTATCACAGTTTTGGATTAACTTTCTCTGATGTATACTTCAGTTGATGAAATATAAGCTACTAAGTGGAATCCTTCCCCACATCTCCTAAAGGGATGATCACTCTTTAATACTTGTGTAACATAACCCCATCAATAAATCCTTTCTGAAGTTTCATCTGCAGTGCCTTCAAGCTCCAACATTTTGTGAAAGATGCGATTGCCAGTCTGGAATTGAGGCAGGAAGGCATGGTGCATTCACAAAACTTTGTTGAGACGAGGTCTCAAGGGTCCATTCACAGTTCCTCCAAAAGCCAACGGATAGACTTTCAGTAGCCTCAGTGAAAACTGAATCCCAGTCAGTGATCATTTGATTTAAATTTAGTATACAGTACTTTTCACAGGGGCACATATGAATAGAAGTAGTTCTTCTTTCACTTTGGGTTGGAGAGAATATAAAAAAAAACATTCTGATGAAGATTTGTTTGTTTGCTTATTTAATGGGACACGGGTGGTGCTATGGTGTAAACCACTGGCCTTGGGCTTGCCGATCGGAAGGTCAGCAATTTGAATCCCTGTGATGGGGTGATCTCCCATTCTGCACTTGCTGAAGTTTCCAAACCATTTTCAGAGGCAGCCCTACATATAACACTTTGCAGATTTTACAAGTATGTTGATGGATCTGTTCATATGTCCTATATGAACCTGTGGCTTTTATATGTCTTCATGAGCATAACACTTTGGGGAACTTTTCCGGAAATGATTGCGTGTCACAGAGGTTACTTTAGAAATATCCATATTGCCTTGCTTCCTTGGGATAATTAGATGAAATGCCATTGTATATGAATATTAAATGCTTATTTGTGCAAAATGTCAGGCAGTGAGTAAAATGGTTCTGTGGCTCAAAGCGCCAGTACAGAAATATAAAAGAGCAAGATGATTAGTTGTTATGCAGGCTGCTGAAGCCCATGCTGCTTGGCCTATCAACTTAACTTCTAATGCAGGGATAGAGATAGATGGTGAGCAGAGATTAGTGGCTTTGGGTTCTAGCGAACTAGGCCAGTTACAACGGAGCCCTTAGCACAGAAGGTGGAGGGAAACTGAAATGCAAATGACTGTGGTTTGGATACTGTGAGGGTTGAAAGATTAGGAAAATGACATCTGTAGATATAGGAAGGAGGGGTGACGTGATAATTATATGTCCTAAGGAAGAGAGGATAAAAAGAAACAGTCTCCTGTGCTTCAGCGTAACCTGTGTGTGAACAGTTACGAGTGAGTCTGGAGGGGGTTTGGGGGCAGTGGTTGAAAAAGTTTGCAGAACTTTCCAGTTTCCAGAGACAGTTAGCTGCCTTTGCCTTCGCAAAGGGAACTCAGAAGGTTCAAGCTGTGTTAGGGCAACCAAAGTTCAGCAAGGCCTCATAAGAAGTCCCTGAGCCAGAGGACTGATTCCACCCTGGATTCTCAAGAAGCCTTTCAATAAACATCCAAAAAACAGAACATTTTTCCTTTTGGAGAACAGTGGCTTGTATTTCCTGTACAGGTCCTGACTAATCTGAGGGAAAATAGCAGTTGTTCCCTTCACCCCTGACCATTGGGCCTGCTTGCTGTCATGGTGGAAATGGAGTCCCACAGCATCATTTATGACCTGTTTGGCTTCCTGCCTGAAATATCTGACAAAACAGTGGAAAACAGACTGAGGAGAATTACCCCTCGGTCACAGACTAAAACCCTGGTTCCAAGTGTGATCTTATCCAGTTCAACATCTTTGCGGATCATATTCATCCTTCTCCCCCAAGCCATTCATGCTTGGGCCCACTAAAAGAAGATTCAGTTTAGACCCAAGAAGCACATCTGAGACAGCTGGAATATATCCATTCTGATAAGGAGGTTGCAAGGATGTTGTTGTTCCATCACTGTGACTAAATACATTTGTTTGTTTAGCTGTTTAGTCGTGTCCGACTCTTCGTGACCCCATGGTCCAGAGCACGCCAGGCACTTCTGTCTTCCACTGCCTCCCACAGTTTGGTCAAACTCATCCTGGTAGCTTCAAGAACACTATCCAACCATCTCGTCCTCTGTCGTCCCCTTCTCCTTGTGCCCTCAATCTTTCCCAACATCAGGGTCTTTTCCAGGGAGTCTACTCTTCTCATGAGGTGGCCAAAGTATTGGAGCCTCAGCTTCAGGATCTGTCCTTCCAGTGAGCACTCAGGGCTGATTTCCCTAAGAATGGATAGGTTTGATCTTCTTGTAGTCCATGGGACTCTCAAGTGTCTCCTAAATACATATTAGAGTCGTAAATGCTGACCCTGTGCAGATGTTAGTGCTTCTCTTAAGACCACTTTGCCTTCAACCCTTTGAAAGGAGTGTGATATAGGGTTCGTGCAATGGCAGACTTTGGGCTTTAAAATTCCAGGGGCGCCCTGTGTGATGCCAAAATTTGGCACCCTCCCACCTCTCACCTTCCATTGTTTGTATTTGCTATGCCCTCTTGGCTCAGAGCCCAGTGCGGGTGAAGCCACCACTCTCTTCTAAATCTGCCTCTGGTTTCTGTCTAAGGATTAATTTCCAGAGTGGCTATTTCTTGCAAGCTCTCAATTCAAATGCTGCTTTTCACTGACACCATTATTAGCATGTAGCATTCATTGTAAGGCTAGGAAGCCTTAACTATCAAAACTATGAGTACATCAGGGTGCTTAATCACCTAATCCTTGTTAGGGAAACTTCAGCATGATACATTCAGATTTTCCTTTGGCTTGGAGACTCCTGCCAGCCCGCTTAACCACACTGCCATAAATCCATTGCGCATTGCTTGCATCTTAATAAAACTTCAGCCTGAAAGCTACTTAGAGTTATGTTTACAGGCCATAATGTGTGACCTCTGGAACAGCAGTATCCAGATTAAAATTGGGTGGCAGAACTAAAGACAAAATGGGAAGATACCATGGGGTTGTTATGTGAGTAAAAATGGGCAAAGGAACTTGCTAAAAGATGATACACAGATAAGATGGTGGTTGGTGAAGGGTAATGGGTGGGAACGATGTGAAGTGTTGAAAGGTCATTGAAATTATCAATATGTATTTAGACAGAAGTATAATGGAAATAGTTTGCACATGTCTTCCCTGTGCCGTCTCTTCACCTGACATTGTAAAACCACCACCACAAGAACGACCAAAGACACAGATACAGAAGGTATAATGAAATAAATGGTTTTTTTTCTAATTTGAAATATTTCATCTTATTTCAATTCAAGGTGTTTGTGTGTGTGTGCGCGCGCGCGCGTGCGTGCGCAGGCACACACAAACAAACACACACAAACTCCTTGACTGTTTATAAAGCTTGAAGAAGCATTTTTTTAAAAAAAAATTTGGTGAAGATAAAGTGGGAGACAGATCCATACTTGATAATCTATAGGCTATTAGCTTCTTTCCTTTAAATATTCCATAAGTCAGTCCCTTTCATGAAAGCAGATAAACATTATTAAAACATCCTTTAATGAAAGCAAATACAGTGGTACCTTGGGTTACAAACTTAATTCGTTCTGGAGGTCCGTTCTTAACCCAAAACGGTTCTTAACCTGAGGCGCGCTTTTGCTAATGGAGCCTCCCGCTGCTGCTGCGCCATCGGTGTACAATTTCCATTCTCATCCTGGGGCAAACTTTGTAACCCAAGGTACTACTTCCAGGTTAGCAGAGTTTGTAACCTGAAGTGTTTGTAACCCGAGGTGTTTGTAACCCAAGGTACCACTGTACAGATATGAGCAAAGAAATTAGAAATTATCCCCTTTGCTGAACACATGTACAAAGATTCAGGAGCAATATTAGCATCTGTTAAGGATTCCAGGGTGAGACTCATGAATGGATTGCAACAGATTCATACTTATCCAAGGATGCAGAATAGCCACAGGTTGGCTTGGCTTGGCTCCCGAACTGTGGTCTTCCCCTGTGAGCCTCTGAAGTTCGCAATGTTTTGTGTTGTTGCAGCAACGGTGTTTTATTATGCGAAGTGGCACTCTCTGTGAGAGACTGTACCTTGGATGAGCCCCTGCTTTTGTGACAGCTGTTATCTCTGTTGACAGATTAGGGGTTGAAGCAGGGATTTTCAGCACTAAGCAGTGTTAAATGATGCTCCAGACCTAGCTTGTATGGAACATGCTTGAAATTTATTTAGGAACCCAACAGAAAACATGAATACTCAAAAGATCCCCTGCAAAGGGAAGGCAAAACACACGGACTTCAGTCGGCGCTGATTTTGGATTAATTGATTTTTGGATTGCAGCTAAAGCTGAACCAAAAGGAGAACTGAGTTATGGGACTGTTTTTGTGTCTCTGAAAAGAACTCCTCTCAGAGGTTGCCTCAAAGGGTGCAAAATGTTCACAACGGGAGTGCTCCAGCTCCTGATATGGCTGCTTACCAGGGAAGGTAAAAGGAGTGTTTGGGAGATTGGTAGAGAGAGCTTCCAGGCACAAAGAGATTGCCATGCTTGGCCCTGAGCTGGTACCAGACACAGAGAACGAACCAAACACCCCACAGATCAAGGACCTTGAGGAGCAGGTTTCTTCTTGCCCTGAGGATCCCCTTGAGGGATCCTTTGGTGCATGAACTACTGAAGAATTACTGGAGCTGTCAGAAGAAAAGGAGGAGGTGGGGCCACCACCATTCAGTCCTCAAGAATACCAGCATCCATCCAGAGGCAGCATTGTTACCAATTTACAATAGGGTGGAAGGTTCACAGGCTATGAAGGACTTGCTCACAAATTTATTGACAACTGCACGAATTATTATAGCTAGGAAGTGGAAGGGGCAAGCAGGATATAAAATGGAAGAGTGGTATAAAGCGGTGTGGGATATAGCTATTAACGATAAATGAACATGTGCCATTAAGGTAAGATGGGGAATATGCAGGAGAAATGATTTTGAGGAGATATGGAAGGTGTTTGTAGACTGCGTACTGTTAAAATGGAAAGGGGTCAAACCATCACAAGAGATGTTGAAATTTTGGGATGTTGGATAGTTACAATGGAATGGTCTGCGTGGTGGGTGCACTTTTTATTCTAATTTGTTTATGGTTATTACTTTGGCCACCTCATGAGAAGAGAAGACTCCCTGGCAAAGACTCTGATGCTGGGAAAGATTGAGGGCACAAGGAGAAGGGGACGACAGAGGGCGAGATGGTTGGACAGTGTCCTCGAAGCTACTAACATGAGTTTGACCAAACTGCAGAAGGCAGTAGAAGACAGGAGTGCCTGGTGTTCTCTGGTCCATGGGGTCACGAAGAGTTGGACACGACTAAACGACTAAACAACAACAACTCTGTATAAAAAAGAGAAGAAGATAGCAATAAAAAAGAATAGGTAAAGGGATCCCTGACCGTTAAGTCCAGTCGCGGATGACTCTGGGGTTGCGGCGCTCATCTCGCTTTACTGGCCGAGGGATCTGACGTCTGTCCGCAGACAGTTTTTCTGGGTCATGTGGCCAGCATGACTAAGCCACTTCTGGCAAACCAGAGCAGCGCATGGAAACACTGTATACCTTCCCACCAGACTGGTACCTATTTATCTACTTGCATTCTGATGTGCTTTCAAACTGCTAGGTTGGCAAGAGCAGGGACTGAACAATGGGAGCTCACCCCGTTGTGAGGATATGAACCACCGACCTTCTGATCGGCAAGCCCAAGGCTCTGTGGTTTAGACCACAGTGCCAGCCAAATGGGGCAGGCCCAGGCTGAAGAGCAGCAATGTAGTCTATGGACTCGGAGTCATTGCTCTGTTTATGAGTAAGGGGTCTTCTTAAGAGTTAGCAACCCCCTGAAACCTCTTCACTACCAGCAGCTGTGGCTGGGGAGTGGTCTGGGTGACCAAAAAATTATAAGGTCTTCCTCTTGAGCCTTCCAGGTGCTGGAAACAACACGGGCCTGTGGCTCCTTGTGCCGGATTCTACTTTCTCCATCTTGCCTGAACTCCCTGTGCTGTTCCTTGACTTTCTTTCTAGACCCCACATTTGGACCTAGATTGATTCTCCATGCTTGAGTTTGGTTTGTTTCGAAAGGGCTGCACTTGGGATTCTGCTTATATCTCCTGAGCTTGGGACCCCTAGTGCCTGAGGGCAACCAGTTGGAGCGTGGCAGTGACAGTCATTTGTCAAGCCCTGGATGGACTCCCAAAAATATTATTTATTATTTATTTATTTCATAAAATTTATATACCGCTTGATTGTTTACAAAGCTCAAAGCTGTTTACAAAAAATATAAAACAAGAAAATCAAGGGGGGTGGGATCACATCCATACTTGGATCTGTACAAAAGTTAGAATACAAAAACAGATTAAAATTACCCCAGTTTTCTAAGCATCTGGGTGGGCTTGTCTAAAGAAGATGAATTTTTAGGATTCTGCTTATTCTTTCTCCCATCCTGAACTCCTATCATTTCTAATTTAAGTGGAGATGAGCTTCTCACTGGGCAGCCCTGATTATTCAGTGGTATAGAAAATATAGAACTCTGGAATTGTTTCTGGTACCATGTATATTGAAGCCATGTCATGGTGAACCAGCACCATTATAAAAAGCAGGTTTTTTTCAGCCAGAACTCACCGGGACTCAGTTCTGGCACCTCTCAGGTGGACACCATTGCCATTCTAAGAGAATGAGGGATGTGTTTGTGGTGAGTTCTGGCACCTCTTTTTCTAGAAAAATACCATGGAGAAAAAGCAAAGGAAAAAACTCACACAGAGACTCACTTGCATAAAGAGAGAAAAACTGTGGCATTACGTGTTGCAGGTAAACATGTGAATCCGCTCAGCTGCAATTTAATTTTGTGATGTGAAAATTCTCATTTGAAAAAGCGAGTTCCTTTTTGATGAGGAATATGTATGTGCAGTGGTACCTCAGGTTAAGTACTTAATTTGTTCCAGAGGTCCGTTCTTAAGCTGAAACTGTTCTTAACCTGAGGTACCACTTTAGCTAACGGGGCCTCCCGCTGCTGCTGCGCCGCCGGAGCACGATTTCTGTTCTTATCCTGAAGCAAAGTTCTTAACCCAAGGTACTATTTCAGGGTTAGCGGAGTCTGTAACCTGAAGCATAAGTAACCTGAGGTACCACTGTATATACCTCACACTTTTCCTTAGGTGGGTGCAATTAATCGTTTGAAACCAGTCAGGTTTTTTTCATCGTGACACTTTCAGAAAACAGAATAAATTAAACATTTTAATCCCTGCTAAGGAACCGAGCAGGCCCGAGAGGGAAGCCTAAGAGATAATACAACGCAGATGGCACGGATATAATCACAACTCACAGCGTATAGGACTGTTAGCGCTCTCCAGTCAGGAAATAATACAGTTCCGTAACAATGCACCATATTCGTGTTCCCAATCTGGCACAATTACATCTTAAAACTTGAATCAGCACAATCCCTTTCTCTTCTTCCCTGCTACCTAAGGTTTAGCGTTAAGGCTGCTGCAGGAAACGGCGAGGGGAGGTAGGATTTTGCCACACAAAGCTCGGCATCCCAGTTTTTCAAGTTCATAAATTCTCTTGAACTGCAGCTGCTCTGAGGGCTTTAAATATTTTTTTTCTTTGAGATTCTCAAAACAGAGCATCTCACATATGTTGCTGCATCACCTGGCGGGGTGTGCTTCTCACACGCTGCGCTACTTCTAACCAAGAGGTAGGTGTGAATTGCTTTTAACTCAGCAGGTTTGGCCTTGCCCTTTTAAATTGGCTCAGTGTTGCCCAGTTTTCTGGGCCTCGTTTTCGACACACATTTCTTTCTTTCTAGCAGAAAGCGAAGAGACCTATCACTAATTAGCCGTTTGGACTGTTTTGGCATCCTGGGCACAATCTGCTGGTTTCTCTGCCCTCTTCGCCAGAACATATAGATGACCACCCAGTTATGTATACACTCCATCCTGCTTGACACTAGCCAGTATGTGCATTCACACATAGTGTTAAACCACAATTCAGTACTGCACTACTCGCTTGTTGCCGCCCCTGCTTAAGGATAAGCTCTGGTTTCATTAAACAAGGTAGATTCATAACCTATGGTTGGCAGTTGGTGTGTCTGATCAATGTTTGTTTGAAAGCATGATATCTGATTCATCCCCAGATCTCAGCCAGAATTCCCTCCACATAAGCTCTTTTGCTGTAGTAGTAGTAGTGGTGGTGGTGGTGGTATGTATGTATGTATGTATGTATGTATGTATTTATACATACATACATACATACATACATACATAGGTACTTCTAGATACGAACAGGATCCGTTCCGGAGCCCCGTTCACATCTAGAGGTAAATGTAATTAGCAACAGCATGTCTGCGCACACGCGCGTCACTTTTTGCCGCTTCTGCGCATACGCGTGACGTCATTTTGAGCGTCTGCACATGCACAAGCAGCACTCCGTTACTTCCGGGTTGCCGAGGAGCGCAACTCGAACGCGCTCAACTCGAAGCATATTTAACTCAAGGTATGACTGTACATACATACCCTCCTCATCTGGCTGGGTTTCCCCAACCACTCTGGGCAGCTCCCAGCAGAAAATTAAAAACACAATAAAACATCAAACATTAAAAACTTCCCTAAACAGGGATGTCTTCTAAAAGTCAGGTACAGTGGTACTTCGGGTTACAGACGCGTCAGGTTACAGATCCGCTAACCCAGAAATAGTACCTCGGGTTAAGAACTTTGCTTCAGGATGAGAACAGAAATCGTGCTCCGGTGGCGCATCGGCAGCGGGAGGCCCCGTTAGCTAAAGTGGTGCTTCAGGTTAAGAACAGTTTCAGGTTAAGAATGGACCTCCAGAATGAATTAAGTTCTTAACCCGAGGTACCACTGAAGTTGTTTATTTCCTTGACATCGGATAGGAGGGCGTTCCACAGGGCGGGCGCCACTACCGAGAAGGCCCTCTACCTGGTTCCCTGTAACCTCACTTCTCGCTGTGAGGGAACCGCCAGAAGGCCCTTGGAGCTGAGCCTCGGTGTCCGGGTTGAACGATGGGCGTGGAGACGTAGAGGAGGAGGGAAGGGAGATATATGTACCCCAAGGCATTGTTTGATCTTGCTGCAGCTCATATACTTAGCACTAAACCAAGGTTTAACACAGGGCTGGCCCACCCATGAGGTGAAGTGAGGCGGTTGCCTCAGGAGAACAGGCTCCAGAAAAGCAGCAGATCCTCCTCTTGCTGAGCCTCATACCCTCTGACCGAATCCAAAGGGTGCTCATCAATGGTTCCTCTTCATCCTGGAGAAGAGTGACTAGTGGGGTGCCACAGGGTTCTGTCTTGGGCCCGGTCTTATTCAACATCTTTATCAACGACTTGGATGATGGACTCAAGGGCATCCTGATCAAATTTGCAGATGACACCAAACTGGGAGGGGTGGCTAACACCCCAGAGGACAGGATGACACTTCAAAACGACCTTGACAGATTAGAGAACTGGGCCAAAACAAACAAGATGAACTTTAACAGGGAGAAATGTAAAGTATTGCACTTGGCAAAAAAAAATGAGGGGCACAAATACAAGATGGGTGACACCTGGCTTGAGAGCAGTACATGTGAAAAGGATCTAGGAGTCTTGGTTGACCACAAACTTGACATGAGCCAACAGTGTGACGCGGCAGCTAAAAAAGCCAATGCAATTCTGGGCTGCATCAATAGGAGTATAGCATCTAGATCAAGGGAAGTAATAGTGCCACTGTATTCTGCTCTGGTCAGACCTCACCTGGAGTACTGTGTCCAGTTCTGGGCACCACAGTTCAAGAAGGACACTGACAAACTGGAACGTGTCCAGAGGAGGGCAACCAAAATGGTCAAAGGCCTGGAAACGATGCCTTATGAGGAACGGCTAAGGGAGCTGGGCATGTTTAGCCTGGAGAAGAGGAGGTTAAGGGGTGATATGATAGCCATGTTCAAATATATAAAAGGATGTCACATAGAGGAGGGAGAAAGGTTGTTTTCTGCTGCTCCAGAGAAGCGGACACGGAGCAATGGATCCAAACTACAAGAAAGAAGATTCCACCACCTAAACATTAGGAAGAACTTCCTGACAATAAGAGCTGTTCGACAGTGGAATTTGCTGCCAAGGAGTGTGGTGGAGTCTCCTACCTTGGAGGTCTTTAAGCAGAGGCTTGACAACCATATGTCAGGAGTGCTCTGATGGTGTTTCCTGCTTGGCAGGGGGTTGGACTCGATGGCCCTTGTGGTCTCTTCCAACTCTATGATTCTATGATTCTCTCCCAATGGCGATGTTCTGCAAGTGCTTTCCTCTGGGGCAGTGCTTGTGGGGCCTCACATGCCCCATCCTGAAGTGAGGGTGCAACAGGGGCAGGGAGGGCACAGGAGCAGATCTTTGGGGAGGGGTGGGCCATTTTGCCTCCTGGAAACTCCTTTTCCTAGAAGCAGTAGCCCAGGGGAATTAAGTACATTCTTGTATGCAACATTATCGTTTGACCCTGAGTTACATGTTTCATTCTTAAGGAATAATTCTCTGTTGGTTTTTAGAAAACTCTGAAATATATATATTTTTAAATAAAAAAAGAATTCTGGTCAGCTTTTTATGGTACAGTGGTACCACACGTTACATACACTTCAGGTTACAGACTCTGCTAACCCAGAAATATTACCTCAGGTTAAGAACTTTGCTTCAGGATGAGAACAGAAATCGTGCTCTGGCGGCGCAGCAGCAGCGGGAGGCCCCAGTAGCTAAAGTGGTGCTTCAGGTTAAGAACAGTTTCAGGTTAAGAACGGACCTCCAGAACGTATTAAGTTCTTAACCCGAGGTACCAGTGTATTTGTTTTGTTTTATTATTCTGGCACTGTTTTCAGTTACTGCCTCCCTTACGCCTGTATTTTTTAGAAGTGTTATTTTACATCATGGTTTTATTTGTTGTGAGCCACCTTGGAAGGCAGAAGCTTTTAATACTGAAATAAATAAAACAAAAAACAAGGTGGCTGCTTTATAATCTTGCGCTAATTTCAATATTCCATCCCCAAAGGGATTAACTTCACCGGAATTATTTCAAAAGGCTTAATTCCAGAAAAGGCCACAAGGCATCATCTCTCATTTTGGATCAGAGACAGGATAATGTTTTCCATTGATAAGCTTAAACCTGTGGCCTAATAAGTTCTTTGAAGGCATGGCATGGCAAATTAAGATGTCTTTTTAAATGCTTTATTGATAGTTTGCATATGACTTTGGGTATTAATATCCCTGCAACAAGCGCAGCAAATAGTTTTCTTGTTACACTGAACAATAATCCATTGATAGTTGCTCTAATTACCAAGGATTAAGACAGTAAAGAATAGTAATGATTTCTTATCCCTCCATTTCCAATCTGTAAATAGTTTGCTAACCCCAACATCTCAACTTTAATGGTTTTGCTGCTTATGGATGAGATTTCTCTGCAGACTCTGTGTTTCCTATCTGATGGTTGAGAATGAATACAATTTATTATGCAGAAAGGGTGCGAGGGATACTGTAATGATACTAGGGATACAGTCAAATGTAAGCCACACTAAATGCAGTGGAATGCATTTTTGAGCAACCCTTTGTAAGATCAGATTGCATGCTTTGCCTGGCTTTGCTATGGAAATGCTACAACAACTGAAGTGTAACTGAAGGATGTACCTGAAGCAGCGTCTCCACCCCCATTGTTCTGCCCGGATACTGAGGTCCAGTGCTGAAGGCCTTCTGGCGGTTCCCTCCCTGTGAGAAGTGAGGTTACAAGGAACCAGGCAGAGGGCCTTCTTGGTAGTGGCGCCCGCCCTGTGGAACGCCCTCCCATCAGATGTCAAGGAAATAAACAACTATCTGACTTTTAGAGGACATCTGAAGGCAGCCCTGTTGAGGGAAGTTTTTAATGTTTGATGTTTTATCGTATTTTTAATATTCTGTTGGGAGCCACCCAGAGTGGCTGGGGAAACCAAACCAGATGTGTGGGGGTATAAATAATAAATTGATGATGAAGCAAAGCAGGTAGGGATGAGTAAATGTGATTCCTTGAAGGTAATGATTGACCAGGCTTCCTCAAACGTGGCCCTCCAGATGTTTTGAGACTACAATTCCCATCATCCCTGACCAGTGGTCCTGCTAGCTACGGATCAGCTAGAGTTGTAGGCCAAAAACATCGGGAGGGCCGAGTTTGAGGAAGCCCGTGATAGACTAATCATGAACCTAAACAGGATTTTTAAAAAATAAGAATACAAAATATAAGCCATTCTTTAGCTTTAATAAATAATTGTAGAAAGAGAAAAATGGATTATTAATACTTTCACAACTTGCCTTTCTGTAATGCAAGTGATTAAATAAATACCCTGAAATTATTTCTATTTTGTTTACTTACTTTTATTTGTTAAATTTCTATACCACCCTTCATCAGGGGACCAGAGGGTGGTTTACAACATAAAAACACAAAAATACATAACATAGTAACGAACAAACTCAATGTACATTTCACACGGGGCAGAGATTTATCAAAGTATGACATAGAAGCAGCTAGTGAGGGTTTAAGGGTTGCAAGGTGGTACAATCATCTTCTTGGCTTTGCCTTGGCACCATATTTTGCAAGTGGATTTTCCAGTCATGGAAATGCAGGATTTTGAGTTACCTCCTGACGCATTGGCCATCAATCCCGGGTGATTGTTGGGGCTCCCATGCCTCTACATAATCTTTTGCCTTTCCTCTTGTCTTGCTCTTTCAGAAGTTATCCAGCTGCAAGGTTCCTGTTCATCTCTTATCTGCTGTTTTCTCTAATGCAAAGCCCGGTTATCTCCCTATTTAAATCAATAAAGAACAATGCTTTCATTGATTTAAATAAGAGCATTTAGACTGCAATCGCATGCTCAGTTGCGTCGGAGTGAAGCACATTGAAATCAGCGTGGCTTGTGTCTGAGCGTGGATGGAGGAGCATTTTGTGTTGGTCTAATTTGGGCTAATGTAAAGATTGAATAGGGACGCAGGTGGCGCTATGGCCTAAAACACAGAGCCTAGGGCTTGCCGATTGGAAGGTCAGCGGTTGAAATCCCTGCGATGGGGTGAGCTCTTATTGTGCAGTCCCAGCTCCTGCCAACCTAGCAGTTTGAAAACACATCCAAGTGCAAGTAGATAAATAGGTACTGCTCCGGCGGGAAGGTAAACGGCATTTCCATGCACTGCTCTGGTTTCGCTGTCTGCGGACAAAAGCTGGCTCACTCAGCCTATAGAGCGAGATGAGCGCGCAACCCCAGAGTCATCTGCGACTGGACCTAACGGTCAGGGGTACCTTTACCTTTAAAGATTGGATGCAATTAATTATTCTTTGGATTTCACACATTTCCAAATTCTATGATAACATTTTCCAGCTCAAAACTTCATCAAGGTGCATTAATGGATTTGGGGTAAAACACGCTTTGAAATGCACACACAGAACTTAATTGTGTACTCTAGAAAAAGTATATGTCTGCAGAAATAGGACAGAATGGACTTAGAATAAAAGCAGATGCCAAATGGACCTGGGACAAAAATAGACTGATCAGTTAATCCCTAAACTAAAGATTTATGCGATTGTACTGCACAAGATGCTGGAACTCCCAAAAATGGTATGCAGGGCAACCGTGGTTGTGGCAAACAACAAACCATTGACGAAGACCCTTTGGACAGCAGGATTTGAAGTGAAGCGATGGTTTTTCTCTCCATCAGAACTTAACTGTGAGGGTGGGATGTTATCTGAGACCTCTTCTCTGATTTGTCATTTATCTGGCATAATATTGTTGTACAGGTGGCAAAAAAGTACACTAAATCCCCTTTCTATATTATGTATGCTTTCAAAGTCCCTGTCAGTAATCCAGCACTGTTCATTGTCAGAGGAAAGATCTTCAGTTTCATAGATCATCTACTTTACATGTTAATCCTAAATCTGTAAACCGCTTAGAGGTTTCATTGACAGTGAAGCAGTATATAGATATTGTTAAAGAAATGAAATGAAAAAGAAGTGGAAATTATTTAAAGCCAAGCTTTACTGATTTTTGTGCAATAAGATCCCAAGCAGGTACATTTCTGCAATGTCTGGCACACTCATTTGAGAGCGGGTTGGAATTCTATGCTAGAAGAATCTTTTAGAGCCACCAAGTCAAAATGAGCATCTCTTTTACACTGTTCTGATAATAGATCCTGCCTTTGTCTATGCAGATTCTAATAGCTGTTGGAGGACAATCATTTTCTATTTTCAATCCCTTATTGAAAAGCATTCTTCTGTTTGTGGGTTTGCATTGATAATAGCTTCGTTTATCACGAAACTGGATGCAGCACACTTTTATCTGCCAGTGTAACAGTCTCTAATTAGAGTGCTTTAGTTCCACATAGTTATCATTCTTTCTTTGGCATTCTGTCTTTAAAGTGAGCTCTAAATTTTATAAGTTTCTCTTTCCATTTAAACCTATTATACCAGTCTCTGTTAAATGAACAATAGAGGTAAGCAGATTAGCAACCATCCATTTTTTATTTTTTATTTAAAGATTGTCTTTGGGGCACCTGAGTACTGTACATTCATATCAGCGCTCTTCTTTTTTCTGTTTCATCTACCACTGTAATTTAATTTATCTACATCAGACAATTTTGTGGCTGCGTTTAACAGCTAATTAAAAAGGAAAGCAATCCAGGTTTGGGGGGGGGGCATCCTTGGCACTCAAACTGATTATAGAAATTAATGATAATGACAGATGAGGCTATAAACCACAGCAGACTCTCAATATGGCTTCATATTTGAAGCAATTTTTATTTTGATCTGCGCAGCGTTCAAGGATCACATGCTGGTCCAAAATCATTCTTGCCTGCTTTTGAAGGAGTTACCCTGTCTAACAGAGTTGCTTTTCTCTGAATTAAATCTAGGCATCTGGCTTTTTGATGGCGTGGATTATGAATATTAGAATTAAAAGTATTTGGAGGCCCCATTAATTGGAGTTTATTTTATCAGTGTGATAAGTGAGAGCCAGTGTGGTGTAGTGGTTAAGAGCGATAGACTCATAATCTGGGGAACCGGGTTCGTGTCTCTGCTCCTCCACATGCAGCTGCTGGGTGACCTTGGACCAGTCACACTTCTCTGAAGTCTCTCAGCCTCACTCACTTCACAGAGTGTTTGTTGTGGGGGAGGAAGGGAAAGGAGAATGTTAGCCGCTTTGAGACTCCCTAGGGTAGTGATAAAGCGGGATATCAAATACAAACTCTTCTTCTTCTTATCAGTAGGATGAACTCAATGACAGACACTAACAGCCCTGAATTTTCAAAGCACATCATGACATGACACAATGCAATGGACAAAGGCATCACCTCCCCCATTAGGACATCACAAAGCTAGTTTCCAAACTTAGTACAAATAAGTGATGACAGAGATGAGAGTGACTCAGGAGAAATGGACCATCTCAAGGGATTGCTGTACACTGTGGAGTCAGCAGTTTTGTCTAGCATCTTTTCTAGTGAGAATGCGATTTGGTCAGCATAATGTAGGAGACCTGCTTTGCCTCACACAAATGCTAGTTAAAGCAGTGTTTTATTTGCTGTTTGGTGTGCCATTGCAGCATGCCACAAAACTGCACTCCTTTTTGTTGACGATACTAAGCATTACACAAGTTGGCATTTACACACCACACCACTACGGGTGATATTTTGAAAATGTTTGATGAGTCTTGTTTCAGTTGATCTAAATTTCTTGACAAATTGACGATAATGAAACAATTGTTTAGTGGATTGTCCAGAAGTCTATATTTAATTTCTCCTTCATAGAAGATGTGTTGCAAGTGGTGGGGGGAGGGGTTACACTGCCACTGAACACTGCTATTAAAGAATTGTATTTCTGATCTGTGTTTAATACTTTGTATGAGTTGTTTCACATTGATTACTTGCTCGTACCTTTCACCAGGAATCAAGGAGTAGCCATACATATGCAAGAGAGAACCAGCTTGCGCATGCTTTCTCATTACAACTGTTTCCTCTGACAGAGAATGCAGGAAACTGCCCCATGCCATTGCCCCATCTAAGCCAGTATCATCTACACTGACAGGCAGCTGCTTTCGAGAGCTTTAGGCAGGAGGCCCTTTCTCAATTCTTCCAAGACATGTCAAGGACTGAACTGCAAGATTTTTTCATGCAAAGCATTGAAATACAGGCCTTTGCTTGACTTGTCTCTTGGGCAGTGGAAGATTTAGTGGGGGGAGGGCAAATGTACCCTGTTATGGGCATGTCTCTCTGGTCCAACATGGGACACGGGTGGTGCTGCGGTCTAACCCACTGAGCCTCTTGGGCTTACCGATCAGAAGGTTGGCAGTTCAAATCCTGGCAACGGGGGTGAGCTCCCATTGCTCTGTTCCAGCTCCTGCCAACTTTGCAGTTCAAAAGCACACCATGCAAGTAGAATCATAGAATCATAGAATCATAGAGTTGGAAGAGACCACAAGGGCCATCGAGTCCAACCCCCTGCCAAGCAGGAAACACCATCAGAGCACTCCTGACATATGGTTGTCAAGCCTCTGCTTAAAGACCTCCAAAGTAGGAGACTCCACCACACTCCTTGGCAGCAAATTCCACTGTCGAACAGCTCTTACTGTCAGGAAGTTCTTCCTAATGTTTAGGTGGAATCTTCTTTCTTGTAGTTTGGATCCATTGCTCCGTGTCCGCTTCTCCGGAGCAGCAGAAAACAACCTTTCTCCCTCCTCTATGTGACATCCTTTTATATATTTGAACATGGCTATCATATCACCCCTTAACCTCCTCTTCTCCAGGCTAAACATGCCCAGCTCCCTTAGCCGTTCCTCATAAGGCATCGTTTCCAGGCCTTTGACCATTTTGGTTGCCCTCCTCTGGACACGTTCCAGTTTGTCAGTGTCCTTCTTGAATTGTGGTGCCCAGAACTGGACACAGTACTCCAGGTGTGGTCTGACCAGAGCAGAATACAGTGGCACTATTACTTCCCTTGATCTAGATGCTATACTCCTATTGATGCAGCCCAGAATTGCATTGGCTTTTTTAGCTGCCGCGTCACACTGTTGGCTCATGTCAAGTTTGTGGTCAACCAAGACTCCTAGATCCTTTTCACATGTACTGCTCTCAAGCCAGGTGTCACCCATCTTGTATTTGTGCCTCTCATTTTTTTTGCCCAAGTGCAATACTTTACATTTCTCCCTGTTAAAATTCATCTTGTTTATTTTTGCCCAGTTCTCTAATCTGTCAAGGTCGTTTTGAAGTGTGATCCTGTCCTCTGGGGTGTTAGCCACCCCTCCCAGTTTGGTGTCATCTGCAAATTTGATCAGGATGCCCTTGAGTCCATCATCCAAGTCGTTGATAAAGATGTTGAATAAGACCGGGCCCAAGACAGAACCCTGTGGCACCCCACTAGTCACTCTTCTCCAGGATGAAGAGGAACCATTGATGAGCACCCTTTGGGTTCGGTCAGTCAGCCAGTTACAAATCCACTGAGTGGTAGCATAGTCAAGACCGCATTTTACCAGCTTCTTTGCAAGAATATCATGGGGCACCTTGTCAAATGCCTTGCTGAAATCAAGGTAGGCTACATCCACTGTGTTCCCTTCATCTACCAGGCTTGTAATTCTGTCAAAAAACGAGATCAGGTTAGTCTGACATGACTTATTTTTCAGAAATCCATGCTGACTATTGGTGATCACAGCATTCCTTTCTAGGTGCTCACAGACTGTTTGCTTAATGATCTGCTCCAGAATCTTCCCTGCTATTGATGTCAGACTGACTGGGCGGTAATTATTTGGGTCCTCTCTTTTCCCCTTTTTGAAAATAGGGACAACATTTGCCCTCCTCCAGTCTGCCGGGACTTCGCCTGTTCTCCAGGAATTCTCAAAGATGACTGCCAGTGGTTCTGAGATCACATCTGCCAGTTCTTTTAATACTCTTGGATGCAGTTCATCTGGCCCTGGAGACTTGAATACATCTAAACTAGCCAAATATTCTTGTACTATCTCCTTAGTTATTCTGGGCTGTGTTTCCTTTGCTGAATCATTTGCTCCAAATTCTTCAGGTCGGGCATTGTTTTCTTTATCGGAGAAGATTGAGGCAAAGAAGGCATTGAGGAGTTCAGCCCTTTCTGTGTCCCCTGTTTGCATTTCACCATCTTCTCCTCTGAGTGATCCCATTGTTTCTTTGTTCTTCCTTTTGCTACGAACATACCCATAAAAGCCTTTTTTGTTGCTTTTAACCTCTCTAGCAAGCCTGAGTTCATTCTGTGCTTTAGCTTTTCTGACTTTGTGTCTACACGTGCTGGCTATTTGTTTGAATTCCTCTTTGGTGGTTTCCCCCCTTTTCCATTTTTTGTACACATCCTTTTTTAATCTTAATTCAGTTAAAAGTTCTTTAGATAGCCACCCTGGCTTCTTTAGGCACCTTCCATGTTTCCGTCTCATTGGTATTGCCTGATGTTGTGCTTTTAGTATCTCCCTCTTAACAAACTCCCAGCCATCATGAACTCCCTTTCCTTTTAGTATTGTTGTCCATGGGATCTTACCCAGCACTTCCCTAAGTTTTATGAAGTCGGCTTTCTTAAAGTCAAGAAATTGAGTCCTAGTATGCTTGGCTGCTCCTTTCCGCTGTATAGTAAACTTCAGAAGAGCATGATCACTCGCGCCTAATGATCCTTCCACTTCTACCCCACTAACCAGGTCATCAACATTGGTTAGGACCAGATCTAAAATGGCTGTTCCTCTTGTTGCTTCTCCCACTTTCTGGACAATGAAGTTGTCTGCAAGGCCAGTGAGGAATCTGTTTGACCTTATGCTCTTGGCTGAGTTTGACGTCCAACAAATATCCGGGTAATTGAAGTCGCCCATTACTACTATCTCCCTTCCTTTTGCATGCTTGGCCATCTGTTCCAGGAAGGCATCATCTATGTCCTCCGTTTGGCTTGGGGATCTATAGTAAACTCCCACAATGAGGTCTCTGTTATTCTTCTCTCCCTTAATTTTGACCCAAATGCTCTCACTTTGGCTTTGAGGATCTAAATCTTGGATCTCTTCACAGGTATACACATCCCTGACATATAACGCCACTCCTCCTCCTTTCTTGTCTGGTCTGTTTCTCTGAAATAGATTGTATCCCCCCATTATTACATTCCAATCGTGGGACTTATCCCACCAGGTTTCAGTGATGCCTATTATGTCATATTTAGTTTGCTGTACCAAGAGCTCAAGCTCATCTTGTTTATTTCCCATGCTTTGCGCATTAGTGTACAGACATTGAAGTCCATTAATCATTCCCCCGTGTCTCTTATTTAAGGATTTTTTCCTCCCACCACTAGGTAGATAAATAGGTACCACTGAGACGGGAAGGTAAATAGCATTTACCTTCATGTGGTTTCCATCACTGTGTTCCGTTGTGCCAGAAGCGGTTTAGTCATGCTGGCCACATGACCCAGAAAGCTCTCTGTGGACAAAGGCCAGCTCCCTTGGCCTGAAAGCAAGATGAGCGCCACAACCCCATAGTCGCCTTTGACTTAAACACCCAGGGGTCCTTTACCTTTTTTACCTTCTCTGCTCCAGTAGTAGCTGGTGTGGTGGTGTCACATGCCTTCCCTGACTTCCCATTGTGGTTTTAGAATTCCTGCTCTGTGATTGCAGTCATGGGATTGTTGTCTATCTCATGACAGTGTATGTTTTGACTCCACAGAGTGGGAAGTGATGGAGACAGGATGTTTGTGTTACTGTGTTCCGTGAAGTGGGACTATTATCCTTTGTTCTTTCTTTTTGCTGTCTGATGCTAGAGAGAGAGGGAGCCATGTTGCAGTGCTCCGTGTGTGTTTATATGTAAATAAAGTAGATTAGCCAAAATGCTGAGTTGCTGAGGTCTGTCACACAAGCTGCGAAGGCTGTGGATCCCTAAGTGTGCCGATGTCTGTTGGCATCGGTCGCTGTGATGTTCGGGCAGAAGAAAGCTTTTGAAGCTCCTGAACAAAAAACCAGGAGGGAGAGAACATGCCAGTTGGGCATGTGTCTCTGCCAGGGTCCTACTCGAGAGTAGGACGAGCTCCTGGCATGTGGAAGCTGCTGCCAATAACCAAGACAGAGAGGGGTGTAGTGGCAGGTAGGTTGGTGCAGTGGCAGAACCAGTCTGATGCTTTGACTGCTGCATCCACACTGTGCTGAGCTCTGCATTGCCTCCCTGCTTGGTGAACAGCAACGACTTCCACGTGGGGAAGTCCTGTAAGGCAAGCCACCGCACCCTGCCAACTGCTACCGTCCCATGTCTTGGGATTCCAGCATTCTCAGCATCCCAATTTGCTATACAGTTGCTGCTGTTGAAATGTACAGAAAGACTTTGGGAAGCTCTGGGATACCGTTGCTGTAGGAGACTTTGGATGTGCAGTGTGTTACACCTCGACACACTTTCATCCAGCATCCAAAGCAAAACAGCAGTATATTAATTAAAATGCAGCGTCGGACTGTGCTGAAAGACTGCTGATAGAGTCTGACATGTTTTTCTCTGTCTCTCTCTCTCTCTAAAAAAAAAAAAAGGTTACCCACATCTACAGAATGCTGACCAATGCACTAATGTTAGGCACCTTTGCAGATAAATCAATATGTGTCTGTTGCTGTCAGCCACTGCCTATATCAAATTTCTCAGAGCCAAGTAATTCTCAAAAACATGAGCAATTTCTAGTTTGCTAAAGCTGTGATCCTGTAAGTACGTCCCAATGACGTGTGTGGTTTTATACCTATTCAAAGCAGGAGTTGGAAGCTCATTGTTCTATTAGCTAAATTTCTACCCTACTTTCCCACCAATGATGAGTTTTCCAGAAGGTGGGTTGTTGTTGCCTACTGGGAGGGAGAAAGGGGAAGCAGTGGGGAGGTAGGTGTAGTGCAAACACATCAGTGGAGACAATCTGGCACTCCTGCCAGTGCATTTGCACTGTGCTAACCTTCCCACTGCCTTGCCCTCTGCCCTCCCAGGGAACAACAGCAACCCACCAGCTAGGCAGCTAGTGTAACAATAATAATATTTTATTATTATTATTTATGCCCCACCCTTCCCTGTTCAAAAACCGGGCTCAGGGCAGCTAACAACAAATTTAAAACACTTAATTGTAAAAGCAGCATAAAATACAGTATAAAAACATCAATACAGTGGTACCTCGGGATGCAAATGGAATGCAAGACGCGTCTGCGCATGCGTGTTCACGGGTCGTGTTTCGCTGCTTCCACGCATGCGCATGATGTCATTTTGAGCGTCTGCGCATGCGCGAGCGGTGAAACCCGAAATAACACACTCCATCACTTCCAGGTTGCCGCGGAGTGCAACTCGAACGCACTCAACCTGAAGTGCATTCAACTTGAGGTATGACTGTAACAATAAAATTCAAAGTTCAGAATTCAGTTTAGGGGAAATCCATCTAATAAGCATTAGATAGTCACCAGGGCTAGCTGGCTGAATTGATCCTACTTGGGCCAGCGAGGAGGCCAGGGGAGAATTAGCTGTGGGGTCTCAGAGTGGGTAATCTTCATAAAAGGGGAGGGGGAGGGAAGAGAAGGGAAATAAAAGATCAGGGTGAATTCAATTTAAAGGCCAGAATAGCTCTGTCTTACAGTCCTGATGGAAGGAGGTTAAATCCTGAAGGGCCCTAGTCTCATGGGAGGGCCCTAGTGTAATGGCTCCTGGCAAGCGGTCTCTGTTGAATTAAATAGTGCTTGTTGCAAACTACTATCTTTGGTTTGTATGTAACAACAAAGCCATTTCCCTTCCCTGGGGAAATGGAGTTGCGGGCTGGCTGGGAGCCCACCCCATGCATGGGGGTGTGGCTAGCCCCCGCATCATAGGGAGTCCCCTCTGCGTCACACCCTAGGCCGACCAATCCGGTTGGCCAGGGCGTGTTGCACGCTCCATTTAAGCAGCCTACGGGCGGAAACTCACCCCCTTTCTCTGGTTCCTGCTCACACAGTTCTCCCGTCCTCCCTCCCTAAGATTAGGCTCTTAATCCTTTGACCTTGCTATGGACCTCAGTTGGTCACCTGCTGAAGGGGCCTGGTAGGAATTTTTTCCACTTGGCAAATTGGCACCAGCCATTTGGTTTTTCACCTACTTCGTAGCAAATCGTCACAACTTTGTAAGGTTTGGCGGTTAGGCATTGGAGTATCCGGTTGGCTGTGAGGGAAGGTAGAGGCCATCACCTACCTCTCCTATTTCAAGGGTATTCCGTTAAAGGAATCCGGGGGGCGTGCCCCATCCAAAGCCTAGGGCCATGGCACAACCCATATCGTTGACCCTGGTGGAGCTCCTAGTTGATGTGCATCAACAGGGCTCCCCCTACTGGTGGTTAACCCTTCTGAGACTTCCTGCATGGTGGGCAGGAGTCAGATATACTTGGTTTAATAATAATAATAATAATAATAATAATAATAATAATAATAATAATAATTTATTTATACCCCGCCCATCTGGCTGGGTCTCCCCAGCCAGATGGGCGGCTTCCAACAAAATATTAAAATATAATAACCTATTAAACATTAAAAGCTTCCCTAAACAGGGATGCCTTCAGATGTCTTCTAAAAGTCTGGTAGTAGTTTTTCTATTTGACATCTGGTGGGAGGGCGTTCCACAGGGTGGGTGCCACTACCGAGAAGCCCCTCTGCCTTCTTCCCTGTAACTTGGCTTCTCGCAGGGAGGGAACCACCAGAAGGCCCTCGGTGCTGGACCTCAGTATCCAGGCAGAATGATGGGGGTGGAGACACTCCTTCAGGTATACTGGACCAAGGCTGTTTAGGGCTTTAAAGGTCAACAGAACTGGTTTGGTTCCAATGCCTAAGCCAATACCACTCACATTCTGTAACCAATAAAGTTGTGGCCTTTTTTACCCATTAACCTAAAATACTGGTGCCAAGTGTCTTTATTCCAACAAAGGGGGAGGGTTCGGGGCCTTGCCACGCAAGCCAGGATTCACATGAAGTGAAACCGAATGCTGCAGGAGTCTATCTCCCCACTGTCTTAGTAAGCATGTAAGCTCAGGACTTTGCTCAAGCTTGTTTCAACTCACTCACACAGGGCTGAACTGTGGTTGAGAATTAGGTGCAAACTGGAACAGTGAGTTTTCTAGCCAAATACAAACTTGGAACTGAGATTCCCTCATTCATCTCCAACACGCTCTCCAGTGATTTCCCCCAGCTTCACAATTGGACATTATGCAAATGAATTTATTTATTGATATAGTGCGTTTGTGTGGCGACCCAATAACATGCATTCTCTGGGCGGCTCCCCAAAATTAAAGAAATAAAATATAACATTGAAAATGCAACAGAAAGCCATAAAAGCAGCATTAAAATGGTTCTTTCTGGCAGATCTACAGCAAAATAGAAAATGTACAATTGCGAATCCCAGATCTATAAAAAACACAAGTTGTTATAAAAAGTGAATAAAAAGGTCTTCATAAGGATGAAGCGCTTCCTGTTTCGCTTCTTATGCCGTATGTGAACATTCTTAGTTCATTATGTTTCTTTCTAGGTATGTCTTCTGGCTAATAGGCACTAAATTGAGCTCTCATGTGTGTTCAAGCTCCTTCAGTCTTTCAGAAATATTTGCCTCATGGGCGACTGTTCATTACTGAAGCTGCTCCATTTGACCGTTTTCCTTGTGACAGGGAGTGAAGGAGGAATATTTTCTTAGGGAGATAGTTCTAATAATGTATGTTAAATAAATATGACTGTGGAGAGAGTAAATGGTATTCTCTTTTTTTATTCTCTCCCCCTCCTCATTATTTCCTTGACTAATTACGGCTCTAATGGAGTGTAGGCCCATAGTGATAATGGGGCATATTTAGAGAAGTTCTATAGGAAATGTAATTTTCAGCAATTCTCTCCCTCCCCCTAGATATCTTGAAAGGCAAACGCCTCTGTGGTACTTTGAGAAAATGATAGTGGTACTTGTTCATATCAGGGTTCATATCTGGTGAGGGGAATGCGACTCTGCAAGCCACCAGGCAAGGGCTTTTCCCACCTGCCCTGCCCAACCCTCCAGCCTCTGGGAGCTGTTACCAGAGGAATATTTGGAGGAGAAATGGGACTCTCTGCTGACCAGGCAAGGACTTGTTCCTTGCTTGCCCAACCTTGCTCTACCATCGCTGAGTGATGTTGCCTTATTCTTTCTGATAAGTCTGTAAAATTACATGTCTGTTTGAAGAGGACTGGTTCAACAAACAGAAACAAAGGTTTTTTTTTGTGGAAGGGGATTTTGGGGTCGCCCCCAAGTCACTCATTAATGGAGTTTTAGTGTTCCTTGTCCCTTACTGGATAGGAAATGGTTTAACACAGCTAGCAGCCCAGTGAATCCTTACTGATTTGAACTCCAAGCCAATTTGCCAGAGAGCAAAAGGATTTAGCCAGTAGTGTGACTAGATAAATCTGCTTCTCTTTTTTGAACAGTGGAGTGCTTTTCATGTTTCTTCCCTTTTCTTTTTCTCTTTTCAGCATTGCTGGAAGTGATGCAAATCCGCTTTGGCCATGTGTAGTCATAGTTGTCATAATTCATGTGTGTTACTTTCCCCAACAAGACATGTCCGCTGTAGAAACCTCTTCCTTAAACCATAAGAAAAGTGTTTGTAACTAGGAAAGTTGTGGATGTGTGGTAGAGCTACCATGGTGATCGCATTACTGCTAAGTTTTGTTTTCCAACCACAATTGATTTTCAGCACATTATGCCGTAATTTAAAAACAACAACACAGAAACCTGAAATCCTTGTGTTACGATCTCTTAACAGGCAGTGCTGGAACACCTGTTATTTTCAATGAGAATGGAGACGCACCTGGGCGCTATGATATCTTTCAATATCAGCTAACCAACAGAACCGCAGAATACAAAATCATTGGACACTGGACAAACCAGCTTCATCTAAGTGTAAGTCACTGCAAATTGTTATTTTCAATTGTACAGTTTAGCTCATTTGGCTACTCTTACTTAAGAGGAGCAAAATACAGTGGTGCCTCGCAAGACAAAAAGAATCCGTTCTGTGATTCTCTTCGTCTAGCGTTTGTTTTTTTTTTGTCTTGCGAAGAAAGCCCATTGACGGATTAGAGGATTAGCGCTATTAGCGGCTTTTAGCGGCTTATCTGCTGATCGGATCAGCTGATAAGCGGCTTAGCGGCTTAGAAAAAGGGGAGGAAAAGGAAAAAAACCCCGCAGGAACTCGCAAGACCTTTTCGTCTTGCGAAGCAAGCCCATAGGAGATTCATTTTACGAAGCACCTCCAAAATGGAAAACTCTTTCGTCTAGCGAGTTTTCCGTCTTGCGAGGCATTCGTCTTGCGGGGCACCACTGTAAAAGAACGCTCCTTGCACTGTTTTCTCAGAGCTTCTAAACAACGTGTTTCTCAAACTTAAAGCCGTTCCTGTTAAAGAATACTAAAAGGGTCGATATCAAAAGAGAAGGCACAGGTGTTGCTTCATACTGTTTGTGATTACTATAAAATAAACATCCAGTTGTTTTGGACGATAGTGTCATCACTAAAATATCAGAGACATCTTCTGCAAAGGCCTCTCTAGTCCAGCATGTTGTTTCACAGTGGCCAACTAGATGCCTGTGAGAAGCCCATAAGCGGAACCTGAGTGCAGCAGCATTCTCCTTATCTGTGATTCCCCAAAACTATTATTCAGAGACCTACTGCCTCCAAGAGCAGGTTGGGGGCAGGGACTGTTTAATGCTATACTGGAATACAAAACAAGGTGCTGGATAACTCCTCACTTTTGTAAAAATTGTTTCCTTTTTCGTAATTCTTATGAGCGTTTGATTAATGTTTTATTATTTCATGTCTTCTTTTTAAAACAAAATTTATTCAGAAATAAGAAAAATAAATAAAACGTTTCTTTAAACGCTGTTCCACCATTGCAT
Source organism: Podarcis vaucheri (assembly GCF_965113315.1). NCBI lineage: Eukaryota > Metazoa > Chordata > Lepidosauria > Squamata > Lacertidae > Podarcis > Podarcis vaucheri. Next base: position 15,515,049 of record NC_138748.1, read on the forward strand.
GATGTATCAATATTCAATTAATACGTGTTGGTTAATTAAAGGTAAAGGTAAAGGTACCCCTGCCCAAACGGGCCAGTCTTGCCAGACTCTGGGGTTTGTGCGCCCATCTCACATTTATTGGCCGGGGGCCAGCGCTGTCCGGAGACACTTCCGGGTCACGTAGCCAGCGTGACAACGCTGCTCTGGCGAGCCAGAGCCGCACACGGAACGCCGTTTACCTTCCCGCTGGTAAGCGGTACCTATTTATCTACTTGCCCCCGGGGGTGCTTTCGAACTGCTAGGTTGGCAGGCGCTGGGACCGAGCAGCGGGAGCGCACCCCGCCGCGGGGATTCGAACCGCCGACCTTTCGATCGGCAAGCCCTAGGCGCTGAGGCTTTAGCCCACAGCGCCACCCGCGTCCCCTGTTGGTTAATTAGGTAAGATCAAATGTTCAGGTATATCTGATCAAGGTGGATTAGTCAGGACTGTGGTTTTGAAACTGTGTTCTGGAGAATGATGGGGTTACCAGAAAGACTGTCCAAGTTATTCAGTGTTGTGCTGGATATTACATTGTCCACCTTTGCATGCAGTAATGGCAAACAAGCTTTCCTGAAAGACAGCTTCCCTACCAATATCAGAAATTGGTACTGGGTGTGTTAACATCTCTTACACATGGGCCAGTGGTGGAGCCCAACAAACCTGTCCACTACTTGAATAGAGTTGAATAGTAGCCTAGTGTCCAGTAACAGAGAATTCTTTTACCTAGTGTGATAAAAAACAAAAAGTTTAAAAGACAGACTTGGTTTGATAAGGAATGCCAGAATAGCAAAAAATGCCTAGCTAGAGAACTTAGAAAATTGAAGTTAGAACAGGATAAGCACAATCTTGCTCTACAAGCTGAGGTAGCCCAATTACGATACAATTATAAATTATTACTTAAAAGCAAGAAACAAATATGTTATGAACAACAGTGGAAAGCATTGGGAGATGCAGCACTTCAAAAGGACTCACGGAAATTTTGGCATCTGGTTGCCCAAGGTACAAATGGGCTGGGCTACTCGTTAGAAGCATCTGCTCAAGGAAAGGATTGGGTGACATATTTTGCAGGAATATATGGCCCCTGTCCTGACTCACCCCCACAAGTTTACTATACTCAGTTGTTAGAACTGCCAGAATGGCCCAATCAGATTAAGAGGCTAATCACAAGACAACTAGCTAATAAAGCTCCAGGAGAAGACATGATCCCAATGGAGATCTATAAGATAAGACCTGATTTCTGGTCACCCATTTTTGCAAAATTGTTTTCATACATTAACAGCTCAGGTCGCATACCTGAAGGGTGGAAGCTGAGTTGAATGGAATGTTTCTCTAGAACAACCCTTCAGATATTGTAGACCCACAACTCCCATCATCACTGACCATTGGTTGTGCTGGCTGTGGATGAAGGCATTTATAATCCATTAACATATGAAGGGCACTGTGCTGGCTACCCTAAGCTATAATACCACCCCAAATCCTCCCCATTATGGAAAAGTTCTGCAGCAGGTGTTCAGGGGTCCTTTGACAGAGCAAATGAAATGGGAAGGTGTTGTCGTTTGATAAATGCTGGACTAGGAGCTACAGAGAGTGTGGGCTTTGATCCCAGAAGACAGACCCGTGCAAATATATATTTTTAGTGAAATGCCATAGTTATGGTCTAAAACCAAAGCTGGATTTTAAGTTGGCTATTTTCCCCCTCCCCCATTTTTTTTAAAAAAATACTATATAAGTATCAAATAAAGGGGTGCAAACCTTTAAATGTTTCATTTATCACTATGTATTTCCTGACAGACCAAACAGGCATTGTATAGCTTTGGTTCGTAGTGTAACAGGCCCATGATAAACAATAACAAAAAGAACAGTGTAAGTATTTACAAATGATTGTTCCTCGGAGACTACTTTGCAGTAATTATCAGTGTGCTACCAACAGTAATGCATATAATAGCTTCCCGTTTCCAGCCGCTACAGTGATAAAACACCTTTACCATATCTGCTCTTTTCTTTCTATTGCTCCCTGGCAAAAGGCCATCTAGCTCTTTCTTGGGTGCAAAGACAAAGCTGTGGTCTTTGGCTCAGAAGCTGGAATCAGTTCCTCTGCTTTTCTGTGGTCTTGAGTCCGCCCCTAAACTATAAATCTCTGCTGAAAAGAAAACAGGAAGAGGAACACAAAAGAAGCAAGAAATCTTTAATATAAAATATGTTTTTTAAAAAGAAAGGAAGAACTTTGTGGTTAACAGGAACAAATCCTTTGTTTCCAGGCATTTCGCCCCCTGATAAATTCTAGGTTCTGTGTACGGCTACCATTCAGTGCTACTATCCCGTGAATGCATTTTAAATTACTGTTTTCAGGTTTATTTGGATGTAATCATCCCTCCCCCAAAAGATTTACTGAATCAGCTCTGCTGTATTTCCAGTTGTATAGTTGCTTTTCTGCCTATACTCTGTTTAGATGTGATGTGCAGACATGGTGCTCTCTTAATTAAAAAATGTCCGGGTTTATGGGATATTACTGAAATATATGCCTCTGTCTGCTTTTCCCTCCATACCTTCTTCTCAATTTGTGTATGAGTTATCAATTACTACAATTTTTGATGATATGATTACTTAGAGGTGTGTGGGGTTTTTTTTTAAAGGAATGACACATACCCAAAAGCAATATGGAACATGCATTCCATATTATGTGAACCAGTTGACTTAATGGTAGTCTATTGACTTTTATCCTACAACTTTGGGGAGTGGTGGTTAATCTGTGGCCTCTAGATTCTGTTGACTCCAACTCCCATCAGCCCAAGCTAGCATGGCCAATGGTCAGGGGTGATGGGAGTTGTAGTCCAACAACGTCCTCAGGTCCTCAAGAACTTCTAGAGGGCTACCAGTTCCCCATCCCTGTCTTTGAGGAATTAAGCTAATAACACACATACCTCTGGAAATCCAATCAGGTCGTAAGATGTGAGCTTTGGACATTGCCTTTTTATTATACTTGCACTTATTTCTGTGGTTCATTGAGCTTCATTAAGGTTATTACTCTGCTATAATTTGTGTGTTGTAGATAATTAGGAGATTCACTTTGCTCAGCTCCGAATCGGGGGCATTGCTCAGATTGCGCCTCAACCATTAAGCTCCACTGAGTGGTGTTTGACAAGTCATGGCCATCGTAAAGTTGTAATGATAAAATCAAATAATGCTGTGCAGGCTCCCCCAAGCTCCTTAGAACAGAGGTGGAGAACCCCCGGCCCCCACATGCTAGATTACTGCTCCCATCATCCCTGACCACTGGCCATTCTGACTGGGGCTGATGGGAGTTGGAGTTCCACCAACATCTGGAGAGCCATAGGTTCTCCACCTCTGGAACAAAGAGGGGTTTCCTGTGATAAGGAACCAGTTCACTTTGTTTCTGTTGTTTTTTTTCTGTTACTTGGCAATTGAAATACAATCTGATGTAGGCTCAGCCACAAATAAGTACCTTGTTCAGTAGGGGCTAACTTTCAAAAAGTGTGCTTAATATTGCAGTCCTTAATTGGTTATCCCTTCAGTGTCTCAGCTGTCCAGTAATCTTCCCAAACAATGGCCCACTCTTGACAACCCCCGAAGAAGCAGATTGTTAACAGCAGTCTGGGGTCAAGAGCATGGGTAGGCAAACTAAGGCCCGGGGGCCGGATCCAGCCCAATCGCCTTCTAAATCTGGCTCTCGGACGGTCCAGGAATCAATGTGTTTTTACATGAGTAGAATATGTCCTTTTATTTAAAATGCATCTCTGGGTTATTTGAGGGGCATAGGAATTCGTTCATTTCCCCCCCTTCAAAATATAGTCCGGCCCCCCACAAAGTCTGAGGGACAGTGGACCGGCCCCCTGCTGAAAATGTTTGCTGACCCCTGGCCAAGAGCAATTGCTCCTTCTAGTAAAATACTCAGGGACTGGATATTTTCAGAAGTGGGGGTAGCATTGGCCACTGGCATTGCAACCTTATACATGTCTACTCAGAATAGAGATAGATGAATCGGTCAGTTTTTTGTTTTTTCTCGCTTTATCATTTTTCCAATCTCCACAATTCCATACTTGTTCATGGTTTGTTTGTTTTTAAGTCTTCATCCTCTCCCCCATCCCTAGAGTGCAATTCTACATACGTGTCATTAATTAAATGGGCTTACTCATAAAAATTACAGGAAGCAGCCTTATACTGAGTCAGACCATTGGTGGATCTTGGGGCTACCTTTGAAGGTGACCCGGAAACTAAAACTAATCCAGAACGTGACAGCTAGACTGGTGACTGGGAGCGGCCGCCGAGACCATATAACACCGGTCTTGAAAGACCTACATTGGCTCCCAGTACGTTTCCGAGCACAATTCAAAGTGTTGGTGTTGACCTTTAAAGCCCTAAACGGCCTCGGCCCAGTATACCTGAAGGAGCGTCTCCACCCCCATCATTCTGCCCGTATGCTGAGGTCCAGTGCCGAGGGCCTTCTGGTGGTTCCCTCATTGCGAGAAGCAAAGCTACAGGGAACCAGGCAGAGAGCCTTCTCAGTAGTGGTGCCCTCCCTGTGGAATGCCCTCCCACTGGATGTCAAAGAGAACAACAACTACCAGACTTTTAGAAGACATCTGAAGGCAGCCCTGTTTGGGGAAGCTTTTAATGTTTGATGTATTACAGTATTTTAACATTTTTTGGAAGCTGCCCAGAGTGGCCGGGGAAGCCCAGCCAGATGGGCGGGGTATAAATAATAAATTATTATTATTATTATTATTATTATTATTATTATTATTATTATTCAATATTGTCTTCCCTGACTGAGAGCAACTCCCCAGAGATTCTGCTCTATCACTGATCTACGGTCCTTCCCCTAATATGATCACCCCAATGATGGTTGAAAAAATGCTCAATGACCATGAATGTTTACTGGTGTTTGGAAAAGAAAATCAGAAAAGCCTATTTACTGGCTGACTGGCTTCATGCATGGAGCTAGGCTAGGCTGGCAGAACTCTTGAAAAGGATCATTTTTACATGTGTGTGTGTGTGTGTGTGTGAGAGAGAGAGAGAGAGAGAGAACATAACATTTTGTTTTAGATCCCACTTGCAGAAAAGTCTATTCCAAATATCACTGAGTTGCTAGATAAGACAACTTCAGCTATCATTCTTGCAAAGCAGTGGATTTCTACGTACCTTACAGTCAGGCAAATACACATTTAATGAGCCAATTTACTTAAACCGAGTGCATTTGTTTATTGCACATGGTATTTATTGTGAAATTTATCACATGATGGGCATTTCAGCTGTATATATATATATATAAAATGCACCGGGGCCAGTTGAATCTTATTGATTGCCAGTGCTATTAGGAGCCTGATCCACAACCTGTTTAAACCAAAGTGCCTTGGATGCCAGCCAAACTTTAGGACCAGTGATCCCAATGGATGTAAATTGCCTTCTTTTAACAAGGTAGTGGATCAAACTGTCTGTGGCCACAAAGGGTATAAATCGCCTTGTTTTAACAAGGTTGAACTTGTAGATCAACTGTATATTGCCGTTTAATAGGTTCACGGATTATAACTTACAATGCACAGAAAACTAGGGTAGTATGGGGGCTTACCCCTCAGTCCTAACCGTGTCTACTCAGACATAAATCCTATTGAATTCAATGGTGCTTACTGCAGGTAAGTGGAGTTATGACTGCAGACTTAGGTGCTAGGACTGCAATCCTGTACCCACCATTGAACTCGAACGGTGCTTACTTCTGAGTAGATGTGTGTGGGCCTGCACCATGCAGAAATTCGTCAGTGCAAACTTTGCCTCTGCTCTGTGCCCATTAGGTGGCTCAAGGCAAGCCACTCTCCCTCAACCTCATCCTGTCCAGCTGTAAAATGGATTAATACTGACCTTCCTTACCTTAGGATTACAGCAAGATAATGTGTGTGAAGTGCATGGAACTCTAACACACTCTCTCTCTGTCTCTCTCTCTCATCTTTTCTGATAGAGATATAGGTCACACTGGCCCTGTTCATTAGCCTCTTTGAAGCAGATTATGAGCAGGACCTAGCTTGACTTGCACTTCCTCATGAGGAATCAAACATAGATAGTAGTAGTAGTAATTTATTATTTATACCCCGCCCATCTGCCTGGGTTTCCCCAGCCACTCTGGGCGGCTCCCAACAGAATATTAAGAACATGATATAACATCAAAAAACTTCCCTAAACAGGGCGGCCTGCAGATGTGTTCTAAAAGTCAGGTAGTTGTTTGTTTCCTTGACATCTGGTGGGAGGGTGCCACTACCAAGAAGGCCCTCTTCTTGGTTCCCTGTAACTTCACTTCTTGCAGGGAGGGAACCGCCAGAAGGCCCTTGGAGTTGGACCTCAGTGTCCAGGCTGAACAATGGGGGTGGAGATGCTCTTTCAGGTATACAGGGCTGAGGGTGGCCCCTTCAAATATTTTATTGGGGTGGTGAAGACCCCTTGGCCCCCAAGCAGTGGCGGAGCTTCATGCTCCGGCACCGGGGGACAGAGAACAGGTGGGGGTGGGGCTGGTGGATGTCCTGGGGGCAGGGCACGCTGCCTGCAGGGGCGGGGCGCCCAGCGTGAGCGGGGGGGGGAGCAGCGATGGCACTCCACCAGGATCGCGCTGCCAGGGGTGGTGTGCTCCCCCCGCACTCCTCTTCCTCTGTCAGTGCCCCCAAGAGTTGGCTCCTTTGGTGAGCAGGGGTGTCTTTGTAGCTAGGAGTAGCAAGAACCTCTAGAGGAATAGCAGGAATAACAACTAAAAACACTCTAACAAGTGGCTCTGTTGTTGTTAGAGCCTTTGTGGCAGGGATGTGGAACCCGTGGCCCTCCAGATATTAATAGGGTGTTAATAGGGTGGACGCTTCCTAATTTGTAGTGAATTTGAGATGTTACAATCTTAGAAGAACTACTATAAAGTATTGATAATATACTATCTCAAAGGGTGGCTGCAAAAAGTACCAGTGTATTTCTGTTTGTTTGCATGGTACATCTCATCTGGGATCCTACAGTAATCAGTCTTGTTGCCCATGCTGGTATATGCACACCTTCAAAAATACATCATAATAAAACATTTAAAAACTTCTCTATTCAGGGCTGCCTTCAGATGTCTTTTAAAGGTTGTGTACAGTCGTACCTCAGGTGAAGTACTTAATTCGTTCCGGAGGTCCATTCTTAACCTGAAACTGTTCTTAACCTGAAGCACCACTTTAGCTAATGGGGCCTCTTGCTGCTGCCATGCCGCCGGAGCCCGATTTCTGTTCTCATCCTGAAGCAAAGTTCTTAACCTGAAGCACTATTTCTGGGTTAGAGGAGTCTGTAACCTGAAGCATATTTAACCTGAAGTGTATGTAACCCGAGGTACCACTGTACTTACAACTTTTATACTTACTTATCTGCTTTATACTTACGTATCTGCTTGGCTCAGAGGTTACATGACTCCATACCCTCCAACATTTCTCAAATGAAAATAGGGCTGTCCTGAGGAAAAGCGGAACATTCTGGGGTCAAATCAGAAACTGGGACAGCTTCTGTAAATATGGAACTGTCCCTGGAGAATAGGAACAGTCGGAGGGTCTGCAGAGACAATGAAGGTTGTGCCTAGAGTTGGTAGTGGAATGGATGTGGACCAATGAATTGAGTATGAATTTAGATAAGATGCAGGTTCTCTGAATAGGTGGTTGACACTTCCAAGATCTGATGAAACAGCCTGTTTTGAATAGGGTTGCAGTCCCCTTGAAGGAGCGCATTCATAGTTTAGGGATGCTCCTCCTGAAAACATCGTTTCATTGGATGCACTGCTGATCTCAGTGACAAGGAGTGCCTATACCTAGGTTTCTAAGCCCTGGTTATTCAGTACCATCAGAACATTAAGAGTTCCTGGCTTGGCTTGGCACTGGATATTTAGATTTCTTCTACTTCAGAGTTTGATTCTACAGACAACTGCTCCAGTTCCTCAGGCTCTCTTTCACCACTTGTCCTCCTGCTGGTGTGATTCTGACTTCCCCTTTGGGCAGAAAATGCTGACTCGAGCCTGATAAAGACATTGTCAAGTCCCCAAAGCTGTCTCTGTCAGCAGACTTCACTGACTTCAGGGTTCCCTCCAGCTATGAAATTGCTTTCTGCCTTTAGTCCTCAGTAATGTAAATGCTTTCCTCAAGGCACACTAACCTTTCAGATTCTCTCTGGAGCAAACAGCTTCTAGGAAGAGACTTTTTTATATACTTTATTTAATGAGCGCTGCACAGGGTTGTAGTGGGCCTTTTGCCTCCGACTAAATGAGCCATGTTTAAAACAACAGTTGATGGAAAGCAGAATTTTGAAAGGGCAAGAGAGCAAAATCATGTCAATTTCTAGGTATCAGTCTTCATGAAGGAATAGAATTTGGCCTATCTTAGCAGACTGGAATTTCCACCATTTCCTAGGCAACTTTCTGATGGGGAAAAACTGTCTCATGGAACCAATTCATATTGTTTCAGAAGGAATATTTATCAGAAGAACCCCTGAACAGCTTTTGAGCCTCCAGTCTGAATGCTCCCAATAACTATTTTTGGTGGTTCATTAGGCACTTGATGATGATGATGATAATTTTTTATTTTTATCCTGCCCTTCCTGGTTTAAAAACCAGGCTCAGGGCAGCTAACAGTAAATATAAAACACTGATTAAAATGCGACTTAAAAACAGCATAAACAGCATAAAATACAACATAAAATGCAGCATCAATATCAATAAAATTCAATAAAAATAAAAAATTCAGGGGTCATTTTTTGGGGGGAAGATGAGCTTCTAATCTTTTTTGCTGTGTATTAGAGGTAATCATATGGGGGATATGTATTATTTTATCTGTAAGCCACCTTGAGTCCCTGTCAGGGGAAAAGGTGGACTATAAATAAATTAATTGGTTAATTAGTTACTTAATTAATAATATTGCCAGTGGGGTTTGTTTCTTTTGTTGGGGTGGGGGTGGGAACCAGGTGCTGGTCCTCATATATTGACAAAAGCGTCATGGGTGCCACCACAAAATGGCTGTCATGGGCAACATCAAAAATAAGAGCTGGTATGGCAAGGAAGTTGGTATTGTCACAAGAGAGCTCTGCAAGTCACACAAAAAGAAGATAGGGGATGCAGATTTGCATAAAATGTGCATATGCTAGTTTATGGATACAATTTTAGAAATCTTTACTATAGTTTAAGTGGAAGGGACGTGGGTGGCGCTGTGGGTAAAACCTCAGTGCCTAGGGCTTGCCGATCGCATGGTCGGCGGTTCGAATCCCCACGGCGGGGTGAGCTCCCGTCTTTCGGTCCCAGCTCCTGCCCACCTAGCAGTTCGAAAGCACCCCTAAGTGCAAGTAGATAAATAGGTACCGCTTTATAGCGGGAAGGTAAACGGCGTTTCTGTGTGCTGCGCTGGTGCCGGCTCGCCAGAGCAGCTTCGTCATGCTGGCCACGTGACCCGGAAGTGTCTCCGGACAGCGCTGGCCCCCGGCCTCTTAAGTGAGATGGGCGCACAACCCTAGAGTCGGAAACGACTGGCCCGTACGGGCAGGGGTACCTTTACCTTTACCTGTTCTGCTTGTCCAAAGTGCTGTCTGTGGCTACATTGCATACCACTAAGTTTTCTTCCTTGTAAGTTTTTCCTAAGCAGGAGCCTACAAGTTCACCTCAAAATACCACTTTAGGCCATAAGAATGTGTGTGTGTGTGTGTGTGTGTGTGTGTGTGTGTGTGTATTAACTATAGGTAAAATTTCACTGCTAGCATCAGCTTGATCTGACACTGAAGATGAACTTTGGTTATTGTGCTGACTTACGAGCCAGACTCTCACTCAAACAGGCCTTCAAAGACACAAGCCCAACACAGGATGATGTGATGTTTCTGGGCTACAGAACCCATCATTCCTAACCATTGGCCTTGCTGGCTGGTGTTGATAGGAGCTGGAGTTGGACAACATTTGAGGGGCCACAGGTTCCCCCATCCCTGATGTAAGACTGTTTCTTCATTCTTCGACTGCATAGCCAGATCAATTCTATTCACGTCAGCTACATGGCTGAACTCATTGTAGGCATCTTAAGCATTACCATTCTTGACACGTCTTAACCTCGCAGCACCTCATATACTGTTTTCACAACGAGTGCAGGAAGATAAAAGTCCCTGCCCATATCAACAATTATGTTGATTTTTATAATGAGTACAAAGCACACAAACTAGAATCTTCATCTAAGAGAATGAAAATAAATCATGTTTTATTCATTTAGCTACAATATTTGCGCACCGGTCTCATGTATTGCCTCATGACAAATGTGTGGATTTAGCAAATTTGAGTTCTCAGCTCTATTATTTCCATGGGAGGAAAGCTGTTAAGAACAAGCGTGCAGTCCTTGGCATTTATAAATTAGGAAATCTACTTCCCTTTGTGATTAATAATGAATCTTCTTTTAGAATTGGGTCATTTACCAGTGAATGCTGTACACGTGTGCTGTAAAACTGCCGAGTGACAAGTTTCCTCAGCAGCATGGCCTACCATATGCCTTGCCTCAGCCAGAAATACATTTGGAGTGCTTATTAATTTTCAAAGGAAGTTCAGCTCTGCCTCCTTCATGGGACATCCTTTTGAAAGGCTACTGCCAAGCTGAAAAGAACCAAAAATATATGTCAAAGTAAGGTAAAGACTGACTTTTGGATTTAGGATGGTGTAGGAGTTGGTCTACATCCTAGTTGATGTGGTCATTTGACTTTCATATGTCTGCAGAGAAAGGGTCGGAAAACCTCAATCTACACTGAGAAAGTTTGCAGTGAATATTGCTTTTTTAAAAAATGCAAAGTCTTTTCAAGAGAAATGATTTGTTTGCTGCAAGGGAGGCCCGAACCATTTAGCCACCTGAAGCAGGATATGGCTGCTGCTGATTCATAAGAATAATGATAATGATGATACTAATAATTTTATTATTTGTACCCAGCCCATCTGACTGGATTTCCCCAGCCATTCTAAATCAATAAATACCCTTACATTGTCCTTACACTCTAAATGAATAAATACCCTTATATTGTGGTGGTTTTACCTTGCCTCTGGTAACTAGGAAGATGCTTCCATGGAAAGAAGGGGGAGATGTTGAAGTAAACAATAAAGAGAAAAGGGACGTGGAATACGAAAACATATTTTCAGTGGCATGACAGTGAAATTTCTTGGGGGGGACTTTCTATGAGCATATGCAACACCTTTCTTCTCAGTCACTGGCTCAGTCATTGGTTTCTCTTCAACAGGCAGAAGCGACCTGGAATACTTTAAGGCAGAGGTGGAGAACCTGTGGCTGTTGAGATGTTGTTGGACTACAACTCCCATGATCACTGGTCATACTGGCTCGGGCTGAAGGGAGTTACAGTCCCAACTTGGAGGGTCCCTGTGGTTCTTGTTGGAGGAGAGAAGCAAGAGCAATAGTGTTTGTTGCTGTATATGTCTAGGTTGGGCTTCGTGGCTCTTAGAATTCAGTCAAGAGCATGCTGCAATTCTCTTGACAATTCAAGGGATGTACCAAGTTCATATGGCATGGGAAGAGATGACAGATTGCCCCATAGCTGTAGGAATTTATCTTGAAGGTTCTCTAAGACCTAAGTGTGCATGCCATCTGGCTACACTGGGAACCATTCTATTTTGGCTGAATTCATAATGTATGGTACATTTGTTATCTTATAGGTGTGATCCTAAGCTCTCTTTGTGCAGTGGCTTCCTTTTCTGTGGAGAGAAGTGCTCCATGTACGCAGAGGGGTCCTCTATTGCATGAATGGAGAATTTGGTCAACTTAGATCGGGGATAGCCAGTGTAATGTCCTCCAGATGTTGATGGATCACAAGCTGAATCAGCTTTTCCCAGCATAGCCAACATCATCTGGAGGGAACCAGGAACAGTAACATATTTTTGTCTGTTGGTGCTAAAGTTCATGCTAATGATTCATCCTCCCTCATGTCTGGAGATGTGTGGCTTTCATAATGTCCAGTTATGACCCTTGATGACCCAGGTACAGGGACTGACAAACAGATCTATGCAGGAGGGAGGGGAAGATGCACAAAACAACAACAACACCCAGATTGCAAAATGCTTGCAGTTCTGTGTGTGAGTATGGATGTGTGTGCATAAACAACAAAACAACTTGAGAAATTGCTCAGGTTTCCTTGAGAGTTGACTAGCCAGAAGAATACCAGTGTGGTCTTGTTGTTTACAGATCTGTTCCTGAAAGCACTCCCTTGGGCTTTTTCTATTTCACAAGCAGTTGTGCAGATGGATAATTTTCACATGCTGGACTTCATGGGCTTACAGAGGTGGTGTAGAGCCACTCTGTAGATGGTTATGTGATGTACTGGATTTCCCTCAACATGTGGCAAACCAGTCTTGCTGTGACTGGGAATCCTCTTTGTCATTTTCTCTGAGTCGGGCCCTCAGAGACGCCTGCCTCAAAGCCCTGCCCAGACAAGACCACTGTCTCTAAACCAAGTAGGCAAAGATTGCTGGATGGCTGAGGAGGATTGCTAGCCTTTGCTCAGACAGATGTGGGTGTTTGATAGTTCTGACAAGAGAGCACAACTCATGTAGTGTTCTCCTTCTCTAACAGGGTCTGAATTCATCAGGGAGCCTCTTTGCAGAAAGTGCCAGTGCCAGGCTTAACAGCCTGATCAATAGCGGCAGGCAGAGGATGGGGTCTGTAGGCCTAGTCTTCAAGAACACTTACAGCGTGATGGGATAAGGCTTTGTAATTGCTCAGCCTGTAGTTAAAATATTGAGACTGGGGAGAAGGGAGACAGAAAAAACTGTCCCCAAAGAGAATGCGTTTCACCATGCTGTTGAAGATGTTGCCCTTACAGGAAAATGTATTGAAATTAAATATGAACAACTGCATAGGTTGATACTTATATGCCCAAGCCTCATTTGCTAAACAGCTGGAGAAACCTCTGGCTCAGGGTTCCAATGAGAGAGGAAGAGAGAGACAGATTGTTACATAGAGACACATTTGCTCTGTAGTCAATTTCCCATCCTTAATCAGGTGGCAGTGCGCATACACACGCACGCGCGCGCGCACACACACACACACACACAGCAGATAGAGCATCAGGAAAAGCACATGTGTAGGAAAAGCAGATGCTAAGAAGTGTTGCTATGATTAGAAATAGAAATATTTTAGATTGCAGCTTGACCTCTGTCTGCTAAAGAGAGGGAGAGATTTTGACTTTATCATGTCAGGGTCAACAAGAGTTGAGTTTCTCAAATGAAGCATGAGGAATGCTCAGACAATCCTGAGCAAGTAAATGCGATGAAAAATTCAGCTTCAATTTTGTAGCAAGGTTCTGGCTCCGGTAGTGAGTGCTATGCCCTTTTTGTGACTCCCACACAAGGGGAGCACTGAGTTGGATTTGAACTAGATTATATTTCTGAAGGCAAAATCACCACGCTGACAAAAACAATATCAGTGCCCTTAATACATTTATATACCACATTCTGTCAGCGGTCTCCAACCCAGTGCATATGGGTGCCATAGCACCCATGAAGGTTTTCAGTAGTGCCCCATGGCAGGTGCCCCAGACTCTGAGCTTTCATTTATTCAAAGAGTAAATTTCCAGCTTCACTTGAAAGAAAGTTATGTGGCAAAATGAGCAGGTAACTTCTAAGTGATTTCTGTGAAATGGGAATGGTTTGGATACCTTGTATATTTTTTCCTGGTGCTGAGGAATGCACCCTAACAGAAACAGTATGTGTGTGTGTGAACACAGCTCACTTCCCAAGAATAAGGTTGTAAAGGGTGCTTGTCTCTCTAATTTCATGTTATTCCATGTTCCCTGTGGCAGCCATTTTGTATTACATCATGCCCGCTCCATGGCCACTGTTTTTACCTGGTGCTCCGACACGCTCTCAAAATTTGAAATGTGTTCACTAGTCCCAAAAGGTTGGCAATCCCTTCTCTACTAAATCATTGGTAATATTCATTGGAGCTCATCGATCCAAGGAAAGCTACTGTAAAGATTTTGCCAGTATTATTGCAACTGTCACGTACAAACATGGATTCCGGTTTCACACAAGCATTCAGTGTTTTAACAGCAGCCTTTTGGTATTAAATTATAATAATAATAATAATAATAATAATAAATTTTTATTTATATCCCGCCCTCCCCAGCCGAAGCTGGGCTCAGGGCGGCTAACAACACTAAAAAAGTGCAACAATATAAAAACATCATAAGAATTAATTAAAATCAAAATTAATGGCAACCATAAACTAAAGTATTGTAAAGATTGCTGAAGGAGGGAGTCAGGCTGTGCCCTAACCAAAGGCCTGGTGGAACAGCTCTGTCTTGCAGGCCCTGCGGAAAGATGTCAAGTCCTGCAGGGCCCTTGTCTCTTGTGACAGAGCGTTCCACCAGGTTGGAGCCGCAGCCGAAAAAGCCCTGGCTCTAGTTGAGGCCAGCCTAACCTCTCTGTGGCCTGGGACCTTCAAGATGTTTTTATTAGAGGACCGTAAGTTTCTCTGTGGGGCATACCAGGAGAGGCGGTCCCGTAGATACGAGGGTCCTAGGCCGTATAGGGCTTTAAAGGTTAAAACCAGCACCTTAAACCTGATCCTGTACTCCACTGGGAGCCAGTGCAGCTGGTATAGCACCGGATGAATGTGATCCCGCAGCGAAGACCCCGTAAGGAGTCTCGCTGCGGCATTCTGCACCCGCTGGAGTTTCTGGGTCAGTCTCAAGGGCAGCCCCACGTAGAGCGAGTTACAATAATCCAGTCTGGAGGTGACCGTCGCGTGGATCACAGTGGCTAGGTCAGGGCGAGAGAGGTAAGGGGCCAACTGCTTAGCTTGGCGGAGATGAAAAAATGCCGCCTTTGTTATAGCTGCAATCTGCGCCTCCATAGAGAGGGAGGTATCGAAGATTACACCCAAACTCTTAACGGACGGTGCTGGCACTAATTGCACCCCCGCAAGAGATGGGAGTTGCCCCCTCAATCCCATATCGTCCCGTCCCAGCCAGAGGACCTCTGTCTTCGAAGGATTTAACTTCAACCGGCTCCCACGTAACCATCCAGCCACAGCTTCCAAGCATCTGATCAGTGTGTCTGGGGCCGAGTCAGGATGGCCATCCATCAACAGATAGAGTTGGGTGTCATCGGCATACTGATGGCAGCCCAGCCCAAAACTCCGGACAAGCTGGGCGAGGGGGCGCATAAAGATGTTTAAAAGCATCGGGGAGAGAATCGCACCCTGAGGCACTCCACACACCAAGGAGTGGCGGGATGACAGTTCCCCCCCAAGCGCCACCCTCTGTCCCCGACCAGAGAGAAACGAGCGCAGCCATTGAAGGACTGCGCCCTGGATCCCCACGTCGGCGAGGCGGTGGTCCAAAAGTTCGTGATCGACCATGTCGAAAGCTGCTGACAGATCTAGAAAAATCAGCAGCCCCGACCCGCCTCGATCCAGCTGTCTATGGAGATCATCTGTTAGGGCGACCAGAGCCGTCTCGGTCCCATGACCAGCGCGGAAGCCGGACTGGAATGGATCCAGAGCCGATGTTTCATCCAGAAACCTACCAAGCTGTTCAGCAACCGCTCTCTCAATCACCTTGCCCAGGAATGGAAGATTCGAAACTGGGCGGTAATTGGATAGATCTAAGGGATCTAATGATGTTTTCTTTAAGAGCGGACGCACCACTGCCTCCTTCAGTTCCCCTGGGAATGTCCCGGTGCCAAGGGACAAATTGATGATATCCCCCAGGGGGGCCCGCACCTCGTCTGGACATGCTCTAATCAGCCAAGATGGGCACGGGTCGAGAGGACAAGTGGTGGGCTTTCCAGCTCGGAGGAGTCTGTCCACATCGGCTGGGGATATCCGGTCAAAGTGGTCCAATATTGAAGATTCCATTGTCTTCACTGAAATGCAGCATGAGAATTCCATTAGTTCATTATTTTTTAAATGAAAATTAAACTGTACTTCAACTCAGGTGCCCAAATTTGCCATTGGTTAAATTACCTTTAGTTGTTCTGAATGTGCTTTCGGTAGCTGGAGCTCTCTTAGTAAATTAAAAATCATTAAATGGGGAGTGGGCAGGGGAATCAATCTAGAATAAGATTTTTCAGTAGGCTATAAAGCATATATAACAGGAAGAACTGCACATAATTCTTAGTTAATTAGCCTAAAGCACAATTCTCCCAATGTTAAGCACATTTATCCTGTTGATTTCATTGCAGGGTTAACCGCAACTCTTTGTAATTAAAATAATTACAATTTCGCCTGGTTTTTGCACAATGTGCCAACATTCATAGGACCTTCAGTGTGAAAGATCTCTGCACACAAATAATTTGAGGCAGGGACATTGTGGTGCTGAATGTACATGAATGTAGCCCATTTGATTTCTCATCACCTGACAACACGGAAGTGAACCTGCGAAACATTCCCATCGAAAGGTAGTGTGTTCAGCATGATGTCAGGTGATCTGAAAGCTTATGCTTGGCTGTTAAACCTGTATAATCCTTCACTGATGTTGCTTTCGTCCTATTCAGCCACAGGTATAGCCTGAGAGACAATTGATCTATGACAGGAGTAATGAAAGGATTATTTGAAACCTTCTCTGGAACCCATTATCACTGTGCATTTAAAATTAATGATGCACGAATTCTTGACGCACAGACACAAGCACTTCACACCCAAACAACACAGAGCTAGTTATATGTTCGCTCTTTTATGCACTGTAATAACACCCCATCTGAAATAAACCGTTAACCATTTTTCATTTAATATGATTTCCACCCCTTTTGATTTGCTTTTTATTTTTTTAAAGAAATCCCGTCAAGAAGTCAGTATACATATACCTTGGGAAAATTACAGTCATACCTCAGGTTACAGATGCTTCAGGCTGCATTTTTTCAGGTTATGGACCGCCAAAACCTGGAAGTACTGGAATGGGTGACTTCCGGGTTTTGGCGGGCGCACATGCGCAGAAGCACTAAATTGCACTTTGTGCATGCGCAGAAGCACCAAATCGCAACCCGCGCACGCACAGACGTGCTGCTGCAGGTTGCAAATGTGCATCACGTTCGCAACCCGAGTGTCCACTGTACTTAAAAGAATAATTCAGTTGGGTTGGAAATGAAGAGAAATTACAACCCACCCACACTTTCTAAGCCTAGGCTGTGCAAGGGGAAATCACTGCTGTGAGTTTACTCTTATCAGTGCCAGATTGCCAAATAGTCAGAGTAGGAACCAGCCTTTTAGGGTCCGCCCCCCCAACAATGGATAAAAATAATATTGAATTGATTTTGAAAGAAAGTAACTATCAAGCTTTCTTAGTTCAATGCGAGGGGGCCCCCAAGATTTCAGCTTCCTTGCGGCCTCTGCAAGATGTTATTTGGCACTGTCTCCTATGGCAGTGTTTTGTATTTACCCATGTAAATAATGTCTCATGCCAAAATTGAACATACCATGGCATAAATCCCCACGCTAGCTTACTGTGAGCATCTCATAGTGCTAAGCTCCCCACAGCTTATTGTTAAACAGAACACAGCATTGTTCTGGCTTATCTTACACAGATATAATGTCCATACATTTGGACAGATGGTATTACCGGGAAATTACATTCAATGCAAGATGCAGAGACATTGTCCATGCACTTCCTTTATACTTATATATATATATAATTTTTATTTAATTTTCTGTTTTATAATTTAGAATATTCATTTAAACAATCAATGACTTCCCTTCTTCTCTTTCCGTGGTTCATTTTGCATATCATAAATCCCTGCATATTTTACATAAACTAAACCATTCAGCTTTCCATTATTATATTCATCAAAACTTGTTTACACTGCTGAATTTATCTTAATGCTGCCAACGTTTTCAAGTGTACACAATTCCCCCCCCCTATATATTCAACAAACATTTCCAGTCTTCTTTAAACATGTGTTCTTCTTGTCCTCTTATTCTATATGTTAGGTCCACAAGCTGCGCATATTCCATCAGCTTAAGTTGCCGTTCTTCTTTAACTGGGACCTTGCTCGTTTTCCAATTTGGGGCTAACAAAACACGGGCTGCAGTCTTTGATCCAGTCTTATACATCTTAGCAAGTCCATACACTTCTAAGAAATTCCCCAGGGTTAGGAAATTGGGGAAAGTCTTTTTTACTATGGACAGTGGGTGAAGTAGCTGCAGCCAGCTCATGCCAAGTATTCTTTGCAATGCCAAAATACTTCATTTACCAAAAAATTGACATTTTAACTTTATGCCCAGATGGTGTTCACATTCATCAGTACTTTTATCAGGACAAGGTTAGTTTGGTCATGAAAATTTGTCAGCACTGTGTTCAAATTCCTTCCATTAAACTCATACTTATGTGCAGTTTTGAGCAATTTACACATTTCTGAAAGCAATTTCCCCTAATATAATGATTGTATGTTATTTCTGCTCAAGGAATGCTCTCCCCAGAGAGACTCACCTGGTGCCATCCTTATATATCTTTAGGCCAGCTTTTCTTAACCCTGGATCCCCAAACATGGTTGCACTACAACTCCCATCATCCCTAGTGAGAAGGGGCAGCAGTCAGGGATGATGGGAGTTGTAGTTCAAAGACATCTGGAGACCCAAGGTTGAGAATGGCTGCTTTAGACACCAGGTGAAAACATTCCCCTTTCATCAGACCTTTGGCTTTTAATCATCTATGACCTTTTTTGCATGGGGGGGGTATTTTTATTTTATTTTTAAAGCTGGTTTTAATATACAGTGGTACCTCGGGTTAAGTACTTAATTTGTTCCGGAGGTCCGTTCTTAACCTGAAACTGTTCTTAACCTGAAGCACCACTTTAGCTAATGAGGCCTCCTGCTGCCACCACGCCGCCGGAGCACGATTTCTGTTCTCATCCTGAAGCACTATTTCTGGGTTAGCGGAGTCTGTAACCTGAAGCGTATATAACCTGAGGTACCACTGTATGTATGTGTTCATCTTTTGTTTTAAAAGTGACTCTGAGCTGCCATGGCAAAAAGCAACTAATAATCATAATCATAATCATATCCCGTTTATGCACCCTTCCCCTAATAAGTGAATTTTTGTAAGCATAGTTTGGTTGGAAAGCTGCATCACAAAATTCAGAGAAGTGCAAATTTTGCAGGCAGTGTTTTGATTTTTCATATTGTTTTCAAAAGTGTGAATTACGTAGGTTCACTTTTGAATGTAACCTGAACTGAATTTCACCCTCATCCCTAGTCCCAGGTAAACTTAACTGAAAGCCAGCAGAACAAATGGACACATGTTTGATGTCTGAACATTATGGTCAATGACACAGAACATCCTTCTCTCTACTTTTAAAAGTCAAACATGGAAATCCATTAGATAGATCAATTTATACAAATTGGTGAGTAGATACAATGGGTTATATTTTACCTTCTCCACCTACCCTCATTTTTTTAAAAGCACCATGACATTCTTTGGTCTGTTTACAAGTGACTGATTGGGAACTAATTACTATGCCAAAAAAAAAAGTAAATAAATTGGCAGGTAGTGTTTTTTTATGGGGGAGTAGTTGCACTTTTATTACAGACATAATACCAGATTATGACTCATGGGCTGGTATTCTGAAATGATTCTAACTTACAGTGGCACTCAGAAAAAAAGAAAATTGGACCTGAATAAGATTTGCATTTTCAAATTACAATCCTTCTACGGCTTCCTGCGTTGCTTTGTATCACATGTCACAATGTTTTGGGTTGTTGTTTTTTTACCTGTTTTTATTATCATGTCAGTTAATTAGAATTTGTCTTCTCATATGTCATGCTCAGTGATCCAGCCATTATATTTTTCCTGGAGCTGCTTCCTAGCCTCGTAGACATGATTGAGTCCAATATCCAGAACAAGCCAGGGACGTTTAGCTGCATTCCAACACAGGCTTTTCAAAATCTGGTTGCACCATTCAGGCACCATCTCCTGCCTTCCTCTGTCCTACACCTCATGGTACCTCCTGAAGGAGGCTGCATCGCCCAGCTTCATGGCAGGGCTCACCCTGTAAGCATTAGTCTTCTCCTGGAGGATAAGTTTATCCCATTCTATTTATAACCCCAACCTGATTGCCTTATTTCATCGATCCGCACACTAGAGGGAGGCCATCTAATGCTCATTTTACAATTGAACTGAAGCAGAGAAATAGAGCCTAGATTGGGGTATTATATGCAATACCCTGGCTATGTCCAATCTCACATGTACCATAACATTGCATCTTTGTCTTTAAATGATGCCACTCAGCCTTAGAACTTACCGTCTATGATGGGAGGCAGGGATTAAATTGAGCAGCAAATACACTTCCAGGCTTTGGAAGATGGTCATTCTTGCTCCGGATAATAGAAAATAGAGAGAGGTGTGACCTGCAGCTAAATGTTGCAGTGTGGTGTATTCACCCCACTCCTGACAATATGTTCCTGCAGAGAACAGCCACCAAGAACAGGCAACTTCCCATTAATCCGGTCTAGGGAACATCTTCAGTCTTAGCTGGATTGAGCTTCAGTGTTTTAGCTCTCATCCAGTCCATTACCAAGGCAACGGTCCAGCACATCCTCTGCCATACCTGCAAATATAAAGGAGAAGTAGAGCTGTGTGTCATCAGCTTATTGCTGACAGCACACTCCAAAACTCTGGATGACCCCACTCAGTAGTTTCATGTCAATGTTAAACAGCATGAGGGATAAAATTGAACCCTGAGGAACCTCATACTGAAGACTCCTGAGAGTCTACCTCTAAACATGAAATGATCTGACCACAACAAGGGACTGGTGTCAGTACCCCCTACCTTCTGATCACCCTGTTCCTGCCTAAGAAAGCAACGTCCAGAGTATGACCTGTCACATATATTGGGAAGATGACGTGTTAGGACAGCCCCATGGTCATCACGGCAGCCATGAAGTCCTGAGCTACCTTCCATGTGGATGTTAAAGTCTCCCAACACCAGCAGTCTGGTAATCCTCAACATTGCCTTCAGAACCAGTCAGCTCAGGCAGGCAGACTGTTGGGCAGCGAGGTGGCTAGTAAACTAACACAATTCCTCATCTGTCCCAATTACCAAGTACCAGGAACCCCCACTCAACTGAACAGAGAGCTTAGAGAGAGAGATGGACTCTTTATAGGCTACAGCATTTCCCTACCCCCTGATGCTTTTGAGTACACTGGTGGGTGAGACCAACTCCCCATTTCTCACCCACCTAAGTCTCAGTAATACAGACCAGATTGGCCTCCCCATCCACAATCATGGCATTCAACAGTGGCAGCCACAGACCTAAGGGCTGGCTGATAGGACCACCACAATTCCCTAGGTGGGAATTGTGCCCCAGGCTGGCACATGTCACAGCCACTAACTGCCTGTGCCATATACCTCTTACCAGCTCAGCCCTACCCCCCATACTATAGGTTTCCTTGGTCAAAACGTCATCTCTTGTCATACAATCGTATCTCCCTTAATTAAAAGGAACAAAAAAAATCAAATTAAAAATACACACAAGCTAAATAGCAATTTAAAAAATTTTAGAAGCATCAGTTCTGCAGCTCAGAATCCTGACACGAACATCAGAGAAATAGAGGAAATACCGATTTACTTATTTTTTAAAAAAGACACATCTGTAAGGAAATTAGAAAACTTATTGGCTTGCCTCAGTTCTGGTTGGCTTCTTCTCCTGTAACTCATTACATTGATTTACTGAGTGATCCATCTGTCTCATTCTTCTGACTGATATTTTGATTCCATTGATGCATTATTTTTCCTCCTGTGGGAAATGGGCCTCAAGAATCGCTTTGGAAAGTCTAAGCATGCCATAGGGTAGGAAACTAGAGTGCACATATTTAGACTGGCCAGAAGGCATACTTTGGCTCCCTAAATAGTCCATCTCCAATTTTGAGTGTTTAGAGAAAGCAGTTTCCCTTGCCTTTCCAAAGCTATGAGGATGAAGAACCCCTCCTTTTAATCTGCTGGTGTGTTTTCATCACACTGGGCAGGTGAAAATTGAGGTCTCTGGAACCTCTGCTGAAGTCCCCCGAGAAGGATCCTGATTAGAAAAACAACATGCCATGAAGAAAACAAATAGAAAAGGGTAATGCAGGGGAATGTAGTGTTTTGTTTTGTTTTTTAAAAAAAGAATGTTTGTTTATTTCTTTTCATTTAAAAGAATGCGCCCAGCCTGGACTCTAAGTGCATTAATGGCAATTAAAATGTACAACTGCTAAGCAATTAATTGAGCCAAATGGAAATTAATTCCTAGGTGCCATGCAAAACCCAAGCACTTAATCTCTACCTGAAAGCTAATAGGCAGCTGGTGTAGATTATGGTTCAGTAGCCTGATGTGCTCCCTCTTCCAAATTCATCCCTCGCAGTGCTCAGCTACAGTTTAATAGCATAGCTCTGGATCACAGTCCTGCACACTGCTGCTGTTAGGGAGGCAAAGAGCTTTGCAACCACATATTTATTCATCTCTGGCTCTACTTCTCAATTTCTCCTTCCGTTCTGCGCTTGCTGTTATCTCCAACTGTTGCCCTAGATCAAACCCCTTTCTTATTGTGAGCACAAGATAAACAGTAAAGCTTTACTTAATCCCAGAGACAGCCGGTCCTAGAGTCTAAGGAAGTGGAGAGGATAAGGATGTTTTTAATCAGTGCTGGCAAGACAGAATCTCACCAGTGTGCATTTACCTCCCAAATACAAAATGTGCATGCTTTACACGGGGTGCAAAATGCACAGGCATTTCTTAATTTGGTGCGCTTTCCCCAAAAGACTCATAAGAGAGCGAGGGCTTCATATTTTTGCAGTTGTCATTGGCAAGTATTTTGAAACATCAGAATTGGCTTTGTATAATACCAGGGCAACCAGGCTAAATTTAAGCATGTTTGTATCTGGTGTTTAGTGCTTGGCACCTGAACGCCCTTTAGAGGGAATTGGAAAATCCGTCTGTTTCTGGTGTCTTCCACTTCTCTTTGTTTTCACCCTTAATTCCATTTCGTTTCTGGTATTCATCTGCAATTAAAAACAAAACAAAACACACCCTTCCAAAGTATTTGAATTTGTTGTTGTTTAGTCGTTTAGTCGTGTCCGACTCTTCGTGACCCCATGGACCAGAGCACGCCAGGCACTTCTGTCCTCCACTGCCTCCCGCAGTTTGATCAAACTCATGCTAGTAGCTTCAAGAACACCATCCAACCATCTCATTCTCTGTCGTCCCCTTCTCCTTGTGCCCTCCATCTTTCCCAACATCAGGGTCTTTTCCAGGGAGTCCTCTCTTCTCATGAGGTGGCCAAAGTATTGGAGCCTCAGCTTCACGATCTGTCCTTCCAGTGAGCACTCAGGGCTGATTTCCTTCAGAATGGAGAGGTTTGATCTTCTTGCAGTCCATGGGACTCTCAAGAGTCTCCTCCAGCACCATAATTCAAAAGCATCAATTCTTCGGCGATCAGCCTTCTTTATGGTCCAGCTCTCACTTCCATACATCACTACTGGGAAAACCATGGCTTTTACTATACGGACCTTTGTTGGCAAGGTGATGTCTCTGCTTTTTAAGATGTTGTCTAGGTTTGCCATCGCCTTTCTCCCAAGGAGCAGGCGTCTTTTAATTTCGTGACTGCTGTCACCATCTGCACTGATCATGGAGCCCAAGAAAGTAAAATCTCTCACTGCCTCCATTTCTTCCCCATCTATTTGCCAGGAGGTGATGGGCCCAGTGGCCATGATCTTCGTTTTTTTGATGTTGAGCTTCAGACCATATTTTGCGCTCTCCTCTTTCACCCTCATTAAAAGGTTCTTTAATTCCTCTTCACTTTCTGCCATCAAGGTTGTGTCATCTGCATATCTGAGGTTGTTGATATTTCTTCCGGCAATCTTAATTCCGGCTTGGGATTCATCCAGCCCAGCCTTTCGCATGATGAATTCTGCATATAAGTTAAATAAGCAAGGAGACAATATACAGCCTTGCCGTACTCCTTTCCCAATTTTGAACCAATCAGTTGTTCCATATCCAGTTCTAACTGTAGCTTCTTGTCCCACATAGAGATTTCGCAGGAGACAGATGAGGTGATCAGGCACTCCCATTTCTTTAAGAACTTGCCATAGTTTGCTGTGGTCAACACAGTCAAAGGCTTTTGCATAGTCAATGAAGCAGAAGTAGATGTCTTTCTGGAACTCTCTGGCTTTCTCCATAATCCAGCGCATGTTTGCAATTTGGTCTCTGGTTCCTCTGCCTCTTCTAAATCCAGCTAGCATGTGAAATGAGTGAAATTGTGCGGTAGTTGTACAAATTTGAATTTGTACTTGATTTCAAAATACATATTGAAATGACTTTTTGCTTACATTTGAAACTGCCAATAACTGTGTTGCAACATTCAAAGAAGTGTGAAATCCACTTGACAGCTTAATTCCAAGAGTTGCAGATAAAGTCGTTTCATGTAAGGATTCTCAAAGATCAAATTCCTGAAGCGTCCCAACCTGCTGAATGCCACATGTTGAAGAAAGGTTGAGATCTAAATGCATGGGAATAAATAAAATACTTCTATAATCTAATATGCACATATTTTAAGCGCTGTACCCAACTGCTCAGTAGACCCCCACTAAATTTATGTAACTAGCTAGTAAGTAGTCATGTCCATCAATGTCAAAGGGTCTACCTTGTGTATGACTAACATTGGCTATATTACTAATGTTAATATTATTATGGTTATTATTATTTGTTCAATTTATATACCACCCTAAGATGATTGGATGGTGCCTTGTACACCTCCTTCTGGCAAGTCCGCTTGACTTATTTGGTGGGTGACATTGCAGCCAGGCCCCAGGATACCCAACCAAGGGTTTGAGACTGGCGCGCTCCCCGCCATTGGCTCACCGCATTATTGGTGCTGGGCAGGCCCTCTCTCAAGGGGTGGGCCTCGCCAACCAACCAGTGCCAGCAGGGCCATGTCCACAGGGAGTTTAAACTCGAGCATGGCAGGGACGCCATCCTCTCGCACCCTTCACCGGATTTCCCACTCACCTCGCCCTCTTTTTCTGTTTTGATGCATTATCACCTTGCTATGGACTAATAGTAGGAAGCCATATTGTTGAGACCAGACTGGAATCTTTCCCACTTGGCAAATTGGCTCTGCCATTTGGTTTTCGCCTACCTCGTAGCAAGCATCACAACTTTGTGAGGTTAGGCATTGGGTAAGCCTTTGTTTAAGGGACGCGGGTGGCGCTGTGGTCTAAACCACAGAGCCTAGGGCTTGCCGATCAGAAGGTCAGCGGTTCGAATCCCCGCGACGGGGTGAGCTCCCGTTGCTCAGTCCCTGCTCCTGCCAACCTAGCAGTTTGAAAGCACAAAGTGCAAGTAGATAAATAGGTACCACTCCGGCGGGAAGGTACACGGTGTTACCATGCACTGCTCTGGTATGCCAGCAGCGGTTTAGTCATGCTGGCCACATGACCTGGAAACTGTAGGCCAACTCCCTTGGCCAATAAAGTGAGATGAGCGCCGCAATGCCAGAGTCGTCCGCAACTGGACCTAACGGTCTGGGGTCCCTTTACCTTTAACTTTAAGCCTTTGTTTGGATGGAGTCAGCGCTCTCCGTCAACGGCTGTGCGGCTTCACTGCGTGGAAGAAGCAGTCGACTCTCAGCACCGCGCTGCTCGCCCCGTCCCGCTCCGGAGCCCTTAAAAAGGGTCCCTTCGCAGCTTGGGGGGGCACAAATGGTGCCCGCTGAGTCCCCACGTTCACAGGCTTCCTTCGCCTGTGATTTTAAAAGGGTCCCCGCTTTGCCGCAGCGGTAAGACCCGATCCCACGGAGCCGATCCCTCCGAGACTCAGAGGGAATCCGCCATTAGCGATGGCGCTGACCCGGAAGTTCCTAACGGTCAGGGGTCCCTTTACCTTTACCTTTAAGCCTTTGTTTGGATGGAGGGGAAGTTGTGGCCACCTCCTGCCCCTCCATCATTAAGGCTGTCCTATTGAAAGGATCCGGGGGTGTGGATTTGGTCTAATGCCCGGACATGGTCTAGGACCATGTAACGACCCCAACAGGGACCCCTCGGGGTGCCCCTATTTGATGTAAGTCTTAAAGGTTAAGGTAAAGGTACCCCTGACCATTAGGACCAGTTGCGGATGACTCTGGGGTTGTGGCACGCATCTCGCTTTATTGGCTGAGGGAGCTGGCATACAGCTTCCGGGTCATGTAACCAGCATGACTAAGCTGCTTCTGGCGAACCAGAGCAGCACACGGAAACGCCGTTTACCTTCCCGCAAGAGTGGTACCTATTTATCTACTTGCACTTCGTGCTTTCGAACTGCTAGGTTGGCAGCAGCAGGGACCGTGCAACGGGAGCTCACCCCATCACAGGGAATCGAACCGCCGACCTTTTGATCGGCAAGTCCTAGGCTCAGTGGTTTAACCCACAGCTCCACCCATGTCCCAGTGTAAGTCTTAGGGACCCCCTTTTGGTGGTTTACCCTTAGCTGGACTCCCAGCAGACAGGTGGGGGTTGAGATATAGTCTGGCTTCACCCAACGCCTAAGCCAAACCGCTCACATTTGTAACCAATAAAGTTCTGGCCTATTTGAACCCATAAACCAAAATCTACTTGTGTGTTTTATTTATCCACTAGGGAACCGCAGGTCATGGGGCCTTGGCACGCAATTCCTGCAGCCAAGCTTGTGCCAAAAATATTGCTCTGCTTTCCTTTGGACCACATCAGTGAGTCTGAGAGGGGGGTCTTGTTGTCTGAGCAGCCCAGGATCTACTCACACACACTACCCCAGTTTGCATTCCGGGGAGCTCACTTTGGTGCTGCTAAGACAGTAGCTTGCCTTCACCCCTGAGGCACATCTCAAGACAGATGGATGTCAACAACTGTGATTCCTCATGTAATATTTTTGTAATTAAGTAAATATTTTCATTTTGCATGCTGCCTTGAGCCTGGTTTAATTATGGAAAGGTGGCATGCAAATAAGTGATGATGATGATGATGATGATGATGATGATGATGATGATAATGAATATTTCTTTTGCTCATATCAAAAGGCCATACCGGAAGCAGAACACTTGAAGTATTGTCTCTTTGCCTCTACTCAAAACAAAACAAAACACACAACCAACAAGCAACCCCAATGTCAAACCAATTGAGAGGCTACAGATTAGTGTGGTGAAGTATATTCTACATGGGCATCAATGGAGCATATTTCTCTTCCGCTTGATGGATCTGTTGAAAAATAGATGAATTCACCAAGAGACACCTAACTAAAACAAAACACTCTGTTATGCATTCCCTCTGGTAACATGTAGCATAGGTGATGAATGGATATGCTAAGTGAATCCACACATAATTTTCATTCTGCACTCAAATCTCGGCAGTGTCATTGCCAAACTGTATTGCTTTTTTCTTAAAAAACAAACAAAAACATAACTGAGAAGGTTTTTCCCCTGCAAAGTTTGGCTTTTGAATGTCTTCTTTTTGTTTAAGGTAACAACAAAGTTCTTTATCTTAATCGTTTTAGATGCAAATCATTGGTACTATGTCAGTTTTGCTTCGTATACATAGATAATGATGATGTCCAATTTATTTATAGATAGAAGCAGATATATAATTTCCTCCAGAGGGGGGAAAAGCTACTTCCATTTCTTATTTAATTATACTTTAGGATGATATATTACCTAATATTAAGTCTCAAGTAAAGTTACATCCCAAATAGAAGTAATGGGGGAAAACAGATAAAAAATAAGCATGGAAGATTATGGATAATGCTCCAAGAGTTTAGCAATGGCAACTTGGAATATGAAGGAACTGAACTGTCATTTTAAAAACAAAAAAAAAGTTCAAAAAATAAGATTAAAAGAAGAAAGTAAAAAATAAGATACACAACATATTTTTTCAGAAGTTTATAATGTTTTTCTAGTGGACTGGAGAATTGTGTGGACAGGCGGAGTCTCCAGATCCCAAGCGGTCCCCCCCGTCATGTGGAATAACGACTCAAGACAACGTCCTATGGGATTAAATTGGCCACAACTTTATTAAATTTCAAATGTGGGTAGACCTTGGCTCAGGCATTGGGCGTTATCCCTCCCCGGTTCCCAGCCGGGGACCTAGGGAGCATTAGGGTTATCCAGTGTGTGTGTGGGGGGGATGGGCCGGCTCTGGAGAACATATATTCAAGCAGAGATAGCCGCCCCCGTTACGCTGCCGCCGCAGGGGAAAGCAATGACGACCTTTCGGCGTACGGTCAAAGGCTCCCTTCAGAAACCCCTATAGCGGGGAACCCTGGTATCGCCGCTGTAAAGAGGAAATAGACTAAAGGATTCCGCCCAAGGCCTGATACCGCCAAAGTTGTGACGTTTTGCTACGGGAAAGGCAAAACCTGCCAATGCAGGGAAATTCCTTTCCGGCCCTTTAACAGTGACCTTAATGTAGCAGCGCTCGCATACCTGTGAAGAAAAGTTAACCTGCAAAATAAGACATTAACTGAGGGTGCGTAGGGTGGGAGAAGCTCTGGAGCCAAGTGAGGATTCCCAGGTAAGATCCTCCCTCTATTGTGTGGCCAGGTAGTCCCTCCCCTACCTGGTCTGCTCTCCTTGGCAACGCTTGCCCCAGGTGGGATTGGACAACTGACTGGGGTAGGTGGAGACCTCCAGGTATCACACCTGAGGGAAGGCAAAGCCAAGCCTATGCTGATGGAACTGCTCCAGATCCAGGGGCTGTGCGTGTCCATGCAAAGGGCGCCCCCCATTTTATGCGGGGAGCAGTCATTGTAGAACAATTATTAGTCATGATTCTTTACAGCAATTTCATGTGAAATCTTGATTAAAGCTTCTAGTAATAATTGACTCCCAGTTTGGTAATCGTCTATGAGATGACCTCAACTTTTGCTCATCCAGGAGACATTAGAACACTCCTTGAGCATCTTTTTCCCCAAATTCCAAATATAGACATTTTCTATATTGTTGGTTTTTGTGGGAAGCTTCTGGATAACAGCATCATTTACATTTATATTTGATTTACCAATGGAGCGTTATTTACTCCACGTGTAGATCCAAAAATAATACCATGGGGTGTTATATTCAGACAGATGAACTATTGGAAATTCCAGCACATCACAACCATTTTTCAGTCGGCAGGCACACATTAGGTCGAGGGACTGAGGCCATTCTTAGGAACCTTGGCAAATGCAGTAATGAAACTGACTGTCAATCCAGGTTTTTGACAGCTTTTATTTCTGGGTCTGTTTGCATTCTGATAGATTGGTTGCCCTTGACTTGTTTCCTTGACTTGTTTCCTATCTACACTTCGTTTTAAATATTTCTAATTTTAGCATGCACCTACAGGTTGCCTGAGATGCTAAAGCTGAAACCAATTATCTTTTTCTTTTTTAAAAAAAGATTCATAATGGGTTACATTTGCTTTAGCATAGGCGATTCACACCTAATTTCTGAAATCATCTGTGTGCTTGGGCAGGGTGCAATGCACATCAAACCGCACAATAAATATTTACTTCAAATGCATGCAGTCCATGATTGCCTTATTTTGGGAATGGACCTTATGCCAGAATAGAGCAGGCACATTCTCTGCTGAGCGGATCTTGAAGCAGGCCATATAACACTTTTGGCTAATAGCAGCAATAAAAACACCAGAGATGTAGCTCTTGGTCAGAACCTGCGGCATGGTCTAGAGCAGGGGTCTGCAACCCGCGGCTCCGGAGCCGCATGTGGCTCTTTTACACCTTTGCCACGGCTTCGGGGCGGATACTAGCAAGGGGAGGAGGCGCATTGTGCGCCCCGACACTCCCCACTGTGGCGGGTGCTGTACTGGCTGTGATGTCGCATGGGGGTGGTGTGTGCGTTAGTCACGCACCGTCCCGACGTCACCTTCCCGCCCACTACATTGTAAGGGGCATATACGCTGGTCACTGCATTGAAAGGGGGCATGTACGCTGGTCACTGTTTTGAAGGGGAGTGAAGAACACACACACACAAAAAGGTAACTTGTTAATTTAACGTTTATTTCTATGAGGAGGAGTAATTCTGAGGGGTCAAACAAAGAAATAATTTTTAAAAAGTGACAAAAAAGTTATTTTTATAATGACGAGTTTTGCGGCTCCCAGTTTCTTTTTTCTTCGGAAACGGGTCCAAGTGGCTCTTTTTGTCTTAAAGGTTGCAGACCCCTGGTCTAGAGGCCAGGACTTCTGGAGTTCAGCAAGTTCAGCAAGACCATCCAAATGTCTCTATTTTCCAGTGACAGTCCCGAATTTACAGAAGCTGCCTTGGTTTCTGACTTGATCCCAGAATGCCCCGCTTCTCCTTAGGATGCCCCTAT
The DNA here is from genome assembly GCF_965113315.1 of Podarcis vaucheri. Lineage (NCBI taxonomy): Eukaryota > Metazoa > Chordata > Lepidosauria > Squamata > Lacertidae > Podarcis > Podarcis vaucheri. The sequence continues at coordinate 15,545,369 of NC_138748.1, forward strand.
TTTCATTGGAGACATGTTGGAGGGTGTGGAGTTATGTGACCCCTTGAGCCAAGGAGATAAGTTACAATACAACCTGTAGAAGACATCTGAAGGCAGCCCTGTATAAGGAAGTTTTTAAATATTTTATTATGTTTTTATATAGGTTGGAAGCCTCCCAGAGTGAATGGGCAGGGTATAAATATGATGGTGGTGATGATGATGATGATGATGATGATGATGATGGAATAGGACATCCTTATTTTCATTGGAGGAATGTTGGGGGGCATGTTATCTGTGTCTGAATGGCAAACGGCCTAGTAAATCAGGACCAGCTCTGTACCATCTGGCACTCTGGCCTTTCCCCTCTGCTGGAGTCCAGAGGGTTGTGTGCTCACCAAAGTAGCAAATTATGTGGTGGAGGATGCTGGCCTGTTATCAGTGCCAGAGTAAGATCCAGATTCCAGTCTGGTCAGCTTCTGCATGTGAAACATGAGCAATGCTGCTATCTGGCACTTTGTCTTTGGTAGCAAGTTGTCTTGGGCCAGTCAGTCCTGCCTGGAACCCTGTGTTGTCTGCATGAATTCTGTGGAAGGAATGACAGGATACAGATGTAGTAAATAGGTGCTTCCACATATGTAGCCCATTTCATCAACCACCCAAAGGAAGTGAAAACAGCCTTGGTACTTCAGATGTTCATCATAGCGGACTCTTACCCAAAAATATTTTTTAATGCGAATGCATCTAATGTTTATTGGATTGATTTCCCCCCCTAAATTTATTCTGAATTCTGAATTCATTGTTATTCACATTTTATACTGTATTTTATACTGTATTTCGTTGCATCAATTAAGTGTTTTAAATCTGTTGTTAGCTGCCCTGAGCCCGGTTTTTGGAACCAGGAAGGGTGGGGTATAAATAAAAATTATTATTATTATTATTATTATTATTATTATTATTATTATTAAAGGTAAAGGTACCCCTGCCCGTTCAGGCCAGTCTTGCCAGACTCTAGGGTTGTGCGCTCATCTCACTCTATAGGCCGGGAGCCAGCGCTGTCCACAGACACTTCCAGGTCACGTGGCCAGCGTGACAAGCTGCATCTGGTGAGCCAGCGCAGCACACGGAACGCCATTTACCTTCCCGCTGGTAAGCGGTCCCTATTTATCTACTTGCACCCGGGGGTGCTTTCGAACTGCTAGGTTGGCAGGCGCTGGGACCGAACGACGGGAGCGCACCCCACCGCGGGGATTCGAACCGCCGACCTTGCGATCAGCAAGTCCTAGGCGCTGAGGTTTTACCCACAGCGCCACCCGTGTCCCCATCATCATTATTATTATTTACAACTAACTAGATAGCTTATATGTAGGGTTATTGTTTGCGCACTGGATGTTGTCAACCACGCTGCTAATCAATTTAATGGTTGTACAAGAGCCCGGAAGGTGAATGTGCTTATTAACCTCTATGCACAACATGCTGAGCCCATGCCCCTCATCTTAATTCAGCTTTCGCAACATGAATGATTAGTGTTGTCATTAAAGATCAAATGGTGCACTCAGTTCAGAAGGCCTGTCCTGGTCCACTCATTCTTCTCATTAAGTGGCATGGGTGCCTATGCTTTTAATGTTTAGCTTATGACATGTCAGGGGTATGAATTAGAGCAAATTATAAATCATAGCTAATACTTAGGTGGTATTGTGCCTTTTCAAACTGCGAGAAAACCACACGGCAGCAAACTTGCCCTCATTTCACTTCTAAAAACAAAGAAATATTGAGGTGTTCCTTTATTGTTCAGTTTTGGTCACTGAAGCAATCATAATTAAAGATAACAAAAAAAGGAGAAAGGTATCATTTAGAGGGAACAGTGTGGAGCTTGTTTGCATGCAAGCCTGTGCAAAACCTTGGATTATCCAAATAAACTTCTGAAATAAATTGAGGGGTTCGGCACAATCCAGCCAAAGATATTTACACTCAAATACTTATTCAGTGGGACCCGGGTTAGTTCTCATTTCCATCTAGGAGCTGCACAGTTCTTTTTGCTCTGGGAAGAAAGCTGGCGTTTTGAAGTGAAGGCCCAAGACAGGTGTTGATCATCATGTGAGCTGCGCACAGGTGGGCTGTAGTGAGCTACCACCATTCCTGTGGAGCCTCCTTTTATTGAGACAAATATGCAAGCTAGGAAGATACATTTTGGGCTGTGACCTTTACAGATCTTCCGTCCCGAGATCGTGGGGTGGTACAAAGCTATTTTGGCACCTGCTCCACAGCGTCATTTTCCCCTTGCACAGTGTATGACGTAGGAGAAAAAAAGTCTCAGGGAAAAAGTTACAGACAGGACACCGCTGACTTCTGAGACCGCAAAAGGTCAGACATAGGTGGAACGATGTACCAGACAGCTGTGGCTTGCCGGGGGGGAGGGTTGCCCTGCACCCCAAGGTCACGCGTGCAGACAGACTGTGGCTGCCTGCTGGTGGGGAAGTGTGCTCCCTCCGCGATATCCCTACAGCATTTCTGCCAACGTGACTTCAAGATGGATGGGAACGCCTTTCTACACAGTGGGAGACTCCCCATGTTTGCTGGAGCTAAAAATGGAACCCTCTCACCATCATCAACCATAGTCAATGGCAGTTTCATTCATTGGCCCTTTTCTACCTGTAGTTTTTTCCTATGAACAAATCTGTAAATTGATGCTTCCAAGTTTTGCAGTTTTTCATGAGGGTTTAGCATAGAGGAAGTCCGAGAAGGAGGAAATGCTGCTAGCTTAAATGGTTGTGCTTCTTTTCAAGGTTGTTTGCATTTCTAATTTAAGGGCTGCATTTTGATTGCCTGATGATCATTTTGTCTTATAGCATCTTGTGTGCAGTTGAAAGTAAGCACCATTAAGTTCAATGGCGCTAACTTCCAGGTAACTATTCATAGGATTGTAGTTGCAACAGGTTGAATTTCAACATGCCAAACCACTATAGCATCCTTTTGCCAGCTCACTATTCCGTGACTGACAGCTGATAAATTCGGCCTCAGGTTATGAATTGTTTTTCCATGGTATGTGTGTAGGACCTCCTGCACTTCAAAATTTACCAGTACACCACTGGACAATGCAAAAACAAGGAACAAAAAAACAACAAGTCCTTGCATCCCTCTATCTCCTCTCCTCCTCACTTGTGTACAAAAACTGTTCAACCTTATCTGCTCAGTTCTCAAATGTAAAAAAGAAACCCCGAGCCAGCCTTTTCAACAAACCCATTACATAAAAAATGGTAAAATCCTTTTATGCTTTGGTTGAAAGTTGGCAAAAGAAAGCGTGCAAGTCCTATGAGCCTCTGACTTCATAAAGTCACACAAATTGAATGTGAGCATGAAAAATTACTGTTCATGCAGCCTTTCCCAAATACAGTCATTGGTATTAAATATCTCCTATTTTTATTCACGCATTTTTGATGTTCAAAACACCACATTTTAGTCTTTAATCTTTCTGTGACATAACAGCCTAGGGCTGTTGAAACCCTTTATTTCCAGAAATTAGAAGCAATCTTGTTCACCCAGAATGTTTCCCAACGCTTGTACCAGTAGGGTGTCATAATATGAATTATGCGTTACATAGTTTATTTGTCAGAGGCACTGGAATGAAAACTATTATATGAATCATTACTACTGACCTTCTCGAGATGGGGATTTATTGCCTCTGCTGCCCCCGGAATCTGTAACCTGTGGGACATTTCAAAGTGTATTTAACAACTGCAAACATTCTGAGAGGCATCCTTTACTTTAAGTGCAATGACAATAGTTGGATGAAATTCTGTGAAATACTGCCTAGTAGAAGATTAAAGGAATACCAGAGCCCTCTCATTCAACCCAACAATAGAATTGCCCAGGTTCCAGTGTTTCTTACTTCCCTTTAGAATAACCATTTTCAAATGGTCTACCCTTTGTTTGCAATTAGCTGTCTGAGATGGTACTACGGCACATTAAAAAGGATTATGGAATAGGTTATAGAGCACTTGCAACCCTCCAGATGTTTTGTTTTATTTATAATGTCTGTTAAATTTATAAGCTTCCCTTCCTCCCAAAAGAGCCCAGGTGGCAAACAGAGAAGTGACGTATTTAAAACAACAACAAAAATAAAGTAAAGACATTTCTAAACATTTTTAAACAAATCTAACACAACTCACATCCCCATGTAAAACATGCTCTCACAGCTAACCATCTCAAGGTTCCCAGAGACTGTATCTTTCAGGCAGGATTTTTTAAAAAATAGTTTGTCCAGAAAGGTAAGAATGAGAGAAAGAGACAAAGGAGGACATTCCACAAATGGGGACCTGTCACTGAGATGGCCCTGTCTCAGGTTAGCACCAGCAGCAGTGTCAGGAGCTCAGCCTACACTCGAGTAGGACCCTGGCAGAGACACACGCCCGACTGGCATGTTCTCTCCCTCCTGGTCAATCGTTCGGGAGCTTCCAAAGCTTTCTTCAGCCCAAACATCACAGCAACCGATGCCAACCGACACCGGCACACTTAGGGATCCGCAGAGTTTGTGCATCATGCGTAACAGACCTCAGCAACTCAGCAATTTTGGCTAATCTACTTTATTTACATATAAACACACACAGAGCACTGCAACATGGCTCCCTCTTTCTCCAGCATCAGGCAGCAAAGAGAAAAAGAACAAAGGACAATAGTCCCACTTCACAGAACACAGTAACACAAACATCCTGTTTCCGTCACTTCCCCCTCTGTGGAGTCAAAACATATACCGTCATGTGATAGACAACAATCCCATGACTGTAATCATGGAGCAGGAATTCTAACAAGCGGAACCATCAATTGAATATCCCCTCCAGTCATAGGGCCCAATATGGTGGATATTAGACTCCAGCAGTCATCATGCCTTACCATTGACCATTCTGGCTAGGGCTGATGAAAACTAGAACACGTTTTATCCTACCCTTGCAGCAGATGTGGATCTATATTGTATATATTCTAAATGTTGTTGTTAAGCTGGCATGGGAAGGATTTTCCTTGAAAGGGCAGCGTAAAGGTACTTTTAAATGAACAGATTAACTCTTTACAAGCCTAAAAAGACTGAGACAATGGATAGCAAGGGATAATGCTATAGATAGTGAAACAGGAAGGATTGCAACAGGGGTTGCAGTACTGGGATTGACAGAGCCTGAAACAAAGTTGAAAAGCGCTGCTACTTCTCTCTTTTTTAAAAAAAGCTCTCTTGCTTCATGGTTTTACTTCTAAAATCAAGATAGACCCATTAATTCCATAATAGTTTTTGCTCTTTGCAGGTCAATGCACCAAGATTTTTACTCTCTCCTTATACTGTAATGCAAAAATTAGTTCCATACCCACCTGCCATTATTTCCTAATTAAATGTTTGAGAACTCTATTTGCACGTGATTGGCTCATAAATTCCTTTTTATAGGGTGTCTTGCTTCAAAACTAGCCTGGAGTCGATAAATCGTTCTACAAATGTCAATTTGGTCAGCAGTAAAGAGGTAAATAGAAACTAATGGCACTCATCAAGCCCGTGGCACAAATGATTTATTGGGCACAATCATTTAGCAGTTTCATAAAGTCAATATGAGAGAAAAACGGGTTTCTTATCAAGGTAAACTGCATTTGTACTGTCAGCACAAAGGTGATTTATGACAAACCTGTGACCAGGATTAGGATATTATAAATGGGAGAAAATGAAAGGCTCATTAATTTTCCCCCTTTAATATATATAACCACAGGTAGAAGACATGCAGTGGGATAACAGAGAGAGAACTCATCCCACATCGGTCTGTAGTTTGCCCTGCAAACCAGGAGAAAGGAAGAAAATGGTCAAGGGAGTGCCTTGCTGCTGGCATTGCGAGCGCTGCGAAGGTTACCATTACCAAGTGGACGAGGTCACCTGTGAGATGTGTGCATTCGATAAGAGGCCAAATGCCAACCGCACCGACTGCCAGCCGATCCCCATCATCAAACTGGAATGGCATTCCCCATGGGCTATTGTGCCTGTCTTCATAGCAATCTTCGGGATCATCGCAACCACCTTTGTCATTGTGACGTTTGTTCGTCACAACGACACGCCAATTGTCCGGGCCTCGGGTCGCGAACTCAGCTACGTCCTCTTGACTGGGATTTTCCTCTGTTACTCCATCACTTTTTTAATGATTGCGAGTCCAGATACTGCCATCTGCTCTTTGCGGCGGATCTTCCTCGGGCTGGGCATGTGCTTCAGTTACGCAGCTTTGCTCACCAAAACAAACCGAATCCATCGAATATTTGAGCAAGGGAAAAAATCGGTCACCGCTCCAAAGTTCATCAGCCCGGCTTCCCAGCTGGTGATCACCTTCAGCCTCATCTCCATGCAGCTTCTTGGAGTCTTCATCTGGTTTGGTGTCGATCCTCCACATATCATCGTGGACTATGGAGAGCAGAGGACTCTGGATCCTGAAAATGCTCGTGGGGTTCTCAAATGTGACATCTCTGATCTATCTCTCATTTGTTCCCTTGGATACAGTATTCTCTTAATGGTAACATGCACTGTTTATGCCATCAAAACAAGAGGCGTTCCAGAGACTTTCAATGAAGCGAAACCAATTGGATTTACTATGTACACCACCTGTATCATTTGGTTAGCTTTTATTCCAATCTTTTTTGGAACTGCACAGTCAGCAGAAAAGGTGAGTGGCAGTGACCTGTCTTTATTCATCTTTTTCTTATTGTTCAGTTGCACGTTTATGTCAACTCATAGATGTCCTGTGCTGACAATTGAAGCTACTTCGGCAGAGTAAACTCTGACTGGTACATTTTTAGAGAAGGAAAATTCTTTAAGAGCAACTTTGTGTAATTTGATCATTAAAAAGGCATTGTTGTTGATATCACAAAATTATCATCTTTCTTCTTTGCAGCACTTTGGTGGATGGAGCACCTAGGTATTTCTAAGTTTGGGGAAATAATTCATTAGAATGAAAGAATCTACTTTTAAAAATGGATGATTAAAAGGTGGTTTTAAAAAGACTGGAAATTATCCACATTCTGAATATTTATATGAAGTTGTTGAAATGATACAGCTTGGCACAGCATGTTCAGAACCCGGTCCTTTCTTGAAATAGTAGAAATAGAATTTTCTCCCCGATGCAGATACCCTAAAAAAACCACTTTCGTGTATATTGCATAAAATATACTGTCTAAAAAAATATAGTGTGTGTATATGTGTGTATTATGTTGACCCACTTAAATTTGGCTTATGCAGATTTCTTAAAAATGGAATCATCAGAATTATAACCATCTATGTTTCTCCCAGCATATGGTACTCAGAGGCATAGCTTCTTTAAACATGAAGTCTCAATTTAGCAATGATGGCTGAAATCCACTGATAGGCCTATTCTGCATGAAATTACCAAGCCCTTTAAAAAAAAAAAAAGCTCTAAATCATTGATACCTCTACTTCTTATGGTAATGAATTCAATTATGCATTGTGTGAAGATATTTTATTCTTGCTTGGTCTGAACCTAAATCCACTCCGCTTCACTGGATGACCCCAAGTCCCTGCAGTTTGTGCGTGAGAGAATAATTTCTCTTTGTAACTGTTTGACTCAGATTGGCATGTCTTTTGTTCAGCAAGTTTATCAAGAGCATGCTCTAGGCTTTTCCTGATTCTTTCAGTTTTAGCAGTGAGCAATCAACAATGTTGTCTCCTAGTACAGCTTAGGTTGATCTTGACAGAAACTTCACTTTTGAAAATGTATTCTGGGCACTGTTGGTTGTTTCTCAAATGGTGAGAAATTTGTTTCTCAAATGGTGTGTTTCAAACTCGGAAAGGGGGAGACAGGAAGAGTGTGATATCATAACAATGAATCAATGTTTCATGGTGATTCTTTAAAGGTTTCAAACAATTTCCATTCACAAAAAGGAATGAAAATACTGGGAATGAAATGAGAAGCATTTTGACAAGGATCATTGCCAGCAAAGAAAAAAAAAAGGTGGTGTCAGAACGTTGAGCCTAGTTTGTAGGTTAGGTTCCCAGCGCTTGAGTGTATTTTAGCTCAAGCAAAGTGATGTAACTTTGGAGGAGTGAATTTGTTGACTGTGTGTTAGCCGAGATTTCTGGTTTCAGTGCAAACTCTTAATAATCTGCTGGCAGGACTGAACAGCAGTCCTTAGTGTTCAATAGAAGCAGATGCAACTTCTTCCATAACTCTAGTAGACACAGATTCCATGTGGGGAATAATGTGCAACTCTGAGTAATTTTTGTTCACGTTATTGGAGCGCATTTTTTACTGCCTCCCTTATGGCTATATTCCAGAAAAATCACATGGGCACCACAATGCCATTTCACATGACTTATAGGGCCAGGGATGGCAATACTCCATGTCTCCAATTTCCACAGACACAGAAGCAGCTGACCAGTTGGCCTGGAGCCACTGTGGTAGCTTACCATCAAGTAGATTGCTGTTGCTTACTGGGAAGGACTTGGTCAGGAAGTGGAGAGGTTGGCACAGTGCAAACACAATGGCAGGAGTGCTGGATTGATTCTGCTGGTGCCTTTGCACCTCAACTCTTCCCCTCTCCTTCCTTGAAATCGATAGCAATCCAACCATCGAGGTGCCAGTTCTTCCCCACCTGGCAAGCTGCTTCTGTGACTGAGAGCAAAATCCTGCGAAACGTGTGAATCATTTGGAAAATCAATCATCTTGCAGTAGTTAAAATAATATTTTGGTTTGTATCTTTGGGCTGCAGAGGGGAGGCAAGAAAGGAGAAAACCAATTGCATGAGCAGGTGCCTGTATGTGCTATGTTGGATCTCATTTTAGCGAAGTATTAGGGCATAAAGCCCACTTCATCGGTATGATGTATAATCCTAAATTAGCACACAAACACACGGGCATAAGGAAGGGAATGTAAAAGTAGGGGTTATAATTTACCGTATTTTTCGCTCTATAGGATGCACCTGACCATAGGACACACCTTATTTTCGAGGGGGAGAACAAGAAAAAAATAAATCTCCCCCTCTCTGCTCAGTGCCCCTTCAGTGAAGTGGCAGGAGAAACAGAGCCCCTTCCATTTCTCCTCCCGCTTCACTGAAGGGGCGCTGCGCAGCTCTCCCTCTCTGCTGAAGCCTTGCTGAGTCTTGCTCTCCCGGCTTCAGCAAAAGGAACCCAAAGCCTCCGGAGCGCAGCGGGAGCTCCCGCTGCGCTCCGGAGGCTTCTGGTGGCTATCCCTGAAGCCTGGAGAGTGAGAGGGGTCAGTGCACACCGACCCCTCTCGCTCTCCAGGCTTCAGTGAAAGCAACACGAAGCCTCCGGAGTGCAGAGAGAGTGTTCCCTCTGCGCTTCGGAGGCTTCACGTTGCTATTGCTGAAGACAAGGAGCCTGCATTCGCCCAATAGGATGCACACACATTTCCCCTTAATTTTTGGAGAGGAAAACGTGCGTCCTATAGAGCAAAAATACGGTATAAAGAAGTTCAGTTCTTTTCAGTCTATATATTTTGGCTGCTAATTACACATAATCTTGCCCCTTTACCAAGACTATAAAAAAGAGTAGTGATATAGACAAGGTGACTCACCTCTTGCCAACTGCAGCAAATCTAGAGAAGTTATTTCACTGTATAAGTGAAGCTGATGAGGGGTTGTTCGTTGCACCTTTTGCATGCAGTACTCTGAGTTAAGCTTCCTCTGTACATCCAGCCACGTTTAATTTCTTTACCAGACAGAAATTAAATGGAATGTAAATTGACATGAGGAGGAGCTAGGATACTTGTCCACACTAGAGCAGAACAACAATAAATCAAATCTGACAGCAACCCTAGCCTGGCTCCAGCTATAACTGCCATTTCTTGTCTTGCTCAATTGACAACAAACATTTACAGATGTAATCGCGAGAGGCGGGGTTGAGCAGCGTTCTGTTATTGTCTCACTCTATTACTTTTCATCCAACGGAGGTATGTAAAATAGGCAACATGCTGAATGCTTCCATCCCAGATGCTAACAGAGACGTTAAGATAACCTGTGGGATCCTACCTGCATCTGATATCGGAGAAGGTGTCTAGTCAGTTAAATCAAAAGCAATACAACTCGACAATCGATAAAGGATTATCCACACTAGCAGTTTTTCATGCCATCTACTGCTTATATTCCCATGTTTCTGCTTAAGGCCATTGATTGGTTTCTGAGGACCATTCTCAGCATTCCCCAAAACGTAGCTGATGAGGACAAAAGGGAGAGGCTTTTCAGTTGTAGTCTGAAGTAGAAAAAAATGAGGTGTGTGTCATCTAACCCCATCCTTTTCCACCTTTAAGGAGGCTTTTAAAATCACTTTATTGCACCCAGTTATTTTTAATTAGACCCTCTGGTTCAGGGGCAAGGGAGCTTTTTCAATCTGAGGGATATATTCCCTTCTAGGGGCCACTTGAAAGTTGTGTACAGGCACCAAAGGAAAAAGTGGACAGAGCAGTAAATATAAGCTTCACCTTTCTACAGTAGTCTCACTCATTTGTTCTGCCGCAATGAAGGATAAACCTAAAATGAAGCTACACCCTAAGAATGAACATGATCTAGCCAAGTAAAGCGCTATTTAAGGACTGTTGATGTTAGGGAGAAGGAGCTAAGTTTAGCATTCCTATAGAAATCCATGAGACTTCAAATATTACTTATTGTTTTCTTTATTACATTTATATCCCCTTTTCTTCCAATGAGCTCAAGGTGGCATACAGGGTTCTACTACTCTCTGTTTTATCCTCAGAACAACCTTGTGGGGTGTGTCAGACTGGGAGAGTGTGGACTGGCTCAATGTCACCCTTTGGGCTCCATGACTGACTGGGTATTTGAACCCTGATCTCAAGTCCTAGTCCAGCACATCAATTACTACATTATGCTGCCTTGATTATCCCCTGGGTTGGGATAAAGCCTTACAACTGAATGGAGCACCCCAAATCCAGACCTTTTGCCACCTGAGACAGCCCAAAGGGCATCCCTCTTTCAAGGGCGGCTCTCTTGAAAAGTCTTGCCGCAACATTCAGATACAAATTGCATCTATTTACACACAGACACGTGTCACTCCGCCCTCTTGCATGTCATCCCTCTTCCAAGTGATACTTTTTTCTATTAGGAAAGAACCCAAAAAACAGGTATCAAAAAATGAATCAAAGAACCTGGTACTAATAAATTATGCAGCAGGTAGAAAAGACACTTTGCTTGTTCTTTTCTTATAAACCAAGCTACAGTGGATTTGAGCACAGCAGGCACCAATTCTGGCCTGGCATAAATCCCTCCAAGGAAAGAAGCAATCATCAGCATGTTATTTTCTTCACTGCTGCAGATGGGTAAAGCTTCTCTTCCTTTGTACCTCTTAAAAGATGCTAAGTGGGCCATGCTTGCCCAGTTTGCCATGAAACAAAGATATGTGACCTTCCATTGCATGAGGATGGTGTGTTCTTATATGTGAAGTGAAAGGCTATTATTTTTTAATAAAGAACCGAACCCTAAAGGTAGTCATGTACGAGGGTTGTTCATTAAAGATTTCCCCTGACCAACAACTGGTTGTGGTTCGAGGACCCAACCCCCGCTTGGTGGAATAAAGACATGTTGACACAGAATATAAGGTTAATGGGCAAGAAAAGGCCACAACTTTATTGATTACAGCAAGTGAGAAGGTATTGGCTTAGGCATTGGACCACGAAAGATTTGACTCCACCCACTCAAAGAGGGGTGAGTCTGAAGAGGGGGTTAACCACCAGTAGGGGGAGCCTGTTGATGCTAATACAACTATAAGCTCTCCCCTGATGTCACCGAGGGTCGTGCCATGCCCCCCCAGGCATCGGATAGGATTCACGACCGCCGGATTCCTTTAACGGAATACCCAAAAGTGAAGGGGTAGGCATTGGCCACACCTAGCCCTTCCACACACCACGAACACATTCCAATGCCTAACCTACCCACCAATACCAAGAAAGTTGTGACGATTGCTACGAGGTAGGCAAAAAAACCCAAAAGGCCTAAAGCCAGTTGGAAAAACTCCTACCAGGCCCCCTGAGCAACCTGTGCGACCAACCATAGGTCCCTAGCAAGGTCAAGAGAAAAGCTAAGCCCTAAGCCCTAAGGGAGTGGTGGGTGGGTGACTTGCGACGAGAAGGTGAGCAAATGGGCTGAATGGCTGGCACGGCTGCATCTTGAGCAGCAAACCACGCCCCTACCAAGTCGCCCAATTGGGCGCTCAACCGGGAGGTGTGGCGCGCCAGCCATGTGGATGGGGCAGGGGGCATAACGTCCCCTGCATGATGCGGGAGTCATCTCCCACCCACAACACATCCCCTCTGGAAGGAGGAGAGGCCTTATCGTAGGAGGATGAAATTGCACATGTATAATTATATATCTCTCCATAGGTAACGTGGTAATTTGTAGCTCTGAACTCCTAACAGTTTCTCTGTTACGGGTGCTAACGTGGAGTAACGACTGATAATGGAACTAGTTGAATTCAGAGCAGTCATCAGGTTCCCATACTTGAAAGGGCACACACCATGGGAGATGTTCGATGAGATGAAAGGGACTTATGAGGAGGATGCCCCATCATATGATGTAGTCAACTACTGGCATCATCAGTTCAAGTGTGGTCTTACTTCAGTGGAATGGCTCCCATTCCTGGGTGACCACAGTCCTCCATTGATGAAGACACCATCTGTCAAGTGGAGGCCACCATTCTCGAGGATCACTGCATAACCATTCACCAAGATCAGTGTGGGCGCTGTAAAAAAAATCATCCATGACCATTTGCACACGGGAAAGGTGTACAGACAGTGGGTTCTCTGGCTGCTGATGCCTTTCCAGAAGCAGGAACGTGTCACATTCTCATGGGCTCATTTGGCCATGTGTCATGAAAACCATGATGCCAGATTAATTACTCAGGATGAAACATGGGTACATCATTATGACCCAGAGACTAAATCCCAGTTCAGACAATGGAAGCACTCTCTCTCACCACCTCCAAAGTAGTCACATGTCCAAACACCAGTGGGCTGGTCTTTTGGGACCAGCACAGGGTAGTGATGGTGGATTTCCTGGCAGTGGGTACCACAATTATCGGGACATACTACACTTCACTGCTGCAGAAATTGTGGACGGCCATCAAAACCAAGAGGCGTGGTATGCTGACCAAAGGTGTCTGCCTCTTGCCGGATAACACCCTGGTTCACAACTCACGTGTTGCTCAGATGGAAGCATGGTCCTGTGGCTATGAAATCCTTCCTCACACCCCTTATTCTCACACCATCAGACTTCCACCTCTTTCCAACCATGAAGATATTTTTGAAGGGCAAGCTTTTTCCAGACGATGAAATGCTGATTTCTGAGGTCAAGTCATGGCTTCTGACACAACCTGCTGACTTCTACTTACGAGGTCTCCACACCTGCATAAAGCAATGGGATAAGTGTTTGACTCTTGCTGGTAGCTATGTGGAGAAGAACTAATAACTGTGTCCAGTTTAGTTTGTCTCAGTCCATAGGAAGTATGTCAGGGGAAATCTTTAATGTATCTTAGGCACAGCAGAGGAATCCTGGCTGTTAAGATTAGGACAGGTATAGGGAGGAGCGCATTCAGACTGTAAGTCCACAGGTGACTTTCAAAGCAGATGTGTTCATGCATATATTTCCCTCACAGCAGGAGCCCTGAGTGCATTTATTTCCATTTGATCCGGAAAATTTTTTGCTAGCAGAGGTTAAAATCTAATGGAAACATCTACTGTGCAAGTTCCAGGGAAGCAAACAGGAGTTAAACAAGTGTATTGTTGACAAAAGGTGATCTTGGACAAACATCCAATTCATTTCTAGGCTGCCTTTTCATTTACACATGCTTGATTATTGTGTGCCTGGAGATTTTTCTGCCACCCAGCCTTCTGTCACCACCCACAAAAGAACAGGATTATATGTCATCTAGTAAGGGGATCCAGATACTTTCAAAGCACCACACCCCCTTTCCCACCCCAAATCCTCCTGAGGCCGGCCAGTTTCTCTTTGTGTTGCTTTCATTGCCAAACCTATATTGTTGAAGGACAGGGCTGGGTAACTTCCATCTAGGAGACTGAATGTGGCCTTCAAAGCCTTTCTGTCTGGCCCTCAGATTCTCCCAAGGAAACACCCCTTCCTAAGGCCACACCACTCACCAGCCTGGATAGCTCAGTTGGTTAGAGTGTGGAGGTGATAACGCCAAGGTTGCAGAATCAGTCCCTGTATGGGACAGCTGCATATTCTTACATTGCAAGGGATTGGACTAGATGATCCCTTCCAATGGTCCCTTCCAACTCTCCAATTCTATGAAACTCTGTGAGACTTTCTCTGCTGTCTCCTCAAGTACTTTGGCAGGGCTGCAGTTTGTCCTTAACCATGATAGTGCCTCTTGTGTGCTTGAAGGATTGATAGATTTATGTGTGTGTAGGGTGTGTATATACATTTCTCACTTGCCAAGAATGGGCTCTCCTGTACAAAGGCAAGAGCCACATCCATTGCTACTATTTTTTGTCTCTTGCTTTGCCCACCTCGTGTATGTGGACCCCAAAAGGTTGTCTGCAAAGGTCTTCTTGGTCTTCAGAAGCCTCCTTACCTTTGGTTTAGGGCATGTATATGTGTGATGCTTTATCTGGGTTAACATTCAGACTTTGGCTTAAATGTGCAAGCAGTCACTACTTTTTCAGTTATGTGTCTATCACAATAAGTACAAGCAGCTCCCCCCCCCCCACTATTTATGTGTGTTCAGTTCACACGTGACAACGCATTCACAGCCCTGGAAACCTGGAAGTGGGGGGAAAGACCTGACAAGGATACTATCCCCAGAGCCCAAAGGGTAGATGTCACCACACTAAGGGCCCAAGAAATAGACACACTTTTTTTATTTGGCTGGAGATATTTTTGGTTGATCTTTTGTGCAATGTTATCTGTCACCAACATAAGGATCAACCACCAGTGCTCTGAGTTTTCACAATTTAAGCAGCCAGTGTCTTCCTAAAAGTGTAATGTCTCCTGAACCTTTGGAGATAAGACAGGTTATATCATTCTTTCCACATTCAACAGATAAGATACTCTGCAACTCCGGCTGGAGTGATGTAGATTTACGTTAAATCTGAGGGGTTATATTTTTTGCAGCATATTAAGAATTTCACTTTTTTTTAAAAAAAAGGAAAACAACCCCTAAATCAAAATGCTAATTCAATGATTTTGCAATTCAGATTTTCTTTGAGCTGTCTGCTATAAATAAAAATCTGTTTGCACACAGCTTTGTGGCTCTCAACACAAGAGTTCAAACATGTGTCCAGTTAATTGTTCTTTTAAATGAGCAAAATTTAGTAAGTCATGCTCATGTATATACAACTGGTTGGCTATGCTCTGGCAAGGCTATTTTTAGGTTGGAATGTTTTCATTAACAACAAAAAACATACAGGCAACAAAAATGAAAACAAAAACAAACAAACAACAACACCCTAAAACTGCAATACATAATTCTGTAATGATACAACTAAGTAAACCAGACACATTATTTAAGTAATACTGGCACAATTAAAGGTATTCAAATTCCTATCTCTTCTCCAAAAAGAAACCTTACTTTCCCATCCAAATAAGCCATGCATTGTCTGCCATTTCTTAACCAGATGTATTTGGCATGCTTAAGAATTTCTGTCATATGATAAGGCACATGTTGGTCTCCAGTTCCATACAGTGCTTGCCAATATGAACAATGGTCAAGGACTATGGAAGCTGCAGTTCAATAGCATCTGGAAAACAACACTTTACCCCAGTGGCATAGCGTGGGTTGCCAACGCCTAGGGCTGCACAGAGCGGCTGGGTCGGAGGGAGGGAAACTGATGGAGTGTGCATGTGCATTCCACTGCCCAATGACATCTGTGTCACCCAGGAGAAAGCAGCCGCAGAGATAAGAAAAAAAAGAGTCATTCCATTGTCTGGATAGGTCGCTTCCTGGTTCACATGGAGAAGCTGTTTTTAATGGACTGCAGCTGAAGGTTCTTTCTCCCTGCAGACTATCTCAGCTTTAGCCTCATCTCTTGTGTTTTGGCTTCTTCTTCAGCTTGGACCACCGCCTTTTGCCACAAGTTTCTCCCAGCTCTCAGCCTCACTCAGACTTTGGGCAGCTTCCTTTGGTTGTTCCTGTTGTCACCTTCAGACTCTAATCAAGCCTGCCTTTAGCCTCTTCTGAATCTCTTCCTCGGCCCCTTGATGATAATCTCTTTTCAACATCTTCTCACGTTCTCCCACAGTCTTATAATATTTTGGATTGTGTCTCTTTAGCAGGACTCTCTAAACAATCACAAGGTTCTGTTGAAAGACTTCGCATCTCTTTGGACCATAACAGAGGACCAATAGGTTTAAACAGAAGGTTCACCAAAGGATCTATCAGAGCTTGACTTGTTGAAGTCTATCAACCCATATAAAGGCTACTGCTGGCTATCATAACAGTACATTTTATGAGACACATGGTCACTTCTGAACTGTATCAGCCTAGCTGTTTCTTGGGAGACTGCCAACTGAAAAAACCCCATACACTGTATCTTCCAGGCTTTGTTTCCACATGCAGGTCTTTCCATCTCATTTAATTAGCTAGTTACAAACCATTGTTTTTACAACAGAACAACATTCTTACATATAAATTTCTTCTTACAATGTTACTGTTCCTTCACATTCACACTGTAATTTAGATGTCTCGCTGGAGCAGGGAGCGAATCAAGTGGAATTGTTACTTGCCTCATCTAATAAAGAACGTACTTTCAGAAATATAATTATGTATCTGCACTCCCATAAAGAAATATCTTTTTGGGAGACTGAACTGCCAATATTTAATGCTATTTAGTTTTATATACATTGCTTGTTTTCTAAGGTACCTGACAAAAGCATACCATAATTTATAATGATTCTTCTTAGCAAGGCTATTTGAGTTCTCCGCATTGATATAAAACTTCTAAAGGAAAATGTTATATGATGTTAACACACCATAAAATATGCTAAAAGGAATTTATACACGTAACAATGCCCTGATAAGGAAATGGCAAAAGGAATTAAATGAAGCACTTCTAACAAGTCTGCAAGACTTGTTTACAGTTCATCTTAGAATCTCTATGATATTTGCATACACTCTTCAAAAGAAAACTTGCAATAAATAAAGGGGAAGTTCATGGCAAAATTAGTATACTTGAAAAATAAAATAAAATGCAACTGTGCACACTATTCTTCACAATCACTGCAGCAGCTGTTATTCATCACCATCATTCTATAGGATACTAAGTAGCTGTCTTCTGCAAGTAAAATCTCTCTGTCCCTAAATGATACAGATAAAATAAAGATGTTTTACTTCTTTATGTGTAGGATTTTTACCCCACCCTTCCTCACAAGTCATCTCAGGGCAGGATAAAATACATTGTAAAATAGAATAGACCAATATAATACAGTTGACTTGTAACTTGTGTGCATTTAACTTGCATGATCACAGCTTTATGTGATTGGGGGCTGGCCAGCTGCAGCCACACAATTTAGATGCACGTAAGGTGGAGAGCTTAAAAGTTACTTCTGTCCCAGGTTTTTCCTTCATGGAAAGAACATGAAAGCTCTCAGGCTTGCTTTCCGGGCTCTGGGGAGACCATTGAAAGGTCTCATGGGGCCAGCCAAGATCTCACAAGAACCTCCAGAACTCTGAAAGCAAGGTAAAGGTAAAGGGACCCCTGACAGTTAAGTCCAGTCGTGAATGAATCTGGGGTTGCGGCACTCATCTTGCTTTACAGGCTGAGGAAGCCAGCGTTTGTCCACTCTGCAGACAGTTTTTCCGAGTCATGTGGCCAATATGACTAAGCCACTTCTGGCGCATCGGAACACCAACACCAGAGCAGTGCACAGAAATGCCATTTACCTTCCCGCCGGAGTGGTACCTATTAATCTACTTGCACTTTTTTGGCGTGCTTTTGAACTGCTAGGTTGGCAGGAGCTGGGACCAAACAATGGGTACTAATCCCATCGCAGGGATCTGAACCGCTGACCTTTTGATCGGCAAGCCCAAGGCTCAGTGGTTTAAACCACAGCGCCACTTCCTAAAAGCTCTCTTCCTTTGTATGGAGGGCAAGACCTCCATGGTGTGCTAGGTTCTGAAAGGTAGGGATGTGGTTTCAATGTTGTTCTGACTATACATAATTTCAGGTTTACATGCAATCCCTGGAATGTAACCCCTGTGCAAGTTGCAAGTTGACTCTAGAGTTAAAATCCATCTAGCTGCCTATACAAAACCACTACAACTATATGGATGTATACATATGGATGTATACATGGAAGTTAAAATGATTATAGGTGCCACTTGCTGGCGTTCAACCTCCTACACATATCAAAGTAGAATCATAGAATCATAGAATCATAGAATCATAGAGTTGGAAGAGACCACAAGGGCCATCGAGTCCAACCCCCTGCCAAGCAGGAAACAACATCAGAGCACTCCTGACATATGGTTGTCAAGCCTCTGCTTAAAGACCTCCAAAGTAGGAGACTCCACCACACTCCTTGGCAGCAAATTCCACTGTCGAACAGCTCTTCCTGTCAGGAAGTTCTTCCTAATGTTTAGGTGGAATCTTCTTTCTTGTAGTTTGGATCCATTGCTCCGTGTCCGCTTCTCCGGAGCAGCAGAAAACAACCTTTCTCCCTCCTCCATGTGACATCCTTTTATATATTTGAACATGGCTATCATATCACCCCTTAACCTCCTCTTCTCCAGGCTAAACATGCCCAGCTCCCTTAGCCGTTCCTCATAAGGCATCATTTCCAGGCCTTTGACCATTTTGGTTGCCCTCCTCTGGACACGTTCCAGTTTGTCAGTGTCCTTCTTGAATTGTGGTGCCCAGAACTGGACACAGTACTCCAGGTGTGGTCTGACCAGAGCAGAATACAGTGGCACTATTACTTCCCTTGATCTAGATGCTATACTCCTATTGATGCAGCCCAGAATTGCATTGGCTTTTTTAGCTGCCGCGTCACACTGTTGGCTCATGTCAAGTTTGTGGTCAACCAAGACTCCTAGATCCTTTTCACATGTACTGCTCTCAAGCCAGGTGTCACCCATCTTGTATTTGTGCCTCTCATTTTTTTTGCCCAAGTGCAATACTTTACATTTCTCCCTGTTAAAATTCATCTTGTTTGTTTTTGCCCAGTTCTCTAATATGTCAAGGTCGTTTTGAAGTGTGATCCTGTCCTCTGGGGTGTTAGCCACCCCTCCCAGTTTGGTGTCATCTGCAAATTTGATCAGGATGCCCTTGAGTCCATCATCCAAGTCGTTGATAAAGATGTTGAATAAGACCGGGCCCAAGACAGAACCCTGTGGCACCCCACTAGTCACTCTTCTCCAGGATGAAGAGGAACCATTGATGAGCACCCTTTGGGTTCGGTCAGTCAGCCAGTTACAAATCCACTGAGTGGTAGCATAGTCAAGACCGCATTTTACCAGCTTCTTTACAAGAATATCATGGGGCACCTTGTCAAATGCCTTGCTGAAATCAAGGTAGGCTACATCCACTGCGTTCCCTTCATCTACCAGGCTTGTAATTCTGTCAAAAAACGAGATCAGGTTAGTCTGACATGACTTATTTTTCAGAAATCCATGCTGACTATTGGTGATCACAGCATTCCTTTCTAGGTGCTCACAGACTGTTTGCTTAATGATCTGCTCCAGAATCTTCCCTGCTATTGATGTCAGACTGACTGGGCGGTAATTATTTGGGTCCTCTCTTTTCCCCTTTTTGAAAATAGGGACATTTGCCCTCCTCCAGTCTGCCGGGACTTCGCCTGTTCTCCAGGAATTCTCAAAGATGACTGCCAGTGGTTCTGAGATCACATCTGCCAGTTCTTTTAATACTCTTGGATGCAGTTCATCTGGCCCTGGAGACTTGAATACATCTAAACTAGCCAAATATTCTTGTACTATCTCCTTAGTTATTCTGGGCTGTGTTTCCTTTGCTGAATCATTTGCTCCAAATTCTTCAGGTCGGGCATTGTTTTCTTTATCGGAGAAGACTGAGGCAAAGAAGGCATTGAGTAGTTCAGCCCTTTCTGTGTCCCCTGCTTGCATTTCACCATCTTCTCCTCTGAGTGACCCCATTGTTTCTTTGTTCTTCCTTTTGCTACGAGCATACCCATAAAAGCCTTTTTTGTTGCTTTTAACCTCTCTAGCAAGCCTGAGTTCATTCTGTGCTTTAGCTTTTCTGACTTTGTGTCTACACGTGCTGGCTATTTGTTTGAATTCCTCTTTGGTGGTTTCCCCCCTTTTCCATTTTTTGTACACATCCTTTTTTAATCTTAATTCAGTTAAAAGTTCTTTAGATAGCCACCCTGGCTTCTTTAGGCACCTTCCATGTTTCCGTCTCATTGGTATTGCCTGACGTTGTGCTTTTAGTATCTCCCTCTTAACAAACTCCCAGCCATCATGAACTCCCTTTCCTTTTAGTATTGTTGTCCATGGGATCTCACCCAGCACTTCCCTAAGTTTTATGAAGTCGGCTTTCTTAAAGTCAAGAAATTGAGTCCTAGTATGCTTGGCTGCTCCTTTCCGCTGTATAGTAAACTTCAGAAGAGCATGATCACTCGCGCCTAATGATCCTTCCACTTCTACCCCACTAACCAGGTCATCAACATTGGTTAGGACCAGATCTAAAATGGCTGTTCCTCTTGTTGCTTCTCCCACTTTCTGGACAATGAAGTTGTCTGCAAGGCCAGTGAGGAATCTGTTTGACCTTATGCTCTTGGCTGAGTTTGACGTCCAACAAATATCCGGGTAATTGAAGTCCCCCATTACTACTATCTCCCTTCCTTTTGCATGCTTGGCCATCTGTTCCAGGAAGGCATCATCTATGTCCTCCGTTTGGCTTGGGGATCTATAGTAAACTCCCACAATGAGGTCTCTGTTATTCTTCTCTCCCTTAATTTTGACCCAAATGCTCTCACTTTGGCTTTGAGGATCTAAATCTTGGATCTCTTCACAGGTATACACATCCCTGACATATAACGCCACTCCTCCTCCTTTCTTGTCTGGTCTGTTTCTCTGAAATAGATTGTATCCCCCCATTATTACATTCCAATCGTGGGACTTATCCCACCAGGTTTCAGTGATGCCTATTATGTCATATTTAGTTTGCTGTACCAAGAGCTCAAGCTCATCTTGTTTATTTCCCATGCTTTGCGCATTAGTGTACAGACATTGAAGTCCATTAATCATTCCCCCGTGTCTCTTATTTAAGGATTTTTTCCTCCCACCACTAGGTCCGCGTGCTGTTTGCTCCATTTGGTCTATGACATTTGGATGATCATCTTCATTAATTGATAGACTCCTACCTTCAGGAGCACTGTCTCCCTCCCCCACATTAGTCAGTTTAAAGCCCTCCTGATGAGGTTTCTGAGATTTTTGGCAAAAACATTTCTCCCAACCGTTGTGAGGTGCAGCCCATCACTTGCCAGAAGTCCATCTTCAAGAAACTGCAGTCCGTGATCTAAGAATCCAAACCGTTCCTGTTTACACCAGTTGCGAAGCCAGCTGTTCACTTCCACTATTTTCCCCTCTCTCCCTGGGCCACGTCGTTCAACTGGGAGGACAGATGAGATGACAATTTGTGCATTTAGTTGCTTCAATTTCCTGCCGAGAGCCTCGTAGTCTCTTTTGATCTTCTGGAGGCTATTGCTTGCAGTGTCATTGGTTCCCACATGAACCAAGAGGAAGGGGTATTTGTCAGTGGGTTTTATGATTCCTTGCAGTCGTTCAGTTACATCTTGGATCTTAGCCCCGGGGAGACATTCCCTGAGGACTGACTTTGCTGCTCGTCTTCATATACCTGATCGACTGTAATGAGGGAGAGATCCTCAAATGAAGTCTGCTCTTCGTCTTCCATGCTAGGGGAGAGGACCTCAAAGCGATTGTGTATTTCTAAGCAATCAGAGTGAACCCTGGGCCTCCTACTTCTTTGAGTCACGTTTCTCCATATATCTGGCTCCTGTGTTGGTGAACTAGACTCCTTCTCAGGGGAGTCCCCTGTCTCCTCCTTGGTGGAGACGGTGTGCTCTGTTGCTTCCAAGAAGAGCTCCAGCTCTCTAATTCTTTGGAGCGTAGCTACACGTTCCTCCAGTTGCTGGACTTTGTCTTTTAAGAGGGCAATCAACATGCAATTGCTGCAGGTAAAGCTGCCTGCAACCTTTGGCAAGATGGCAAACATTGCGCAGGAATCGCAGGCGACTGCAGCTGTTCCCTCCCCTTCCATCTTGAGATCGTGTCGTTGGGGTTGGCTACAGAGGTCCTCCATCATAAAAAGCTTGAAGACAGGACAAATAACTTCCCCCACACAAAAAAAACACCTAGATCTCCCCCAACAAACGTTTGAGACTAGCTCCCCTAAATCTAAAAGATGGATCTATCTGCCCTGCAAACTCTGATAAGCTCCTCCCACAGCTAATCCCCTGCCTCAACAGAAACCCTGCCCCCTCTGACCTTTACACAGGGAAAACAGCTAATCAGCCACAAAGACACACACACACACACACACACACACACACACAAGAAAACCCTTTTTGCTCCTTCTTCAACTGATGCCCTCCTTTTTCTATAACATTTTTATTTATTTATTATATTTCTATACCGCCATTCATCTGAGGATCACAAGGCAGTTTACAATGTAGAAACAGAAAAATATGTGACCTAATAACAAGCAAAACAATTACCTCCCCCATAGTTTAAAAGGCTTAATTAGCCAAAGACCTGGCAAAAGGGGAATGTTTTTGCCTGGTGCCTAAAGATATGTAATGAAGGCGTAAGGTGAACCTTCCTGGGGAGAGCATTGCACAAATGAGGAGCCACTGCAGAGAAGGCCCATTTTCTTGTTGTCAACCTCTGGACCTCTTGCCGACCAGGTACATGAAGAAGTGCTTCAGATGTGGGGTCTGGGTTGGTTCATATGAGGAGAGGCAGTACTTGAGGTGTTGGGCTGTTGAAGGCTTACAAGTCAAAGCCAGCACTTTGAATTAGGCCTGGAAACTAATTGGGAGCAAATTCAGTTGGGCCAGGATTGGTGCTATATGCTGTAACCATCTTGCCCCAGTGAGAAGCTGGCCACTGAATTCTGCGCCAGCTGATGTTTCCAAGCCATCTTCAGAGGCAGCCCCATGTATCATGCATTGCAGTAATCCACAACAGAAAGGAGGCTATTCCTGTCCAAATAGAGGCACAACTGTGCCACCAAGCCACCTGAGCCTCAAATGACAACAATTGATCTGAGAGTACCTGCAAGCAAGCAACCTCTCATCCAACCGCCTATGGAACCACACTCTCACCATGCCTCAATCTTACCTGAAATGATCTTCAGTTTATTGGCTATCATCAAGTCCATTACTGAGGCAAGTTCCCATCATCCCTGACCACTGGTTCTGTTAGCTAGGGATGATGGGAGTTGTAGTCCCAAAACATCTGGAGGGCCAAGTTTGGCCATGCCTGGTCTAGCACACCCTCTGGCATACCTGCAGGTCTAAAGGAGAAATAGAGCTGTGTGTCATAAAAATATTGCTGACAACATACTCCAAAACTCCAGACAACCCCACTCAGCAGTTTCATGTAGATGTTAAACAGCATGGGGAATAAGATTAAAAGCTGAGGAACCCAGTATTGAATTCTTTCTGTTTCTCTTTCTGCACCATCTTTATTTATGGTAGTTTCTGGCAATGGGACTCACTGAGTGTTCATAAATGAAATATGTGTGAGCTTGTTTCACAAGCCATCTAAATCATCATCAGTAAACATCAGTAAACATTCCTGCAGAGCATTGTTCAGCTACTTTTTCCATTTCCTTGTTTTGTCAAGTCATGGCTATGCCATCTTTCGCTACACCTCTTGCAACAAGAAAAGGAGCTCAATTCAAGCAGTGCAGAACTTTGCAATCATCTGGTTATAGGGGGAAGGAGGTCAAGCCCCCAAGCCATCAAACAGCATATCCCCAGCATATAAGCAAATGTCACGAAGGCTGCTGAAATTAGAAATGGAACATTTCTACAAAAAAACCAGACTGTCCAATATATAACCTTTGGCTCCACACTTCTACAGCAAGGCATTAAAACTTCGGAGCTTCTGGAAACAGAGTTTTCCTTAATGTCATGATGGTTGCCATTCTGTAGTGTAAAGAATGAAATTGGCCGCATGATTAAAGCAGATGCTTTATGAACCTCTGGGTAAAATTAAGTTACAATGGCAGGCTGCACCAGAATTGGCTGAGGATAGATGACTGTCTAAAGTACATCCCTATTCGCTGAAAAGAACTACTTTAATTTCCTTGCATTACCTATTCTTACAAGTTTTGACAGGTGGATGAATCATGTTCATTCAACAGATAATAAAGATATCATTTATTATATTAGTGCCTAAAACAGCTCTGTTTTGAGTGAACAGATGAATACTGTACTGGTTTCCTTTCTTTTTTTTCAAAAGAAAGGAAGCATTTCAGTTTTTATAGGAGAAAAGAGGCTCAGAGATACTAAAGTTTTCCACCACTCAGAAATCAATGAATGATTTTAATGTAACTTACTGAGGCAGGAAGATGTCAGTAGTTTTCTCCACTACTCTGACAAACTGATATTTCTTCCATCACTGGGGCACTGGTGGGGAGATAAGATTTGTTGATGATAATAACAACAACAACAACAACAATATATGGATAGTCATCTAGCTGTAAATTATTTTTTAGTGTCTCAGAGATGTCCAAATGATTATCCAGTGATCACTTCCTAGTGGTTTGCAAAACCAAAGCTTGTGTAGCTTGCTATTTTGGCAAAACAGATGACATATTCATTAGTTGACTCTTAAAATTCATCTAAATACCAGTCCTTCAATTTCCTGAAAGCTTCCCTCCCCCCTTACATAAATACACTTCCATTTTTCTTCCTCCTTTGCAGGGTGCTTTAGACTTCTCATGGGTGTGGGGTTGAGCTTACCTAAACCACCGAGCCGCTTGGGCTTGCCGATCGGAAGGTCGGCGGTTCAAATCCCTGTGGCGGGGTGAGCTCCTGTAGCTCTGTCCCAGCTCCTGACAACCTGCAGTTCGAAAGCACACCAGTGTGAGTAGATAAATAGGTACTGCTGTGGCGGGAAGGTAAACGGCGTTTCTATGCGCTCTGGTTTCCGTCACAGTTTCCTGTTACTCCAGAAGCGGTTTAGTCATGCTGGCCACATGACCCGGAAAGCTGTCTGTGGAAAAACGCCGGCTCCCTTGGCCTGAAAGCGAGATGAGTGCCCCAACCCCATAGTCACCTTTGACTGGACTTAACTGTCCATGGGTCCTTTACCTTTTTTTA
The DNA here is from genome assembly GCF_965113315.1 of Podarcis vaucheri. Classification (NCBI taxonomy): domain Eukaryota; kingdom Metazoa; phylum Chordata; class Lepidosauria; order Squamata; family Lacertidae; genus Podarcis; species Podarcis vaucheri. The sequence goes on from NC_138748.1 coordinate 15,570,683, forward strand.
CCTTTTAGTGTTGTGAGGTGGCTGAGAGTGGTGCAAAAACCTTCTAAGAGACTTTGTATGGTCAGAATCGAGTCTACACTCCTAGAGTTAATGCTAAATACATTCCTTCTGGTAAGGGAGCCACCATAGCTGCTAGAGAGCTGTGAAAATTTGTGTCCTGGGCTTCATAGACTCATCTATCCATGTACTATCTGAAAACAAAGGGGCACATTGGTTGCCAGGTGTAGAATATATTACAGTCATACCTCGGGTTACAGACGCTTCAGGTTGCATTTTTTTGGGTTATGGACCCACCAAAATCCGGATGTAGTGGAATGGGTTACTTCCGGGTTTTGGGGGTCTTGCATGTGCAGAAGCGCTAAATCGCGCTATGTGCAGAAGCACCGAATTGCAACCTGTGTGAGTGCAGACGCGCTGCTGCGGGTTGCGATTGCTGGGTTGCAAATGTGCATCCTGCACGGATCATGTTCGCTACCCAAGCGTCCACTGTATAATTATTTTCAGTTCTCTTATCCCAAGATGAAGTTCATGTGGCCATAAGTGAGGTACTCATGTGTGTGTGTGTGTGTGTGTGTGTGTGTGTGTGTGTGTAGATGTCATTCACTTTAAACCGAATGCATAATACTATAGGTTTTTTTTAGGCTGACCCTTTGCTTGAAGAGGAGAAGTTTCATAGAGCTTACAGGTCCTGTACATTAAAACACAGGAAGGGAAAAATACAGATTTCACAGCAGCGGCTACATAAAAAAGCCATTAAGAGTACTTGGCCCCGCTGTACGTTACATAACCTAAAAGCAGTTACCACAGAGTCTTATTTGGAAGGCAAACTTATGTAAGGCAATTAGCTGCGGAAAATGATGAACTCAAAAAAATTGGACCTGATTAAAGTCAACAATTTGAAAAGCAGCTTCTCAGGAGCATCACCCCGTTGTTCAACAAAGTTGTTTAAATGGCCTTTTATTGAGGTCAGAGGAAGAAAGGAAACTACAAATGGCTTGAAAGAAAGAAAGCACCACCACAGGAAATGGGTTCCTAATTATATGAGAATCAGGCTTTTGCATCTGTGTCTTAAACTGCTATAATCAAAAAGATCCTTTGAAATTAATGCAGCAATGTTGCAAAAATCTAAGGCCTGGGGGAATGGAAGATTGGAGTTGGGGTATATGCCATGTCTTCCTTTAAAGTCGGTCTGAAACAGAAGTGACATAAAGTATACAAATTCACCTGTGCCTCTGATGCATCCTCATCAACATGCAGTATTAGAAACTATGATAAATGCTATGCTTCTCGGGGCAATGCTAATTCCATGAAAAATGCTGTAACTGCTAGAGAGAAAAATATTTGACCCTCATAAATGGTCCTCATGCTCTAGCTATCTTGATTGCTGTTCTACTAAGAGTGCAGCTGCATACTGCTGTGACTTTTTCTTAGGTTTTAGAATCCCTAAACTACAAAGATCAATAATCTTAATTTTGTTTTGGGTCTAGAACACTGAATAAATTTCATTTGAAAATTAGCAGCAACAACAACACATAATAAGGGGAGTACTAGACACCCTACAGCCCATCTCTTTTCCAAGGTCTTAGGTTTCCTCTTTTTTGGTTCTGCTTTTAATATTTATATTTTCTCCTGTTTTTAATATTTACATTTTATTGAAAATATTTCAATTAAAGAAAAAAGGGGGAAATAAAAAGGGAACAAAAGGTGCATAAAAATACAAAAGAAGAAGAAGAGAAAAATACTATAATTCTGTACATACTTGTCTAATCCAAAGGCATATTAATGAAATTATTATTGTAATAAATATACATTTATTTATAGCCTACTATTTTTTATATATAAATGCATTTTTTATATATAAATGCATTCCAAATGTCATGATACACAATCTGTATCCATAAGCCAGTGGTTTTCAACCTGTGTGCCGTGGCACCGTAGAGTGCCTTGAATGATGGTCAGGAGTGCTGTGGGCAATATTGGCCTCTGTCCCTCTTTCCTCCCCTCCATCCTCTGACACCCTCTTGCATCTCTGCCTCCCAAAGGCTTGCACAGCTGTTTGTTGCAGCTGCCCAGACTACAGGTAATGCAGGCAAATGGTGCCTCTGGGGCTGGCCAGGGGGTGCTGGTTGCCAAGAGCTGAGGCATCCTTGGCGTGCGCAAGCAAGCTGGCAAGGGAGCCCAGCCAGCCAGTCTGCCAGCCCTTGCTGTTGGAAATGGACAGACAAGTCCCAGGCCCCTGTGGGGCAGTGTGAGGAGGCACCTGTCTTTGTGGCAGAGGGGGCAGCTCAGAGACCAGGGGCAGCAGAAGTGGCTGCCCAGGGGACTCCCAAGGAGAGTGGAGAGGAGGCTGAGGGAACACTCCACAAGGGGGGGGTGCTCAAAAAAGGGTGAGAGGCTGCCAGCTCTGCAGGCAAGGGGTGACATAACTGGGCTCTTGAGCCCCACAGGGGTGCTGCAGAAAGAATGTAGTTGGCCAAGGGAGCCGTGGAATAAAAAAAGGTTGAAAACTTTTGCTAGAAGCTATCCATTCATATGTTGTCATATCTTCTATCCATTGATTAAAGGAGGGCATAGATTTATATTTCCAGTGTATCAATATCAGCCTTTTAGCCATGTTAAGGCCTCAAAGAATCGATTTGCATTGGGCAGTTGCCAAATTCCATACAGTAGCTACATAATTAAAAATAAAATTATCCTCTGACAGTATCAGTTTCCTTCCCCCATATAATATTTATGCAAGCTAATACTTTCTCCCCAAACTTCATAAGCATAGGACATTGCATAAGCAAATGTTTCAAAGAAGCATTATCCTTATTACATCTCCGCCAACATATTGCCTCTTATGTAAAAAAGCTAAGGTAGTTTTGTATTATCCATAATTTGTTCTTTATGTGCTGATGGTTGCAGAATTGGACTTCGGCTGCTGGATTAGGGTCCGAGCTGACCTAAAGGAGCACCACAGCAGCAGCAGAATCACAATACATACTGGTATATGTGGTAAAAAATTAAGGGGGCCTCCAGTTGCCTAGATGAGCTAAACAAGGGTAGTTTGGTCGAAAAGATAGAATACTACTGTGTTTGAGAATGATTTTGCTGTTGACCTTTCTTCTGTTAGACATGCATTCGTATTCCGCTATGGTTATGGTTCCTGGTCCGACATGTCTTCTGTTGATGAGTTAATCTATACACTTCAGGTAGCCATCCCAGTATTACTCAGGAGAAGTGATCTGCACTTCCTTTCTTTTATTTGGGGGGGGAGGCAGAGGGGGGGTCGTTAGCCTCAACTTGTTAATGAAATGGAGCTTAGAAACTTAGCAACTTTCTGGAAAACAGATATATTATTTCCCCATTTGCTTTCTTAATTTATTCACTGAACAATATGTGCTATCCTGGCTCATGAAGGCTGCAAACTTTTTTGTACTTTTTGAATATTCAACTCAGCCTAAATGTCACCAATCCAAAAAAAAAAAAACACCACAAAAGAAGCTTTCTTGTTAACTTGTTGGACTATACAGGGTTCCCCCCACAAAATGGATCCACTTGGGAGAAAGCAAAATATACAGAGCTTCTGATTCTCCCCTTCCCTCCTTTTGTTGCTGTCTGGCAGTGTCAACATGCAATGCCAGATGGTCCTTTTTAGGAATCTCTGCTGATATAATTGATTTTGTTAAATTCAAAAGGGGTTGTCCAAATTCTGTTTCTCTTTTGAGATGACATGCTGCTTTTTGGAATCCATCCTTTTGGAACTGGAATGGCTCCAGTTGCCCCAGTTTCAAGCACACAACCTGAATCTACCAAATATTCTGGATACTCTTCATCATATTGCCTTTTTTTAAAAAAAATCTTCAGGTTTGTTGGTAACCTCTGCCATGTCTTGGCCTCAGTTGTGGCTGGAATTTAACCTTTTTCTTTTATTAAAAGAATAAAACTTTTGTTAAATGTTTGTTTACCCAATAATGCATAACAGCATAAATTATTAAAGTTTTGTTTTTAAGTACATCTGCACTCATTTAATTAGCCGAATGAGTAAATATTGGGACAGTGCAAAAGTGGAGCAAATATTGGGCCAGCTGCAAAGTGATGGTAGCTGACAGGGAACAGGAAATGACTTGTTGACATTCGGTTTCAGTAATGTCATGCCCAGGAAATAAGTAAAGGGTTGATTATAAATGGAAAGCCTTTTCTGAAATGGAACAGAACACATATTTAACGAACTTGCGGTGGACCTGGCCCATAGGAATGAGAATTGCTGTGTGTTCATGATTGATACATGACTATTTTAAGGGTCATGTAGGCAGTAAAGTGTCAATAAGATTTCAGTCTTATAAGAAGTCATAAAGCTTTAACTGGTTAAGAGACTTGTAGCGCAGGATAGGGTAAAGGTAAAGGGACCCCTGACCATTATGTCCAGTCGTGACTGACTCTGGGGTTGTGGCGCTCAACTCGCTTTATTGGCCAAGGGAGCCGGCGTACAGCTTCCGGGTCATGTGGCCAGCATGACTAAGCTGCTTTTGGTCAACCAGAGCAGCGCACGGAAACACCGTTTACCTTCCCGCCGGAGCGGTACCTATTTATCTACTTGCACTTTGATGTGCTTTTGAACTGCTAGGTTGGCAGGAGCAGGGACCGAGCAGCGGGAGCTCACCCTGTCATGGGGATTCGAACTGCCGACCTTCTGATTGGCAAGTCCAAGGTTCTGTGGTTTAACTCATAGCGCCACCCGCGTCCCCGCAGGATAGGGTATCATAGAGTAAATTAGCACAGCATACAGAAGGTGTAACAGAAGAGACTAGAGGGTGCATTCAAAAGTGTTTCCATCACACTGCAGTACCTGTTGCACTATTGAACTGTGGTTCTTTGACAACATACCGCAGGACTTAAATGGCTCATGACTGCAATACCTCAAGGACATTCTCTTTCCATATAAACCCACCCGGAACCTAAGATCATCTTCTGAGGTTCTTCTTCATGTTCCTTCTACATGAGAGGTCCTGAGGGTGGCAACACAAGAACAGGCCTTTTCTGCAGTGGCTCCCCATTTGTGGAATGCTCTCCCCAAGGAGGCTCGTCGTGGTGCCTTCATTATACACCTTTAGGTGCCAGGCCTTTGGCTGATTAATGTATTTAAAAAGGTAAAGAGACCCCTGACCATTAGGTCCAGTCGTGACTGAGTCTGGGGTTGCGGCGCTCATCTCGCTTTATTGGCCGAGGGAGCCAGCATACAGCTTCCAGGTCATGTGGCTAGCATGACTAAGCCGCTTCTGGCGAACCAGAGCAGTGCACAGAAACGCCGTTTACCTTCCCGCCAGAGCGGTACCTATTTATCTACTTGCACTTTGATGTGCTTTCGAACTGCTAGGTTGGCAGGAGCAGGGACCGAGCAACGGGAGCTCACCCCATCGCGGGGATTCCAACTGCCGACCTTCTGATTGGCAAGTCCTAGGCTCTGTGGTTTAACCCACAGCGCCACCTGCGTATTTAGGTGAGGGTTATTGGGTTATTGGGTTGGTTTTCATTTTATTTATTGTTTTGATTGTGTATTTCATGTTTTTATGTTGTGTTTTTATCCTGTGAACCTCACCGAGACCTTTGATGTGAAAATAGTGGTATTAAAAGTACACATGCATATCCCAATTTTATCTGCCAAGTGGTGATGGGATGTGTATTAGAAGCTAGGCTGGGTTAATTGTGCAGGGGAAAAAAAACTTATGAGAGTGGTACGGTTATAACCCCCCTTTTAAGGAATAACTCCTCAAACTATCCTCATAGGAGGTCTTTATATAAAAGAGAAACAGAATTAGTTTAAGACACATTTACAACACCATCCCAGCAACTAAACATGCTTTTAAAAGTGAGTAATTAATTGAATTCTGCTAAACATCTGGCTAGGGAGTTAATTGTCTCCCTCACGGTTTGCCTAGGCCTTTTTTTCATTGTCTGGTTTGTTGGGCAGAAATCACTTGTCAGGGTAAATGTTATCAACTCTGAATTTTGCTCCAGTGGGCAGAACTGGACATCAAATTCACATCTGAATTCCATTCCCAAAGAACAGCACAAATTATTCAAGTGTTAAGATGAATCCAAGGCTGCTGCTGTGGAAGAAGGAAGACCCTTTTGGGTGTTAATGCTGTGAACCCCTCCATCGCAGGCTCGGGCTTTATATATGTGCAAATAAACACTATATCACAAAGATGCCACAGTCTCCACTATTGCCTGCATAGGAGGGAGGCTGTTTTACACTTCCAGTGCCACAATAAATTAGAATATCCATGCCAGGAGATTTGTTGGGATGTACAGTGGTACTTAATTCGTTCCGGAGGTCTGTACTTAACCTGAAACTGTTCTTAACCTGAAGCACCACTTTAGCTAATGGGGCCTCCTGCTGCTGCCGTGCTGCTGGAGCACGATTTCTGTTCTCATCCTGAAGCAAAGTTCTTAACCTGAAGCACTATTTCTGGGTTAGCGGAGTCTGTAACCTGAAGCGTATGTAACCCAAGGAACCACTGTATCCAATTTTATTCCTATGCAGAGTAAATGCAAGAGCGCTGTTGTATTGGGCCAATGACCCATCTAGGTCAGCATCTCACGTTGGCCAACCAAATGCCTATTGGAAGCCAGAAAGCAGGACTGAAGGACTACATCCCTCTGCCCACTTGTGATTCCCAGCTCCTGGCTTTCAGAAACATAATGCTTCCAACAGTGAAGGCAGACCATAGCCATTGTGTTTAGTAAGCACCAATAGCCATATTCTCAATGAATTTGTCTAACCCTTGACTAATTGAAAAAAAGGACTTGACTAACTGAGGTTCATTAACTTCAGTGGGTCCACTCTGAGTTTGATACAAGTCATTAACTAAAAGTAGAAAATGATAGGCACTAATTATTAATTGCTATGCCTAAGTAATTAGCATGACCTCTTCAGAGTCCATGCATGTGCATGATCATGATCATCATTATCATTTATACCCCACCCATCTGGCTGGGTTTCCACCACTCAGGGCGGCTCCCAACAGAATATAAAAAATAGAATCAAACATTAAACTTCCCTAAGCAGGGTTGCCTTCAGATGTCTTCTAAAAGTCAGATAGTTGTTTATTTCCTTGACATCTGATGGGAGGGCATTCCACAGGGCAGGCGCCACTACCGAGAAGGTCCTCTGCCTGGTTCTCTGTAACCTCACTTCTCTCAGTGAGGGAACTGCCAGAAGGCCCTGGGAGCTGGGGCTCAGTGTCCAGGCTGAATGATGGCGGTGGAGACACTCTTTCAGGTACACTGGGCCGAGGCCATTCAGGGCTTTATTTTTTATATATATAAAATTTTTATTGGTTTTTCACAATTTTTATAACCACAAACATTACACAGTACAAACAAACACATAAACAAACATGTATAATTTCAAATCCTTTTTTCTTAAACCTTACTTCACCGACTTCCCCATACCTCCCCTTTCTGCATCCCAATTTCCAAATTTGTTTCAGCAAATCCTGCCCCTTGGTTTTGTCCAATTTTCCCTTATTCTTTTCTTTTACTTAATCTTTTACAGCTGTAATCCCCTTTTCTAAAACTTCAACATTTTAGCATTCATTAATTTTACAATGTTTCTTAAGATAAATTCTAAATTTTTTCCAGTCTTCATCCGCCGTCTCTTTCCCCTGGTCACGGATTCTGCCAGTCATTTCAGCCAGTCCCATACAGTCTATCACCTTCATCTGCCATCTTCTTCCAGAGTGGGTAGATCTTGTGTCTTCCAATACTTTGCGATGAGTATTCTTGCTGCTGTTGTAGCGTACATAAAAAAGGTTCTATCTTTCTTTGGCACCAATTGGCCGACGATGCCCAAGAGAAAGGCCTCTGGTTTCTTAGGGAAAGTACATTTAAGTACCTTTTTCATTTCATTATATATCATTTCCCAGAAAGCCTTAATCTTCGGGCACGTCCACCAAAGGTGATAAAAAGTACCTTCAGTTTCTTTACATTTCTTTACATTTCTTTACATTTCCAACACTTATTATCAGGCAAATGGTAGATTTTTGCTAGCTTGACTGGGGTCATGTACCACCTATAGATCATTTTCATAATATTTTCCTTTAAGGCATTACATGCCGTAAATTTTATACCGGTGGTCCACAACTGTTCCCAGTCAGGCCATTCAGGGCTTTAAAGGTCAAGACCAACACTTTGAATTGTGCTTGGAAACGTACTGGGAGCCAATGTATGTCTTTCAGGACCGGTGTTATATGGTCTCGGCAGCCACTCCCAGTCACCAGTCTCACTGTTGCATGCTCATGAACATAGCATGCTCTCTAAATACAGATGAAAATAGGGGCAAGTTTGTAACATCTCTGGCCTCACACCAAAAATAAAACTACAAACCTTCACAGTTAGACTTTGTTGCAGGCTCTTCATCACTGTGTGCTTAATGCTGCAGTGATTTACTCTGAAAACATCTGTCATCCTTTGATTTAAAAGCAAAGAAGGTACTTGTTCTTTTGTTTAGAGAATTGTTGTTGTTACTGTTATTTAAAAAAATTCACCAGTAAAATAATTTGCTAGCATCAGTTAAAAATGTACGGTAGGTGAAATTGATTCAAATTTTGGCTAGGAATTTCACCATCTCGGAACATGTCTTCCTAAGGGCATGGTGTGATGGTATTTATGTCTCATTCCCAATCATTGCCTCAATTAGCTTAAAGGTCCTCAATTCTGCCATTTTAGACAGCCATATGAACTGCTAGTTTGGCTGCTCTTAGCAGATGCTGCATAGCTTGAAGGGTGCATAGAAATTAGGGCATTTCTGAACACTTGGGGACCACTAAAGAGATTTAGTAGTCAACTACTAAAAGGTCATTCTTTGTTGCAGTACATGGCTGTCATTTAAATCCGGTGGCCTTGGAACATGATCATTCCTAGTCGGCTACAGAGAGTTGACAAAACAAATGGCACAATTGCAGCTCAGCGCTTTAAAACCCGGGGCTGAAAATGAATAAATGTGTGTCCCTGACTTTGGTTGGCTGCTTTATTTTTAAAGTGAAATTCTTAAACGTTACCGTGCTTGACTCTTTAGCATTCTCTCCCTGAACTGACGTCGGCACAATACTTATTAAAAACAGGAGGGGTGATAATCAATAGCTGCATTCTAGAAAATACCTACATCTTACCTGGTCTTTCTACTCTGAAGTTCAATCTTTCTGCTTATCTATTCGTGTTTGCGTCTTGTTGATTCTTTAGCAAACACAATGCCAACGGTTTGCTACACTTCATGCTAAGTTCTGCTGAGTAACCCCTGGGGCACTTTTTGAGTGGTGTGGAACAACAGTACTCTGTTTGACTGAGAGAAGGAGAAAGCAGTCCCTCCATAGCTTAAAATGTATCCATCTTGTTCGCAGAATGCTTTTCAAGGATAGAAGAAAAGACATTGCACTGAACCATAACCTGCCACTCCAGACACCTCTGGAAAATAAGCTGTGCCCTTACAGCATTCAGACACAGTTGTTGCATCTTTGCCCTTTGCTTTTCACCCTGTTCTGTTGTGTTTGCTTTTGTTGGTGTGGGGGGGAAAGGTTTCCCGTTGTTTGCAGTCCTTCCCACTCTTTCCACCCACCGCCAATCTAGGCAGTGTGAGAAGCATTGCCACGGCGTAATCTGGCAGGTTCAGATTTGCCAAACTTCCAAGCTGCTCAGTTTTTCTTAACTAATCCAGGACGGGAGACCCACATCATTGCAGCCCCATCACCACTCACGTAGCGCCTTCCTCGTGAAGGGGCGTCCAGGACTGTTTGAAGCATCGGGGGGGTTCACTGCATGAGCCCCCACGAGGATGCCTGGAGCAGCAGTGAAAGTCAGCTCCCTTTCCTAGCTCTGAAGCTGTGCTGTCTCCCAATAGGTAACCACCTCTGCCATGCCTCTGGGTCCACATGCTTGTTTCACGTGTGACAGTTGTTAGGAGTTCAGCCTACCCTCAAGTAGAATCCTGGCAGAGACACATGCCCAAATGGCATGTTCCCTCCCTCCTGGTCGATCGTTCAGGAGCTTCATAAGCTTTCTTGAGCCCGAACATCACAGCAACAGACATCAGCACACTTAGGAATCCGCAGAGTTTGCACCGCTTGCGTAACAGACCTCAGCAACTCAGCATTTTGGCTAATCTACTTTATTTACATACAGTGGTACCTCAGGTTACAGATGCTTCAGGTTACAGACACTTCAGGTTACAGACTCCCCTAATCCAGAAATAGTACCTCGGGTTAAGAACTTTGCTTCAGGATGAGAACAGAAATCGTACGGCGGCAGTGGGAGGCCCCATTAGCTAAAGTGGTACCTCAGGTTAAGAACAGACCTCCAGAATGAATTAAGTTCTTAACCCGAGGTACCACTGTATAAACACACAGAGAGCACTGCAACATGGCTCCCTCTCTCTCTAGCATCAGGCAGCAAAGAGAAAAGGACAAAGGACAATAGTCCCACTTCGCGGAACACAGTAACACAAACATCCTGTCTCCGTCACTTCCCACATTGTGGAGTCAAAGCATATACCATCATGTGATAGACAACAATCCCATAACTGCAATCACGGAGCAGGAATTCTAACAACAGTCATCCCCCAAATGTTGGGTGCAACTCAGTGTATCTGCTTCTGGGGTAGTGTTAGACTGGTATGGAAGCTGGCTCGTTCTGCCACATGTGATGCAAAAACAAAACAATTTGAAAGGATGTAAGCCACACACGGAGTCTTAGCCTTACAGATGCCATTCAATATTTCATCGATTTAGTGATCTTGGTACAGTAGTGGTTCTCCACCATAGGTGATAGTTGAAGGTGTTTGTTAGGTTCCCTCCAGTACACAGAGCTCCCTGGCTTAACCTCTTGTTTTGTAACCCTGCTTTTAGTGCAATAGCTATAATGTGAATTGTTTCTAATCCTGGGAATCTCATGCATGTGAATTGATTGCCCCCCCAAAAAAAATGCTAAATATGGGTGGTTGTTTTCCTAACAGATGCTCAATCATCCATTACTGTTTTCATGGGTTGCAGCTTGAATAAAATATGGGGAGGGGGGGTAAGCCCTGCCCTGCATGGACACTATTTGAATGGCAATGCCCCCAAAATTTGGGAGTCCCAGACCCCTCAAATATTTCATTGGGGGGCCGAGCTCACCCCATCATGGGGATTCGAACTGCCAACGTTCTCATCCACAAGCCCTAGGCTCTGTGGTTTAAACCACAGCACCACCCGTGTCCCTGCTCTAAGTGGTAGCTATTTTATTATTGTTTTAGGTACACTGCTTAGAGGTTTGTTTTGTAAGAAGTGGCTTTTTAAAATAAATAGTTATACTTCCTTTTCATTTCAGAATGTCCCATTGAGATTGTGCTATGTATCACAACATAGCATTATTTTCACAGATGCTCATGGCTAATAAAGATGGCTGCCTCTAATGGCCCAAAAGAAGTTTTTCTATTAAAAGGGTGGGAATGGAGGAGAACTCATCTACCTTGTCCTCAAGCCTGATCTGAAGTTCTGAAAGCGCTTTCCTGAAAATTGAGTTTGAGCATTTTCGCACTCCTCTCCCCCAGTGCTGGAAAATGTCGGAGTGGAGTAATGTGGCTTCTCACTAGCTGTTATATTTGAATAATAAATCTACATGGTGTACACATTATCCATTATTACAGCAGGAAAATGTAGCTGTCAGAGTTCCCAAACTATGTATTGACAGCCTTAGAAATAGATTCACCCAAATGTATATATCTGTAAATGAGGAATTCCATTTGTTTTCTCTAAAACTGAGGTGAGCAGTTAATATTTTGGTTCAGGTCACCCCCATATGACTATTCAAGACAAACACAGCCCATAAGTAAAGTGTTGTGGACTGCCAGGTTCTTGACTCCCTTGCTAGGGATAGCAAACCTGCCAATTTTTGTTTTGTTCAGTTTCTCATTTTTCCACATTTTCACATAAATTTGCGTCAAAAAATATTCCTGAAAATTCAGTAGCTTTTTGTGTAATTTCTCCTAATTTATATGGAGTTTTGCCTAATATACACATTTTTTTAAGGCAAATTCCCCTAATACGGCATGTTTATATGTTGCTTTCAGAATAAATGTATTCTTATGCACACTTTTACATGTGTGTGGGGGAGAGAGAGAGAGACAGAGAGGAGAGAGAGAGAGAGAGAGAGAGAGAGAGAGAGAGAGAGAGGAAGGACACATTACTTGGTGGAAGAACTGCCTTGCAAAATTCAGAGAATTTTGAAAGATGGCTGTGTTTTGATGTGTTGTTTCAGAAACTTTGAATTATGTAAAGGTAAAGGGACCCCTGACCGTTAGGTCCAGTCGTGGACGACTCTGGGGTTGTGGTGCTCATCTCGCTTTACTGGCCGAGGGAGCCGGCGTACAGCTTCTGGGTCATTAGGCCAGCATGACTAAGCCGCTTCTGGTAAACAAGAGCAGCGCACGGAAACGCCGTTTGCCTTCCTGCTGGAGTGGTACCTATTTATCTACTTGTGAATTATGCAGCCCTGCTTATAAATGCGCACTGAATTAATTTTCCCCCATCCCTATACAGTAAGTCCTTCCCCCATTTTTTTTAGTCCCAGACATGCCAAAAACCAAACCAAAAATCCATTCAGCTTTGCAGTCAAATTTGCAGTCTAAGGGGTGTGCGCGTGCCTCAGGCATAGCCGTTTTAACAGATTGTTTTTAGTGTGGATTGAAAAGAAAGAAAGCCCTGTGTTTAAATGCTGTAATGGTGTGCTTTGCTGTGTTGCTGGTTGCTTGCACTCTTCACATTAGCATGCCCTTACAGTGATGTGCCTCTGGGGCAGCTTCTTGCCGTTTTTGTGCTTCTGATCAGCCTTCTGATGCACACAGTCCTTGTCAACTTAGGTGCCATCTGCTTGTGCAATGTGTGCTGTAAATGTGGTCATTTACTCAGTTATTCTGTTTGATGAGATCAAGGCAGTGTAGAAATCCCTTGCCTATTTTCGGGATGAAGGAGGTTATTTGGTGGTCCTCCTTGAAGGTGTTCCATGGTTTTGCTCTCTTAGTCAAGGAGACCTGCATCATGTTGCATACCAACAAAGGCATCTCTTAAGGAATGTTATTGCAGGTTTGATTCTCTAATTGCCACCTTCCTTTCATCTGATCACGCAAGGCACCGTGTTTGATACCTTCTTAAATGCATAATGCATGACTTCTCATCTGTAATGGAGGTTTTAAAATTCTGCAGTAGGTAAGATTCTCTAATTTGACATAATTGTTGTGGCATCAGCAGTTTAACGACGGCGCTCTTTATGGAGATAGAGATAAATAACTATATATAGTTCTGTTTGTACATCTCTCTCCCTCCACCCCCTTTACCTTTTCTCTAAAGCAAAACATGATGCTACACTTTCTATCTTTTTTTTTTTAAAAAAAATCATTTTTCATTTTCATTCATTACATACATCTCAAATTCTTAACGTTTACTATATATTCCTCCCTCTCCTCCAAGACTTCCCCCAACTTGCGTTTCTGTTTGTTTCCATTTTCACCCGCTTGGCTATCTCTCAACAGAAAAAGTTATTAATAACATAACATCAAACCTTAAAAACATAAAAATAACATTAAATACACTGTCTTATTTCACTATCTTCCAAACATTTTCTGATGCTAATAATGTGGATGTTTATTTAAATCCTGCCATCAAGTCTATTGCCTTTCTTTGTTTCTGCAAATATAATATGAATGGTTCCCAATCTTTTTCAAAGTCTCTGTTGTCTTTTTCTCTTAGTCTTTCTGTCATTTTTGCCATTTCTGCATAGTTCATCAACTTCTCATGCCACTGTTCTTTAGTTGGTATTTCTCCAGTCTTCCAATTTTGTCCATTCAACATTCTTGCTGCTGTAGTGGCATACATAAATAAAGTCCTCATTTCTTTTGGTATGTCTTGACCTAAAATACCTAATAAAAAGGCTTCTGGTTGTTTTTTTTACAAAAGTTATTTTTAACATTTTCTTCAATTCATTGTATATCATTTCTCAGTAGGATTTTACCTTTTTACAATCCCACCACATATGGTAGAACGTACCTTCTGTTTCACATCTCCAACACTCTTTCTTTTCGTTTTTATACATTTTTGCTAATTTAACCGGTGATAAATACCACCTGTACATCATTTTCATATAATTCTCTCTCAATAATATGCAATCTGTAAACTTCAAATTTAATTTCCACAATTTTATCCAATCCTGAAATTGTATATTAAGCCCTACATGATGCTACTCTTTCAAGCGTTATTACTTGCTGCCAATGCTAACCAGACTTGGTTGGCCCATAAATGTCAGTTGATTAAATTAATGAGTATGGTCTGAGTAGACTAACATGAGATAAAACTCACTATATTGGTATTAAACATATCTGCTCAAAAATGGGTGCAGGACATTTAGCCCCCTTTTCTTTTCTTTTTGTAAAATCTATATGTGCAGTCCACCTACACTTGCTGAAGCACAGCACAACCTTTAGGATACCAGAGAGATGTTTTATAGAAGAAGATCTCCACTTCTGTAGTAAAAATCCTAAATGTATAGGATTACAAAAAAGAAATTAGAGTAACAAAAATTTGTATCGTAATGACAGTTTTCCAGAATCACTAGACTGATGGCCCAACTGGTCTCCCCTGATTTTTCAGCCACATACACGTCAATTATTTTCAAGATTTACTTCTTAGTAAATAGGATTGAGGTGTTGGGCTATGAATGAGGACAACATTGCCATCTCAAGCTTCTTCAAACTTTTAATGTGTAGTGGCTTTTTTAGATGTGACAATCACTTTGTGTTACGCCACAGCTCCATGGCAACCATTTTGTGTTATATTGTTATATCCCACAGCCCATGTGTCCAGGGCAGCTGTTTACCAGCTCCATCTGGTACGCAGGCTGAGATCTTACCTGCCCGCAGACTGCCTCGCCAGAGTGGTGCATGCTCTTGTTATCTCCCACTTGGACTACTGCAAATCACTCTACATGGGGCTACCTTTGAAGGTGACCCAGAAACTACAACTAATCCAGAACGCAGCAGCTAGACTGGTGACTAGGAGTGGCCGCCGAGACCACATAGCACCAGTCTTGAAAGACCTACATTGGCTCCCAGTACGGTTCAGAACACAATTCAAACTGTTGGTGCTGACCTTTAGAACCCTAAACAGCCTCGGTTCAGTATATCTGAAGGAGCGTCTCCACCCCCATTGTTCAGCCCGTACACTGAGGTCCAGCACCGAGGCCCTTCTGGTGGTTCCCACACTCTGAGAAGCCAAGTTACAGGGAACCAGGCAGAGGGCCTTCTCGGTAGTGGCACCCGCCCTGTGGAACACCCTCCCAGCAGATGTCAAAGAGAACAACAACTACAAGACATCTGGTAGTTTAGAAGACATCTGAAGGCAGCCCTGGTTAGGGAAGCTTTTACTGTTTGATGTATTACTGTATTTTAATATTTTGTTGGAAGCCTCCCAAAGTGGCTGGGGAAGCCCAGCCAGATGGGCGGGGTATAAAGAATATATTATTATTATTATTATTATTATTATTATTATTATTATTATTATTACTATTTACCTAGGATTAAGACTCTGAGGTACTACTGACTTGTACGTATAGAACTGACTGTGTGAACAGTTAATAGATGTATCCCAGATCATTTTTGTCCCTGGAATGAAAATGGTAAATATTGCAGATAGGTAAATCATGCCATTCTTGTTACCAGATGCACTTTACCTAAATACCTCTTAATGCCACCTCATTTCCATTTTCTTACTTTACACATAAAGATTGGTCCTGCGGCGTTTGCATTTGAAAGCAAGCATTAGCGTGATTTGCTGTCTCTTCCTAGGAAGAAATAGAACACATTTCATGTTCAATGCTGCTTTTTTTCATTTGCTTGCTCAACTGATTAAGTTTCATTTATAGGACCCTAGTATATTACCCAGTGCTAGTAAAGAGTACTATTACAATTTTTCATTCTTTGGAGAAGAGTACATCTGTATCCTCAGTATGACAGTATTAAATACAAATGATTTTACTACAAAACCAAGAATTTAGAGGTGGTGGCAGCTGTCCAACTTTAGGCATGCCTAGAGAAAGCAGATTACCTCAACTCATTTCAATCCGCAACCCTGTTGGTAATCTTTGATCCCTACATAAGTGCCTTTTGATAAGCTTGACCATTGCATTCTTTTTGATCAACTGTGGATCGGACATTGGAAGCACATTCTTTCAGTGCTTCCACTTCTATCCGCAGGGTTGGTTTCAAAGAGCAGCTGTGAGATGGTGGGATTTGTTTGGTCCCATGGGAGTTGTTTTGTGGAGGCCTCCAAAGTTCCATCTTGTCCCCTGTGCTCTTAACATTCTCATGAAGCCATTGGGAGTGGCCATCAGGAGATGTGAAGCAAGATTTCATCAATTAGCAGACATCATGGTTCTGTTTATCTTTGCTATCTGAGTCAGGTGACCCTGGAAAGGTGTTAGACCAGGCAGTAATGGGTTGGATGAGGGCTCGTAAAATGAAGATGAACCCTGGCAGGACTGTGGATTGGTGGTTCCCAGGTTCAGGAAATTGAAAGGCAGCCAGTTATAGATGGGGCTGCACTCCCCCTGAAATATCAGATGTGTTGTCTGGGGAGACTTCTGGATTTGACTCTGTCATTGAAGGCCCAGGTGGCCTCAGTGACATGGAGTGCCTTTTTCCAACAATGAGCAGCTCGCCACCTATATGGTCTGAGATGGCCTGGGTGCAGTTATCTCTGTCCATGAAACTCTCAGATGGACTACTGTTGATTGCTTGACACTGCAAATAGCCAAGGCAAATGAAGCTGGTGCAAAAAGTAGCAGCCGGAGTTTTAATTGGCTTATCTGCAGGGGAACACTGACCTCTCCCTTTCACCTAGTAGGATATTTCCGTTCCACCTTAAAAGGGAGCAGGCTTTGTGAGTCAGAGTCTGCGCATGTCCTGTTCACAGGATGTTTATGTTTGCTATTGCTTTCATTTTCTCTCTCTCTGTCAGAGACACTGACGTAGGCAGTCATGTCTTTCTTTGTTCTGATCAACGCTGAATAAAGCTTGTAAATAATGCTCTCCTGAGTGCGACTTCTGCTGTCAATTATCTGCTGATAAGAGTGTGCATGAGCTCTGGAATGTGGCAAGATATTTTCTAGAAACTCATGTCGCTAATCGCTGATACTGCGTGCCTACGGGAGATCAATGGATCATCCGGCAGACGGCTTGGGGCCATGATGGACTTTGTCTCCCTGGCAGTATCCCAGTTCACCACCCTGAACTGCCACTACCTGATTGGTTTCCACAAAACAACCCTCTTGCAAGTGGGTTCACTTTTCATACTGGAGCTCATCGGGGGGCGGGGGGAGTGTGGAGAGACAAATACAAGGATAAGAGTCACATACAATGGGAAGATTTAGCACAACCTACCTGTTCAATGGGACGCGGGTGGCGCTGTGGATTAAACCACAGAGCCTACGGTTTGCCGATCAGAAGGTCGGCCGTTCGAATCCCCGCAACGGGGTGAGCTCCCGTTGCTCGGTCCCAGCTCTTGCCCAGCTAGCAGTTCAAAAGCACATCAAAGTGCAAGTAGATAAATAGGTACCACTCCGGCAGGAAGGTAAAAGCCATTTCCATGCACTGCTCTGGTTCTCCAGAAGTGGCTTTGTCATGCTGGCCACATGACCCAGAAGCTGTACGTCGGCTTCCTCGGCCAGTAAAGTGAGATGAGCGCCACAACCTCAGAGTCGTCCATGACTGGACCTAACTGTCAGGGGTCCCTTTACCTTTACCTGTTCAATACATTGGCCTTTTAAAGTGCCCCCCCCCCAAAATGTTGCATGTGATTGAATCAGACCCATATCTAAGACATTCCACCAGTAGTTTATTAGAGCAGGCTAGCAACCGTTCTTCAGAATAGACCCATGTAGCTGCTCCTTAAATGCACAAAATCAGAGTGTTTTGAAAAAGAAAGAAAGAATCCTGCCAGATTTGCTTTCTGTCATAGAGCCCACACCATGTGACTAAAGTGGCAAATTACATTGTATAGAAATCAAATTGCACAGGTGCTGGATACAGAAAAAAATAGAAAAACCAGAAAGGAGGGCATATAGGTAATGTGGGAAAGGGCATTCTGAGAAAGAACGATTTAACTCCAGTTTACTATGCTTACAGCTGCTGGGTGGCTTTCCCTTTTGTCAGGCAGATTGCTGGTTAATACTCCAAAATGATCTGCTGTGGAGAACTGAGATTGTTGAAACCTCTCCGTGTCTGAATGAAATATTGATCAGAGCTTTGGAATGGTGATATGCAAGCACACTCGCCAGATGAGAGGGAAGGCCAAATGCAGATAGAAAAGGAGAAGGAAAGCAGTTTGAAGTTTGGAAGACACAGAGCGTGCTTCTAGACTTTCGCTATTTGGGGGATGAATGCTATCACATAACTGCAAAATCAGGGCGCTTCATTATAGTTAATTTGGAGTTCTTGAACAACAAAACCACTTCTCCCAAAGTTTCAACCTTTTACAATAACGAAAGGGACTTGAAAATGTACCAGAAAGTGTGAGATGACTTTTCCACAAACAAATCAGAATAGATGCTCAATAAACTGGTCATCTAGTTTTGATCTGAATTAATTTTAGAATGAATTGATTTTAGAATGTATTTCAAATAACTGATTTTGATTTTATGTAAACTGTGTTACTTTTACTGTTGTTAGCCACTCTGAGCCCAGCTTTGGCTGGGGAGGGCGGGATATAAATAAAATTTATTATCGTCATCATCATTATCTAGAGGGGCCTAGTAGCAGAAAAGAGCTGTGGGTCGCAATGGGAGAGAAATTCGGTTTAGGTTGCATTTATGGGTAGACCTACCTAAGTCACATTTTCAGAAACAATAAATCAAAATGTGGCCATCCTTCGAATGTTGTGCTTCTCTGAATTTTGCAATACAGTTCTCCAGGCAAGTACTGTGTACAAAAATGCATATACATGGGTAAAATGTATGTAGAAATGCATATATTAGTGAAAATTACATACAAAATCATTATATTAGGGGAAATCACTTTGCAAAAATGTGAATATTGGGGAAAATTGAACAACAAAGTGCATATTAGGATAAATTCATACAAAATGCATAAAAATGTGGTTATATTAAGATAAATTTGCACCCTAATGCAGATGAATTTCCATTTATTTATTTTTTAATGGCAAACTGAGATCAGAATTTTAGACTGGAAAAAGGAGAAACGGAAATGGTCACATCCACCCTTCCCTAGCTGTGTTAGAAGGTTAAAAGCACCTCGAAGGAAAAGGGCTTTTCTCTAGTGATCTGTGGCACAGCAGATCTCCAATGTGTCCTGTTTGTCTCTACTGATGCTCTACTTGTACTTTTTTCTTGCTTGTAAATATTACAAGGATGCCATAAGTCTTCGGTGCTCTCTCATCCAAAGGAAACGAAACCTGACAAGTGCTGCCCCTGGAACTTCTCACCACTCATGCAAGTGGAGCTTGCGAAACAATATTAATACATCAAAAGACATCTGGGATCAGTAAGGGTTGTGTTTTAAATAGGTTTTATGTGATTATGCCTGAAAATCGAGGCTGTGGGGAGGCCTTGGACTCAATGGGAATAATGCTTGCTTTAGGGGCCATCTAGTATCTCTTAATAAAATCTGGTAGGCCAGGCAAGATATGCTTATAAACTGTGTTGTACCAGTAAAATATTTTATCACAGGACATCCTGGATCTGTTCCTACATTTTTAAAATCCTAAGTATTACCCTACAGATCTGCAGGTATAGTTTGCCAGAGGGTTTGATTTATTTGCTTTTTCCAATGCTTTACAAACTATTAGTGCACTAAATCACATTGAACAGTCACTCCTTAGATACTTGAAACAATTTGTTCTGTACTATATTTATACTAAAGTAGCTAGTAAAATCCAGCTATGGCATTTCCTTGCTCACTGTGTTTATTGCTAGCCTGGATTGGAGTAAGCACCATTATTCCATTGGAAGGTGAATGTTCGGTCTGTGTGTCTTTCAGTCTAAATTTAATATCTATTGATTTTCTTTTCTTTTCTTTCTTTTTCAAAGAAAAAGATCGGCATGACTAAGGATGAGATGAAGTAATGCTGTAAGAGAGAGTTAGTAAGGCTTTGCAGGGAAGAATTTAGCATAAAGTTGACATAAAGCATCTTCTAGTTGGGAGATGAGCTTAGCACGATTCCATTCAACTCAGCCGGAGAAAATCTATTTTTATTCTCCCCCTTAAAAGGGTGAAGGTTGTCCAACAATCCCAGGAGTGTCAATTTAAGACTTGGTTGTGGTAATGGACACTGTTCTTTGTAGCATCTGCTTGTCTTGTTGTTGTCAGTTGCTTGTAGCTCTGAAAGATTTCTTCCCCAGCCTTCTTTCCCAAATCTTATTATCTCACACATCCTGGCAAGCATGCATCTTGCACCCCAAATGTCTTCCTTTCAACTTCTTGAATAGTCTTTTGCTTTGCGGTTCTTGTGTGAACAACGGAGGGATAATGAATTTGAGAGCTGTTGTAGAAGTTAAAAATCTGTGTTTGGGATATCCTGGCGGTTAACATGACTGAATGGTTGCCCAAACAAACAAAATGTCAGAGGGAATGGTTCTGAACTCTCTCGCCTTGCCCCTCACATACCAGTTTTCAATGTTCAGGAGCATTTTAATGTGTTGGTGAGAAGCAATCCATCATATTAACCCTACCCACAGTCTGAATTGGTCCCATCTCAAAGATATCTAATTCTAGGCTTAGACTTCTTTATTATTACAGAAACAACACTAAGGGATTTGCTTCTTGTGACCTACTATATTCAGACTCCAATTTTCATAGTCTATATATATATATTGCATCTGTTAAGTGAAGTGCACATGCATATAAATTATGACTTCTGCCTCCAAAATACGTATAAGTGGCACCAGGAATTGGACCTACTTGTGAGTATTTTGAAAAGGAAAGCTGTGATTGTTGTGCATGCATGTCCTTCCCAAATAATCCAATACAGTCATACCTCGGGTTACAGCCGCTTCAGGTTGCGTTTTTTCGGGTTGCCGACCGCCGAAACCCAGAAGTACCGGAACGGGTTACTTCTGGGTTTTGGTGGTCGTGCATATGCAGAAGCGCTAAATTGTGCTTTGTGCATGTGCAGAAGCGCCGAATCGCAACCCGTGTGTGCGCAGACATGCAGGCGCGGGTTGTGAACGCTGTGGGTTGCGAACGTGCATCCCACACAGATCACGTTCGCAACCCGAGCGTCCACTGTACACACATAATTTATATTCAGATGAAAGAATGTACAATGTACCACGTAATAACCTAGATGACAGTTTGTACACAGTACTGTAATGGTAAAACATATTCTGCCATAAAACATAAAAAGAAACTTAAGCAAAACCATGCAAAGCAGAAGTGAATGGTTTTGGGGTGCGAGATGCCTTCATAGTCTCAAAGCAGCAGTAGTATACTCTAGCTGTAACTTTAATAGTAAATTGCTTATCTGCTTTGCCTGCACTGCCAGTTCAGTCAATAATACCTGTTCACTTTGTTGTGTCTATAGTACTGAGATGAATGACTGTGTTGTTGAATTTACTGGGAGATACTGCTGCTCTAGAAAGTAGGTGTGAACCTGCAAGTAAATCAGTGGCACCAGAGTATTATTTGCCATCCGTGGTGTAGTAGCACATTTTGAAGTGCAAGAGTACATCACAACAGCCCACAAATCTGCACCCACATTGAGAGTCTGTAGCCATGTCCCCACATACAACTCCAAAAAAACTGTAGTATAATGTCCAGTTTACTAGAATCTGAATGATTATGCAATCCTTTGCATTGTTACTAGGATGCATAGATGCATTGACCTCAGTGCTCACTCGTGGCTGCAGAGGTTCACACCATGAAAGATCTCAGCCCCTTGAAATGTCACCCTGAGCTTTTAATTAATAAATGTAAACAACCTTGCATAGAAGGTTTGCCATGTAACCGATAACATGAAATAAGAAATAAGAATATGAAATAAGAAGGTGAAAGAAGTATCCAACATTTTCTCTATGCTAACCTGTCAGAAACAGCAGTAAAACTCGAGAGCTTTGTTGTCACTACATACAGTTGCCAGAGCAAGGTGTGCCCATCAGTTATCCTGGGCATTCGAGAAGATGTCACCATCATTCCTGCTCTAAAAAGAAAAGTCAAGCAACTCTTCCCTCTTCACGACACCATTGGGTGCCATTTTTTTTAAAAAAGAAAGCTACTGTTGATTTTAATCATCTTCTGAATAGTTTAATACCTGTTTTTAACTCTTTTTGTTAATTTTTTTTTAAAAAAACAATTTTTATTAAAGATTTTCTTGAGTTACAAAAGTACATGCTATTGTCTCTATTTTCAGGTCTACAGATCAGTTATATCTGATGTGAGACATCAGTGTTGTAGAGAATATAAAGCTGGGGGAGAAGAGAGGGGGGAAGAGGGGTGGTAGTAAACTTACATTCTGTTCCTTAGTGTGCGTGTGAGGTTTTTGCCTCAGCGCCACTTGGGTAGGTTCTTTTTACTATTCATTCATTATTTTCCCTTGGCAGTGAAAGAGGTTGGGGGGGCAGGGCGTGGTTGCTTGTCTTTAGTTGACTGCACGGAGATTTGTTTGCTTTATTTTATATTGTAAACCTCTTAGAGCAGCCTTTCTCAACCTGTGGGTCCCCAGATGTTGTTGGACTACAAGTCCCATCACCCCTAGCTAGCAAGGCCAGAGCTCAGGGATGATGGGAGTTGTAGTCCAACAACATCTGGGGACCCACAGTTTGAGAACTGCTGTCTTAGAGGGTTGTTTTCATATCTATTCAATCAGAATATACGTTTTGTTAAATAACAAATCATTACATGGGGAAATACTATTATGCAATTGTGAATGATCATCCTCATATCATCATCCACTTTAACTGCTATGAAGAAATCTATGAAGAAAGACTGACTCCTTAGCTGAATTTTGGTGTGCTGTCTGGTTATCTGCTGACGGGGCATGCCAAACCTTGTTTTTCGTGTTTGAAGCCCTAAACAACTTGGGATCAGGTTACCTAAGGGGCTGCCTTGCCCCATATATTTCTGTCAGCAACTGCACTCCTCTGATGGGTTATTGTCATGGGTACCACATGCTCTACAAATGTACTTTGTTGTTTAGTCGTTTAGTCGTGTCTGACTCTTCGTGACCCCATGGACCAGAGCACACCAGGCACTTCTGTCTTCCACTGCCTCCCGCAGTTTGGTCAAACTCATGCTGGTAGCTTCGAGAACACTGTCCAACCATCTTGTCCTCTGTCATCCCCTTCTCCTTGTGCCCTCCATCTTTCCCAACTTTTCCCATCTTTCCCATCTTTTCCAGGGAGTCTTCTCTTCTCATGAGGTGGCCAAAGTATTGGAGCCTCAGCTTCATGATCTGTCCTTCCAGTGAGCACTCAGGGCTGATTTCCTTAAGAATGGAGAGGTTTGATCTTCTTGCAGTCCATGGGACTCTCAAGAGTCTCGTCCAGCACCATAATTACTTTGCTCTAGATAGCAGTCTTTGGGTGTTGCAGTTCCAGCCCTCTGGAATTAGTTTCCTGCTGAAATCTGACATGTGCCAGTTGTCTTGATAGTTTTTTGGTAGTTTAATGTGGCTTTCTCTGAATTATGACCCAGCCATTTATGAGATATCAACTGCACAAATTTAAAACATGGTTTTTCGCTTTTTAGAATCTGTTGCATTTTATCTTATTTTTTAGAGTTTGTCTTTTTGGTATTTCATACTTTCCTATGTTATTGTACACCAGAATGCGGTGGTTTATAAATCTGAAGAATCATATTTATAAGATCTAGAATTCAGGCAGAAGACTCGGATGAGAGAAAATGGTTTGCTTGAGGGGAAATGGCTAACTTCAAAGACGAGATGCAATATACAAAAGCGCTTTTTAAATTCCTTGTAAAGCTCTTTTAGAACTGCAAGTACTCATTCTAATAACTGTTAATTATTTATAATGACATATTATCCCCATTAGACTTGCAATTGTACTGTCATGTACTTAGTATCATGTCAGAGTTCCCTACCAGTTCTATAGCAGTCTAAGAAATATATTCAGTCAAGCATAGAAGTCTGTGAATGAGCAGATTTCATTCACAGGTGATGGGATGTGGTAAAGAACAAGCCTGTAACCAGATGCTCATAATTTGTGACCTGCCAAGGTGGACATTGCATTGTGACCTTGATAGATCCTCTATTGTTGTGGTCTTTGGTGTTTGACGAATCCTCTATTATTGCAATCCTAGGCAGTAAAATAATAATACAGGAGATGCGTAAACCTTCTTCTGATGATCTGCTATATAAGGCTGGCATTCTGTGCTGTTGGCCACAAGTTGTGCAGGCCTGTCTTAAATGTTAAGCTTCTAATTAAAAGGTACTCTTGTTTATCCCCTGAGAAGTCATTTCCTTCAGTATGATTGTAGCTTCTTCCCTAGTACCACTGAGCCTAGGGTTTGCCGATTGGAAGGTCAGCGGTTCGAATCCCCACGACGGGGTGAGCTCCCGTTGCTCGGTCCCAGCTCCTGCCAACCTAGCAGTTTGAAAGCACATCAAAGTGCAAGTAGATAAATAGGTACCACTCTGGCGGAAAGGTAAACGGCATTTCCGTGCACTGCTCTGGTTCGCCAGAAGCGGCTTAGTCATGCTGGCTACATGATCCGGAAGCTGTCTGCAGACAAACGCCAGCTGCCACGGACAGTAAAGTGAGATGAGTGCCGCAACCCCAGAGTCGTCTGCAACTGGACTTAACGGTTAGGGGTCCTGTACCTTTACCTTTTTATGTACAATATATTTGGAAAACTACAAGCTCAGCTCTAAAGTAATTATTCAACCAAAGTGCCAATTTAAATCAATGGATTTGCTTGCCCAAGAACTAAGGCAACACTTTACAATTGAGTCCTTTGTGATGGATTAATCCTGACAGAAAAGTTCTACTTGTGGAGCATCATAACAAATTGCATAATAGAGAAAGTCATAGAACCAAGGGCAGATAGAAGCTTTCTTTGTCTGAACTGGAAGAAGGTTGAAGAGAGGTGCTTCATGCTTTTTAAGAGGCCTCCATCGCGTAGACCATTTAAAATGAAATTCATGTATCTATTTAACAAAGATGTGCAAGATACGTTCTAGAAACAGCGTTTCATGATGAATAAATGAGGTTCAGAATCAACTTACTAGGAAGAACCCACTTGGATAGATAACATTCAAATGAACATTTTAAACATTAGCATATGGGTAATTTCAATGAAATGTCAACCTAGGGACCCATTTTTTTAAATTTTCAAATTTTTCAAATTTTCATTTCATTTATGTGTTCTATATCATTTTAAATATAATTAATTATGATGAGATGTTATTTAGGCATGAGGTTCAAAAACCCCCCACCCTCAAACACTTTATCATAGACCACCTCCTGACATGATTTTCAGTAACATGCATTACACAAGATTCACCTGAAAGTAAGTCTTAGTAGACTACTTGATAAGCATTATTTTTTCCTTCAGCATTGGCATTGTTGTACAAAACAGTAGTGTGTTGTGAAAATCAACTACTTTGAACAGGGGCTTGTTATCCCGTTAAAGGCTGTTTTGACCCAACCTTGATTATATTAATTTATAATAATAATAATAATAATTATTTATTATTTATACCCCGCCCATCTGGCTGGGCTTCTCCAGCCACTCTGGGCGGCTTCCAACAAAATATTAAAATATGGTAATGCATCAAACATTAAACGCTTCCCTAAACAGGGCTGCCTTCAGATGTCTTCTAAAAGTCTGGTAGTTGTTGTTCTCTTTGACATCTGGTGGGAGGGCATTCCACAGGGCGGGTGCCACTACTAAGAAGGCCCTCTGCCTGGTTCCCTGTAACTTGGCTTCTCGCAGTGAGGGAACCACCATAAGGCCCTTGGCGCTGGACCTCAGTGTCTTGGTAGAATGATGGGGGTGGAGACGCTCCTTCAGCTATCTTTAGCTATCTTCCATCAGCACCAGAATCAGCAGTGGAGAAAATGAATCAAGTGGAGAGCCAAGTAGTTATTCTTGACTGTTCTGCAAACTTCCCACAGATCTGGTGCTGGTGGATGGAGCTGCTCACCGTCCAACAGATGGAGCCACCAGCAATTCATGGACAATGGTTTGAGAACCTCTGCACTAGACCTTCTCATATGGTTGGAAACAGTGCACTTCTAATTTGTGGAAGGGGAACTGGATGGCATCCATGCCTCTACCTAATTTCTATTTATTCATCAGCTCTGTGTGGAAGGTCTGAGACAGGAGAAGTGTGTGCTTCTCACCCACACATTCATTCTACACAAATTCCAGATGGGTAGAAAGAGGGAAAAGACAAGGACAGGTTTTCCCAGGCTTGGGTCTCCAGCTGTTGTTGGGACTACAACTCCCATCATCCCTAGCTAGCAGGACCAGTGGTCAGGGATGATGGGAAGTGTAGTCCCAACCATAGCTGGAGACCCAAGTTTGGGAAACCCTGGACTAAGAGCGTGTGAAATGGCAAAAGCATTGTTTTAAATGGGCCGTTAAAGTGATCAGTGATTGCTGCACAAAAATAGGCAAATATTTGTCCTGCAGTAATGAAGGACTGTTTTATTGGTGTAAGTCTCTGAGACTGGACTCTGAAGAAATGTTTTGGAGACTTTTTGCAAACCCTCTCATAGGAAACAATCCAACAAAGCATCTTCATCATTTGCTAGAGTTTTAAGGTGTTCACAGCTTCTAGAGCAATAGTAGCTAATCTGGTACCCTCTAGATCAGAGGGCGGAAACCTAAGGCCCATGGCCGGTTCCATGGATTGGCATGGGGATTCCGTGGTTGTTGCTTTTTTCGCGGCGCTGGCACCTCTTTTTTTCCTGCCAACATTCCCCCCCCCCTCACCGTGGCAGATCCTCCTCCCTCCTCCCTCCCCCCTCCTGGTGCAGAAAATCGCCAGCCAATCACCTGCTAAGGTTTGAGGCCCTGGCCAATGGGAGAGCGGCGGCTGCACATGGCCGAGACGAGGAAGGGGGCTGGGCAAGCTGTTTGCCACTGCCACTGCTCATGCCACCACTCCGCCATTTATTTCAACCCAACACCGCCAAGTGTGGCTCCTGTGCATAGCTGTCAACTTTTCCCTTTTCTTGCAAGGAATCCTATTCGGAATAAGGGAATTTCCCTTAAAAAATGGGGAATGTTGACAGCTATGCTCCTGTGCCTGCCCTTGCGAGTGGCAGAGGCTGGCAGCAGCGGAGGAGGAGGAGGAATGAGCAGCCCGAAAGCAGCCCTATCAGGCTGCTCGTTCCTCCGCCCCCACTGCCGCTGCGAGCCTCTGCCTCTCAGCAGCACCCTAGATAGGCAGGGGGACGGAAGGGGCTGGGGGAGAGAGGGGGAAAGAGAAGCCCCCTCTGCCATGTGTGTATGCATGCACACACACGCGCACTCTGGCCCACCAGGAGTTTTGTGGTGCGGTGAACCAGCCCACCCCCCAGTAAGCTTGCCGACCCCTGCTCTGGATGTTTTGGAAGACAGCTCCCATCATCCTCAGCCAGTATCGCCAATAGTCAAAGACTGTGGGGTTGTAGTCCACAACATCTGGAGGGTACCAACATCTGGAGGGGAAATCACAGAGGGCAGCCCTGTTCTAGATCCATCACTGGGGTGGGGGGCAGAAACAGCATATATGAACAAACATATGGCTTCTCCCCACATTGTCATTTTCCCTAAATTGCTGGTGACTTTAACACTTCCTTTACCAACATAACAGCAATTAAGCATGATCTTTGGGAGCACTGAAAGTGAAAAGAATGCCAAAGGCGAAAGGGTGTTATTTGTTTTTCTTTTTCTTGATTAATTTTAGCTGCTTTTTTTCTTCTGCCTGACGCCATGACCATTAACACAATAAATTGGCTGTGTTTGCACAGCTTTGCCAATGCAAAACTGCCCTGCATTTACCCAGCCGTTGGGATAACCAGCTGTTACTGATTTCAGCATCCATCGTTTTGCACAGGAGAGCGGCTTAATTATGCCATGAAGATGCTCAACAAAATTACCCCCTCCCAAGTGAAAAAAATGGTACTTCATTTAATAGGATACGATATCAAGCACTTGAACTTTAACACTAGTGCCATATGCAATAAATAAACAAGCACATCACATCAAACCAAAGCTCTTATCAGGTTAATGATTACAGAATTGAAAGGATGTTTCTGATAGTATTAGTATTCTACATGCCCTTATTATTCATTCCTGGATTTCCTCCCAGGTAAAGGGTTT
This sequence comes from Podarcis vaucheri, assembly GCF_965113315.1. NCBI lineage: Eukaryota > Metazoa > Chordata > Lepidosauria > Squamata > Lacertidae > Podarcis > Podarcis vaucheri. The sequence continues at coordinate 15,599,031 of NC_138748.1, forward strand.
GGAGAAGAAAAACAGAGTTAATATTAATGTGGGGGCCTTTGTAAGAAACAAGCAAAGATGAGTGAATATTAAATAAGCATTTCCAATCAAGATACATGCTCTAAGTTTTATAGCTAAAGAGGGAAACTACTTCTTTTGGCATCATTCCTATCTCACAGAGGTGTGTTTGGCACATGTGTAATACAACTCTCATCAGATGCTGAAGACACACACCTTTGACACTTGAGATATGTGTTTTTGGGGGCTCACCCTATTCTAATGAATTTGATTTGTTTTAACTGTTTTTAATGCTGAGTTTTAGATTACCGTAACCCATCCTGGGACCTACTTGTGAAGGATGGATAATAAATTGACTACTACTACTACTACTACTACTACTAATAGTGATTGCACTCATTAATAACCATGGAATTTGACAAAAATGTTCTTAAAAATGTGGAGACAGAGAAACCAAACTCAACACCAACTTCATTTTATTAATGCATCTCAGGTCCAAGCTATATTTTTTAGCTTGTGAATATGAAACCAACAATTTACAGCTTTCCAGGCTGATGTCCCGGCTTTTGAATATTCCAAAAAGTTAGCTCCCTTATTTTTAGGTGCACTGCATTTGAAGATTCGCCAGTCTATTTGAATTTATTTTGAGAGGCTTCCCATCTGCCAAATTTCCTTGTTGATTTACTCTGTGGGCAACACTTTTAATTAGCATTCAGCACATGTACCTGCAGACTGGATTAATTAACAGTGTGTATTGGGTACAAATGCATTTTTGGCTTAAAATCTCAAATGATAATGTAATTAATTCACATTGTTATTGGACACGTTCATGCTAATAATGTGAATGTGGGCAGATTAGAACTAGTGTCCTCTATTAAAAGTTTTGTAAATTGCTTAGTATTAAGTGGGAAATAATATCTGAGCCTAATTGTTTTCCCTGACAAGTACACAGCAAGAAGAACAACCCTAAGAGTAATTGAGGAATTGTCTTCTCATTTTCTCTGTGTTTATTAAAATATTTATACCCTGTCTTTCAATTCTACAACTGAAGCCCCCCAGGGCTTCTATTACACATAATAGTCATGAAAAACTTATAATAAAACAAAGCAATTAGTCATAAGAACTGCAAACAAACTAAAGCACCCAAAAAATAGCAACACGAAGATGTCTTCAGAAGAATGAAACATTTCAGAGCAAATGGCTGGAAGTCACAGTTTTTGCTTAGTGCCTAAAGGTTCTTCCAAATGCTTTGGACAAAGGAATTCCACAACCTGGGTCCCACTAGTAAGAAGGCCCTGTCATTTCCATGCCAGCTAACTAAATCTCAGGCAGGCCTGAGAAAAGGGTATCTTCCAGTGATGAAAGGTTGGTAGGATAGTTCCCATGAGCAGAGGATACATTTTGTTATTTAGATCCTAATTGGTTTAGGACCTGGGGCATGGAAGGCAGATTGAGAGTATATGGGTAAAATTGTAGGAGAAGGAAACAACAGTGACTGTGCTGTGGGTGTCTGCTGTAGACCTCCAAGCCAGACTGAAGACTTGGGTGATGCCTTCTACAGCAGATTACCAAGCATTCAAAAAGAAGAGGTACAATAGTCATGGGAAACCTCAACTACCCCAATATCTGTTGGAATGCATACTCTGACAAGAATGTAAGGTCTAACAAATTCCTTAATTGCCTTGCTGACAATTTCATTTCCCAGAAGGTGGAAGAAGCAATAAGGGGATAATCTGTTTTAGACGTGGTCCTCACAACAAGGGGGAACTAATCAATGAAGTGGATATATGGGGAACCTTGGGAGGAAGTGATCATGTCCTCTTGGGTATCATTATATGAAGGCAAGGTGAAGTTGTCTCAAACTATTCATGGAATTAGAGAAGTGGATGGACTTTGGAGGTCATCTACTCAAACTCCATGCTTGATGCATGGAGGTTGCAGCTACACCATCCCTGACAGCCTCTGCTTAAATAACTCCACTGAAGACAAGTCCACCTCCTGAGGCAGTCTATTCTCCAATTGGAGCACTCGCAGGCCAGTGTTTCCCAGTTGTCGGTGTTTATACTACATTTTTTGAAATTTGCCTTGAGATAGTCCTTAAACCTTTTTTGTTGACCACCAGCATTACGCTTTCCATTTTTAAGTTCAGAATACAGAGAGCCAGTGTGGTGTAGTGGTTAAGAGCGGTAGTCTCGTAATCTAGGGAACCGGGTTCGCGTCTCCGCTCCTCCACATGCAGCTGCTGGGTGACTTTGGGCCAGTCACACTTCCTTGAAGTCTCTCAGCCCCACTCACCTCACAGAGTGTTTGTTGTGGGGGAGAAAGGGAAAGGAGAATGTTAGCCACTTTGAGACTCCTGAAGGGGAGTGAAAGGCGGGATATCAAATCCAAACTCTTCTTCTTCTTCTAGTTGCTTTGGAAGACGAGAATCAGGCATCCACACAACATGACCAGTCAACGAAGTCGATGTTGCAGGGCCACTGACAGGAAGCTGGGTGTATGGTGCTTCCTTTCCTTGCTGGTGGCCCTACTCTTGGGTAAAGATGGCATCATCTTTAGTGGAGGATCAAGGAGAGGATTCTAAGCACATCTGGCCACACATCCTTACAATACACCCCACTCCCTGCTAGTAATCTTGCAGCTGTGTTCTGAACAAACTGCTGTTTTTGGAAGTGACTGCAATCTCTACCATGACCTTTGCTAGCAATATCTGTGACCCTTAACAGCAACACTTTTCACCCCACCTCTTGTCTTAGTTCAGGGGTCATGTGATGGGCTGGACTATATATATATATATATATATATATATATATATATATATATATATATATGCTTTCGTAGATTTTCACGGGTACAGGAATGCAGGTTTTGGTGTCTTCGGGTGTCTTCCCGTGTAAGAGTCGGGGTGTCTGTGCGACGTTTCGACGAGGTCTCACTCGTCATCTTCAGGCTGGTGCTTTCGGCTTCTTGTTACTGGAACAGAGCAGAATCTGGTGTTTGAGTTCCTATAAATACTGTTGAGGGGTGTGGTGTATAGCCTCCAACGTTCTGGGCAGAGAGGAAGTTCCTAGATTAGTGTGCCTTTTCTTCTTTTGTTCCTTAATTACTTGAGGGATATCTTGAGTGATTTCATGAGTGATATTCTGAATACCACTGGGTGGGTCATTAAGTGTAGATTAGTTGCTAAAGCTTTTGTGTCTTGACCTCTTGAGCTTGTGAAGAGTTTTTCTGAGAAGATGGCTGTGCTGCATTTAGTTGTGCTCTGGCTTGGCTTCGTGTATAGGGGCGAGCTGTGGTTTTGTGCCTTGTGCCAGCCAGATCTGTGTAGGGATTGCAGGGGGGTGCAGCATCCGGAGGTGCCACTATAGTTTGGCTACTGGATGGAGTCTGTAATATGTCTGTGGAGAGGGTCTGGGTTTGGGTCTGGTGTGGTTGATTGGTGACAGCGTTCTGTGTGCCTCTGGTTCTGGTGTCGGTTTTTGTGGGGAGGGCTAATTTCCAGATGTCTGGCAGGCGGGACGTGTCGTCACGCTTGTTCATGTTGTGAGGGTGTTTCTCTATCCACTAATAGATAATCTAGGAACTTCCTCTCTGCCCAGAACGTTGGAGGCTATACACCACACCCCTCAACAGTATTTATAGGAACTCAAACACCAGATTCTGCTCTGTTCCAGTAACAAGAAGCCGAAAGCACCAGCCTGAAGATGACGAGTGAGACCTCGTCGAAACGTCGCACAGACACCCCGACTCTTACACGGGAAGACACCCGAAGACACCAAAACCTGCATATATATATATATATATATATATATATATATATATATATATATATGGGGGGGTAATGAACAAATTCCTATGCCCCACAAATAACCCAGAGATGCATTTTAAATAAAAGGACACATTCTATTCATGTAAAAACATGGACTGTCCGCGGGCCGGACTGAGAAGGCAATTGGGCCGCATCCGGCCGCCGGGCCTTAGTTTGCCTACCCCTGTCTTAGTTTAATACCCTGGCTGAGGAAGGTTCTGCTAGCTTACCATTTTGCAACATTTCGGTTGGTTTCAATTAAGCAATGACCCTACTGCCTATAGAGTACAGTATGACACAGCAAGGAGCTTAATTCAGAGTGTGTCATTCAGAGCTTCATAGTGAATTAAACAGAACTGTCTTTGTGCATCGAGGTTATTGATTTTTTGCTTTTATAAACAACAACAACCACCTTATTTGCTGAAACAGTTTATTTTCAAAGCTAAGGCAGGCACTCACAAAAACCACCTACGATGCAAAGTAATTAAAAAAGCTTAAAACATAACATTGGCTTCATCTGCCAGGTAGAAAACAATCAAAGAGGATACAAATTCAATCAAATGTTAAAAGCAAATTACATGGTACTTTGCATCAGGCTGCTAAGGAAAGCCACTTTCTAGTACAAACATATATGCAAAGGTTTTTCTACAAAGGAAAGAACATGATATAAAGTGACAGCTTCCTTTCGTTTCCAATGCTACCTTATTTCCAATTCTGTTTCAGCACACAGCAGTTTACCTAAGCAGTTGCCCATCTCTTTGCATGCACAAACATATTTTCTGTGCCGAAACTGTTGAGAATGTGTGTGTAAGTGGTTATCTTTATGTGTGAAACTATAGCGTCTGAAGACTTTCTACCTAAAGATATTAAAATGAGAATTTTTGGTTTTTTGTAACAGTAGTGGAAGGTGTGTTGGGGCACCATTGCTCACTTGACCTCTGATTGGTTAGGTTTGCCCCATAACTGTCAACCTTCCCATTTTTTGTGGGAAATTCCCTTATTTCAGCACCGTTTCCCGCTGCTTCCCGCTGCTATCCCGGATTGTTAGATATCCTGTAGACTGTCTCCGGGACAGGTGAGGCTGCTGATCCCTTATTTTCAAATCCGAAAGTTGACAGCTATGCTGCTGATCCCTTATTTTCAAGGCTGCTGATCCCTTATTTTCAAATCTGAAAGTTGACAGCTATGGTTTGTCCTTCCTGCCAGGAGGCAGAGGGGAAAGGTGAATGGTGGTGAGGTCAGTGCTGTGCAAATACAGTGATGGAACAAATGGAGGTGTTTGCACCGCGCTTCCCTCATCACTATCTTCTCCCTCTCTCTACCTCCTGATAAGCAACAGCAAGGCGACCAAGCGAAGATCAGGTGAGCAGTAGTGCCCCATCTTGCCATCTGCTAATGGTCTATTTCAGGGTCTCCAGCTGTTTGTGGATTGCAATTCCCACCACCCCTGACCACTGGTCCTGCTAACAAGGGATGAAGGAAGTCGTAGTCCCAAAACAACTGGAAACCCTGGTCTATATAGTCATGAAAAATAAAATATGAAATTGAAAACTGTTCATCTTGCAACAAAGAGCACTAAAAAAATGTACTGTTATTCGGGCTACATTACACCTTTTATCACCTCATCTTTCTTTCTGGTCTAACTTTGACAGAACACCAGCTCCAGTAAAGCATTTGAAAAGAAGGTTTGGGATTATTACTGACAGAATATGACTACAAAGCACTTTTAGGTTACTGTGTGAGTGTTCATTGTGCCATAAAACACAGTAGACAAGATAGAATATCATTGAGACCTTATCAATAAGGGCATGGAATGGCTTTCATGATAACCCTCCTTTTCACTCACAGGGTATACAGAAATTCTAAGGGAGTTCTGCTTAAGTCATGCAGAGCCATAGTAAGACGTTCCATCATTTCTAGCTGTGAAAAATAATTATAAAACAGAATTGTGTGGTTTAAAACTGGCTCTTTCATTGCTTCTATGATTAGCAACACACAATGACAAGTCTAGCGTGTGATTCAGGATGAGATGAGTAGCACTTTGTTGTACCAGTGGTAGGTACGCCTGGTCAGCTGGAATATTGGGTGGATGAAAGGGAAGGGTGAATGAATGGGGTTCATAGCTTTACCAAATGAACAAAAAATGTCAAGGTAAATCTAAATATACATGTTGAACCAAAATACCTATCAATATTCAGCCGGCAATAACTAACAATGACAAACCTAATACTGAAACAATATTGTGCATGGATAAAGAGATACTGAAGGCGCCAAATGAGTTACAATCTCAAAAGTTCTTCTTCAGCAAAAATTATGCAATTTAAAAGGAGAGTTATGCCTGCATGGCTTTAAACCACCTTTATTCCAGCATGGTATACAGTCTTAGTGTTTACACACACACATGAGGTAGCCCTGATGATGTTTTTCCCTCTGCACTTAGAGAGAGGTGTCCAAAATTAGAGCTAAAGGTGGCATACATGGTTTTCCCCACTCTCTGTTTTATGGACGCAACAGAAATGTGAGGTTGATTAGGCTGAAAAATAATAACTGGCCCAGTTATAGCTGAGTGGGAATTTGATTTCCCTGGTCCAAGTCATTCTAACATTCTAACAACCATGCCACACTAACCCAAATACAGTCTATTAAAGGTGTGACGTCACAAGTTTCCAATAAGAAGCAACACACAATGAGTATTTTCAACTGTAATGTTTTCTATGCATCACTACTATAAAAATTCTGGCTACATCTCCATTTCAAGTCCGATCCCTCTTCCCTAATTTTTCATATGCTGTTGGAATCCCAATGGTTACCTTGCATTGAGAGGTAATTAAAACCATTGGCCTATCTTTGGACTTGTTACGCATGCTCCCATTGTTGTAAGCATTCCGGACAATGAAGTGCAGATTGCTAGAGATTGAATTTGGAAATCTCAGTAGCACAGCCAACAAATCTTGCTCCCAACTGAGGTTAGGGATCCTACTTTTGTTTGGCCACTCCATACTCACATCACCTACACAATCCTCTCCAACGTAGAGCTTCTTCTCTTGCAAGGTTTAATGTTATGTCATCTGCAATTCTTCAGGGAAGGTTCTCAAAGGTCCCGTATTCAGAGAGGTATTGTCGCTGTGGTTTAGGACAGGTTGAGACTATTGCATCTGTCTTGTTCTACTGTCTGATTTATGCAATAATTCATGACAAATGTTTGAGCCCCATGCCGAAGGAGAGGTTAAGATTAAAATAATTTATTACAGTCGGAGACCAGCTTATAAAACACACTTGGGGGTACAGACACAGAAGAAAAACAGACAATTAAAACAATGTACAACAATCAACTATCGCAGGGAGTTGACCCAGAGTCACCCATGGAACCAAGTTTGGGGATTTTCATGACGGACTTGTTTGAGTTAGGAGATGGTCTGCGCCTACAGATCTGTACACAGAATCTGGCGACCATCCAGGTCGTCTTCTGATCTTTGCCTAACAGGAAAAGGTCAAATTTTTGCTTTTGCGGGAGGTTGGCGGGCCTCACCAGTAGGGGATCAATGGTCTTACTACGTGCCTCTTCATAAAAGGGACATCTAAAGAACAAGTGTTCTGGGCTTCCTATCTCTCCCAATGGACAGGTGCAAAGTCTTTGAGCATACGGGACTTTTCTAAAGGCTCCGTCCAGGACCGGCGAGGGAAGAGCCGAGCTTCTGGCGAGAGGTTAAATTGTTCTGACTCCTACAGGCATTCCTTTTTATTGAACAGCTGCAGAATATCTTTTATTGTAAGTAGCAGAATATCCGAGCAATGCCATGAAATTGCAACACTATAACACTTGAGTGGTACTTTTTAACCTTATTAGGCCTGTATGGTTTTGTTTTGGAGTGTCTTCTCCCGTGAACAATTCTGTGTATCCCTGTCTCCTCTGTTAGCCCAACTGGCACTAATTGTATCATGTTTTCTCTTTTCTAGATGTACATCCAGACAACGACACTTACAATATCCATGAGTTTAAGTGCTTCTGTGTCTCTAGGCATGCTCTACATGCCCAAGGTTTATATTATCATTTTTCATCCAGAGCAAAATGTTCAGAAAAGGAAGAGGAGTTTCAAAGCTGTAGTCACAGCAGCCACAATGCAAAGCAAGCTGATCCAAAAGGGAAACGACAGACCAAATGGCGAGGTCAAAACTGAACTTTGTGAAAGTCTTGAAACCAACAGTAAGTCATCCGTAGACTTAACCATGGTCAAGAGTGGCAGCACTTCCTAATAGATGTACGTTCACAGGAATGTTTAATAAACCACACTTTTTCTTGGCTTGACCTGCATGAACATAGAGGTGTGCCAAAAATCATGTACCCATTTTTTAAGGTGCTTTTAAAAAAAGATCTGTAGCAAAAGAAATTAAAAATGATCATTTTAGGAAAAAAACTCCACTTCAAAAAAAGCTTTAACCTTGATCTGATTATATCGTGATGATGGGCTTCTTATTTCACTATTGCAAAGCTGTATTGCAAACGCCCTCTAGAGCTTTTCAAATTCCAATATTGCATTTATTGGTGGTGTTATCAATACATATACTTTTTACAAGTCTGTGTAGGTAATGTCATCCTTATCTTACTTTATGACCTCCTGAATAATTCTAAAATTTGAGCATCATCTTCCCCTCCCTCAGCCCACCATTTTAAGTGCAACCTTGGTTTTGCCATGTTGCAATAAGCAGCTGATTTTTTCTTTCTAGGACAAGAAAAATGCTGGCTTAGTGAATTACGAAGACCAAAAGGAATTCCTTAAGTCAGGGGCTCCTGAGCTGTGATCCTCAGACCACCAGTCGTCTACAAGCTTCATTCAAGTGGTCCACAGAATGTCTATAGATTTGTAGTTGAAGATGGGAGATGGCACATCTATCACATGAAGCATTCACATTTTAATTGTATTTTAATAGCTTCTTTTATTTCTTATATATTCTATGGAATTCATATTGTACTAGAGCAGACTTCCTCAACCTCAGACCTCCAGGCGTTTTGAGACTACAGTTCCCATCATCCCTCACCACTGGTCCTGCTAGCTAGGGATCATGGGAGTTGTAGGCCAAAAATGCCTTGAGGAAGCCTGTATTAGAATAGAATGCGGTATAAAAAGAAGCTACAAAACTATAATTAAAAATCATATATGGAACATTCCAGTTGCTACAATAGACAGAAAAATCTTTAAGTTTCCCACCAAGACCCTCAGAATTTGTTAGTGGTGTGTGTTAGGAAGAAAGATTGGAGATCGCTGTTCTAAGTGATGCTACTTCTGGCATTCATTCTTACTACACAAAGACACAAGACCAACCTTCTTGATGGTGTTACACACTAGTCTGAAGAATGTTGCCTTACTCATGTGTTTTCAACATGGAGCTGGTGACACTGTTCAGTCAGACTTCTCATTACCTGTTGGAAACTACACCTGAGCAAGGCATTTCCCTTCAGGCTAGCGCTGACTATGCATTAGCCAGGGAATATGCCTGGCACTTCCACACCTGATAAAAAATCTTGAGAAGCAGAGGAAAGCTAAAAGCTTGATAGGATAACACAGAAAACCAACTTCCCAAGTGATCATATGCACACACCATTTCAAGTTAACAATTGGTAAGGGACTATCTGTAAATTCATCCATTGTCTTTTGTCTAAGTAAAGGTAAAGGTAAAGGGACTCCTGACCATTAGGTTCAGTCATGGCCGACTCCGGGGTTGCGGCGCTCATCTCGCTTTATTGGCCGAGAGAGCTGGCGTACTGCTTCTGGGTCATGTGGCCAGCATGACTAAGCCACTTCTGGCAAACCAGAGCAGTGCACGGAAACGCCGTTTACCTTCCCGCCGGAGCGGTACCTATTTATCTACTTGCACTTCATGCTTTCGAACTGCTAGGTTGGCAGGAGCAGGGACCGAGCTCACCTCGTCACAGGGATTCAAACTGCCGACCTTCTGATCGGCAAGTCCTAGGCTCTGTGGTTTAAACCACAGGCGCCACCTGCATCCCATTGTCTAAGTACTCATATGCAAATTTCATCACCAACTAGCAAAATATGCAATTAGAAAAGCTGGATATTCCCCTTCTGGAATTGGTTCATGAATCCTGGCACATCTCGAAATAACTCTTTCAAGTAGGTTAGTCATTGCACTCTATGGGAGCATGTTGTCATAGCATGCTATATGACATTTATTTGCCTGCATACTTATCTAAAAAGGCAAAATAGATCTGGGCAAAGTCAAAGGCCTAAATACAAAAGATGAACTGGCCTTCACCACATTGAAGTCTGCATTTTGTTGCATGCGTGGTTAAAGAGAGAAAAATAAAAGAGAGAATAGTATTTTTTAATGGAAAAGGTTTGTTTCCGATAGCATGCTTTTACAAATGTCAGTGCAACAAAGAAATTATTCAGTGCTGTCGATCCCCAAATCACAAAAGGCTATTGGTAAAATCTGAAAATTCCTGTTTGCTGGCTTTTGTAGGCTTAGCAATAATTCATAATTTGATATGAGAAAAGGATATGCTTTGAAACAAAGTAAACAGCCCTTGGTATTGCAGATATGGAAGCATGAAGCATGAATTATAATGTTTATTATGATCTTTCTTTTAAATGAGGCATAAACATACCAGATAAAGACAGTGCTTTTTTTTCTAGAAAAAAAATAGTTCCTGTTATCAAGGGAGGGTGAGGGGTGTGGCCTGATACCAAGACTGGGCAATGAGAGTGGCTTAGCTGCTTGCTGCTCCCTTATCCACCAAGCTACTGGGGAGCTGCTGCCCAGGTGAAGAGGCTTCGACCTGCCCAGCTTTGGGATAATAATAATAATAATAATAATAATAATAATAATAATTTGTTTATACCCTACCCAGCCAAGACCAGGCTCAGGGCGGCTAACACCAGGTATAAAAACAATTGATTCAAATACAACTTAAAAACAAGATTCAAATACAACATTAAAATACAGCCTCATTTCAGTAGAAACACAAATCAAAAACTTTTGGGGGGTGAAAACGTCAAATCTTCACCAAGACCAACTATCCAGACTGGTCCTATGTGGGCCAGAAAAAACCCAGGGAAGTTCCCAAATAAGAGTCCCATCACAGAAGGAGAAAGGAAAAAGGAAAGAGGGGAAGGGGATCAAGCTGATTCCAAGCCAAACAGGGGGAACAACTCCCAGGCTGGGCGAAGGAGACGTGATGCTCTGAAGGGTCTGATAGCCCTCTATCCACCTTCCCAAAGCCCACTCCTAAGCTGGCCAAACACTTCCAGGGCTTGGGGAAGGAGGCACGATGCTCTGATGGGGTTTGAGAGCCCTCCTGCCTCCTTCCCACCACAAAATATGGTAGTGCTGCTGCTTACCATTGCGTTTTGCCAGGGGGGGGGAAGCACTGGCTAAAGAGAGAATGGAGTTGGCGACAGCAGATCTTGAAGTTTGCTCTTGTTCCTTCAATGGCTGCGTGGCAGGGAGAAATGTAGGAAGTGTACACTATGGTGGAAGCAGCCGTACCTTCCAGACATTTGGATGCTGTGGAAGAATTACAGACACCAAAGATCAATAAGGGAACTAGCAATGCTTGGCAAAGGATTTTTATCATCATTATTATTAATCATCAAAATAATGGCCACTGTTTTATTTTGTGGGGGGAGCCACCCTCAAAGCAGTTTGCTTTTTTAAGAAAAGGCAATCAGAAACCCAACAATATTGATCAGTTTATCACAATGCGCTTGCTAATCATTAAGCTTTCTTGATTTCATATGCCAGTATGGGAAGGTAAAAATGTCTTGGTTTCTCTCACAAATGTCTCAGAGGCCCAGAAGAATACAAAGGAAAAGAGACAGCCTGTCACTGTTGAACACCCACTGAATATGCTCCATCCTTATTAAGCTTTTTTTTTAAAGGCTTGGGTTTATTTTATTTTATTTTTTAAATTATATGAGTGTTTCTGCAAATTTTAGGATTGCCTCAAGTTTTCTAAAAGCCTTCCTATTGTGTGTGAATGGTGCTGTTTTGGTTTCATGAGGACCAACACTCAGAGAGCGAGTTCCCTATCTACATGCTAGATTGGAGTGGCTGAATCTAGTATAAGCACTCTCTAAATGTGATTTCTGAGTGACAACTGGAAGCAAACCTATTCCATCCAGTAGCTTGATGCGCAGCAAAGTGTTTTTGTGTTTTACTGTAGTCTTATCTTGGCTTCAGCCCCAAAACATTGATATGATTTTAAAGCTCATCTTCAGCGCCTGCCTTCAGGGTGTTGATCCTTGTTGTTTACTGCTTGAGAAGCAGGAAGATTAGAAAAGGCAACACATCCCCATTCTCGGGAGTCCCCCCCCCATGGTGTAATTGAGCTGTCTTGGCTGAAAGACAGGCAACTCAGAATTGGTGCTTGCTTTTTTCAAAAGTCATCCTGTAGCTATTAGACCATCTTAACTTTACTCCCTGCTGCCAAAATAATTTGCGGAAACTTTTTAGAGGCACCAGCACACTTATCGCTGAGTTTCTTGAAAGCTGCTCTTTGAAACCAGCTAGCTGTAATAGTACTCAGAATACCATCTAGAAAATATTCCTTCTTGCTAACAGTTGGTGACCCTCAGGTCTCAAATTACTTTTGCAGTGGCAGTCATGGCATTGTGCGGCAATGACATCATTTGCGGTGACGGGGCGAGGGGAAGCGTGGTGCCGTGGAGGGAATGAAACTCAACAGTCAGGTTGAGAACATGTGTTTAGTGGAATATGATCTCAATGGGGTATGATAGCATTGGGGCTTAGTTGCACATAGGTGTGCTTAAGCAGACTTCTAGGTTCAGTTCCTGACTCTGTCGTGATTCTCGTGACCTAAAGGGCACAACAGCACTTTTACAATGTATTTTTATAATGTAGTGTGTTTTGAAATTGCTTTGAAACTCGGTGTTTCTCCCTGTGCAGTGATGATTATGATATAAACTCATCTAGCTCTAAACCCTGGATCAGTTGTGCAACTGGTTGTGGCAATCACACAGGGTCCCCGGACATTTCACCGTCTCTTGATCCCTGTGCCACCACTTTATTTCTCGCTGCCACCACCCAGGCCCTACCTGGTACAATACTGAGTCCAGTCAGAGTTAAATTGGAACATAAACTTCTGTTTATTTATTGCAGTTTAACAAGCGTGTGGTTTCATAAACGGTATCGGTCAATTACAATCATGGGGTGCCTATCCAGACCTATAACTTCCGCTACCTGCTCTCACTCACTAAACCACCTCTCAGATATTTACTTGTCTTCCTAGCCCCTAACTATTCCTGACTCAGCTTATTTCGCTACACTAATTCAACCTAACCGCAGACTCTATCCCAACCAACCACCCAACTCCCAACAAACTCCTCCTTTTGCACCTCCCAGAGCTGGTTTTATAGTTCCACTGACTCCACCCCCCTGGGTCCTGACTGGGCAACCTGTTTAACTATTTCACCTCCAGCACTCTCTCATATGTTAACGTCACACTGGTTCCTTGCTCTTCCCAGCCCACATGCTAACTATTTGTTAAAGACACAGATAGGTAGCCATGTTGGTCTGCCATAGTCAAAATAAAAAAAAATTCCTTCCAGTAGCACCTTAAAGACCAACTAAGTTAGTTCTTGGTATGAGCTTTCGTGTATCTGAAGAAGTGTGCATGCACACGAAAGCTCATACCAAGAACTAACTTAGTTGGTCTTTAAGGTGCTACTGGAAGGAATTTTTTTATTTTGACTATTTGCTAAAGAGGCCTTTTAAGTTCCATCTGGGAGCAACACAGTGAGAGTACTGTTGCCTTCATGTCTTGCTTGTGGGGGAATCCAACTACAGGAAGCAGGGTTCTGGACTCGATGGGTCTGACCCAGCTCGTGTGATGGCCTGGGACTCAGGCTCAGACTCGGAGGCGGAGGAGTCTCAGTCCGCACCTGATCCTCTGTCTCAGGCGGCAGCTGAACCGAGTCTGGGGCCTGATCCTGAAGAGCCCCAGTCCGCACAGGTTCCCCTGCAACAAGCACCAGCTGGGCTGAGTCAGGGGCCTGAGGCTGCCCTGGCTCCAGATGCAGGGATGACCTCGTTGCCCTCAGCTGGGCCATCACTTACAGCTGCTCCACTACCAGTTGGGTCAGGAGAGGCTGAGGCGGCCCCTGGGTCTAGTAACCCACCGACGTCTCCCGAGATGCAGAGACTCAGGTCTGAGAAATTGAGAGACCTGAGTACTTGCAGGAGGAGTGCTTGCCTTCGGGCGAGACAGGGAGGTGAGTCACCAGGGGATCAGGACTGGACGTTACCCCGTCAGAGATAAAAGGCTGCCGGACCCTGCTCCAGGTTGCGGGAGCAACATTGCTGCTTGCTGGAACCTGCCTGAGACCCTGTGCCTGACCTAGCCCGGTTTCCTACCTTGGCCCTGTTGGACTGACTCCTCACAGAATCCTTGGATTCAGTACCAGACCTGGACTTTGTGGCTCGGGTTAACCCCCAGGCCCAGCACAGCCAGACTCCTTATCTTCTTAATTTTCATCAGCCCTGAAGCAGTTAGCATAGGGGCCCAAGAGACCATTCGGGCACAACAGTTGCTCCACTGCCTGTGGTTGTAGTGTGTGTGTGTGGGGGGGAGAGCTGCCAGGGTGATTGCCCCGGGCACATTTTTCTCAGGAGGGGGGATGCTGCTCACACCACCCTCCCTGAACCAGCCCTGTGATGTTTTGCGAGGCTGGACTCTGAGGGCAAGGCTGGGATCAAAGGTTCTCATGTCGCCCTCCCCAAACTGCTTCGTGAGGCTGGGATTATTCCAAACTCATGAGGATCCTTGCTTTCTTCATAGTATTGTTATCATTGTCAGAACAGTGACAACAGGTAAATGCTCCAAAAAGGTTAGGCTAAGTTTTTGTTTTCTTTTCTTAGATTTTTCAAGCAGTTAGTAGGTGAAATTGCAGGGTGCAGAACTAATTAACAGTTATGGTTGCATCCAGTGAGCCCTGGCTTCAAACTGGGCCTGTGTACATGCATTGCTTAGCCACTGTGTAGAGCAAAATAAGCCTGATTTTCTTACGTATAAAATGGTCAACATGTTTAACGTTTTCTAGTAGTAGTCTCATTCTGTAAGAAATCTGGCCTGACCTGCTGTGGTGTCTGACTGCTTAAGCAGGGGACTCCATTCATACACTCTTATATATAGCAGTTTTCTAGGATGTCATCAATTAACCTGAAATTGAAATATCCACCCTTTTCTGCCGCATTTGCCAGAGTGAAACCTCCTCCTTAATGCAAACTTCTTTTTGCAAATGTAAAGCTTTACATGAATTGTTCAAACATTAGTGCATACAAACATTACATTTTATGCATATTAAACTTACATCTTCAACAGACACCCAGTGTATTTTAAGTGTAGATGAGCTGTATTATACCATGAATGTCGAACCTGTGGTCGTGTTAGCTAGGGCTGATGTAGTATAGTGAAATCTGGTGGGCTATGAGTTAGTCACTTCTGTACAATATAAATAGTTCTCAGTTCACTGACTTCAGTCGTAGGGTGGTATTCAACTAATCTTTACTCAAAGCAGAGTCACTCAATTTAAGGAACATTACTAAGTTAGCTCCATGGGTCTATTCCTGAGTAAAACTTTGTTACCACCCCCATTACCCACTTGCTTGAGAGACAGCCTGATTATTGAAACGCCTGCTTTCAATTCAAGAGAGCTGCATGTCATTTTGATTTGTCTTTATTTTATTCCAAAGGACTAAACTGATCTTTTAAAAGTCTGTTAGTTCCTCGAGTTTATTGTGCCAAATATACAGCCATCTCTGGTCACCTTTGCTTGCCAAGTGTGATTCGTATTTCAACTGTGAATTGCCCACAGTCTTTAAAACCAAGATACCAGCTGCTGAGGCTTTCAAATCCCCAAACAGAAGCAGTAAGCTCATTATAGTAAATTGTGGATGATGCTTGAGAAGATGTTCATGAAATAAAGAGAGAAGAGGAAAGCTGGGTACACTGGTAGTCAGTGTTTTCTTCCTCTCCTTTTTAAAACCACAAAATGAAATGGACAAGAATGTGAGCAACTTTTCAGAAATCACACACAAATTCTTAGGAGTACTGTTAATTTAGGCTCATTACTACCCTAAGAAGCCATAGGCTCAGGAGGACTTGTTACTTCTTCTTTTAATAACATTTTAAATGGAAAGACTGAACACAAGCAGTGCAGAAAATTTCCTTCATTGGGTAAGTGGAGTTAAATTAAGTTTTCTGAAAAATCCCAAGATGGAGAAATTTCTCTATAATTTTCAGGAGAGGGTTGCTGCTTACCTCACTTATACTTTACAATGTGGCCAAGTGCGTTCCAATTTTTCTTGCTTTTTAACGATTTAAAAATGTCCTGCACTGGTTGCAGTGGTGTAACGTTTTCTGCAAAGTTCCCTGCTGGCTGCTTCTGGGAGTGCCCTGAGATATTCATTCTGGTTCTCTCAGTTTCTCATTTTTCTAATCTTAAATTCAATTCTCCAAATTTCTGCAGTGGTGTGCTTTTCTCTATTTTTTTTTTCTCTATTTGATCCTCATCAAAATTAATCATCATCTTTATGCAACTGTTTCCTATGAAATACGTTTTTATATGCTGTTTTGACTACATATTTTTGCACGCAATTTCCACTAATATCATGCATTTTTGTATACAGTGATACCTCAGGTTAAGTACTTAATTCGTTCTGAAGGTCCATTCTTTACCTGAAACTGTTCTTAACCTGAAGCACCATTTTAGCTAATGGGGCCTCCCACTGCTGCCACGCCACTGCTGCATGATTTCTGTTCTCATCCTGAAGAAAGTTCTTAACCCGAGATACTATTTCTGGGTTAGCAGAGTCTGTAACCTGAAGCGTATGTAACCTGAGGTACCACTGTACAATATTCATTTTGGGGTACACATTTCCCTAATGCATACTTTTTTTGTAAACCGCTTTGAGTTTTCCTTTTTTTTACAGTATATAAACTTTATGAAATAAATTAAATAATAAAATATTTGTGAGCCTTGGCTGGAGAATTGCAGCACAAAACTCAGATAAGTACGAATTTTTAAAGATGGCCGTTTTTCAGTTCTTACATTTGGACAGTGTGAATTTGATAGATTTGCATTTAAATGGCAACCGAATCAAATTTCTCCTCCAACCCTATCTGGGAGCAATGTCAAATCCCATAGCTCTCAAGCCATTCCAAGGATTATTGCTGGAGGGAAGCAGAATGAGGCTCTCTCTCATAGAATCATAGAGTTGGAAGAGACCACAAGGGCCACCGAGTCCAACCCCCTGCCAAGCAGGAAACACCATCAGAGCACTCCTGACATATGGTTGTCAAGCCTCTGCTTAAAGACCTCCAAAGAAGGAGACTCCACCACACTCCTTGGCAGCAAATTCCACTGTCGAACAGCTCTTACTGTCAGGAAGATCTTCCTAATGTTTAGGTGGAATCTTCTTTCCTGTAGTTTGGATCCATTGCTCCGTGTCCGCTTCTCTGGAGCAGCAGAAAACAACCTTTCTCCCTCCTCTATGTGACATCCTTTTATATATTTGAACGTGGCTATCATATCACCCTTTAACCTCCTCTTCATAGATTCCCTACTGGCGGAACTTTCTGAGATGACCCAGGTCACCTCTGGAAGATCTGTTCAGATGCATGTGGTCATCAGGCTGGGGAGGTGCTGTGTTGCCACCTTCCTGATAGGGTGATGCTGCCACTTACCCAGGCAGTGTGGTCAGGATACTATCAGGGGTGCTGGTTTATTATAATAATAATAATTTATTTATTATTTATTATTTATTATTTATACCCCGCCCATCTGGCTGAGTTTCCTCAGCCACTCTGGGCAGCTCCCAATCAAGTGCTAAAAACAGTACACCATCAAATA
Organism: Podarcis vaucheri; assembly: GCF_965113315.1. Lineage (NCBI taxonomy): Eukaryota > Metazoa > Chordata > Lepidosauria > Squamata > Lacertidae > Podarcis > Podarcis vaucheri. The sequence continues at coordinate 15,616,725 of NC_138748.1, forward strand.
TTAAAAACTTCCCTGAACAGGGATGCCTTCAGATGTCTTTTAAAGATAGGATAGCTGCTTATTTCCTTCACATCTGAAGGGAGGGTGTTCCACAGGGTGGGCGCCACTACCGAGAAGGCCCTCTGCCTGGTTCCCTGTAACCTCACTTCTCGCAATGAGGGAACCGCCAGAAGGCCCTCGGCGCTGGATCACAGTGTCTGGGCTGAACGATGGGGGTGGAGACGCTCCTTCAGGTATACAGGACCGAGGCCGTTTAGGGCTTTAAAGGTCAGCACCAACACATTGAATTGTGCTCGGAAACGTACTGGGAGCCAATGCAGATCTCTCAGAACCGGTGTTATGTGGTCCTGGCGGCCACTCCCAGTCACCAGTCTAGCTGCCGCATTCTGGATTAATTGCAGTTTCCGGGTCACCTTCAAAGGTAGCCCCACGTAGAGTGCGTTGCAGTAGTCCAAGTGGGAGATAACAAGGTTTGGCTCCACCCATGCAGCCCCCACGCATTGCTGCATCCTTGACTTCCCCACTGCCCTGCCCCACCACTCCACCACCGCAGTAACCAGCCCTGACATCACTGTTGGGATTGCCCCACAATGCTAGGTATATTTGGTTCAAGTACTGTGTTGAAATGGGTTTGCGTGATGCCCTTTGCTGAGACCAGAATCTCTCTGTGATCCCTGAGCTTGAGCAAAAAGAACAACCTGTCCGCTGTGTCTGTCAGCAGCCCTGATTAACGCCCATGCCTAATTCTATTCAGTTTCTTTGAAGACATGGCACATCACCAGCACGAAACATTTCACAGGGTTGTTAAGCTTCTTTCCGTATCCATAAGAAGGGCTTTTCTCTGTTTGGCTGATCTTTGCTTGTTTTTGCCCGCAGCTTCCTCCAGCAAGACGACTTATGTCAGCTACAGCAATCATGGAAACTGAGTGAGGAAACCAAACATACCTGAAGACTTGCAGGATGCGAACTTAAGAACAACGTTGACTATAGCACCACGAGAACTCAGCCTTTGAGATGTCTCTAGACCATAGTCTAAACTGTAAAAGGACAAAGACTAACCTTGAGCCCAAAGCAGGAGGGGCGGGTGGGTTGGGAGAGAAATCGCCCAGAAATATATTATATGACTGTGTGTCAAATGTCCAAACTGTTTACTCATGAAAGAAGGTGAATCACAAAAGGAAAACAAAAAATGTTAGCTTGTGAAAAAAAATGCTGTTGAAATAAAAAACCATGTCTGATGTTCTACTTGTAAGTACTTTTTTGTGATTGTGAGAATTTCCATTCCCGTTCCACACTTGTTCAACTTGTATAAGAAGATGAAGTTTGTTCCTTGTGAAGATGGCTGACTGAATTGAAGCCCTGCGTTGTGCTAATGATAAATGCAATGGTTGACGCATGCAAATTTTTATACAAAATAATTTATTTCTATTAATAAAGGAATGTTTTGCAAATGTTGAGACTTGTTTCGTTGCCATTTTGAGGGCTGCGTTCAAATGCCTGGTGTGAATCCCCACCCCACCCCCTGCAGTGAAAGGGAGAGAGATTGTGTGCTAGGGAAATTACAGCTGTAATGTGGGAGACTGTAGAATCAGGTGCTAGTATACTTGGGATAGTATGCACAAACAGGCTTGCTATCTAAGTGTTTATACAGGCATGGGAAAATAGGTGCAATAAGTTCACTGGTCAATTGCCCTAGTGTCCCTAGAAGCTGATGGCTGGAGATGGATGCTATAATCTGTGAAGAGCTGGAAGAGATCACACTTTGCTTCCTGGAAGGATAACAATAGTCCATTTCCACCTGGTCCCACCCATTCACCCCTTCTCCCCACCGCCCACCTTCAGACCAGGTCCGGGGACAGCGGGAAGATGCGCTGTGCCTCCCCGCTGTCCCCGGAGCTTGTGGGGCCGGCAGCGGGGAGAAGCGCTCTTCTCCCCGCCACCCGCCTTCAGACCAAGTCCGGGGATAGCGGGAAGACGTGCTGCGCCTCCCAGCTGTCCCCGGAACTTGCGGGGTTGGCGGAGGGGAGAAGCACGTGTCTCCCCACCGTCAGCCTCCAAACCACATCGGAAGACAGCGGGATGGCGGCGTTTTGCCTCTCCGCTGTCCCCCGACCTTGTGGGGCTGGCGCTGGGGCTCTCCTGAAGCCTGGAGAGCGAGAGGGGTCGGTGCGCACCGACCCCTCTCGCTCTCCAGGCTTCAGCGAAAGCCTGCATTCGCCCCATAGGACGCACACACATTTTCCCTTCATTTTTGGAGGGGGAAAAGTGCGTCCTATAGGGCGAAAAATATGGTCGGTACAAGCTGCTCTCACTCTCTTACCTCTTTTTTTAAAAAATAATAATAATCATTTTTTCAATACAAACAACAACCACAAAAAGCATACAACAAAAACCGCAATAACACTAATAGCGCAATTTACCATTTCAGATTTGAGTACTGATATACCTATGACTACACCTTTTAAACAATATCTCCCCGCCTCTCATGCCCCTACTTCCCACCACCGTCCGCCTTATCGCTTAAATATTCCTTCCAGATTTCTTCATATTTATCCATTCTTAATTTGTGTTGACATGCAATTCGTTCGTATGTGGCTAGTCTCTCTCTCTTTTTTTTATGAAATTTTTATTGGGTTTTCACATTTTTTATAGACAAACAAACAGAGAAACAAACAGACAAAAAAGACACAAAAACAAAAAGAATATAAAGTTTCAGAAAAAACACTTATTTTCATAACCCTGGTCTCTGACTTCCCCCCACCCCCTCCCTTGCATCCCTATTCCCAAAGTTATATCGGCAAATTGTCGTTTCTCAACCTCCTAACCTTCTCAATAATAGCCCTTTTAAAAATAAAAACAGTTGTTCTAAGTTGGACCTCAGTTCCCTTCCCTCGATTTCCCATTTTGTCTTTAATATCGGTCCTATTGATTAATTTCCATTGTCCTGAGTGTTGTTAAAATTACATCTTTCCCTCCCTCCCATCCCCGGTTTGCGTCCCTTCCCAATACAAGTCCACAATGTCAGTTCTTAGCCTGGGTCCCACACGTCCGAGGCTCTCAAGTCTATCACAGTCCCTCTCTGCCGGTCTTGTTGGTAATCCTTTGTGTCAGTCATCAAATCTCGAAAGAGGTCTATCACAATCCATCCATAGTCTCTTAAGTAGAACTGCTGAAGAATTTCCACAAGGCATGGATCTTTCAAATCATAGTCAGAGTCAAAGTCAATGTGGAGGCCCCAATTATATTTCTTTATTTTAAATTCTTGCATTCCATAAGCTTCCAGGGCCTCCACTTTCATCTTTTGCATCTTTCGTAGGTTTGTAGTAGATTCAATCCAATAGTCTCCTTGCTTGTATTCCACAGATGTCAGATTCTGGTCAACATTTAACTTTACTTTCTCTTTCTCTTGTTTTGTCTCCTTTTCTTTGATTATCATTTCAAGTTCAGCTGTGGGTTCTTTCTCCTTCCAATCCTCCTTACAATCAGCAGGACTACTTGTTTCAGTAGTCAAGGTCATCATATGTTTACTCATTTCCGAAATATGCTCTTGTAAGGTTCCCACCAGTTGAAACATCCTTTCGATTTGCTCCAGTATCTTTCCATCCACAGCCATTGTAATTCCACAGAGTTCCCCCTAGAGGGAATCTGATTACTTAACGTTGTTTTCTCCAACAATCCTCTTTCTTATTTTTATTACTTCGTTTCCAACAATTTAAGTTCAATTGTAACACCTTTTATTCCAGAGGGGTCTTATGTAGCAATTTTTTCCTGTAGACTGTCTATTTGACAGCTTTGACAGCTGTCAAATTCTGTGCTTACAGGCTTCCAAATAGGATGCTCCCGGGCCCGGGGGGGAGGGTTGTTTACAGCAAAAAGAAGAAACCTCCAAAACTTCACTCTCCTGCACAAAATTACTTTTTTTTTTTTGCCCAATCTTGGGAATTACAGTCCTTTTAAACTCACCCTTTGCAGGGTAAACTCTCCAGCTTAGTTCGTACGTCGTTGCTTTAGTTCGTCTGCAAGGGGGGGGTGCGGACTTCCTTTTAGCACACCCCCCGATCGTCTCAGATTCAAATAGGAAAATCTTAAAGTCCGATTCCAATTTACTCACGGGTTGTTCTTTTCGGCCGAATTTCAAGGAAGGAAGTCAGCGCTCTCCGGTCATGGCTCGCGGCTTCGCTCAGCGGGGGTAGCGATGGACTCTCAGTGCCACGCCGCCCCCCGTATCCCCTCCGCAGCCTTTAAAAAGGCTCTTTGCGAATCAGGGGGGGGCGCTTAAGGCACCCACCGAGTCTTCAGTCCGCAGGCTTCCGCGCCTGCGGTTTTAAGGGTCCCCGTGTCGCCGGCACGGCAAAGACCCCCACTGAGCCGATTCCCTCCGGAGCTCGGAGGGAATCCGCCATTCCCAGATCGCGCCAACCCCGGAAGTCTCTCCGTATGTGGCTAGTCTCTTACCTCTTTCTGGTGGTTGCACCCATTAACAGTTCCTCTTTCGTGGTGTGGCTATGGTGTTGACCTTTGGGCATAGTAGAAATCTTGGTCAGCCCGACAGACTGGTGTTTTCACCTGCTCCACACCGCCTGGAACTGGATGGTAGTCTGCTAAATAGTTGATTGGTTAAACTGGTTACTTTGGCAGGCAGGGAAGAAGTAGGTCGGTTGAGTGACCCCCCTTAGGCCCCTCTGTGGGTGATGGGCAGCTCCCAGGTTTCAGGACCCAGTGGTGGGAATTAGGGCCATCTTTCCTCCTCATCCACTTGGAGTTGAGGCATCTCAGGGGGTGATCATGCAGGAATGCCTCCCTCCTCTCCTTCAGGGCAGGAAGAATTGGTTCTACCCATCCTTGCGGGAACTGACCACCTGCATAAAAAGGTAAAGGTAAAGGACCCCTGACAATTAAGTTCAGTCTCAGATAACTCTGGGGTTGCGGCACTCATCTCACTTTACAGGCCAAGGGAGCCAGTGTTTGTCCGCAGACAGTTTTTCCGGGTCATGTGGCCAGCATGACTAAGCCGCTTCTGGCACAACAGAACACTGAAACCAGAGCAGCGCTCGGAAACGCTGTTTACCTTCCCGCCGGAGCAGTACCCATTTATCTACTTGCACTGGTGTGCTTTCAAACTACTAGGTTGACAGGAGCTGGAAACAAGCAATGGGAACTCACCCTGTCACGGGGATTCGAACCGCTGACCTTCTGATCAGCAAGCCCAAGAGGCTCAGTGGTTTAGACCACAGTGCCACCTGCATCCCTCGACCACCTGCATACCTGTGGGCATTTGCCTGAAATTTGGTTCTCTAGCTCCTGCACTGATAGCTTTTCCTCTGCTGGTTCTCTTTATGTTTACATGGGCCAAAGTGAGCTATAGTTCAACTAGCTACTGGTATCAGTGTTTTTAATTCAGCTCTCAGCCACAAAGAAAGGAAAAGAAGCACACCACATTTATTGCTGAAGTTAATTTGGAAGGAGGGGTGGGACCCAACCACAACCACCCTTACTACTATAAACTACTTCAAAAGGTAGGTGCAAACCCAGGTTGGTTGTGAAACTGATCTAATTGTAAATCCCCTAAAGCCAGCAAGACAGGGCAACAAATTATTTCAACAGGGAGGCAGAGACAGAGAATGACTTTCAGCCTAGGAGTCCTTCATTTTACTACCTCCCTCCTTGTCTGTATTGATATAGGATTAAGATCAAGAAGATACAGAGTTGCTGGGAAATATTTGGATTGGCATAGAGGCTGTCAGTGTGTGCTTTGGGATATCAGACACTTTTTTTCTGCCATCTATAAAATGAATAAAAAAAATAATCCAATTCACTTATTTCCAAGCTAGGCTGTATTTAAGCTACAATCCTATACCCACTTATTTGGAAGAAAGCCCAAGTGCACTCAATGGGACTTCCTTCTAAGTAGAAATTGACAGGATTGTGCTATCAGTCTTGAATGTATGGATACCCTGATAGGCTGGTCATCATATACTGAACAAATACCCAGTGTCATCATACTAAGCAGATGCACAGAGAGTCCCAGACGTTTCCAGAGACTTAAGCCAAGCAGCCACAAGATAACTGTTCATCAAAACTAAGATGCAAAATATTTTTATACATCTTTTAAATAACCAAATGAACCAATATGGGTGTAGCATTAATGAACTATCATAAAAAGAATATGTCGAGCCTCTTCAGCATTCAGAGTAGAACTTCACACACCACACAACCAAATAATATATTGGATTATACAATGGCGGTTCAGCAATAAAGGTAAAGGTAAAGGGACCCCTGACCATTAGGTCCAGTCGTGGCTGACTCTGGGGTTGCGGTGCTCATCTCGTTTTATTAGCCGAGGGAGCCGGCGTATAGCTTCTGGGTCATGTGGCCAGCATGACTAAGCTGCTTCTGGCAAAGCAGAGCAGCGCACGGAAACACCGTTTACCTTCCCGCCGGAGCGGTACCTATTTATCTACTTGCACTTTGATGTGCTTTCAAACTGCTAGGTTGGCAGGAGCAGGGACCGAGCAACGGGAGCTCACCCCGTCGTGGGGATTCGAACCGCCGACCTTCTGATCGGCAAGTCCTAGGCTTTGTGGTTTAATCCACAGCACCACCTGCGTCCCTGGTTTAGCAATAGAGGCACATTAAATTTGAAAAAGTAGATGTCCAGGAAGCACACACAAAATTCACTAAAAATACCCCACCTGTTTGGATGAGTGTGTCTGTAGTATCTAGAATTCTAAAAATGCTCATCTCCATTCAGTGTGGCCTAGAACTGTCCTTGATTATTCAGATATGATCAAAGCTTTCCCAGGAATCCGCCACACACACATCAAACAAACATGTTCCCATTTATCTTTCCTAGTTCTGCACAAAGATGTTTGTAGCAACTGCTTTCTTTTTGCTCTGGCAACTTTTACAAGACTTATTCTCAGTGCTTTTTTTAAAAGGAAGGAAGGAAGGAAGGAAGGAAGGAAGGAAGGAAGGAAGGAAGGAAGGAAGGTGGCGGTACTCACCATGAAGTTGTTACAGTGGATGCCACACTTTTAACATTTGAGGGGAAAGGTCCTGGTACTGTATACCATCGAGTACCCACAGAAAAAGCACTGCTTATTGCTGAATAGATCCCAAGCAAAAAGGGATCACGCAGCATCACGACGCTACATTGACAGTCCAAGCTGGCTACGTGATAATGTTACTTAGGCCAGCTGAGAGTAAGGGCAATTGAACGGTAATGAAAGAACACAGGTGATGCATGAGGGATTGCCCTCATTCTGAATGAACAAACATTTTCACCATCTTGTGCTTATAAATTGCAGAAGGTTGAAAGTCTATTTACAAAAAGTAATCCCTGTTCCTTTTGGCTTACATCTAGTGGATACTCTGTCATATCTTGTGTTTATAAATTCCTTCTCTGGCAGCGTAACTACTACCCTCAATTGACAGTTCCCTGAGACTGAATTGTTCTCAGGGCTCTCCATCATTCAAACTCTCTACCATCACTGGCATTCCAAAAATTTTGATATTCCAGACAATTCTTCCCAGGTTTTAAGCACAAAATGTGGGCAACTTAAGCAGACAAAAGCCAGTCAACTCATATTTCTCTTGGGTCTCCAGCTGGCCCTGCCTGCCCCAATTTCCCCTAAGATGTTGTCTCCTTCTTCTGAGCCTGCTTCCTTCCTCCACCCCTCCACCCCTCTCCCAGTCTGTCCCGTTGGCCACCATGTCTGCTTGTGACATGACAGTGAATCTAATGCCACTGGCAACAGCTGGGGAAGAGTCTGCACAGCCACCCATTATCCATCATGAGGGAACAGGTGCCATGAACACTATATGGATGTATTTAGAAAGACACTTATTTAGAATTAGAAGGTGGCTTATGTTGTGCGGTTCTCTTCATTACTTTCACAGGTGTATTGGGAAAAGCTTTGCCAGCTTCCAAGACAAAAGCAGGCATGGGGAAGTGGATGACTACCACCTGACAGCATCACCCAGGCTTCTGCATGGCAACTTCATTCCTGGCGCCACCCTGCCAACTTCCACTGGATTCCATACATGAATGTCCACCACTTCATCCATTCACCCTGTGCTTGAATGAATGGCAGTGCATCTGGACACAAAGCGACAATATGAGAGATTTGTGAGCCCGCTGTGTTAAAACGGTTTAAGCTTTTATTAAGCAACTCACTACCATTTTGCACTTCAATAGTTTAAAAACAATGACAAATAGCTACTCAAGGTATTGTTATCAACCCAATCATAGAAATGTCTGAAGACATTATTTCCGAACTTTCCACTCTGCAAGACTTATTGAATCAGAATGCATTCACTTTGTTTGTTTATATGTATCCCTCATTTCGCAATCGAGATGAGAAAGCCACAGACGCTGTGTGATGTGGGGGCACAAAATGCCTGTTTTATTGTGTTCCATCACTGTGATCCAATTTCAAAGTGCACATATATGACAGGCGTATTTCACTATCGTGTTGGACATTAAGTTAGAAAGATTGCTTGATGTAGTACCATATTTGCAAATAAGACGCATGCCAGGGGGCAGATTAAGAATGACAAGTAGGGATCTGCATACATCAAGCTCTTCAAAATTGAATGTGGCAAAACTTAATCATGGCCCTGGCATTAGCCTTGTTTCCTTGGGCTGCAGTTTGAAACTCTGGAAATCCAATTCTCAGCTCTGTAGTTGCCCTGACTTCACAAGAGCTACAAAGGATAATCGATGGGGTCAGGCTTTTATTATTCTTTTTCAAGAAATTATATAGGGAAGTATGCAAGGGAGCTCTCTTTCTCGCTCTCTGCCTTCAGGTTTGCTCTTAAGAGTGAATAACAACAAACACAGGAAAGGAAATTTACAGTATGCAGAGAAAGCTAGAGTTAGATGAATGGAATGGGTTGCAAGCAGTAGTATTAGTATCACTGAGGATATTTGAAAAACAGCCATGGATTAAGGCCGCAATGCTATAAACACTTACCTGGGAGTTGGTCAGTGGCACATATTGTCTGAGGTACCATGAGAGTCATGATCAAGTCTGCAAGAGAACATAAATCAAGATGGGAATAGTGCACAGATCTATATGAATATACAAGGCACAATCGGATCTAGTGGTATTTGCTTGTGTTAAAACCAAACACAAATCAGGCTAAACCTAAGTCCTATTGAAATGAAGGAGGTTTTAGTCACCCCAGTTTCCCCAATCATGTACAACAGTGGCATGCAGCACTGGGGGGAACAGTTAGGGCCAGAGGCACCAACTTGTGAGGGCAATTGCAACAACAACAACACCACTATATTACGGTCGTAGACCAGCATAAGGAGGGAAGGGTACAATCATTTTTTTAAAACCTAACAGGAGTTAAAAACAGAAAATATATATATAAGTGCATAAGAATCCAAAAGAAGCTAAGAAAGTGTGCAAAAGCCTAGTGTGTGTGTGTGTGTGTGTGTGTATAAAAAATGACCACAGCTATCAGTCTACAGAAAAGGGACGAGCTCCCGTTTTTCGGTCCCAGCTCCTGCCAACCTAGCAGTTTGAAAGCACGTCATAGTGCAAGTAGATAAATAGGTACCGCTCTGGCAGGAAGGTAAATGGCATTTCCGTGCACTGCTCTGGTTTCAGTGTTCGGTTGCTCCAGAAGCGGCTTAGTCATGCTGGCCACATGACCCAGAAAACTGTCTGTGGACAAACACTGGCTCCCTCGGCCTGTAAAGCGAGATGAGCGCTGCAACCCCAGAGTCATCTGCAACTGGACTTAACTGTCAGGGGTCCTTTACCTTTTTATCAGTCTACAGTGCACGCTCATTATATCTGATTTGTGGCACAGGTCATCATCTGATGAATTTTGAGCACTGCTGTGCAGAATCTGGCAACATTGTATGTTGCAGCAGGATTGGTATCTGAAAGCAGCAGGGAGGTATAGAATTGTCCAGTGCACCATGGGTACTTATGCAGTAATGGTAAGATGAAGCTCGTACGAATGTCTCTATAATAAAGACACTGGCGAAGCACATGCTCAGTTGCTTCTATTTGTCCAGAGTCACAGGGGGATTGCTTCTCCAGATAAGCAATCTCCCTGCATTGTGAGGGCAATTGTGGGTGATGTCACAACACCTTGACATCACACATGTGAGCATTGCACCCCCCTCCATAAGCCAGGCAGAAGTTGACCAGGCTTTGGGAAAGTGGCGCTAGGTCTCTGACAGCATGCTGGAGCTTGCCCGCCTCCTTCCCAAAGTTGAGCGGGCCCTGGGCCCTGTCAGAATATCGTTCCTCCCTCCCTAAGCTGGGTGAACGCTTCCTGGGCTTCGGAGAGGAGGCACCAGGGGAACATTTTAGGGGAGTACTGTGGTACCTCAAGTTAAGTACTTAATTCATTCTGGAGGTCCGTTCTTAACCTGAAACTCTTCTTAACCTGAAGCACCACTTTAGCTAATGGGGCCTCCTCCTGCTGACACACCGCCGGAGCACAATTTCTGTTCTCATCCTGAAGCAAAGTGCTTACTATTTCTGGGTTAGCAGAGTCTGTAACCTGAAGCGTCTGTAACCCAAGGTACCACTGTAGTCTATTTTCTCCAACCCACTGACTGCATGCAGCTGATGTAGAACTTTTTTTCTCTTGACTGGGGTAATAATTTTTTCCCGGTTCAGCACCACTGGTTTTTTGAAAGAGAGAGAGAAAGTTGTTGGTCTTCTTTTCTTCCCTTTTTATTTTTCCCATTTCAGACTTTGGAATCTGCATTGCTTATGGAATATCCAAGCAGTAAAGGAGTATTTGCGTTTTTCATGAAGCAAGGGTATTTTATGCTGTGCCCTCCTAGTTATCCAACAACACAGGAGTTGTCCAACCACTCCCATCATCCCTGAACATTGACCACAATGACTGAGGCTGATGGTAGTTCTGGTCCAAGACCATCTGTAGGGTACCAGGTTGAGTACCCATGCCATGAAAGTGGTCTGCAGGTGATGTTCCTGTTTAACAATGGGAAGACCAATGCTAAATGAGACATCTGATCTTCTGCCAAAGAAATCATCTGAGAAATTAGCTTGGGTCCAGAGAAATCAGCTGTGCAAGAAATATACAGATGTCTCACTACATAAAGCGTCTCTGCAAAATTCTTCATCAGTACTATGATTTTTGTAACAATATGGGGCTTTTTAGTCATTACATTTCCAATGGAAGGTATCAAAACCATCTGACAATATAAGCCTATCTAAAACATGTTCATTTATGAAATAATTCAAAATCCAAGACTGTTACAGACTGGGATAAAAAATATTTTTGTGCTCCTCAATCAGCAAAGAAGAAACTAAACCAAATACCTGATTTGTTGGCATGTTGAGTGTGATGGCAGGTGGTTAGCTGCAAGGAGTATGCTTTTTTCAGAAGGTGGCACACAGAAATAAAAAGACAAACAGAAGGGTCCCCTGAAGCCAAAATCAACAATGTTGGCAAATCGGGCAAGATTCACAACATTTGGTTTCCCATAATCAGATGTAAGATAGCATTTTTGGGAGGGGGTCAGAACTCACATGATATACAGCAAAGTATGTAAAGGGCTTTTAATTGCAAACACTTGTGAAAATGAAAGAGAGGGGAATATAAGAAGGAAAACAGTCTGGCATCACCCCAACAGCTCCTTTTCCTCAATTCTGCCTGAGAAACATAGTGACTCATAAAACAGGTACTGCGGGTGACAAATTGACCGAAGTTTAACCATGACAAGAAAACAAAGGAAAAAAGAGAAAGAAAGAGAAGAAAACAATTTGGAGCAGTTTGGACTGCCGTCTGGATTCAAAATAGCACTTGACAGTATTCAAATGTAGACCAAAACCTACTCCTCACTCTCAGGAAACAGCACACCAATATATGCAGAGGGATCCAAATCAGCACAGTTTGGAACAGTTTGTTCCATCATTTGGATTCAAAATGGTGTCTGACAGTATTAAAACACAGGCCAAAATAGACTCTTCCATCTTGGGAACTGTTATGACAAATTGGGTGACGATATCTTCAGGGACATCCAAATCGGTGAAGTTTCCGTCTGCCATCTTGATTCAAAATGGCTTCCTACAGCATCCAAACATAGGGGGGGGGGACTAGATCTTCCCCCTCAGGAATTCCTATGCCGAATTAGGTGACCATACCTCAACAGGTGTTTAAATGCACAGAGAACAGAAAGATAGAGAATACAGGTAAACAAACATATTTCCAATATATATATTAGAGGCACACATATATTCCAATATATATTAGAGGCACAACACAGAAGCAAGCAACAATTTATTTTATACTGGAATAAATAGCTATAAATTGAGTGTAAGGCAAATGAGTTCCAGAAACTTCTAAATATTCATTTTTTTAGAGAGACAGGACCTGGAGGTTTCTGGTTTTGAACCGTTCATGTTTGTAGTGCATTGGTATTCCCTGTGAAAGTCTAGAGACTATGAGCTCCTGTCAGGCTTTTTTATTTAGTAACATCTGGCAACCCTTTCAGAGTCACCAGGGAGAGTGTCCTCAGTTGAAATTATCACCACCTGCTGTGAGGTAGAAAAGCTATCTTTCCTAGGTGATTCTTTTTTATTTATTGTGCAGCATACATTATTAATTATAAACTGAATTTCCCCAACACAAATTGATATTCTTTCTTTTCTTTTTTAATTTTATGAAACCCTTTATGGCTGCTAGGCATTTTTAAAAAAGTCATGCAATGATCATATTTTTTTAGCATCTATATGTCTAGAAGAAACAAACGAAAATATCTAAAAGTAACATCACTGGGATGCAACACATAGTAGCTGCTGTACTTCTCCGGATGAAGTGATTCCTTTCTCATCCATCCCAGCATATTTTGTGGGTAATTGGTCTGAAAATTGCTAGTACGACAACCAAATCAAGAAGCCTCTAAGTTGGTTGAAGCTGAATCAAGCTGTTTCATGGAGGACTAGCTATGGTCCATACTGAACCTTGTGGTTGGTTGACTATGTAAAGTAACACAAGTCAGTATACTGATACTAAAGTATTTGCAGTGGTACCTTGGGTTACATACGCTTCAGGTTACAGACTCCGCTAACCCAGAAATAGTACCTCGGGTTAAGAACTTTGCTTCAGGATGAGAACAGAAATTGTGCTCCGGCGGCACAGCGGCAGTGGGAGGCCCCATTAGCTAAAGTGGTGCTTCAGGTTAAGAACAGTTTCAGGTCAAGAACAGACCTCCGGAACGAATTAAGTACGTAACCCGAGGTATTTATTTATTTAGTGTCAAGAAGATGGATTCACAGGCATTGGAGGTGAGGGTTTTCTTCTTCTTCTTCTCCCAGTGTGCCATCCTCAGAGGTTGAGAATGAAGTCACTTATTGGTAAAAGATCTGCAGAAATGTTTATTTTTTAAAATTTAATTTAAACCCCCCCAAAAAAAAACCCTAGCTGTCATATTTCTACTATATAACTTCACACAGCCCGAGGACTAAAAATTGGCCGCTGTTTCTTTGATGCTAAAAGAACTAAGTCAGCATGAGTCAGCGGCCTACAATGACTCATGCAACCTTTCACCAAATTTTACCTGTATATATAGAGTGGTCAATGTTAGCGTTGGGTCTTGGGTTGGTTGGATGGTAGAAAGCTGGTTGCGTTTGGTGTGTGCAAAAAGCTGTCGGTTGTGGTTGGAGAAGAAGACTTTTTAAGAATAAAAGCAGCAATACTCTGCAAGAATACTCTTTCTCAAAGACTCTTTTGTGCCAACTAAGGTCTGAGGACAAGGCAAAAGAGTAAAAAAAGGAGGTCAGAACCTTTGCTTTTTTTCAAACACCGACAAATTCTGAGCTTTAGTGAATGCTATCAGACTATAAGTATTGAGCAGTCTTGCTACTCAGGAGATAAAGTGGGCAGATCCTTTTGATGGGAATGGAAGGGTTAATTTCAGAAGGAATCTGAGCATGAAGACAGATGTGAGGTGAACACAAACTTGTGGCATTTTGAAGCAACAGTTGCAGGGCAGCAAATGTGTGTAAACTTGGGATTCACGATTGGCATTCAATGCTTTGGAAATATTTGCGGTTTTTTTATATAGTGTTTCATTCAAGGTGTGTGCTGTTAATGTACTGGAGGTCAGAAACTGATGTCATATCAACCCTTTTGCCCCATGAATAGTACTGTATTGGCTTTCAAACATTCTGGGGGCATAGGCACTATATTAAGGGACTTCTCCACAGGAGAAGATAAACCCTGCAGGTGGAATAGCTCTGACTTTAAAAGCCTATTAAATGGAGATGTTCTTATCACAGTCTGCATCTGTACTGGATTTTATTTTTAAAAATGAATGAATAAATAAATAAATAAATTACCGTACTTTTCCATGTATAAGACAAGGTTTCCCCCCTTAAAAATCATGCAAAAAAGTGGTGTCGTCTTATACATGGGAGCACATAGGGCGTACGTTTGATTGGTTGCTGCCGTGGCTGTCAGCAGCTATTGTGCGTGTTATTGGTTGCTGTGTCAATGGTTGTTGTTGATTGGCCGATGCTGCGGCAATTGAGCAGGCGGTTGTCAGCTTCTGCCGGCAAGGGGACAGATGGGAGGTGGATTTTGCGATGCGTGGGTGAGCGGATTTCAGCATCCCCCCCCCCTTAAAAAAGCTCAACAACCCTCCTCCCCAAAAGCTCAACAATGCCCTCCCCAAAAGCTCAACCACTTTTTGCCCTCTCCCCCCATTTTCTGAAATCTCAGTCCCCCCAAATAGGGGGTGACTTATACATTGGGGCATCTTATAGATGGGAAAGTACGGTATTTATATAAGGAATATTTATATATACTCTAAGGTAAGGTGCTTTTTTGCATATTAAATGGTTTTAGATGTGTTTTCATTGTTAGATCGCTCCAGGATGTTTTATATTCCAGATAGTTCCTTGTAAAAGAAGCTATGAAGTTCTCAGTCCGGGATGTGGAAATTCATGGATATATGTGATGCCACATGGCAGGCATTTGAAGGCTCAGAAAAGGTTGCTTTGACACCTGGCCTCTATTTATTTTCAACTGGCTGTACATGCCTCTAGTAACTCACCAGTAAGGGAGGGGAATCTCTTTTTTCTTATTGCCAAATGCTAATTTCTTCATTTCATAGTCACCGCCGTTATCTGACAATGCAAAACAAGTTGCAGTCATTTTGATATACAGAGGTTATCATTCCTTGTGTGGATTTTCATCTGTCACTATCATCTCTCCTGTGACACTGAACCGAGAATGACAGGATGATTAGTTTTATCTAAAATTCAGGGTATTTTTCTCCGAATGGCAGCTATGAAGTGCACAATTTGCAAGATAAAATAACAAAAATGTGATTATTTCAAATGCCTGGCTGCTGGTAGTTTATTGCCTAAAGCAGGGAATGTTTTGGACAGATGCCCTGAAAGTGTATTCTGGAGATATAGCTTAGAATGATGGTGATTCAGAAAAGAAAGAAAGAAAGAAAGAAAGAAAGAAAGAAAGAAAGAAAGAAAGAAAGAAAGAAAGCTCTTAATTCCTTCCAACAGGCAGGATACGTAAGAAGGAGGTAGAGTAACAGCAACAACCACTTATTAGGGAAGTGCTAGCAGGAGAGTTTAATTTGATATTATGACAGTGTTAATTACCTTATCAGTGGGGGAAAGACCTTGTGTTCAGTGGCTTTTATACTGTGTTCTGAGGAATTCTAATATCCCATTGAAGCTTATCAGCGACCCTCAGGGAGCAGATCATTAATGCAACCAAACTTCCCTGAACTGCAGTGAGCCCATTGTTACCAACTAGGATGGCCAGGTAAAAAAAGAAAAAGAGAGAGGACAGTGCCTCTACACTTTCAGCGCTTGTACAGAAGATGGAATATCAGCCTGTGTGTCTTGTTGTGTCACACAACTCTTCCGCACAACTATTACAGGGGCAGGAGTCTTGTCCTCTTTTGCATCTGTCCTTCCTGCTTCCAATCTTATGTAGTCTAGTGCTTAAGAGAGTTTTAAATTACCATATGTTCTAGGGCTGCGGGCTTCAGCCTTTTCAGCCTCTGAAATTATATTTAACCCAGCACACAATATATACACACGGTGTGACCGGAAAGTTCATTGAATGGTCACAGAAATCAGAGAGAAATATTCTAACATACAGTGGTACCTCAGGTTAAGCACTTAATTCATTCCAGAGGTCCGTTCTTAAGCTGAAACTGTTCTTAACCTGAAGCACCACTTTAGCTAATGGGGCCTCCTGCTGCCGCTGCACCGCCAGAGCCAGATTTCTGTTCTCATCCCGAAGCAAAGTTCTTAACCTGAAGCACTATTTCTGTACATACCTGAAGTGTATGTAACCCAAGGTACCACTGCACATACCTTAGTAAAGGTAAAGGGACCCCTGACCATTAGGTCCAGTCGTGACCGACTCTGGGGTTGTGGTGCTCATCTTGCTTTATTGGCCGAGGGAGCCGGCGTACAGTTTCCTGGTCATGTGGCCAGCATACTAAGCTGCTTCTGGCGAACCAGAGCAGCACACAGAAATGCCGTTTACCTTCCTGCTGGAGCGGTACCTATTTATCTACTTGCACTTTGATGTGTTTTCGAACTGCTAGGTTGGCAGGAGTAGGGACTGAGCAACGGGAGCTCACACCGTCACGGGGATTCAAACCACCAACCTTCTGATCGGCAAGTCCTATGCTCTGTGGTTTAATTCACAGCGTCACCCGCATCCCGTACATACCTTATAGGCTTTCAAAGTAGGCCCCTTCTGATACAATGCACCATTGACAACATTCGTAGAACTGTTGGAAACTTCTGGAGAAGTCCTCTTTTCGTACTGCTTTCAATTCCTTCATCACAGCAGCTTGGACGTGTGAAATGTTGGGAAATCTGTGCCCTTTCAGTGCAGACTTCAGATTTGGAAAAAGAAAGAAATCTGGTGGGGCCAGATCAGGAGAATATGGAGGGTGGGACAACTCAGTAACCTCAGTAACAATTTCACGTGGAATATGCAATTCTTCCACCATCATTCAGACGGTCAAACACTGATCCCACATCAGTAACTCACGAACTCTGTCAACATTTTCCGCCATTCTGCTTGTCGACTGTCTGCCAGACTTAGGGTCCTCTTCGATGGTTTGCCGCCCTTCATGGAAATGCTTCAACCACTCATACACTGTCTTTCGAATTACAGCTTCATCCATACACAATTGTGAGCATTTTGTGGGTTTCTGATGCCGATTGTATGTTCAAATATTTCTCACTGTCCAATTTCTGTGACCATTCAACGAACTTTCTAGACACACCTTGTATATTTTTCATGTGTCTATTCTCCTCTCCCCATTCCATTTTTCTCTACTTTGGTTATGTCCACACCATACATTTAAAGCACTATCACACATACATAAATTAAAAAGTCATGCCTTCCTGGAATTAATCCTGGAAACTGTAGTAGTTTGTTAAGTGTACTGAGAGATCTTAAGGGACCCCTAGTCCCCTCATGAAGGTACAATTTCCAGAGTTACCTGGGAAGAGCAATTGATGGTTAAACCAGCTTTGTGAGCGGAATGGGGGTCTCTTAACAATTCTTAGCTACAGAAACATGATAGTGTTTTAGATGTATGGTGCAGATTCGGCCTTTTTCTGTTCTTTTTTCTTACTTCCACTCCTTGTCCTTTCTCTCACAAACAGAATTCTATATATACCTGGTTCACAATTTTTGTAGTGTCATGGATCAATCTAACAGGAGATCCAGAGCTCTGCAGGAAATGAGAATACACACTAGAAAATGCCCCCAGGATCCTCTGCAGCAGCTGTGATATAGAAGCAGGCATTCCTCAGCAGAGAAGGAGACAGAAAAAGAATTCCTAGAAGGTGGTAAAGCTGCTCGATTGGTTGAACGTGAAATTGCAGAATAGTTCGGGGGGGGGGGTTCCCTTTCAAAAAGCTTTTTGGAAAGAGCCTTTTCATTTGAAAATGATTGTATGTTTCAGGTTCTCCCTTAGCAACATATTCCACAAACTTCACTGGGTTCCAGGGTTGATACACTCACCCTGCATTATTGAAAATGGTCTACTAGAAGGATTGTGAGTGTTAGGATTCAGAAGCCTGAGGCTGCAATACTATACACATGTACCTCAAAGTAGTGAGGGCCGCCAACTTGAATGGCTTTCATGAATAATATTCATGAAGAGTAAGTCTATCAGTGAGTACTAGTTATGGTGGCTATAATACCCATAGTTTCAGAGGCTGCATGCTTCTAAATTCTAGCTGCTGGGCATCACAGATGGGCAATTGTGCTTATGTCCTGCATGCAGGCTTCACATAGGCATCTGGACTAGAATGGACATGGGTGGTGCTGTGGTCTAAACCACAGAGCCTAGGGCTTGCTGATCAGAAGGTCGGCTGTTCGAATCCTCATTACGGGGTGAGCTCCTCTTGTTCAGTCCCAGTTCCTGCCAACCTAGCAGTTCTAAAGCATGTCAAAGTGCAAGTAGATATATAGGTACCACTCCGGCGGGAAGGTAAATGACGTTTCCGTGCGCTGCTCTGGTTTGCCAGAAGTGGCTTAGTCATGCTGGCCACATGACCCGGAAAAGCTGTCTGTGGATAAATGTTGGCTCCCTAGGCCAGTAAAGCGAGATGAGCTCTGCAACCCCAGAGTAGTTCGCGACTGGACTTAACAGTCGGGGGTCCCATTACCTTTATCTTACCTGCATGCAGGCTTCACATAGGCACCTGGACTAGAGAGCCCATTGGTCTGATCCACTAAATTCATTGGGCCTTACTTTTGAGTAGACATGTATAGCATTACACTGTAGGACAACTTGGAGAAAATGGGTGAAACCTACCTTATCCCTCATTATGATGTCTGTTCTGGTTAAGTCTGCCCAGCCTTAGATTCATCTTTCAACTCTATACTAGTGATGGACTCACTTCAAAGTATTCCATGCACAAACATGCACCAATTGAAGAAACACATACATTGTACTATTCTTGTAATTTCCGATTCTCCATCTTGTTCTCTGTTGTCCCCCCTTGCAAAAAGAATTTGTTAGTCAGATCTGCCTACAGGTATCCTTTTCCTCCTTTCTTCTCTGATATACTATGTAAATAATAATTGTGTTCTGAGATACATGCAGAGATCAAAGCTCTTCCCTACTTAGGCACTTAACAATTAGGTCAATCTAAGAAAGGAGCATTCTCTGCATTAAAAGAAATCAAAATGAATCAGTCACGCTTGACTCAAATGGCTCATCCTCATGCCTTGTTAACCTTAAAATGTCACCTGTTTCCTTTGTACAGATAAACACTAATGACATGCTAGCTGGGTTGGTTACATGTCACCATATCTATAGTTTGAACCCAAACTTCACAATAGGCACAATTATGCATGCCAGATTAGTGGTGTAAAGTAGGTGTCAGGGGCTGGGCAAAGGAGGAGGAGGAGGAAGAAGAAGAAGAGGAGTTTGGACCTGATATCCCGCCTTTCACTCCCCTTAAGGAGTCTCAAAGCGGCTAACAATCTCCTTTCCCTTCCTCCCCCACAACAAACACTCTGTGAGGTGAGTGAGGCTAAGAGACTTCAGAGAAGTGTGACCAGCCCAAGGTCACCTAGCAGCTGCATGTGGAGGAGTGGGGAAGCGAACCCAGTTCACCAGATTATGAGTCCACTGCTATTAACCACTACATCATGGTGGATGCAGGAATGGTAGAGACCGCCTCCCCATCCTGACCCTTCCAGGGAGGGGGAGGAAGGCAGTATAGATTTACAACAGGGGTTTGGGGAGGTCACAGCTCAGAGGCAAATGAGGAGGAAAGTTGGGAAATAATAAGAGAAGAGGAGCAGGCAGAGCTGGAGCAACAGCTGACTGACATATTGTCACTAGAAAGCATTCCGGACCAACCATCTCACAGAACCTGGCAAGCCTTAAAAGTAGGAGAACAAAGAGCTCAAAGACAGATGACACTTAGTGTCACCCATAGAGGAGGTGATGAGGATGACAAATGAAGAAGCGGGGTGGAGAGTCACTCGGAACTATGCCATTATCCAAGAGGCTGGGTTCTATAGCCTCTCTCTGTAAAGTTGGAAACAAAAAAGGACTGCAAGAAACTTTTACTTGTCTTTATACTTTCCTGGGCAACCAGCCG
The DNA here is from genome assembly GCF_965113315.1 of Podarcis vaucheri. NCBI lineage: Eukaryota > Metazoa > Chordata > Lepidosauria > Squamata > Lacertidae > Podarcis > Podarcis vaucheri. The sequence goes on from NC_138748.1 coordinate 15,636,851, forward strand.
GGAGCCGCTGGCAGCATCCTGACAGTAGGCATGTTTTCATACATAGTTTATTTTAGATTTATTCCAGGTGCGAAAAAGAGGATGTGAAGATTGGCACGGAAGTTAGGAGTTTGGGCTGAAGGGTTTTAGGATTTGAAATTGAAGGAGAAACGGCAGGTGGGGCAATTAGATGCAGCATTTGGGAATATAGAATTTAGAGAAAAGGCAAGTAAAAGGTGACATTATGGAATCACAGAAGTGTAAACTTTGAAGGTACGCCAAGGGTTATCTAGTCCCACCCCCTGCATTGCACGACTCACAGCTAAAGAATCCCTGACAAATGGCCATTCAATCTGTTTAAAATTGTGCAGGAGAATCCACCACCTTCCGAGGGAGTCTGTTCCACTGTCCAACAGCTCTGACCATCAGAATGTTCTCCCTAATGTTTAGAAGTTTAAACAATTATGCATAAAATGGAGAAAGTGGGTGAAGAAAAACTCCCCCCACCGCATAACACTAGATTTTGTGCACATCCAATGAAGTGGAATGTTGAAAGGTTCAGGACAGATAAAAGAAAGTATTTCTGCACACACCACATGGTTAAAATATGGAACTTGCTCCCACCAGAGGCAGTCATGGTCACTATCTGGAGTTATCTTAAAAGAGGATGGGACAAATTCATGGCTACTAGCCAAGAGCTCCTTCATGCCAGGAAGCAATCTTACCTATCCATAGGTGAAGGTAAAGGGACCCCTGACTATTAGGTCCAGTCGTGACCGACTCTGGGGCTGCGGCGCTCATCTCGCTTTATTGGCCAAGGGAGCTGGCGTACAGCTTCCGGGTCATGTGGCCAGCATGACTAAGCTGCTTCTGGCAAACCAGAGCAGTGCACGGAAACACCGTTTACCTTCCCACTGGAGCGGTACCTATTTATCTACTTGCACTTTGACGTGCTTTCGAACTGCTAGGTTGGCAGGAGCAGGGACCGAGCAACAGGAGCCCACCCCGTCGCGGGGATTTGAACCGCCAACCTTCTGATCGGCAAGTCCTAGGCTCTGTGGTTTAACCCACAGTGCTACCCGCATCCTTACCTATCTATATACTACCATGAATTTAAAAAAGGGGTGCAGACTGCCACAGATATTTGGCTTGGCAGCCAAGTGTGGAAAATAAATGTGAGCATACAGCAGTGTGAGCAACAGCACATCCGCTTTCTATGCATTCCCACCAAATGATGAGTTTTTTCCTAGTATGGTTTAAACCTCTTCTCAAAGAGTTATCACAAACCAGAGCATGGCTACAACTCTTTCCAGCAGGTTCCCTGACTGCTACAGACCTTTCCTGTTCTGTACGCTTCATTCTTAGGTGGAGATACATTAAAAACCCTGCTTTTAAGATCCCTAATTACTTCATATTGATTTTAGGATTGGAAACATAAGTTCACTAGTTTGCGAGGGGGGAAGTAATGCAGTGGCACAAAAGTTACACCATCCATAACATGGCTAGAAAACGCACTGCGCGCCAGCACATTGGGCTTTATGGAGAGCCCTGCGATCTTTCGATTTTTAGACTCCCTTCCATGCCATGAATACTAAAACAGTGTTATGTTTTCATCCTCAACCTCTCGGAGTTTATCGCTGCATGGACATCTGTGTTGTTACAAGCTACACTATGACAGGGGGATCAAACGATGTCGTCCAATGGACAGCGTCCCTTGGAGGTAGAGAAACCTGAGTTTGATTAGCTTTGAAAGATTCTCTCTCCCTGCCTTTCTGCCTCCTTTTTTTGTACATTTAGCAAGGGCCAAAGACTTATCCGCGATTGTTGGCCTCATCTGTGCTTTTTCACAATCCTTGTTGTAAACACCACCTGTTGTCCATCCTGTTTTTGGGAGTTCCAAAGAGCTTGAGATCAGCTTAGCTCTGCTTTGTGTTTTAATTAGCTCCTAATGCATGCATAGGCAACCTAAGGCCCGGGGGCCGGATGTGGCCCAATCGCCTTCTCAATCTGGCCCGCGGACGGTCTGGGAAGCAGCATGTTTTTACATGAGTAGAATGTGTCCTTTTCTTTAAAATGCATCTCTGGGTTATTTGTGGGGCATAGGGATTTGTTCATCCCCCCCCTTCAAAATATAGTCCAGCCCCTCACAAAGTCTGAGGGACAGTGGACCGGCCCCCTGCTGAAAAAGTTTGCTGACCCCTGTGACCTAATGTGAATGTGAAGCCTCGGGAGAGTACTGCTGTGCATTCAGCTTCTCTTTTGAATTATCTTCCATGGTACTAACCTTACCTTTTCATGGAAATGGAGGGTTGGAAAGAACCATGGGAGTCATCTATTCCAACCTCATGCAAGGCAGGAATCTTTTGCCCAAAGTGAGGCAAATACCATGACCCTGGTATGAAGAGTGTCATGCTTCACCGACTGAGCCATCGCTTCAGCCACGTAAAAAGTGCTTTGTAAGTGCCGCTCTTGAAGATGTCCCTATTCACGGCAATGAAGTAAATGGAGGGCAAACCACTGTCTCCTCTAGGTTTTATTCTCATCAAGAGATTGCTGGTTATTTCATTGGCTTCTGTGGAGGAACAAAGCAGTGTGTGTGTGAGTGAGTGAGTGAGAGAGAGGAGAGAGAGAGAGAGAGAGAGAGAGAGAGAGAGAGAGAGAGAGAAAGAAAGAAAGAAAGAAAGAAAGAAATTGAGAGATGGTGAAGGAAGTTTATGGAATGGAGCCTTGATGTGTGGAGACGGAGAGAGAGGAAGAAAACTATAACTGTGGGGTCAAGATACCCTTTCTCTGAGTGCCCACAAAAAAATATTAAGCCAGTTCTGCTCTCTACTACTCCATATCTTAACCTTTCCACTGATCTTTTCCCACTGCTCCACTGGTATATATTTTATTGGCACTCATATCCTAGTTTTTGTGGCATTTGTTCCTATGAGCTAGTGACAACACCTTTATTGCCTCCCATGTGGCATTTTTCTACAATTAGGGAACGTATTTATTTTTGAAAAGGACAAACAAAATCAAATGGAATGTTTTCCTTTCAGCCATGGTTATATCTTCTCTTCTGCTTGTGCCAGATCTTCCTTACTCAAAATATCTCACACATGCTTTGCAATTATGTGTCTTTTTAATTGGAAGAGCGCTAGAGATAAAAAACATTCCTTTGCTCCACAAACAACCAATATTTAATTTATATCCATGTGGCAGAATTTAATGAAGAGAGGGACAGCTGTTATATCAGGAGAGGTGTTCTGAAGACATTTGGTTTGCTTTCACAGAGAAGAAACTTATCTGGTGCAATTTCATTCTTATGGAGATGGAATTTCACCTCAGGAAACTGGTTTCGTCTTCAAGAAACTTGTTTAAGAAAGAATGCTACATACGTGTGGGGTCTTCTTTTATGTGCTCCCGTTTCTGTATTCTGCATATATGCAAATAGAATTTTGAGAATTTCAGGCCTACACACATATTTGTTTAACATAATATATTTGTTTTCCAAAGCTTCAGAATACCTAAAGGGGAGAACAGCTCTTTATATGCAGAAGGTCTCAGGTTCCAGCACAGCAACTCTAAAAAGTATTTGGAAATATTTCTGTCTCTGGAGAGCCACTAACAGTCAGTGGATACAATACTGAGCTAAATAGATCAGTGGTCTGACTTGGTATAAGGCAATTTCCTGTGTTCCCAGGTCAACTCAAAACAATCAGTTTTGAGAATGAAGTTAAGGCCTAGACATACCTTTGGTCTATCAGGATATATTTCTTTTTCAGAGCTTCAGAATGCCATCTCCCGTGATTATTTTCGAATTGTCTCCAGTGGTTTTGCTTTTAGAATATCGCCTCTTAGGCCGTTCTGCATATTTCTAATCTTTATAAAAATGGGCTCTGTGGCATCTTTTCAGAGGTTTCTGTTCTGCTTATTTCTGATGATGTCCTTATCCTGTTATTCCTAGGGATGAGGAATCAAAGGCTTTGGTACAACATATGCTGTTAAAAGATTCTGCGTGCTCCAGTTAAACTATGTCGTCCAAAGTTACCATAGATGTCAGCCTTCTACATATTAACAACATAGATCATTTTGTAAGGCACACCGTTTGATGACTGGCACAGATTTCTTTAAATGTTTGGATGGTGGAAAATGCTTTGAAAATTGTAAGCAGCCTAAAAAGTAACACTGAGAAATTCTGCTGTAATTAGTTATAGTTACAGAACAAGTTAGCTTTTCCTACTAAATATTGAACAAGTTCTTAAGAGAGGGACTCAAACTGTTGTCTTGGAATCCACTAGTTTATAGAAGGAATGAGCTCAGCAGGAGAATCAGAAACAATATAAATAGAAGTGACAACCATTTTGTGTGCGTTCAACTGATACTCGACTGCTGACATGTGGGTCCTTTGGACCCAGAAGAGAGCAGAACAGGGGGAGGAAAGGGGGCAGAATGGGGACAGAACTTCCAGTTCAAAAACACTTTGGCATTAAATACCAAATGCAGAACAGTGGCAGATGAAAAAGATGATTTTTCCTATGGATTTCCCAGAGACTGTGGCAGGTCACTGTACCAAACAAGATGCTTAATTAGATAGACCTTTGGTTTGATCCAGCAAGTCTCTTAAAGATGATTCCATTGCAGTGTGTGTGTGTGTGTGTGTGTGTGTGTGCGCATATTTTACCAGCAACAAGCTGGTCATCTCTCTTAGACCTGGTTCTCAGCACCTTCCGGGAAATGAAATTGTCAACAAGGCAATTGAGCAATTTGTTGGACCTTACATTCTTGGCAGAGTTTATTGGCAGTGCTTCCTTAAGCTCTTTGAAACCAGCTTAAAGTCCAGAGCTTATGTGTGTCTGACTGCACTCAACTTTACCTTGCCTTTATATAAGGAAACCCAAGAGGACTTGATCACTTCTTCCCAAGGTTCCCAGTACTTTCAGTTTGTCGATTCCTTCCTCCCTGTTGATGAGGACCAGGTCCATGACAGATTATCCCTTTATTGCTTCTTTCACCTTCTGGAAAATGTTGTCAGCAAGGCAACTGAGGAATTTGTTGGACCTTACACTGTTAGCAGAGTAAGCAGAAATGAGGCTACTTGCGGTCTCCCACAACTACCATATCTCTCCTTTTTGAATGTTTGGTAATCTGCTGTAGGAAGGCATCGTCCAAGTCTTCAGTCTGGCTTGGAAATCTATATCAGACACCCACATTAAGATCACAGTTGTTTCCCTCTCCTACAATTTTTACCCATATATTTTCAATCTGCCTTCTGTGCTCCAAGTCATGGATCTCTCAACAAGTATACACATCCTTTAAACATAATGCTACTCCTCGTCGCTTTCTGTTCCATCTATTACTTTTGAGCAGGCTGTGCCCTTCCATTTCTATATTCCTTTCATGAGTCTTATTGTGCTAGGTTTCAGTATTGCCTATTATGTCATATTTTCCAACCTGTATTAAGAGCTCAAATTCCTCTTACTTGTTTCTCATACTCTGTGCACTTAGGTAGAGACAATTGAAAGCACGAATCATTCCTACGCACACTGCTGCCTCTGTTCCCGTCAGTAGGGAGTCACCTGCAACCACCACACATCTCTTCCTTCTCTGAGGAGCAGCAGAAATTGTTCTGTTGAGGTTGAATCCTGACAAGACAGAAGTACTGTTTTTGGGGGACAGGCGGGTGTGGGGGATTCCCTGGTCCTGAATGGGGTAACTGTGCCCCATTCAGGTGCGCAGCCTGGGAGTCATTTTGGACTCACAGCTGTCCATGGAGGCACAGGTTAATTCTGTGTTCAGGGCAGCTGTCTACCAGCTCCACCTGGTACGCAGGCTAATATCCTACCTGCCCGCAGACTGTCTTGCCAGAGTAGGGCATGCTCTAGTTATCTCACGCTTGGACTACTGCAACGCGCTCTACGTGGGGCTACCTTTGAAGGTGACCCGGAAACTGCAATTAATCCAGAATGCGGCAGCTAGACTGGTGACTGGGAGTGGCCACCGGGACCACATAACACTGGTTCTGAGAGATCTGCATTGGCTCCCAGTACGTTTCCAAGCACAATTCAATGTGTTGGTGCTGACCTTTAAAGCCCTAAACGGCCTCGGTCCTGTATACCTGAAGGAGCGTCTCCACCCCCATCGTTCAGCCCGGACACTGAGATCCAGTGCCGAGGGCCTCCTGGTGGTTCCCTCATTGCGAGAAGTAAGGTTACAGGGAACCAGACAGAGGGCCTTCTCGGTAGTGGCGCCTGCCCTGTGGAACACCCTCCCAGCAGATGTCAAGGCAATAAACAACTATTTTGCTTTTAAAAGACAACTGAAGGCAGCCCTCTTTAAGGAAGTTTTTAATATCTAAGGCTGTACTGTTTTTTATATTCAGTTGGAAGCCGCCCAGAGTGGCTAGGTAAACCCAGCCAGATGGGCGGGGTATAAATAATAAATTATTATTATTATTATTATTATTATTATTATTATTATTATACACTGTACCTTCCAATGCCACCTTGGCTCTGAGGTCTCAAACTGTTGTACTTCCTCTTCTGGCTGAGAATCAGTGTCCAGGGAGAGGGAATGGAATCAATTTTTTAGCTCCACAGAAACAGCATGGCTCCTGTTAGTCCTGCTTTATCTCTGAAGGGATATTTATGGGAAGGGAATTCTTGGAAATTTACTATCTATTCAAACAGCACATCTGCAAAGGAAGGAGATGTGTTATTGACATGCAAAGTGCATTTTTCTATCTCAGAACGTAAACATTCAGAAAAGAATGGCTAATTCCTTGATGGGCAGTAAAGGAAACATCGTGAAACTGTCTGTTGCATTTTTAGTTAATAATCTAACCATCTATATAATAAATAGCATATGTGAAAAGGGCATAAACAATGCAACCCTTAGTAAAGAATGTTTGCTACCAAGGTGTTTGGGGGGGGGGGAGAGAAGGTGGGTTTGTTTGAAAGGTTAAATCCAAAGAAGAATAAAAATAGTTTCTAGGTATGTTCTACAAAGGTCATGCTTTCAAGCAAAGGTTTACCTAATCCCTGTTCTATATAGAAAATAAACAGGAGAATTTCAGGCAGTGTGTAAGAATACAAGCACATGATTAGGGAGACCAAGTACTAGCGACAGTCAAATGTCAGTGCATAAGGGGCTGAGATTGTAATAATCTCAGAGGGATTTTACAAGTAATAAAATGAAACATCATATGCATTACTTCGTGTTCCTCTTGATCAGCTCCCCACCTTTTTTGCCAATAGTTTGACACCTATTCAAAATACTGCTTTTAAAGAAGAAATTAGTTATTTGCAACTAGTAATGGCCTATGCTCTGACGGTGGTTTCACATGAACAGGTGTGCATGTGTTGAGCCACTCACTTCAAAGGAGCTCCCTGCAGCCCACAATATTGATTCTGCTGACCAGCTGGTAAACGGAGGATTCAATCCTGCCAGGGGGTTGCTTCCCAGGCACATTCTCTGCAGGGAACAAGCTAGTGATACCTCCCTGAAGCCTTCCTCTGCCCCTTTACAACCCTAGATGTGGCCTGACCAGAAGTGATCTGGTGTTAAAGGCATAAACTGAATATGCATATATATATATATATATATATATATATATATATATATATATATAAAATGTTTGAATGCATTGGGTTTGAAAACATTTTGCAAAGAGATGTTTACATTTGGCACGGGAGGTTTCACTCTGGCAAATGCAGCAGAAATGGTTGTGGGTTTCTCTTCAGTCTTTGGAGTAATTGATGACTCATCCTGGAAACCCAAGCTATATACGTCTCACAGCCTGAAGGTGAAACTTGAGAACAATATATGCTTGTCACTGAAGGGGGCAGCAGCAGTGGCAGTAATTGCTAAGCAGTGCAAGCAAGTTGCTTAGGATCTCTATGGGGCAAGAGAGAGGAAAGCTCTTGGACAAAACTGAGGACTAAAAAGGAGCTGGGACTAACTTGACTGTTTAAGAGCAATGTTGTTTTTTGGATCTTGCAATGATTATTTGTAACTGCCTTAAGACTGTTCTGCAGCAAAGCTTTGGAACTCATTCTTGTAGTGGACAGAAAATTCATTTCTACTCTGTACAAGGACCACATTAGGGATTCCACTTAAAGCACCTCTAACATCTGGTGCTGGCTCAACTTGACTTAGCCCAAGCTAAGCCCAGGCTGGTCAATTCTGTGTCCAGGGCAGCTGACTACCAGCTCTATCTGTTATGCAGGCTGAGACCTTACCTGCCCGCAGACTGTCTCGCCAGAGTGGTGCATGCTCTAGTTATCTCCTGCTTCGACTACTGCAATGTGCTCTATGTAGGGCTACATTTGAAGGTGACCTGGAAACCACAACTAATCCAGAATGCGGCATCTAGACTGGCAACTGGGAGTGGCCACCGGGACCACATAACACCGGTCTTGAAAGACCTACATTGGCTCCTAGTACATTTTCGAGCACAATTCAAAGTGTTGGTGCTGACCTTTAAAGCCCTAAATGGCCTCAGCCCAGTATACCTGAAGGAGTGTCTCCACCCCCATTGTTCAACCCTGACACTGAGGTCCAGCTCTGAGGGCCTTCTGGCAGTTCCCTCACTGCGAGAAGCGAAGTTACAGGGAACCAGGCAGAGGGCCTTCTCGGTAGTGGCGCCTGCCCTGTGGAACGCCCTCCCATCAGATGCCAAAGAAAAGAAACAACTATCTGACATTTAGAAGACATCTGAAGGCAGCCCTGTTTAGGAAAGTTTTTAATGACTGATGTTTTAATGTACTTTTAATCTTTTGTTGGAAGCTGCCCAGAGTGGCTGGGGAAACCCAGCCAGATGGGCGGGCTAGAAATAAATTATTATTACTATTATTATTATTATTATTATTATTATTATTATTATTACCACCCCACCCACCCCCCAGATTAGTCTATTTCTATTTAGAAGTTGGTATTTGGCCAAATCCATTGCACAGTCCTGGGCTCTTCCACTGCCTTTCAGGGAAGCAGGCTAGCTTAACAGGGGGTAGGGCAAGGCATGCGCCACACATAGCCCTCTCCTCCTATACCATGCTGTCATCCCACAAAATATGCTGCCTGAGGCAGCTGCTGCACTCTGCCTAACGTTAAGACTAGCTCTGCCCTTTAGATAATCCTATGACATTTGCAGCAAGATACTTGGCCTTGCTGGGAATTCTATAGTAGATGTGGTAAAAGAAATCATAGGGCACATGAAACAAATGCCACATACAATTGTTTTCCAAATAAACTGCATTTCAATATGTTCCAGTAAAGGGCTTGCTGTATATCACACTTGTTCAGTTGATTTCTTTACATGACTGCCTATTGGACGTGTGAACTTCACCCAAAAGCACTGAGTCTCAGTTGCAGCAATCTGCAAATAAATAAATAAAGATGAAAAAATCTGCCTCTGTTTATGTCTCTGTTGCCTTCTTCACAAATACAGATCATCACTGGATGTTGCAGTCGGGAGACAAAAATCCTTGCATGAACCACGCCTATCCAGGATTGATTGTTATTCTGCAAAAACTGCTGTGACACTGCTAGTCATTACCTTCAAACAAAGAATGCTTTTAAGAGGAAAAAGCCCGAAGCTGAAATATGGTTAGTTATGCAAATAGCCAATTGAATGGCCACCCAACATTTTCATCTCTTTGTGCACCCATAGGATGGGAATACAGAAGAGACTGTTTCATGATCAATGCTTCAAATGCTAATGATTCGTCTTATGTTCCTAGCCTGCAAACTCAAACCTGCCCTTTCGCTCACTTGCAAGAGGCAGCCAACTTCTGCCCAAAGCCAAACCATGACGGCGTTGACATTTCATTTTGAAGTGCCAAATGAAGAACTAAGATATGCTGGCTTGATTGACTTTATCTTCATATCAGTCTCATGTGATAATTTCCAAGTAGAACCTGGGTCATCTCAACCAATATCAGAGAGAGAGAGATCTACCAGTTTTGGGTTCTCATTTCCCCCCAGTCTTAAGTTCAGTTCTTCATATTTCTGCATCAGATTGTGATTGAATATCATCTTGGGACCACACTAAGGCAGAGGTGAGTAGAACCAGGAATATTGCTGAAGATTGCAGCTGAAGATTGCTACCCACTGAAAAGAGCTTCCAATACACAACACAAATCACACAACACAAGGCGCTGCAAATTTTGATAGCAATTCTACTAAATCTGTTACCTTTCAAGTACAGTGGTACCTCGGTTTAAGAACAGCCCTGTTTACGAACTATTTGGTTTTCGAACTCCGCAAAACAGGAAGTAGTGTCCTGGTTTCCAAACTTTATCTCGATCTAAGAACAGAAGCCGAATGGTGGAAGGGCACCGGTGGTGGGAGGCCTCATTAGGGAAAGCGCACCTCAGTTTAAGAACGGTTTCAGTTTAAGAATGGACTTCTGGAATGGATCAAATTCATAAACCGAGGTACTGCTGTATTTCGATCATCACCCCTAGTTATTATTTGCCCCCCTCTTCTTTGGGGTAAGATATTCCTTGCTATCTGAACCCAGTAGTTGCAGTAATTTTGTCTTAGGTTCTTCAGTGAATCCTCAGAGAAGGATGATAAGCTGCTAGAAATGTATTCAGTCATTTTGTAGGGGAAGTGGCAGCCCCTTTTGCATCCCACAATAGGCTTTCGAGTTTGGTAATAGTAAAGAGCAGAAATATTTGCCTTTAATGAGACTAGCAAGCGTGTTTTCTGGGCACAATTCCAACCACTTCATTCAGAATTAAAGCTCCAGGGCCTTCTTGCTCAAAAGGTATAAAACATACAAAACTAAGAAACCTGAGCCTATTAGCAGCTCTGATTTACAATGAAATAAATTTACAGTAACACCATTAAAGCCAGCAGAGGTGCAACTTGGAGGCGGAACTATAACGAGATCTATTTATCAGTCTCCGTTTAAATCTGCCCAAATTGCCACTCATTAGCCAGACTACTTTTATCTACTTGCTGTATACTGGGAGGCAGGATGGCCAAGTGAACATTTTGCTACTTTCCCAAAGTTATGGGTTCAGCTCTCACCATAACTTTTCTAGTTTTTGCTAGCGTCTACGCTTTACCAACTAAAGGGTGATAAAAACCACCTTGTTGAATTATGCAGGACAGCCTTGCAAATGGAAAAGTTATATTTAAAAAAATAATGGCCTATATGCATGTGAATTTAAAAAGTCATTTTTAAAAAAGGATCTAATTTCAAACCTTATTGGGGGAAACCGGCTAAACCTCCAACTGTTTTGGAGTTCTACTTTTACAAGGTTAAAAGTTAAATAAATGAAAACCGAACCGAATATAGACATGCGCTTTTTAATTTTACTTTGATGTAACTTCAAAATGAACATAAAGGAGCATATAGGACAAAAATGATTGCACTTATTTTTGTTTCAGTATTTCTATCCGACTGTCTCATTAATCTTGCTTAACGTGGCTTTCAGTATTTAAAATGCATAACAACTCAAGCAAAACAACAACAATAAACAGCATTTGCATAGAACAAAAGCCAATCATTATTTGAGTCCTTTCACCGATTCCAGTGTGCCAAAACGAAACAAAAACAACTTTTTGCACAAACTGGGAGCTATTTGCAGCAATATCATGCATGGCTTTCTAGGTGAATATTCATGTCATCTTTCCACTCCTCTCCCTCACTCCCAGCCCTGATTTGAACCATGTTTTGCCAGAACTCTTTTGCTATTTTGAATTTTTTTTCTGATACATTACATATTTAAATTACAGTGGTGCCTCGCAAGACGAAATTAATTCGTTCCGCAAGTTTTTTCTTCTTGTGAGTTTTTCGTCTTGCGAAGCACTGTTTCCCATAGGAATGCATTGAAAATCAATCAATGCGTTCCTATGGAGACCGTCCGGGGACAGAGGGGAAGCGCTGCGCGCCTTCCCCTCTGTCCCCTCTTTTGAAGCAAGGGGCGGAGGGGAGAAGATCACTAGTGAAATTCGTCTTGCGAAGCAACTCGAAAACGAAAAAAACCTTTCGTCTCGTGAGTTTTTCGTCTCGCGAGGCGTTCGTCTTGCGGGGCACCACTGTATATAAAAATGAAATTTTGGATATATATTTAAAAAATATTACAAATTACTGTGGAAAAGGGATAGAAGATATTTAAGAATGAGCACATAGGAAACTGGCATGGACCAGATAATAGACTAATTTCATCCTTCTCCAGTTGAGAGACGCCATTTTACTTTTCTTCAGTGATCCAGAACACCGGACATAGTGTCACTCTGGAGTTTTATGGACGTTTAGGTGGGGGCTCACAGACCCATCTGCCCAATGGGGAGGGCCAGGGGCCAGCGCCAATCCTGGTGGGCCCTACTGAGGTACCGGGTCCCTAGTGGTTACGCTACGATGCTGATTGCTGATGGCATACTTTAAAGGCAGTTTCCAGATGGCTTTTTGCTAACACAGTTGTAACTTTTGCAAACAGCGCATTAGAATTCACTGCATACCTTTCGCAGCCCCAGGGCAAGGAACTGTAAATACAAAGTGGAAATGTAAATAAAAAGGAGATAAGAGCAGCTCCTTCCACAGACAAAGACCACACTCACAGAGCACAGGCAATCCACTTACTTGGTGTTATCTTAATTTACTGTGTGTTGATTGGAACCTTTTCCAAAGGAATCGGGAAAGCTGTTTCTTTTACTTGATAACTGAGCAGAGTTCAATGTTCTTTTAAGAATATGCATATTTAAAGGGCTAGGCTTATGCCGGTGCTGGGCTACACAAATCCAGGTCTAAGTCATCACAGGTTTCCTCTGGAGATTTCTACTTGCCAATGGGAGCCTGGTGACTCATTAAAGATCAGTCTGCTGTAGGAGTAGGCAACTAAGACTGGGGGCCAAAAAGGGGGGGGGAGTCCAGTCATTTCCATCACATGGTAACAATATGCAATGTTCATAGGAACAGCATGAACTGTTCTGTGCTCTAACTACACCCATAAAAGAGATCATATTGATTTAGACTAGAATATTCTTGTAGTATGGATGTAAGAGCTGGACCATAAAGAAGGCTGATTGCTGAAGAATTGGTGCTTTTGAATTACGGTGCTGGAGGAGACTCTTGAGAGTCCCATGGACTGCAAGAAGATCAAACCTATCCATTCTGAAGGAAATCAGCCCTGAGTGCTCACTGGAAGGACAGATCCTGAAGCTGAGACTCCAATACCTTGGCCACCTCATGAGAAGAGAAGACTCCCTGGAAAAGACCCAGATGTTGGGAAAGATGGAGGGCACAAGGAGAAGGGGACGACAGAGGACGAGATGGTTGGATAGTGTTCTCGAAGCTACCAGCATGAGTTTGACCAAACTGCGGGAGGCAGTGGAAGACAGGAGTGCCTGGCGTGCTCTGGTCCGTGGGGTCACGAAGAGTCGGATACGACTAAATGACTAAACAACAATTCTTCTAGTGTCTTGCCAACAATTGCATTTTTGAATGAGTTCAGCTATGACTTAAAACACCACCCCAGACCATCGCTGTTCATGTATGTTGCAATGAAGCTGGCTTCTCACTTATAAATATTCATTGAAGAACAGGGCATGCTCCAAGGCTGAGGATCTGAAGCATCTTCTACCACTATTAAAGCAGGATTCTTGGTAACCATCCCTAATTGTTCATATTTGGTTTATTTATTTAAATGCAGGTGTAGGGGTAACAGGTACGAAGGGAGGAGAGCCCTGTTTTCTAAAAGTGTCTTGGCTAGGACTGAAAGTGCATTTTCATTCACTGCAGAGTCTGGGGACTCTTGTCATTTTAAATTTCCCGTGAGTCGAGTGGCTCTGTGATGTGCCACATCGGGTTGTGTCAGTCACTTCACCTTAGTCATGTACCAATGAAGAGATTTCAACTGGAGCAGAAAGTTGGGAAGGCTTTTTAAAGCAGCTTGAAGATGACATCGGCTTTGCTCTTTCAGAAGTCTTGCTTCCGGATAAGGAAAGAGCAGAAGCACGTCTAAGAAAAGTAGATGGCAAGGTCTTTACAAACTCCAGGAGTCCAAACAACAGCCACCTGAATTCTGCATACAGATTTTTGAGATAATGAAATCAACCTCAAAATCTGACAAGCTGTGGATGAATTCTGTGAGAATGTTGATTACTCTTTGGCCCATTCTAATTGACATGTTGGGTCAGTTCCATAGGTCATCTAGCTTGGGGGAACTGTGACATTTCAGATATTTGTTGAGCAGCAGCTCCCATAATTCCTGGCCATTGGCTCTGCTGGCTGGGGCTGATGGAGGGACCCATTCAAGTCCCCCATCCATGAACTAGCTCTACATTCTAGCTCGTCTCAGTTATTAAGAATTATATTCAGAACACTGATTACTAACCCTGATGACTATGTCAGTATGCTTCTGAATACCAATTGTTGGAAACTGCAGGAGGGAAGAGTGCTGGGGTGCCAGTGTCTTGCTTGTGGACATGGCATAGACATGTGGTTGATGAGAACAGAATGCTAGACTAGATGTGCCAATGATCTGCTCTATTGCATGGGCAAGGGCAGAAAGTGAGGGTAGCCACTTATAATCCAATATCTCTTGCTGGTATCTGTGGTTGTCTTTTCTTTATGCAAGTGTAAAGAGTACTAGCCAGATACAAATTTTTAGCTGCAATGGGGGGAAAGTAACCATGCCAGCTTCAGAGCTGGTTGTTGTTTCTTTGATGGTTTGAAAGTGTGTTTAAGGAATGGGTGGGTTTTAGGTTCTGTAGATCTGTGAATTCCTCTGATCCACCCCTAAAATGCCCAGTTTCAGTCTTTTCCAATATCAAAGCACTGATGATGGAACTGGCACTGCAACAAGGAAGGATGTGATTGTGCACCTCCTTTTAGGACCACAGACCTTCCTGTCAGACTGTGGAGAAGGAATTTCATGGCATCCTAGAGCCTCAAATCTGCCTGTCCTGGCCTCATACGATTGCTCCCTGGGTCTCCCTTTGAAATGTATTTTGAAGAAACATCATTGCCATATATCCCTATTTTGTAGCACTATATTATGTCAATGGCTGTAGTTTGGGCCTACAGTTCTGTCATGAGCAGTTATTTATTAGATTTCTGTTCCTTTACCCACGATGAAACCACGGGAAAAGGCACCAATTACAATATTCCTTAAGCAATGACCATAAATATTTCAGTCCATCCTTCTCTTCCTCTGTTTTGCAACACAGACAAAACAGCACTGTGCATTATTATTTTACTTTAAAACTGGAGATTCTAAAGCAAAAACCTTTCTTTCCCGTGGTTTCTCAGAGGCAATTACAGAAGTAGGATGTGATTTATCTCTCCTGCCACTCAGGATATCACCGCTAAGCTCAGACCAGCCATTCCCTTTCGAGTGTAAAAATATGCTCTGAACTGTGTTTTCCAAAGCTTTCCTGTGGATTTTGTTCTACGTTATTAATAAAATCAGGAAACAATTTCCAGGATAAGAACGTGAATTTGTCCAGCTCATAATGTTAAGTGAATTACAAATCTAGCACAATTTCACCCCAGGCTAAAATACTGTTTTCAGGGCAGGCCCAGCACATTTTGCTGCTGCAGAAGCATGGAGATTGCTGCTTCTCCCCTGACCTCACTACCCCCTCCAATGCTGCTTTCTCCTCCCCTGATCCATTGACTCTACTGATTCCCCCCCCCCCGTTCACATAAAAAAGGGAGAGAAAGGAGGCTGCAAAAGAGGGGAGGAGTCAGTGGCGTGAAGGAGGAGAAGGAATCAGTGGCAAAGGAGGAATTGGGTGGTGAGTAGGCCCATATCTGCTGCCCTAAGGCAATTGTTTCACCTTGCCACATCGGCAAACAAGATTTTACTGTTACCATGTTGTACATGTGGGATGTGATCCATGAGAGGCAGTCAAGTACAAAATTCCTTGAAATGCTAGAGAAGACATGCAAGGGAATGTTTGGTCCAGCCAGTTGAAACTTCCTGTTCCTCCTGGCAGGAGCATCCTTCCTTTTGCATGTGATAGAAGGTGGGTGTGGCCTAACCCATCCAGGTAATAAAAGGACGAGTCACGCAGCAACCTCTCTCTTTTTGACTTCCTTCTTCATTCGAACAGCTTTTAGCTAGGACAGCTCTGCTAGCTCTCAGCTAGCAGAAGCACTGGGATTATTTCCCCATGTGGGGTAGATCCACATGTACATATTTGTAACTAAGTCTGCCTTCAGGAGTGCCGTGGGTGGCACTGCGGTTCAACCACTGAGCCTAGGGCTTGCCAATCAGAAGGTTGGCGGTTCGAATCCCCTTGACGGGGTGAGCTCCCGTTGTTCAGTCCCAGCTCCTGACATCCTTGCAGTTCGAAAGCACATCAAAGTGCAAGTAGATAAATAGGTACTGTTCCAGCAGGAAGGTAAACAGCATTTCCATGCACTGCTCTGGTTTTGCCTGAAGCAGCTTAGTCATGCTGGCCACATGAGCCAAAAAAACTGTCTGTGGACAAACGTCAGCTCCCTCGGCCAGTAAAGCGAGACGAGTGCCGCAACCCCAGAGTCGTTCGCGATTGGACTTAAGTGTCAGGGGTCCTTTACCTTTTCCTTTACCTTCCTTCAGGAAACCAGCTGTGAACTGATGTAAGTAAACTTCTTTTATGGACTTTGAATAAGATTGTGGAGTCTTTATTCTTTTAAGAGGGATTCAAGGGAACTTACCAGGAACGTACAATTCAATCTGAAGACAGACTGAATTGTATAACAGTGAGAGGCTCACATGAGCCTGCAACCAGCTACTTGCTGTACATGTAAAAAGGGGAATGTAACTCTGCTACGTAAAGGAACTTGCTAGCGCAAGTTAGGAAGAAGGATATTAATAAACAATATATCCTCTCCTGCCACCCTGAACATTCCCACAGTACACTGCCTTGGAATCTTTTGACCATCACCTTTGAGACTTTTATTCCTATTATTCCTAATAAGAACGCTTCAGGCTTTGGGGGAATAGCGATTTTGAATATCTTTTAAAATACATTATGCATCATTTCTCAGAAGCCCTGTTGCTTTTTTACAAGTCCACCGCAAATGGCACTTCCAAGTAGGGTTTGAATTCTTAAGGTGCTGAACTAGCACTTTAGACACATTATTGATATCCGTACAATAAGTTGTGCTTTGGTGCGCGGTGGGGTTTGGGGTGGATCAGTTCAAATGCTTTATCTGCACAGAGGCTTCCGTGTTCCTGTAGTTGCTACCAGTCCATGTAGCCAATACAGGAGCTCATAGCTGAGAGGCTCATTTTAGTCCTCTTTCTCGCTTGAAGTTCTTTGGAAGCAGAGAGCTACCTTTATTGTTTTCCACTCAATGGAAACTTAACTTGCTTCCATTTGCTGCAAGGAAGCAAGGAGGCTCCAGCCCAGGCTTTATTCACTCCTCGCTGTTTCTGGCATCAGCTGCCCTGCTCTGCCATTTCCTACCAACTGTAGACAAAAGCACCTGATGCCAGGGAGAAATCAGGAAGCATCT
The DNA here is from genome assembly GCF_965113315.1 of Podarcis vaucheri. NCBI lineage: Eukaryota > Metazoa > Chordata > Lepidosauria > Squamata > Lacertidae > Podarcis > Podarcis vaucheri. The sequence continues at coordinate 15,654,279 of NC_138748.1, forward strand.
GACTAATGTGTGAATTGACCCCATGTGCTCATTCCACTGCAATGGAGAGGGAAAGGGTTGGCACGAGCTGAACAGAAATTCAATAAGTAGCCATGTGCATTGGCCTTAGATGTTCCTTGTCAAATATTTCAATTCATGGTTGTGTCTTTCGTGACTGACACGCAATGCTATTAAATGCATACGTGATTCAGGATATTGCACTGCTTTCAAGTGCCAGGGTGGCATCTTTTAATATTAGTTTAACATCTAGAAACCTTGAAAATGAAAAAAAAAAACACCTATTTTTTTAAACAAACACAACCTCACTGAAGAGCTACTATCATGTGCTCTCATGGATTGCAACAAATTATACTGAATGAATCAATTTAAAAGAAATCACTGAGCACATTAAGTAAATCATTAATATGTTTCTGTATCCTCTGCTTATCAATATGTTTCTGCCATTCTTTTATTTTGCTTAATTTCATGTATAGAATTAAATGAGGTGGTTCTTCCCCCCCCCTCCATGAGGCAGCTTACATCTGCAAATCTTAGCCCGGCAATAGACCCTAATCAGACACTTAAATGACCAATCTCTCTTTTATGTGATAATTCTGAGGTCAGTAATTAACTAATTGGCTACTTATGTCTACCCCAGCTGTTTGTAACTGTCTATATGCAAATAGCTTGTGAAAGCTGCACTGCATATGCTGTCATGTCCCAATTAGTGCTCCCCTGCTAGTTCCTTACAAACACACACACACAAGATGAAATTTAACATGTCCATTGTACTAATTTGGACGTACATCCCACATAACACGGATTCCCACCAGTGGTCTGCAATGTTCATTCTGGTGGTCCATGGCACTTTCTCATTCAATATTCATTTTGATTTTCAGCTGTATCATCATTGCTTTGTTTTTCTTATCGTATTTTGATGTATTACAATTTGAATGCAAATTGCCATACAATAAGATACCGCGTACAAGAAACAAAAGCGGCAATAAAAAATACAGTTAAAATGAATATACCACCTAGCACAGCATGTTCCAATTACGACAGTTGTCTGAAAAATCATTAAATGGTCCACCAAGAACATCAACAGTTTTAAAGTGGTCCTTGAGGGTTGGGAGGAGAGAAAGTTTGGGGAACATAGAGCATCATTGTGGCTTTAGACTTGGTGCTTCTCCTCAACAGGGTGTCCCTGAATGAAGTGAGAGTACACACCTCCAGAATCCCTTCCAAAAGGGATGTGTTACCTGTGGCTGTCTAGATATTGTTGGACTACAATCCTCATCAGCTTCAGCCAACAATAGCCAGTAGTTAGGAATGTGGTAGCTGGAGTCCAGTAATGTCTGACGGTCTGTAGGTTCCCCATCCTTGCACTATAAGTTTTTTGTTAAAAGTTTTGAAATAAGCCCTTCCTGGAGCCCACATTTAATGGACAGGAAAACCAAGGGCTAGGCTTGTTTGAGGATGGAACATGGAAGTGCAACATAGGTAGGGTTGCCATATTTTGAAAAGCAAAAAAAGAAGATGCATTTGACTCTTGTTTTAAATACTCCTACTATACGTAGGGAGGGATGTGGGTGGCGCTGTGGGTTAACCACAGAGCCTAGGACTGCCGATCAGAAGGTCAGCGGTTCGAATCCCCGCGACGGGGTGAGCTCCCGTTGCTCGGTCCCTGCTCCTGCCAACCTAGCAGTTCAAAAGCACTTCAAAGTGCAAGTACATAAATAGGTACCGCTCCGGCGGGAAGGTAAACAGCGTTTCCGTGCGCTGCTCTGGTTTGCCAGAAGCGGCTTAGTCATGCTGGCCTCATGACCCAGAAGCTGTCTGCGGACAAATGGCCTATAGAGCAAGATGAGCGCACAACCCCAGAGTTGTCCGCAAGTCGACCTAATGGTCAGGGGTACCTTTACCTTTAAGCTGCTGTAGGAGCTTTTCTAGCTAAAGAACAGGATATGTAAATGCTTTGAACGAATCAATGAGTATTGCACACAACCAAGGTGAGGCATCCATTGTATGACTGACTCAGGCTCTGATAGTGCGAGGCTATCCAGGGGTGCATGGCTGCTGCATCCCCACACAGCCCTCTCTGAGCAGCCTTGCAAGGCTCAGATCTGGGCAGGTTGGCGCAAGGAGGGTGCAACAGCCATGTTGTTCGGGGCTGGTGTCAGTCCAGCAGTGTAGGCAGATCTGGGACTGTCCCTGGAAAATAGGGACAGTTGGAGGATCTGTTCCTACATTGCTACATTCCAAAAGCAATTAATAGCATGAGCTGGGATGTCTTCTGTACTAGAATAGCAAGAAGAAGCCCTGCGCCTTGCAGAAAGTTGCTCTTTGAATTCTTGCCACTAACCATGAGTTTAAAACAGATTTAACTTGAGAGGCAGATTTCAGAAGACCATTTCATTGGGGTTTTGAAAAAGCACTCTCCTGATCTTGATAAATGGCTTCTGTGCATCTAGATATTTATTTGGATAACGGCGGCTTCATATTTCAGCATCAAAAAGGCATACATTCTTTATAACTCATTCTCCCTTCCAAGGAGGTTTGCTTTCTGAGGCTTTGCCTGTACTTTCCGTAGGACACCCAAACGCTGACAGCTTGAAGAATGTGCTGAAGCCAGCAAGCAGAAGACACAATCGATTCTCTGGTTCTTTTAAAATGTTTTTTTTTCCCCTTCACAGTTCATATTCTGAATGACGGTCTTAACGGGTCCCTTTATTTCGAAAATGAAAAATGAAGCCCTTAAAAAAGCAAATGCTGTTAGCAACTATGCTAAAGTGATAATAGCGTACGATGGATGAACATTGTCAACACTTCAGGAAACCCACGGAAAAAAAGGCTTAAGGTGATCTCCGAAAGACTAGAACGTGTTTAGTGTTTAAAGAAAATAAACAGATCTATTGCTGTTCCTCATAATCTGCTGGAGATCATTTGGATTAAAGGTTCAGTGACAAAATGAGTTAGTCTCTGAAAAACGATGTTGCCTGCTTCATTGTTCTTTTACATAGATATCCCAAGTTTTCCTTCCTCACAGCAGTTTGAAGACTAAAAAACTAACAAGCAAAACAGCTGGCTCCCCATGATGGAAGGATGCAAACTGGGTGCTTGTGGGTCAATTGAGGTAGAACAGGTGGAGTATTTTCAGATCCTTGAGCTGTGGTTGGCACCAAGGTTGGGCACCTCCTGAGGCCCACATCTTGGGGGGTGGAAAGCTTTGCTGACTGCCACAACTCCTGCTTCCCCTCTTACCTGATCCTCATTTGAGGTCCTCCTTTGAGTACCTAATCTGAGGCAGGTTTGCAGTATGGTGACAATGGAGAGGGCCTTTTTGGTTGTGGCTCCCTGCTTGCAGAGTGCATGCCCTGATGTGGTTTTCATTTATTAGATTTATTGACCACCCTTCATTGTAAGATCTCTGAGTGGTTCACAGAATAAAATACAGTGGTACCCCGCAAGACGAATGCCTCGCAAGACGGAAAACCCGCAAGACAAAAGGGTTTTCTGTTGTGGAGGCGCTTCGCAAGACGAATTTCCCTATGGGCTTGCATCGCAAGACGAAAGCCCATAGGGAAATGCTGGCGGTCGGGAGCAAAGACTTTCGCCCACAGCCGGCCTTCAGAAGAGGACCTCTTCTGAAGGCCGGCGGGGGGCAAAAGTCTTTGCTCCCCCCGCCTGCCTTCCCCCCCGCCTGCCCCGGGCGATCTTAAAATGCTGGCGGGCGGGAGCGAAGCGTTAGCTGCCGACCCCCAGCATTTTAAAATCTCCAAGGGACAGCAGAGAAGTCTCTGTCCCGGGGAGATTTTAAAATGCTGGGGGTTGGGAGCGAAGCGTTAGCTGCTGACCCCCAGCATTTTAAAATCTTCCCCTGTCCCGGGGAGATTTTAAAATGCTGGGGGTCGGGAGCGAAGCGCTGCCGACCCCCAGCATTTTAAAATCTCCCCGTGTCCCGGGAAGGTTTTAAAATGCTGGGGGTCGGGAGCGAAGCGCTGCCGACCCCCAGCATTTTAAAATCTCCCCATGTCCTGGGAAGGTTTTAAGATGCTGGGGGTCGGGAGCGAAGCGCTGCCGACCCCCAGCATTTTAAAATCTCCCCGTGTCCCGGGGAAGTTTTAAAATGCTGGGGGTCGGGAGCGAAGCGCTGCCGAACCCCAGCATTTTAAAATCTCCCCGTGTCCCGGGAAGGTTTTAAAATGCTGGGGGTCGGCAGCGCTTCGCTCCCAACCCCCAGCATTTTAAAACGCTGTTCCGAAGGGGGCGGGGGGGCGGGGACACCTGCCCCAGCCGCCCCACTTCAGAAAGCTGTTCCGAAGTGGGGGGGGCGGGGACGCCTGCCCCAGCCGCCCCACTTCGGAAAGCTGTTCCGAAGTGGGGCGGGGGGGCGGGGACGCCTGCCCCAGCCGCCCCACTTCGGAAAGCTGTTCCGAAGTGGGGTGGGGGGCGGGGACGCCTGCTCCAGCCGCCCCACTTCGGAAAGCTGTTCCGAAGTGGGGAGGGGTCGCGGGGACGCCTGCCCCAGCCGCCCCACTTCGGAAAGCTGTTCCGAAGTGGGGAGGGGGGGCGGGGACGCCTGCCCCAGCCGCCCCACTTCGGAAAGCTGTTCCGAAGTGGGGAGGGGGGGCGGGGACACCTGCCCCAGCCGCCCCACTTCGGAAAGCTGTTCCGAAGTGGGGCGGGGGGCGGGGACGCCTGCCCCAGCCGCCCCACTTCGGAAAGCTGTTCTGAAGTGGGGCGGGGGGGGGACGCCTGCCCCAGCTGCCCCACTTCGGAAAGCTGTTCCGAAGTGGGGCGGGGGGGCGGGGATGCCTTCTGAAGGCGGGCAGGGGGCGAAAGTCTTTGTCCCCCCTGCCTGCCTTCCCAGGGGCTTTTAAAGTCCTCCGCTGTCCGGGGCGATTTTAAAATGCTGGCGGGCGGCATTTTAAAATCTGAAGGCGGTTTCCCTAGGAACGCATTAATTGATTTTCAATGCATTCCTATGGGAAACCGTCTGTCCCCGGACCTCTTCTGAAGGCTGGGGGGGGGGACAAGGGCTTTTCTTCCCACCCCCAGCATTTTAAAAAACCCTGGGACAGCAGAGGACTTCTCCGCTGTCCGGGGCGATCTTAAAATGCTGGCGGGCGGCATTTTAAAATCTGAAGGCGGTTTCCCTAGGAACGCATTAATTGATTTTCAATGCATTCCTATGGGAAACCGCATCGCAAGACGAAAAAACCGCAAGACGAAGAGACTTGCGGAACGAATTAATTTCGTCTTGCGAGGCACCACTGTATAGGATAAAACAAGCAAATAAGTAAAACAAAACAGCAAAACAATAACACTCCCTTAGATTTAAAAGGCTGTAGAATATTAGTCAGTCAAAGGCCTGGTTGAAGGGGAACGTTTTTGCCTGCTGCTTAAAGGTGTGTAATGAAGACTCGAAGCGAACCTCCCTGGGAAGGGCATTCCACAAACAAGGAGCCAGTGCAGAGAAGGCCCATTCTCATGTTGCCACCCTCCAGACCTCACATGGAGGAGGCACAATAGAAGGTCCTAAGATGGTTCTTGGTTCTTGGTAATGATGACGATACTACAATTGTCACTTGATTACCCACTCTGTCTGTCTTGCCCAAAAAATAAGAGGCAGTACATTAATAAGAGCAGCACGTTATGAGAGTGAAACAGTAGTTGTACTGGACACTACTTCCTCTGCCAACACCAGCTGGGATAGCTCAGTCCGTAGAGCATGAGACTCTTAATCTCAAGGTTGTGAGTTTGAGCCCCATGTTGGGCAAAAGATTCGTTCATTGAAGGGGTTGGAATAGATGACTCTCATGGACCCTTCCAACTCTATGATTCTATGGGGCAGATTGGACCCAGAGGCAGAGCAAGAGCATGTGAGCAAATATAGAAAGCAGAAATATAGTTAAGTGCTGGATTGAACGTCTTGCTTTGGGGGGGGGGGGAGTCTAACTCATGAAGCTTCTCAGCCTATACTATATTATGTTGAACACGAGATGCAATTATGTGAAATGAACTTATCCGTGGAGCTTGAAAGCTTAGGCATTATCACCAACAAAGAAGGATCCGGTAACTTCCACCTTAACGATTTTTTATTCTTTTTTCATTTTCTAGGATCAACATGGCAATGCGACTCCAAGGCCATTTTCGCAGCTCACAATCTGGGGCAAAATGTGTGTTGTGAGGGTTAAACGATCCCTTTATGGCAAGTAGCAGCTCATTTCAGTTAAAAGCTCCAACCGGATGGGTGCCAAGATGCCACAATTTAATTAAAACATGGATTACATCATTTCTTGCTACATCACTTGCCGAAAATATCAAGCACTCTGATCGCATTTATAATTAACTAGTGTGCATAGTGTAGTAAATTAACATAATAAATAAAGTTCTAATTACAGGAGCTATACATACAATTACTGAAGGAACAATCATCATTAGCAAGAGAGCTTTGTTATTGCGTTAGAGCTGGTGTAGGTTTGCAGCTTTATTTATCAGGGAAAGTTTCTCCAAGCCAAATTGCAGCAAAACCAATTATTACAAACAAGGCTGTCTCTCTCTCCCCCCCCCCCCTGCTATGGCCTTACAGGGAATGGAGAGATGAGAGACTCTCATCTCCTCTTCTCCAAAATACTTGGGTAAGATGAAAGCTGATCGTAGAGAGATGGATAAATGAAAACAAAGGGATACACTTAGCAGTAACAATGAGTGGATGAACCCCATTTCCCCACCACTATGGATGCTTCAAATCTCCCTCTCCAGATTCCTTGCAATTGAAACAGTTTTTCTTTTTCTTTTCAGACTATCTCAGGCAATTCACAAAAAAGGTCAGATATAGGGAGGGAACTGGCATGGAATTCTGGCTGGTACGCAATGCAACTCAGACCTGCTCTCTGCTAAAGCTCAGTTTCGGAATTTCTCCCATTCCAGATGTGCATGTCTAACTCATTCTTAGCTTTGCTTTTGCTCACTCTCATAGGCTTTGGACGGTGATAAGGCCAAAACTGCTGGATAAAAAGGTAAAGGGACCCCTGACCATTAGATCCAGTCATGACCGACTCTGGGGTTGCGGTGCTCATCTCGCTTTATTGGCCAAGGGAGCTGGTGTGCAGCTTCCAGGTCATGTGGCCAGCATGACTAAACCACTTCTGGCGAAACAGAGCAGCGCACAGAAACGCCGGAGTGGTACCTATTTATCTACTTGCACTTTGACGTGCTTTCGAACTGCTAGGTTGGCAGGAGCTGGGACCAAGCAACGGGAGCTCACCCCGTCGTGGGGATTTGAACTGCCAACCTTCTGATTGGCAAGTCCTAGGCTCTGTGGTTTAACCCACAGCGCCACCCGCATCCCTGATGGATATACCTTGTTAAATTTTACTCTGCACTTGAGTATGTGTCACCTGCTGGGCACTGTCAACGAAACATCATAGCACTTACAGCAGGGATAAAAAGGTTGTGTTAGGCTAGATCTGAACATTGAGAATGCTCCCACCTATCAGTGGGTGAGTGGAGAATTTCATCCTGCTGGGTCCTAATTCCCCAGCACATTCACTGTGGGGAACACACTGGTGAAGGAGACCTCTGCAGCCTTTCCCACACCTTGGCAGCCTCAGATCATACTGGGAAGCCTGACCCAACCCAGGACTATATGTAGTTGTCTCAACATGACTTGGTCCAAGCCCAGATCATAGAATTGTAGAGGGGTCATCTAGACCAACCCTCTGCAATGCAGGAATCTCAAGTGAAGCATCCAAATCAGCACAATTCAGTTCAGGTTTCAGGCTTTTGCTGAATCCAGCACACAGCGCTAGTGTGCACATTCTTGCCTGAACACTGCTCCATAAAATAATTTGATTTGCTATAGTATTTGATGCCTGAAGTCTTTAGTGATAAGCAGAGCTACCAGTTCGTTTGTCACTTGTTTTAGGTAATATATGGTACCCAGGGAAGGAGAATGTCGTGGTTCCTTGCTCATGAATGTCAAATTTACCTACATTTATGCACTTCTGAGATGTGCCACACAGTTTTCATCTTCCCACTGCATAATCGTCACGTTTTGGCAAGACTAAAACTAATTATAGTGTTGCAATGTGATGTTTTACACAAGCTGATTGCTTGATTGTTTGTTAGAACCCTTCAAATGAATCAGATGCATGTTTAAGCCACTGCACGATTCCTCCTGCGGCAAGTAAACGGCTCTGCTGGCATTTGGAGATGGTCAACAACCGGAATGTAAAATAGCTAACATATTTTCATTACTGGCTAACCATTGTTTGTGTTCAGAAAGAGTTCAACCAGTAGGAAGGACACACAATTCTAGCCTCCCAGCATCACTGCCATTGTCACTTACCAGGAAAGCCAAGGGCTGACTCCACCTACATAGCCCCAACCTCCCTGCGGTTGTTGGGAGAATAGGATTGCAGCTCCACCCCACTGGACGAACTGCATCTCCTTTCCTTGGGAAGATTACTGCTGATTCATAACACAGAATAGTCAGCTGGTGGGAGTAGGTGGGGAAAGGTTGAGAATTAATTCCCTGGGGGGAAAAAGGAGGCATAGAATAATTGAATCTTAGAGTTCGAAAAGACCTAAGGGTTATCCGATCCAGCCCTCTGAAATGCAGGAATGTCAGGTAAAGCATCCATGACAGATGGCCATTCAACCACACAAGCATATGTGAGCTCGTGTGCACATGTGAAGAATGGTAATAGTTATGCAAAAGAGTGGGTGGGGCCAGAGAGCACTCTTTGCCTCACATGAAAATAATTGTGCAGGGGTTGGAACATCTGAACAGGGTGTGTATCTTTATCAAACAACATATTCAGAGAAGGCCTTCAGACCCTGACACGTTAATTGATTGATTTCCGGTTTGGTAATCAAAGAGCTTTGCTTGTAAAAGAACTCGAAACAACAAATATAAAAGAATATGCAGAATGAAATGAAATAATAATAATAATAATAATAATAATAATAATAATAATAATTTCTACCCCACCCATCTGGCTGGGTTTCCCCAGCCACTCTGGGCGGCTTCCAACAAAAGATGAAAAGTACATTAAAACAACAGACATAAAAAAATTTCCTAAACAGGGCTGCCTTCAGATGTCTTCTAGATGTCAGGTAGTTGTTTATCTCGTTGACATCTGATGGGAGGGCATGCCACAGGGCGGGCGCCACTACTGAGAAGGCCCTCTGCCTGATCCCTGTAGCTTTACTTCTGCATATGTTTGAGAAAAAGCGGGAGGATAGTGTGGTATGGAGAGGAGTTATTGTCCGCCACACAATTGCAGAGAAAAATGGACAACTTCAAAGAACGTTTGATAGAGTATGTCAAGTCAGTGTGAGAACCAACCAGCAATAACCAGCTGGGTATGATTAAATTTTCTGCACCCACAGGTATCAAGAGGCGCAGCGGTGCAGGGGATGCCACGGGAAGAGTGGGATGTTAAACACAGAAGAGTTTCTTCTGGTTATTTTCTGCAGCACTGAAAAGCTGTTCAAGAAAAACAGAAAGAGGAGGCAAACTGTTTCAATGAATTATTTTGGGTCTCTGTAGGTCGCAAAGCACTACCCAGGAAGAGAGAAGTGAGAAGAACATGAAGCCAAATCGTAACAGCGAAGTACCCCTTGCACTGAGGAGTTGGTTTCAACATGAAAGCCCGAGAGAGACTTCTTGAAGCGAGTTATTTGACTATTTTATACCTCAACCTCTCCAAAGAGAGCAGATTTTCAGCATGTATATGTTCCCCTCAGTGCTGGGAGCACAGATTCCAAAGGCTAAGAAGAAATCCTTGTAAAGCTTAGAGTGGGGAACTCTTTCAGGCTAAGGGCCACATTGCTTCATGTTCAGACTTCTAGGGGCCACATACAATCTGTCAATTTCAGTTTATCTCATGTCATCAGTTCTGCACATTCCCACATGAGTTTCCACTATATATATATATATATATATATATATATATATATATATATATTCCTTGTGAAAATTCAGCAGCATTTTCCTGCAAATCTCTCCAAATGTACACATTTTTGTATGCAGTCTTACCAAACGCACATATTTTTACAAAGCAGTTTTCCTTTATATAATGCATTGGTGTGCTGTTTTCACAAACGTATGCCTTTTGGGGCTCATAGCTTGGCCTGAGAGCCATAGTGCAAAATTCGAAGAAGTGTGAATTTTGACAAATGGCTGCGTTTTGGTCTGCATATTGCTTCAGGAAGTGTGAACTAGGCAGGTTCACCTTGAAATGTGAAGTGAATCAAATTGGTCCATACCAGACCCACCCTGCTGTCAAGCCTCCATCCAGGCAACAAGAGTGGTCATAATTCAAGTGCCTGTTACCACCAGGTAAAATCACTAGAGGAAAGTGATTGTGCATGGAATTGAGAACTGGAATATCTTATTTTGACCTCCATGTTGAACTTCCCTGGGCCCAAGAATCTCTGCCCCTGGCTTTGAGAAGGCAGGCAACTAGGCTTCAAGAAACCAAGGCTGAGGTCGGTGAGGCTATTGGTTTTCCCTAATGGGATCAATTGGGAGTTATGATCCCTGCTGTTACTCTGGGGAAAGGAGAAAGAGGATTGGACATGTTCTAGGACTGTTCATGAGAATGAATAGGCTGTCAAGGGTGAAGATGCCAAAAAAATATTTCAGCAAAATTGCGCAGGTCTCTCTTGCACCATTTTAAGCTGGCTGCAATGCCCCGAACTTATGGAATCAGAGGGCAAGATATGCATTTACATTCCCCTCTTTCTGTCTTCCATGACTCTGCCCTCATCTGTTATCAAGTGTCCTCTGTAGTGATCATTTAACAACAAACACCAGAGATGTTAGTTCTTGTTTCCGTGTGGTGTGTGCGAAGAAGCTTGACCTTTACAGGCCTCTTGTTTATTTTGAAAGTGCAGAAGTCTTTGGATCAAAAGATGTGCAGGGATTGCCCAAGGGCTTGTCTGCACTACTATCTGAGCACAGAGTTCAAGCTGATTGAAACTGCGGCTGAATTGCAGCGTTTGAACTGAAAACATTCAGAATTGGTGTTAATACAGGAAGAAGCTGGGCTGGTATCATTCAAACAGCATCGTTTTGAAATGAATCAAATATTCTTCCTTCAGTGGGAATGAGATTGTTTGGTGATATAAATCACATTCCCACTAAATATGAGGGTTTTCAATGATAACATTCATATTTACTTGTGTACCCTCCAACATTTCTCCAATGAAAATAGGGACACCCTATTCCATAATAATAACAATTTTCTTATTTATACCCCACCCATCTGGCTAAGTGCTTCCAACATATATAAAAACACAATAAAACAGTAAACATTTTTTTAAAAAAAAAAACCTTCAAATGTCTTCTAAAGGTTGTATAGTTACTTATCTCCTTGGCTCACTCCATACCCTCCAACATTTCTCTGATGAAAATAGGGACATCCTAAGGAAAAGAGGGACATTCCAGGATCAAATCAGAAACCAGGATGGCTTCTGTAAATCTGGGACTGTCCTTGGAAAATAGGGACACTCGGAAGGTTTGTATTTGGTATGAGTGGTACATATATGAACCTTATATTCTACTATGGAATATCTTCTACACCACTAATTCATTTTAAAGCTCTCTGTGATGATTATGATTTTCATTTTATTGCCTTGCAATTTTATTCTTCTTGCTTTTATGATGTATTTATTATTACTTTTGGCTTGATGTTTTGTTTGTTTGTCTTGGGGGATTTTTTTTAAAAAAAGGAATTCCTCTTTCAACTTCATATATTTCATTACAATATTCATTGTGTTATTTGTGGCTAGATAGAAATGGATCAGGATGTTTTGCACTGTATTACTTAGATAAGGTTTATCTGAAGTTTGTATGCAGCTGATACCAAAGAAAATGCAAGGTAATTATTATTCTTTTTCAGTCCTTGAGCATGCTAATTATCCCACCAAGCCCAATAAATTTGTGATTTCATCTTTATTATGTTACATTTGCGTTTGATCTTCCTGAAGTGAATCAGAGTAGTTCTTATTCGGCAATATGCAGAATTGGGCACACAAAATCAATAAGACATGTGTGTAACTGTGTGAAGAGAGCTGCTGACTGCGGTTCCATCTGCTCCAGAATTGTGAACTATTTTCAAACCAGTTTATCCCTCACAGATTGCCACAAGGAACCCCAGGAGCTGCAGTTTCCTAAGGGTGAAGAGTAGTTTTCAGATCCCCTGGTGTCTCACGCAGACTTTTTCCTGCAGAAGAATTAAACCAGTTTAAAGCAGGGTGACATTTGCAGATGCAGCCTGAGTCTGTACATGACCTATAATATAATCCATCTCCAGGGGCAACTAACATTTGCAACTATGCCCTGACCGGAGGAAAAAATGTGGTTCCTCATCACCTCTAAAGGGTTGGCTTTATGCAATTTCTGCAGTTTTTTTCCACCTCGATTCTTTTAGCATATTGAATGTGTATCCAATGCGCATATTTATCCCTGCCAGCCATTCCTGACAGGCAAATTTATTTTGTCCATTTTCTTAGGAAGCAACATTTACATTTAGGAGCACTAGTGATGGGGAGATTTGTCTCCAGAGACAAGTAAGGCTAGTTAAAAGGGGAAAGTGTGTCCGTTTAATGAGTAATAAAAATACACTGATGGCAGCAGGCACCATTCTCTTTGTTCCCAGTCTAGGAACGGAAGAGGCAATAGATTCAGTTCACATTTAAAAGTGAATCAAGTACATCTACACTCTCCAACACCACCTGACAACCAGTAAACTGGAAGGGAAATTCAGAGGTCTAAATAGAAAAATATTCAAGGCTGTGTGGAGACCCTCAATTTACGCATGTACCTGCATTCTATGATGGTTTAGGCAAAGGTTCTTTTTTATATATGTAGATATATAGAAATATAGATTCCCCACCCGCTTTGGTAGTGTCTGTGTGGTTTTGTCATGGCTTTTGGCTAGTACAATAAAGCTTATTTACTTACTAACTAACTAAATCCACAATCTCCGAAACCATCTGACCACCATCTGGTGAAGTTTGGACTGATGGCAATAATTCTCCCTGAAGCCTGCACAAGATGGCACACTGCCAGAGACTGATGGAACCAAAAGGGTTCCTGAATGCTTTGTGGGGAGAGGGAGAGGCCTAGCTCAGTGGTACAGTATCTGCCTTTCATGCAGAAGGTCTCAGGTTCAATCCCTGGCATCTCCAGTAACCAAAACCTGCTTCTTAGGGAAGGTGGTGGAGAGGGTCGTGGTGGGGCAACCACAGGCACCCTTGGATGATATGGATTGTCTAGACCAGGGTTTCTCAAACTTGGTCTCCAGCTGCTTTTGGACTACAATTCCCATCATCCCTACCCTTAGTCCTGCTAGCTAGGGATGATGGGAGCTGTAGTCCAAAAACAGCTGGAGACCCAAGCTTGGGAAACCCTGGCCTAGACCCATTTCATTCTGAGTTCACTCATGATCATGGGATCGAATTGGCCTTAGTTGCCCTCATGGGTGATCTTTATTGAGAGTGGAGCAAGGGAAATGCAACTTGGTTCCTTCTTCTCATTCTTTCTTTGGGTATTTATTACCATTGATCATTATAGCCTCCTGGATCAGTGCCTTGGGGTGGGTATTGGGGGCATTGTTTTACAGTGATTCTGATCCTATGTTAGGAGCCAGGATGCTGTCTTGATAAAACAGCAAGCAAGTTGTAATTAGCTGGAAGATTTATTGCAATACAAACACTCAGCCTCAGACGCCTATCTGTATGTCCGTGACTTGTGAATTAGTTGACCCTTCTGGGGAGTGATTCCAGGTATGGCAGAATATCCAGAACCTATGCCCTTTCCGTTTCCGGCTTTGTTTTCTATCTAAGACCTTTCCCATACATCAGCCCCTTGGATAAATTAACTCCCCTTCCCATATGGAACTGCATTCCCTCCCACCTTCTGACATCGCCTGTGTCACTTGAGAGAGTTGGGTTCTCTCTTGCACATTCTCTGCATTCCTGTCATTCTCACAGCGAGGGGGAGTTGATAAACTACCATTTGCAACTGTCTGGGAAGAAAGTGAGCCTCTCTCTTGTTGGCTGCGTCCCAACTCCTCTGAAGCTCTTGGGCAGAAGTGCTCATGACATCCTACATATGGGGCAAAGTCCAGACAATAGTGTTGGGGGAGTGGTTTTTTGGAACCCTGCCAATTTATTTATTTAGGAGTATTTTTACCCTACCTACTAGCCGAAGTTATCAAGGCAACTTACCAGTATATCAAAAACACAATAAAGTAAGCAATGTTACAGTAGTCACAAAAGCAGGACAAACATGTATCTAAGCGTCCCTGCCCCCCAAATTCTCTGATATTCCATCAAATGCCATTTTGCTTAGCCTTAGAGGGCAAATGCTAATAGGACAGATTCATGCATGCACATCTATCACTTGATGATGCTATCTATGTTGATTATTATTTTTCATATAATTTGGGTAATTTAGAGAGTCAAGTGATCACTTCATATTACAGTCAAAAGAAGTGATGACATGCATGGGTGAATTGGCTCCAGTAAGATTCTCTGTTAGGAGATACCAGTTTACATGACAGCCTTGCTCTTGAAGAAGCCCCCCGTCTGTTATTTTCTCCAAAGTGCATTGTCCTTTTCACAACTTCTCAGCAAGGAACATTGGCATCCAAGGGACAGCTGTGTGGCTGACATCATAGAGCTGGCTTGTTCGATAAATTGCAACTAGCTAGAGACAGAGCGACTGGTGTTTCTGTTTCCTGCAATACGATATAACTAATGAGACAAGTCACCAGACTGCCTGCCTGCACGCTTCATTACTTTGGAAGGAATGGGAGAGAGAAGATTTGGTTTGCTTGCTTGGTGACATGCAATTGCAAGGATAGGCAGTTGTCACAGCAAGCCGGTTCCCTAGAGTAACCGCCCGGGAGAAATATCTATCTCAGGAATGACCAGTAAATGTATGTATGTCAAATGTCACACTAGGACAAGTACTGACTATGTTAGAAGGAAAAGGCTTATCTGAATTCTAGCATATCCACAACACCCAGGTCCAGATCCAACACTTCTTCTACAGTGAACATACACACAAAAGAGTTTTTCCAGATAAAGCTCAGGGCCTTGGATGATAAACAAAATCATTATCTGTAGCCCCTTCATGATTTCATCAGCAATGGCGCTTTATTTGCATGCTTCCTATAGTTAAAGCCATGCTCATTACAAAACTGGTCATGGACAATAAATAAAACGCATCAAAAAGTACACAACCAAATTGAACAATTTCCACATTTTAATAATATTGTCTGTTGTTTTTATGTTGTACACCACTGAGAGATTTTTGAAGGCTGCCTGTCATTTTTCTTTTCAAAGGGAATTTCAGTTACCTAAGAGTGGCTAGCCAGCACGGAGGGCTTTGAAACCAAGACAGCCATGGTTCTTGATAACTATCATTCTCAGTGGGCATGTTATGTACATATTGCATATTTTATGTTTAATTCCCCCTTAGAGTTGTAGGAAGACTTGTACATAAAATATGTAAAATGTATGTAAAATGAATAAACTGTACACAATTATGTAACATTCTCACTGAGAAGAAGAAGAGGAGGAAGAGGACGACGACGACGAGGAGTAGTAGCTTGTACTTGATATCCCACCTTTCACTCCCCTTAAGCAGCGAATAATCTCCTTTTCCTTCCTCCCCCACAGCCAAAACTCTGTGAGGTGAGTGAGGCTGAGAGACTTCAGAGAAGTGTGACTGGCCCAAGGTCACTCAGCAGCTGCATGTAGAGGAGCGGAGACGCGAACCTGGTTCACCAGATTACGAGTCCATCACTCTTAACCACTACCCCAGGCTGGTATCATCAAGGCCCATTGCTAAATTGATTTTGGTCTGCCCAGCAGCAGGAACGGCACATACTGGTCAGCCTCTTCGACCGCTGAAGTTACTTTTTAAAGAAGGAAGAAAGACATTCCTTGAACCTGCTTGTGTGGGAATTCACAAGAGAGTAGGAATCCACCAATAGCCATAGTCTGGAGCGAGCCCCTTCCCTGATCCTCGCATTCGTATTGGCAGATCAAGATCAAGCGTGTCTGCTTTGTGTGTTAGCAGGATTTTAATCTCACTTGTAATGTAACAAATACCATGGACAATATGGATTGATATAAAATATATATTATGAAATAATATGCAGTTGAGAATGTTGACAATAGGGCCCATGGAGGGGATGGGGGAAGTCTTGAGATTCAGAGAAATCTATGTATATGTATATGTAATAATAGTAATAATAATTACTTATTTATACATCTAGCTGGGTTTCCCCAGCCACTCTGGGTGGCTTCCAACAAAAGATTAAAAACACATTAAAACATCAGTCATTAAAAACTTCCCTAAACAGGGCTGCCTTCAGATGTCTTCTAAAAGTCAAATAGTTGTCTATTTCCTTGACATCTGGTGGGAGGGCGTTCCACAGGGTGGGTGCCACTACCAAGAAGGCCCTCTGCCTGGTCCCTGTAATCTCACTTCTTGCAGGGAGGGAATCGCCAGAAGGCCCTCGGTGCTGGACCTCAGTGCGGACACTGGGTTGAACAAAGGGCTGAGGCCATTTGTGGTTTTGTTATAAATTTATGTCTTTAAAATCTAATAAAAATGATTTTTTAAAAAGTGTGTCTGCTTTGGAAACACTGCTTGCAATGTTCATTTCCTATCCTTAATGGAAGTTTTCCCATTACTATTTGCTATTGAAAAACAAAAATCAAATAATATTGTGGCACATTGAAGAGTCTCTTTCTGTCTCTCTCTCTCTGTCTGCCACCCTTACCCCTTCCTTCCTTCCTTCCTTCCTTCCTTCCTTCCTTCCTTCCTTCCTTCCTTCTTTTTAATTTTTTATACGACCTTTCATCTATAGATCTCCTTTAGCGATACGTCCAGCTCAGTATATCCAACAGCGGTTATTTTTGTGTGGTTCATAATCTGTGCGGTGACCATTTTGTGTGTGTTCAATTGACGCATGGCTGCTGATGTGCCAGTCCTTTTGGATCTGGAAGAGGGCAGAACGGGGGCGGTGGTGGAACATAATGTAATGGAACGGGGCATAATGGGGGGTGAGCTGGGGTGTCATTGGGTGTAATGGGACATTGCAGGGTGGACTTATGCACACTCTGCCAACACATACTGTAGCCAGGAACAGAACACCCCCCCCAAAAAAAAACCACCCAGCACAAATTGTCATTGCCTGTACATGCAAGGTTGTATCTAAGTCATACTCAAACCCAGTGGCCTTAACTGGTAATGTCCATTAAATTCTATGGTTCTGCTCTGAGTAACATTTAGCTGAACACAACATATTGGATCAGGAGACCTTTACAATGCCAAACCACTGCTATTTGTATATTAGGTGGCTCTGAATCACCTGCAATATTCGCATACTGTAGTCATTTCCACTGAAATACTGACCATATAATACTGTTTTCTTACACAGAAATAAAAGGCCCGACACATAACCATAATAAATGCTTATTTTAAGCTTAAAAATGGCTGCCCTACATGAACACTTAAATACTATATATTTTGGGTGCATGTAAACCTCTGGTATAGAAGGGGATGGTAAAATACAATTCAGACTCTGCCAGAAAATAATCGCAAGTTTCAAACAGCGAGGAATCAACTCTTTCCAGGCTGATGTATTTGTGATTGCAGACCTCAAAGCACTTACGCAAACAAAAGAAAATAGTCTGGAGTCTATATAGTAAATAAGTACTACATCAGAATGGAAATTGACTTTTTAATCTCGGGAATTACGTCTCATACATAATGAGAAGTTGATCTTTATTCATCTTTACACCATCGCCCACCTACTGCTCCTCTTGAATGTGAGAAAAACTGTGATTATATTCAAAGGTTTTCCTTAAGAGCAGCAGGAAAACTTGGAAAGGCAGAGCTTCACCAGAGGACCTGTTTACTCAGCAATCACCCTATTTTCCCTTGCAAAGCTTAAACAGTGGTTAGACTGGGGCCATGTACAAATTAGTGGCTTAAGGTGAAGTGAGGCGGTGGCGGATGTTGTCGCTCCCTGTTGCATTTCAAGACGCATCCTCATGTTGCTGTATACACCAGAGGCAAGGATATCTTCATCTATGCATATTACTTGTTTGGGTCCCCTCTGCCTGCAACCCCGCAACTCATTTTCTGGAAGTGGCCTAGGACCCACATACCTACGGGACCGCCTCTCCTGGTATGCCCTGTGGAGGACCTTAAGGTTCACAAATAACAACATTTTGGAGGTCCCATGTCGCAAGGTGGTTAGATTGTTCTCAGCTAGGGCCAGGGCCTTTTCAGTACTGGCCCCGACTTGGTGGAACGCTCTGTCACAAGCGACAAGGGTCCTGCGGGACTTGACATCATCCCACAGGACCTGCAGGACAGAGCTGTTCCACCTGGCCTTTGGTTTGGACTCTTACGTTTCTCTCCCCTTACAGTTTTGATCTATGGGCTATTATTAAAATGAGGCTGCATTTTAAATTGTATTTTTAACCTGCATTTTAAATTGGTTTCCCCCCCCCTCCCTTATTATGTTTATATTGTAATTTTACTGGTGTTAGCGGCCCTGAGCCCGGCTCTGGCTGAGGAGGGTGGGGTATAAATAAATTATTGTTATTATTATTATTATTATTATTATTATTATTATTATTATTATTATTATTATTATCTGCAATGTACACACCTCAGCTCAACTGCTCAGTAAATGTGGCTCACATTTTCATAGCTGGGTGGAAGCCGTTTTGAGGGGAAACACATCAAACAGGAGCATTTCTTGAGAAACTGCATGATCGATATGGATTGTGGCTTCTGCCATGTAAACATAGCTTCAAACACCAGTGGTGGGAGCACACTAAAACCAGAGTAAATGGTAATATGTATGCAGGCTATGTCTAGTCCTTATTGAGCATTTTTCCTGTTTTGGTTATGGAGCAGTTACGGTATTTTTTTGCTATATAAGACTCACTTTTTCTCTCCTAAAAAGTAAGGGGAAATGTGTGTGCATCTTATGGACCGAATGCAGGCTGCGCAGCTGTCCCAGAAGCCAGAACAGCAAGAGGGATTGCTGCTTTCACTGTGCAGCGATCCCTCTTGCTGTTCTGGCTTTTGAGATTCAGAATATTTTTTTTTCTTGTTTTCCTCCTCCAAAAACTAGGTGCATCTTGTGGTCTGGTGCGTCTTATAGAACGAAAAATACAGTATATGACAATCAGCATTATCCCCGATTTGCTTGTGGGGCAACGTCTTCCCATTAGCTATATACCCACTCCACAGTTTTCAATGCATTGCCCTACCACTTTCCAAAATGAAAAAAAACCCCAAACATTAAAAAAGTGTATTTGCTGTGACAGAGCACTTTCACCTACTTTAGTACTTTCACCTGGAGTACTGTGTCCAGTTCTGGGCACCACAGTTCAAGAAGGACACTGACAAACTGGAACGTGTCCAGAGGAGGACAACCAAAATGGTCAAAGGCCTGGAAACGATGCCTTATGAGGGCGGCTAAGGGAGCTGGGCATGTTTAGCCTGGAGAAGAGGAGGTTAAGGGGTGATATGATAGCCATGTTCAAATATATAAAAGGATGTCACATAGAGGAGGGAGAAAGGTTGTTTTCTGCTGCTCCAGAGAAGCGGACACGGAGCAATGGATCCAAACTACATGAAAGAAGATTCCACCTAAACATTAGGAAGAACTTCCTGACAGTAAGAGCTGTTTGACAGTGGAATTTGCTGCCAAGGAGTGTGGTGGAGTCTCCTACTTTGGAGGTCTTTAAGCAGAGGCTTGACAACCATATGTCAGGAGTGCTCTGATGGTGTTTCCTGCTTGGCAGGGGGTTGGACTCGATGGCCCTTGTGGTCTCTTCCAACTCTATGATTCTATGAGTTCAGAAACCTAAAGACCTGGAATGAATGTAAATCCCTTCTGAAGATTACTGGCAGTCTGTAGCCCGCCCCCCCCATAAGCACTGAACAGGGCCCAGAAGCAGAATTCTCAAGAAAGCAAATGCCCTACATATCTCTCTCTCTCTCTCTCTCTCTCTCTCTCTCTCTCTCTCTCTCTCTCACACACACACACACACACACACTCCAAGAGCCAACAAACTCTGGCTCCTTGAGCCCACTTGACCACCAATTGCCGGGATCGTATTTGCTTTTCATTTTTCAAAAGCCAGATTCCCTAGAACTATCCAGCTGTACATTTAACAAAGTGATAAAAGAGGTGGTTTGGAGGTTCCAAAATTGTTTCTTTACTTGTTACGTTTACAGCCCACTTTACCATTTAAAAAAAACAAAACCCAAGGTGACATTGACAGATAACATGCATGGATACCTTATGTAGCCATTACGTATTCCTTGATGAAGGAATTACCTGCAGATCTTTGGATGTCATCATTGGTGATGTGTACGCCTATCAGCCGACCAATCCCTTTTCTGCCCAACTCACTAGTATTCATGCTATGCTGTGTCACTTGGTTGTTCAAGAAGTAGGCAGGGCTGTAGGACAGAACCCTATTTCTGTCCTTCAGGCAAGGGTGGGAAACTAGAACTCTTATCATCCCCACCATTGGCCATGCTTGCTGCGCTAATGAGAATTAGACTCCCACAACATCTGGAGGAACACAGTTTTTCCATCATAATCTTGTCCTGAAGGCCCTAGAAATTATTACAGCACATCCACATCTGTAATATTGGATTTCCCTAAGATATGTGTTTTTCTAGTTATCTCCCACTTGGACTACTGCAATGCACTCTACGTGGGACTACCTTTGAAGGTGACCTGGAAACTACAGCTAATCCAGAATGTGGCAGCTAGACTGGTGACTGGGAGCGGCTGCCGAGACCATATAACACCGGTCTTGAAAGACCTACATTGGCTCCCAGTACGTTTCCGAGCACAATTCAAAGTGTTGGTGTTGACCTTTAAAGCCCTAAACGGCCTCGGCCCAGTATACCTGAAGGAGAGTCTCCACCCCCATCATTCTGCCCGTACGCTGAGGTCCAGCGCCGAGGGCCTTCTGGTGGTTCCCTCATTGCGAGAAGCAAAGCTACAGGGAACCAGGCAGAGGGCCTTCTCGGTAGTGGCACTCGCCCTGTGGAACGCCCTCCCATCAGATGTCAAAGTGATAAACAACTACCTGACATTCAGAAGACATCTTAAGGCAGCCCTGTTCAGGGAACTTTTTAATGTGTGACATTTTAGTGTATTTTTGGTCTCTGTGAAAGCCACCCAGAGTGGCTGGGGAAACCCAGCCAGATGGGCGGGGTACAAATAAATTATTATTATTATTATTATTATTATTATTATTATTATTATTATTATTACAATTACTACTACTACTATTACTATTCAATGTTTCCAGCTTACCTCAGTGAGTCACATGGCCATTGTGGTGTTCATGATGACAACTCCAACATAGGTTTTGCAGCCCATAACTACATTTGAATTTGTTATGAGTCAAGACTTCTAAAATAGAAGGTTCGCTTTACTACAGGTGTTGGTTGCAATTGTAGCGTCCTCCATATGTGAGGAAAGAGGTTTGAAATAATCCTCTCCTGCCGTAATTAAGAAGAAACAGTCTGCTTTCTGCATGCAGGTAAGAACATACTGAGATGATGCTCCTCTGTCCTGGGGTGCAAATCTCTAACATGCAGATATTATTACATTTCAGACACCTTAGGGTGGCCATGCAAGCATCTTCCCTGGGTGGAAAAGCAAATTTAAAGTCCATACAGGAGCAGGTGTTATTCCTACTCTAAATACCTGCTTTGCCAAGTTTATTGGCTCTTTCACTGTAGGATGTAACAGAGATGTGGCGTTGTCTATGTTTACAAAGAAGCAATATTCATAAAATTACTCTTGGAGTGCGTGAACATAGAATGTTATGAGGATGTCTCAGAGAGTTCTAGGCTATTTGCAGTTATTATTCTTCTGTCTGCATGGCTTGGCTGATTGTGGTTGTTACGTTCTTAGGAGACATTACTGTCTATTTAGCCTTGCTACTGAAATTGAAATATGGACATGGAGTAATGTAACAAACAGAGTTTTGCAAAATATGATAAATCTTCCTTGTGGAGAGAGAAGTGGCTTGAGAAAAGATAAAAAAAATTCCTTCCAGTAGCACCTTAAAGACCAACTAAGTTAGTTCTTGGTATGAGCTTTCGTGTGCATGCACACTTCTTCAGATACACACATGTATCTGAAGAAGTGTGCATGCACACGAAAGCTCATACCAAGAACTAACTTAGTTGGTCTTTAAGGTGCTACTGGAAGGAATTTTTTTATTTTGACTATGGCAGACCAACACGGCTACCTATCTGTAACTTGGGAAAAGAGTTAGGGAAGCCTTCTATAACTTTGCTTTCAGGATCCATTATGCCTTTTTTACTGATTACCTGTAAAGAGAGATAGGATTCTGGCAAGCTAATACCTAGATCACTGTTCTTTTGTCTCCTTATGTCCCATCCTTATGTATCTGAAAACATATTGTAAGTCCATATCGTCCTTTTGCTTCAATTGCCTGTAAGAAGCATGATTTCTGGTCCCCGTGTCTATCTTTTTAAGTATGCATGATCTAATCACCTTTTAATTAGTAGTTTTTATTCCTTACCTGTTTAAAGTCTTCAGTGATCTGTTTATCTGTATGGTTTATCTTATGCTGGTCTGTGAACGAAATAAAGTTTGATACTCATTTGGTAATGATACTGGTCTGCATATCAAGGAAACCTGAAATTTACACAGAAGCAATGCGGCATTTTAAAGCATACTAGAATCCTAAAATATTTTTACGTCCAAAACATGTGGGTTCCATGAAATTCCATGAGCAGCCTATACTAATAGAGGAATTGTCCTTTTCTGTCATTCTTAAACTTGAGAAGTTGGTAAAGGGTTGTAGCCCAGTAGAAGAACATCTGCCTTGAACGCAATCACTGGCATCCCCAAGTAAGATCAGAAATGACCCATGTTTGACATTGTGCTATATGTAGAGAATATATTGCCATTCCCACCCTTTAAAGCCCTATATGGCCTAGGATCCTCGTACCTATGGGACTGCCTCTCCTGGTATGTCCCATGGAGGACCTTACAGTCTTCAAACAAAAACATCTTGGAGGTCCTGGGCCACAGAGAGGTTAGGGTGGCCTCAACCAGAGCCAGGGCTTTTTCAGCCGTGGCTCCAATCTGGTGGAACGCTCTATCACAAGAGATTAGGGCCCTGCAGGACTTGACATCTTTCCGCAGGGCCTGCAAGACAGAGCTGTTCCACCAGGCCTTTGGCTAAAGCACAGTCTGACTTTGGTAATCCTCACAGAACTCTAGCCCAATGGTTGCCATTAATCTGATTTGAACTGATTTTATAATGAAATGATTTTAGAATGTTGTATCATTTAACTGTTGTTAGTCGCTCTGAGCCCAGCTTTAGCTGGGGAGAGCGGGATATAAATAAAATATTTTTATTATTATTATTATTATTATTATTATTATTATTATTAGTGTGGATGCAGATTTGCCATACCAGAGTTCCTCCAAGAATAAAATACTTACTTGGTTTGCCCTGGAACGGTAGCTTTTTCATCACCATCTTCCTTCAGCATGCCCTTCAGCTCTGCAGTTAGAGCTCAGAGACATTCTGTGGTAATAAAGATGGCAGCAGCTACTGTGGCTGCTTCTCCTAGTGCATCTGGAGTGAATGTCAGGCTGAGCACCATTGCCCACCCTACTGTTGCCCTGGTATGTTTATTGGGGGAGGGAGCTGTAGAAAGGGATGGCAAGGATGGTGCTGAGCACGGTGCTCACCGGAGAAATCTGAGTGAGGCAACTGCAATAACCACAGCAGTCTTAATTTCCATGGAAGGACTTCCGGTCCGATAGAACTTTTTTTATGTATGCTACAACAGCAGCAAGAATACTCATCGCAAAGTATTGAAAGACACAAGATCTACCCACTCTGGAAGAATGGCAGATGAAGGTGATAGACTACATGGGACTGGCTGAAATGACTGGCAGAATCCGGGATCAGGGAAAAGAGATGGCGGAAGAAGATTGGAAGAAATTTAAGATTTATTTTAAGAGACATTGTAAAATTAATGAGTGTTAAAATGTTGCGGCTATAGAAGTAAGCGGATTACAGCTGTAAAGATTAGGTTAAAGGAAAAGAAAGGATTACAATTAGATTAAATTAAGGGTGAGGATTTGCTGAACTAAATATTTGAAATTGGAATGCAGAAAGGGGAGGTATGAGGAGGTCGGTGAAGTAAGTTTTAAGAGAATAAGGATTTGAAATTATATTTGTTTGTCTTTGTGTGTGTTTGTTGGTATTGTGTTTGATTTTATAATTTGTGAAAATTTAATAAATATCTTTAAAAAATAATAATAATTTCCATGGAAGGCCCACCTGGGTGGTGTTGTGTGTGTGGGAAGGGGAGGTTACTCAGGGTCCAAACAAACCAGCATCAACCCTGTAGAGAACAAATGCAAGAAAAATGACTGTAGGAGAAAAGCTCAATGAGTTCTTTAAATTGGTCTTCATTGTGAAATATATTGAACAGATTAATCATACCTGAGTCATCTTTTCTTTTCTTGGAAGGGCATCTGAAGAACTGTGTCAGATAGAAGTGACAAGATACAAAGTTCTTGGGAAAATAGACAGATCATTGAATTTTTTCTTTAAAAATGGGTAAAGGTGGCACACACCCAACAATTTTTAGAAACTGAAATTCTTGACTGTCAGAGCTGCTTGAAGATCCTAGCTCACAGAGGATCACGCTAGCCAGCGATCATTTAGTAAAAGTCTTTATTGAATTACAGTTTCCATTCTCACGCTGCTGCGCGCAACTCTACGTCTAGTAGCTAGATAGACGAAGCTCCGTCTGAGTCTCCGCCCCGTGCGCACCAACTTAATATCCTAGCCCTGCTCCACCTTTTCCGCCTGACTGTCCTCCTCTGGGTCCCTCTACCCCCCGGGGCTTCTTCCTTCCGGGATTCTTCTGACGCTGACCCGGACCCTCCTGCCTCCTTGCGCCGGGCTTTAGGACCTGGCTCCCTTTCCGGGCTGCTTACTGCGCCGCCTTCCTCTGCATTTGAACTTGGCGCGCGCGCCCAACCTTCCACTTTCCTCTTAACCGTTTCTTCGCTCCCCGATGGAGGTGTGGCCACTCCTGACTCATGCCCTCCCTCCTGTGGTGAGCTGCCAGCGCTTGCCCCCTGGCTCCCTTCCTCTTCCCTGCTCTCTGGCGGTGACGCTGGTCCCGATTTCCAACTGCTCTCCTCTGAGTCCCCTCTGGCTCTATCTTCCTGGGGTGCCCC
The DNA here is from genome assembly GCF_965113315.1 of Podarcis vaucheri. NCBI lineage: Eukaryota > Metazoa > Chordata > Lepidosauria > Squamata > Lacertidae > Podarcis > Podarcis vaucheri. Next base: position 15,679,595 of record NC_138748.1, read on the forward strand.
CCTAGACTCCCCCCTTGCCCTGGCCACTGGTGCTCCTTTCTGCGAATCCTCTGATTCACTGGAAAGACTCGGAGATCTCGGGTCGTCGTCATCACTCATCTTTTCTTCTGCCTCCTCCCCTTCGCTCTCTGTTTCCTCCCTTGCCCTTGCCTCTGCTCCTAAACCCCTGACATCCACCCCCCCTCGAAGCCCCCCATTCCCCCCTCCCCTCCTTCCGGTGCTGGAGCTGGGGTGTGCTGTTGCAAAGGGATGAACGTCGGATATCGTTCGCTTCCCGTGGCGGGCCTCCATCTGAAGTCTCGCGGGTCTTCCTCCCTGCTCTCGTCAACGACGGTCACCTCCGCTTCCATCTCTGTGCCGCCGTGCTCGAAACCAGGGTCGTCCCCGAAAACGTCCATGTCCGTCTCTCCCTCACTTCCTCCTGGCGGCGTTGCTCGTCCTGGGCCTTCCAGCCACCTTCTGCGGAACTGCTCCTCTGGTCTATCGTCCCACCAATACGAGGGTTCTGATGCAGATCCCGAGGGTGACCCCTCCGGGGAACGGACGTCTTGTGTCGGGTCCTCGTCCAAGTCGAACCCCCGGAAAGTGCTGGCTGAAAGCGTGGGCGTGAAAAGCCAGTCGTCGAAAAAGTCTGCTGGCATAGGTCTATGTGGGAAGAGGGCATGAAACTCGTCTTTGAGTAGAGGTTCGTCCAAGGCGTAGCCCGGCACCCAGCTGTTCACACTGGCCAGGGTGCCCTCCTTGGCGAGAAAGTATTCTACCCCCTCTTCCCCCCATCTGGAGTCCAAAATCTCCGTGACGTCATTGATGCGCTCCTTCTGTGCCACTCCCGCGTGCCCCGTTCTGTCTCTGACCGGACTCGGCGCCGTTCCGGGTTCCTGGAACCTGTGCGGTGCCTTGTAGGGAGTGAGCACCGATCTGTGGAACACCGGATGCATTCTGGAACCCTCCGGAAGTGCCAGTCTGAAAGCTACCGGGTTGACCTGCTCTTCGACTTGGTAGGGTCCCAGTTGTTTATGCCCTAGTTTCTTCTTGGCCAACGACCTGGCCGGCACTGCGTGGGCTGCTAACCAGACCCAGTCTCCCACGTGGAGCTCTTCGCCAACCCTTCTGTGCCTGTCCGCTTGTACCTTGTATGCGTGTTTGGCCAGCTCCAGGTGGCGCCTCAGCTGATCGTGGACTTCCTGCAGCTCCGACGCGAACGCATCTGCTGTCTGCGGCTCCCCCTCCCCCATTCTTTCCAGTCCCGGGAAGGTTCTGGGGTGCCTCCCGTTGTTGGCGAAGAACGGCGTGACCCCCGTGGACACGTGCTTCGTGTTGTTGTAGGCGAACTCGGCAAGCGGCAGGTAATCCACCCACGTCGCAGGCTGTTGATTCGCATAGCATCTCAGGTACTGCTGCATGATGGCATTGACCCGCTCCGCTTGCCCGTTGGTCTGCGGGTGTCTCGCCGACGCCAGGTTGATCTTGACGTTTAGGAAGCCCATCAGCTTCTGCCAGAAATTCGAGATGAACTGCCGCCCGCGGTCGGACAGAATAGACCGTGGCAGACCATGAACCTTGAACACGTGGTCTATGAACAGTTTGGCGGTTTGCTCCGCCGTGGCCACCTTCGCACACGGAATGAAATGTGCCATCTTGGAAAACAGGTCCACCACCACCAGCACTGCCGTCTTGCCCCTCGAGCTGGGCAGATCTGTGACAAATTCCAGAGCCACCCTTTCCCAAGGTTCGACCGGAGTTTGCAGCGGTTCCAACAGTCCTGCCGGCGGTCTGTGCACTGGTTTGGCCCTCTGGCAGGTGTCACACCTCGCCACGTAGTCTGCGACCTCCCCTCTCATTCCAGGCCACCAGAAATCCCTGGCTACTAATTCCACCGTCTTCTCCTTGCCAAAGTGCCCGGCCGTGGGCGCGTCGTGCAGCTGCTGCAGCACCTTGGCGCGAAGGTCGTCTCCCGGCACGTAGATGGCCCCTTTACGGATGAGCAATCCATCTCGTAGCTGGAAACCGTCGGCCGCAGCCTTGCCCCTTTGCACCTCTGCCATCTTTGCTTGCGCGAAGGAGTCATCCTGCAACGCTCGTCGCACCGCCTCCAGGTCCACGGTGGCCGCGGCGCACGCCCATACTGTTGGTGCGAAGATGTGCATGGCGGCCGCTGGCGTTGCGTCCTCCAGATACTGTGGCTTACGGGAGAGGGCGTCCGCCATGATGTTAGTGTCCCCCGGGACATACTCTATGCGGAAGTCGAAGTTCGCAAAAAACTCAGCCCAACGTATCTGCCTCTGGTTTAGGAACTGTGCCGTGCGCCAGTGCTCCAGATTCTTGTGGTCCGTGCAAACCTGCACCGTGTGCTTGGCGCCGATCAGGAAGTGCCTCCACGCTTTGAACGCTGCATGAATGGCCAGCAACTCCCTGTCCCAGATGGTGTAGTTCTGCTCGGACTTGCTGAGCTTCCTGGAGTAAAACGCTCCCGGCCGCCACACCCCCTGCTGGTCCTTTTGCAGCAGGACCGCCCCCACGGCTCTGTCCGAGGCGTCTGTCTCCACCCTCATCGGCCTGCTGGGGTTGACGTGAAGCAGCTGCTCTTCCGACGCGAAGAGACGCTTGAGTGCCTGAAAGGACTGCTCCGCCTCCTCTGTCCAAACGAACTTCTTTTTCTTGGAGCTAAGCGTGTCTGTGATGGCCGCTGTCTGCATAGCGAAGCCCTTGATAAACTTGCGATAGAAGTTCGCAAAGCCGACAAACCTTTGGACCTCTTTTCGGTTGCGTGGACTCTTCCAATCCAATACCGCTCGAACCTTGGCGCTGTCCATGGCGAGCCCCTTGTCAGACAACTTGTAGCCCAGAAAATCCACCTCCGTCACGTCAAATTGGCACTTCTCCAGCTTGGCGTAGAGCCTATGTTGCTTTAGTCTGGTCAGCACTTCCTTGACGTGTCTGTCATGCTCCTGCTGCGATTCCGAAAAGATCAGGATGTCATCTAAGAAACAGACGCACGTCTTGTAGAGAAGTCCCGCCAACACGTGATGCATGAAAGCTTGAAAAACGTGGGAGCCATTTTGCAATCCAAAAGGCATAACTCTGTATTCGTAGGTACCCAGTGGCGTGAACATGGCCGTCTTCCACTCATCTCCCTCCCGCATGCGAATGAGGTTGTACGCCCCTCGCAGGTCTAACTTGGTGAACACTTTTCCCTTCCGCACCTTCGCCAGGAGGTCGTCGATTCGTGGCATGGGGAAGTCCGACGGCTTGGTCCCATTGTTTAAAATGCGATAGTCCACGACCAGTCTTTTTTGGGGCGTGTCTCGCTTTTTAACAAAGAATACAGGACTGCCCCCCGCTGCCTTGGACTCTCAGATGAAACCGCGCTCCAAATTATGATCTAAGAACTCTTTGAGTTCCTGCAGCTCGTCCTCTGACATGGAATACAGCTTCCCTTTGGGCAGCGCCGCCCCCGGCAGCAGGTCAATTTTGCAGTCATATGGTCTGTGAGGGGGTAGCCTGTCCGCCTCCTTCTCGCAGAAAACTTCCAAAAATTCTGCGTACTTGTGGGGAATCGCTTGCAGCGTGCCTAGCTGCAGCTGTGACTCCTCTTGCTCCCCTTCCTGCTGGGGCATGATGCAGTGTTCAGCACAAAAGGAAGAGCCGAAGGTCAGCTGCCTCTGGTACCAAGCCAGCGCCGGGCTGTGCTTGTCCAGCCAACTCATGCCCAATACAATGGGCGTGTCCGATAGCTGAGTGACGTTGAAGCTGATGATTTCCCTGTGATTCCCAAGTCGCATCACCATTGGCGGCGTCTGCTTCACCACTTGCCCCCCTAGCAACTCCCTTCCATCCACCGTGACAACCTGCAGGGGCAGCGTGGCAGGCAGCAACTGTATAGCGTGCTTGTCGACAAACTCCTGCCCTATAAAGTCCGCGTTGCTGCCCGAGTCGATGGTAATTGGCACGTCCATGGTGATTCCATTGGGCAGCTGGAGAGATGCGGTGAGCCTCACCACTGGTTTGGGCGGGAGGGGGTTCACGGGCTGTAAAATCTCTGGGGACTGCTTCACTGACATGTCTGGCTGGGCCCCAGTGCCTCTTCCTCCAGCCAGACATCGTCGTTTCCCTGCTGTGGTTCTCCTTGCTGCGTTGCTGCAGTCACCATTGCTGAGGCTGCAGTGAGCTTGTGGAGCCTCTGGGGACACTCTTTCGCCATATGCCCTGGCTCCTCACAGACGTAACACTTCCTGTTCCCTCTAGGAGGCTTCGCTTTCACTGCTGCCGGTGCTAGGGCTCTGGTTGCTGACTGAGCCCTTGCACCTCCAACCTCCATAGGTTCGGCTCCTCCTCCTGGCGGAGGCGTGGATTGCGCCCGCGCTGCTTCTCTGGGAAGGAAGGAGGGGCCCCTGGCTGATTCGCGCCCTCCACGCCCTTCGTCCCTGCTCCACGGACGTTCTTCCAGCCTCACCCCCACTGCCAGTGCCCTCTGAACGACCTCCTGGGTGGTTCGGGGTCTCTCCCCCCTCGCGATCTCATCTTTAATCAAGCTGTGCAACCCCTCCCAAAAGAGGTCTCTTACAGGGGCCGAATCTCTGTCCCATTCCAGGGCACTGACCAAGGCGAAAAAGCGGGCATGGTACTGTCTGACGCTGGCCCTCCCTTGTCTTAGCCCATGCACCTCCTTCCGGGCAAGATCCACGTCAATACTTGATAAAAAACACCCATCCATCGCTTTAATAAAGGCATCTGCATTCTGGAGCGCCGGATCCTTATCCCTCCATAAATTGCGTAGCCATGCTTTAGCATCCCCATGCAAATGGGCCATGATGAATCCCACTCTCTCTTGCTCATCTCTAAAGTCTTTATGCAGCAGTTGCAGTGCGCACAGTACGTCTGCTCTAAAGTTGGGATACTGTTGCAGGTTCCCATCGAAGTGAGAGACCAGCCCGCCTGTTCGTCTCGCCAACCCAATTCCCTCCTGCCGGGGTGTCTGCTTCGTCAGCACGTCTAACCTGATCTGGAGATCCCTGCAGGCGGCAGCTGCCTCCTCCTCTCTCTTCCTGGATGCGAGAGCCTCGGCATTCAGTTGTGCCACTGCTTTTCTGAGTTCCTCTATCTGCTGCTCAGCCGTCATGTCGTCTGCTGTTCGTGAGCTCACTAGTAGGCACCTGTTTCTCTCCCCTCCTCGGGGCTGTAGATGCCCACAATTTGGAGACGGAGCTTACTGTCAGAGCTGCTTGAAGATCCTAGCTCACAGAGGATCACGCTAGCCAGCGATCATTTAGTAAAAGTCTTTATTGAATTACAGTTTCCATTCTCACGCTGCTGCGCGCAACTCTACGTCTAGTAGCTAGATCGACGAAGCTCCGTCTGAGTCTCCGCCCCGTGCGCACCAACTTAATATCCTAGCCCTGCTCCACCTTTTCCGCCTGACTGTCCTCCTCTGGGTCCCTCTACCCCCCGGGGCTTCTTCCTTCCGGGATTCTTCTGACGCTGACCCGGACCCTCCTGCCTCCTTGCGCCGGGCTTTAGGACCTGGCTCCCTTTCCGGGCTGCTTACTGCACCGCCTTCCTCTGCATTTGAACTTGGCGCGCGCGCCCAACCTTCCACTTTCCTCTTAACCGTTTCTTCGCTCCCCGATGGAGGTGTGGCCACTCCTGACTCATGCCCTCCCTCCTGTGGTGAGCTGCCAGCGCTTGCCCCCTGGCTCCCTTCCTCTTCCCTGCTCTCTGGCGGTGACGCTGGTCCCGATTTCCAACTGCTCTCCTCTGAGTCCCCTCTGGCTCTATCTTCCTGGGGTGCCCCCCTAGACTCCCCCCTTGCCCTGGCCACTGGTGCTCCTTTCTGCGAATCCTCTGATTCACTGGAAAGACTCGGAGATCTCGGGTCGTCGTCATCACTCATCTTTTCTTCTGCCTCCTCCCCTTCGCTCTCTGTTTCCTCCCTTGCCCTTGCCTCTGCTCCTAAACCCCTGACATTGACCTTCTACAAAAAATATGTAACTTGTCACTGAAGCCAACCACCTTGCCATAGGTAGCCATTGGGATAACATTTTTTTTTAAAAAAGCAAACAAATTATAGGCATATTTGCATGGCACCTCTTCCTTAAATTAGTAGGAAACATTATTAAAGATAGGATTATTAACCATATGGAAGAAAAAGCCTTGCTGGGAAAGAATCAGCATGGCTTCTGGAAATAAAAGCCCTTGTCTCTGCTTTTAGAAATGAACAAGACGACCAAAATTCGAGTGATCCAGTCTTACTTGGTCAATCATCAAAGGTTAGCTTACTTTTGGCTTTTCTCAACCTTTTCCTATCAGCAGAGAGAAAACCAGCAGCAATAGTTACATCCGAATCTGGTTAAGAAGATCCATCTGCTTCCAGATGTGTTTCAATTGCTGAATCAGGAACTTCAAACATAAACCTAATTTTCAACCAAATGCATAACTGAGGGTAACTAACGCTCATCTGCCTTTGTTGATCTCTCTAGGGTGTATTTTCAAACACTAGGATGTATTTCAAATACAGAATATTCATATCCAGCATTTATTACTTACTGAACTTTTCTCACACTATTTACTAGAAGGGGTCATTAGTCAAAAGGCAAGAACTCAAGAATTGCCTTTTCCCCTTGTAAGAGAATGACAAATGGAAAAGAAGTCTCAGATTCTTGGGCAATTATTGTCTTTCTATGTTTCAACTTACTAATGAGCAAACTCCATTGAATTTGAAGGAATTTACTTTTAAGGAAACGTGTAGAAGATGTTCTATGAATTTTTCACATACTGCAAAGATGACGTGAAACATGCCAATAATATGTCAAATTTATCATAGTGATGCAAAGTATTAAGAATCATGAAGCAGTTCTTTTAGGGATGTATTTTGTATGAATGTGTTTTTGAAAGAGTTCTTAAAATCCGAAGTTTAATTTCCCTAACCCAGAGAAGGAAATCTGTGCACTTAACAGAAACTGTAACTGCAAATTAGGTGGGCATCTGACTGCATATCCAGTCATCTATCTTCTCTTCATTGTCTCAAAAGCAAATCAACTACAGTGCATTTTTTAAATATAGAAAACCCTGCTTCTGAAACCTATGGTCTTCAGGCTAATATCATTGTGTCCCCCAGCTCCCGAATTTTGTTTTTAATTAATTTATGATGCATTTAATATACACAGTTTGCTCTGCTGTTTTCAGATGCTCTAATGAGTGGTGTCATATTATAATTGAAAAACAGCTCTGGCTGACTCGTAGATGACTTTCACCAGACAAGAGGGAGAAAAACGCTTGGATAAAACAAGTCAATATGCTATTTGAAAATCTGCCAAACGTTAGGTGATTCACCAGGGTCAGCCTGAAAAAAGAAAAAAACTTTCAGTATCACTGCAGGCCTTTTAGCCTCTAATCACTTGGTGATTCGTACTTGAGGGAGAAAACAAGAGCAGCAGCAACAACATTTTATCCAGGCTGATACCAAGATATGATTCCTTCCAAGTGCCGCACACAACTCTGTTTCTGAAAATTACAATATAATGGAGGAGAGAACAAAATGTGCTACGTTTCAAGGTCACACATGTGAGATTAGGTTGTGCCTCATTATTTACTGGTTATTCTTGAAAACATTTAACCTATTTGCTTTGATACCAAGCAATTAAGAGGACATTTCACATGGCAGACTTGATCGCAATAAATGCACTACTGCAACAATGGAGGCATCTGCTTACAAAATAGAAGGGGAGATTGTTTGTTTTCCAGTTTCCTCTCCCCCTTTGCGGCCACTGCTGACCCCTTGAGATCTGTTCTAGATGGTCAGACCATTGGGGGGGTGTTCTATAAGATTGGACCCACAATACTGAATGTGTGGCTTCTGGTAAGCAACACGACCCAATTCTCACTTCCTGGAGCACTTTTTCCCCCCAGCTGGAACTCACTGGAACTCAGTTCTGGCACCTCTCAAGTTGGCACCATTGCCATTATAAAAGAACAAGGGAGGTGTTCATGGTGAGTTCCAACACCTCTTTTTCTAGAAAAATAACACTGGCTACATTTAAATCATGGGAGATGGCTAACAGAGACTTTACCAATTATCTTAGTAATTCAGCAGGTATATAGGGGATAAGATGGTCTTTAATATATCCTGGACAAAAGTTCTTAAGGGCCTTGTAAATTGATGCAAGAACCTTGAACCTGTCTTGGTATCATATGGGAAGTCAGTGCAAGTTGTTGTTATCACTAGTGTTATGTGTTGGTCATAGTCTGTTCCCACCAGCAGTCTATCCATAGCATATTGCACCTGATGGAGCCTCTGGTTCAAGTGTAAGATGGTCCCACATAGAGTGCATTGCAATCATCAAGCCTTGAGGTTACCAGTGCATGAATCACTGTGACCAGGCTATTTCAGTCCCAGAATAGCCACAGCTAGAGTACCAGCTGTAGCGGGCAAAACCTACTCCTAGTCACTGAAGCTACCTGCATCTCAAGTGAAAGAGATGGATCCAGGAGCACCAACAAACTACAAATCTACAAATATTTCAGGTGGAGAACAAACACATCCAGAAAAAGCAAATGGCCAATCTCCCAGACACAGGAATCATTCACCAACAGTATTCCTTCCTATCTTCCCAAGATCAGTTTAGTAGCCCTCATTCATTCCACAACTGGATCCTGAAAATGTTCCACACTATGCTCAACCTCTCCTGGCTCACATGTTATGGGAAAATAGAACTGCATATCATCAGTGGACTGATGACACTTTGCCCCCTACAGCAGATAGCGCAATGCCATTGTGATGCTTATGTGACCTCCATCTGGCTAAGCTTCTGCATCCTAGAATGGAGAAGAGGAGGGCTGAAGTGGTGGCAAGACTGGACTACAACTTCCATCATCCCTTACTACTGGCCCTGCTAGCTAAGGATGTTAGGAATTGTAGTCAAACAACATCTAAGGGCCCAAGGCTGAGAAAGACTAGTCTAGCATCAAGTGAAGGAAGATTTTCTCATGCTCAGCTTATTCTCATGCAAATAGGCATTGATCGACAGCCTGAGGTCATTCGACAGCAGGCATTCTTAGGAGACTTCTAGTGTATTCATAACTTGCCTGCTAAGGTGAAAAGGTAAAGGGACCCCTGGATGGATAAGTCCAGTCAAAGACGATTATGGGGGTGTGGCACTCATCTCGTTTTCAGGCTGAGGGAGCTGGCGTTTGTCCATAGACAGGTTTTTAGTCATGTGGCCAGCATGACTGGTGCAATGGAACACCGTGACGTAAGTCAGAGTACATGGAAACACTGTTTACCTTCCTGCCACATCGGTACCTATTTATCTACTTTCGAACTGCTAGGTTAGCAGAAGCTGGGATGGAGCAATGCAGCTCACCCTATCGTATGGATTCGAACTGCTGACCTTCCGATCAGCAAGCCCAAGAGGCTCAGTGGTTTAGACCACAGCACCACCCGCGTCCCTTTTCACTTTCCTATTACCTTATGTTAGGTATCTGGTTAGACATCATGAGAACAAATGGCTTTGGTGCAATACAGCAGGGTTTTCTTCTGTCTGGGACAGGCTGGATGAGGAGGAGGACAGGGAAGATGAGGACTTAGACTCTGGGTCTTGGTGGTGCTGGAGGAAGCTGGAGATGGGATGAGCTGGAAGATGCTGGGACCAGGAGGTTGGAGCAATCAAGAGGATCAGACATAGAAGACCCTTCCAGGACATGGCAGACAGGGAGGAACCAGAGTGTACACCTGCCATCCTACAACAGGGCAGTCTGGGTCCTGCTGGCTCTCCTCCTCTCACACCCCGCTCTAGGAGAACCCTGCATGTTGTCAAGCAAAGTGCCAGAAAGGCCCAGAGGAGGAGTTCACCCCATCACAGTCTCCGTTTGTTGGGGAGGGGTCAAGAAAGAGGGGCTAGATGGGAAAGGTGGGGCCAGAACTCAGTTTCCAGCAACATCTCAAGCTGAAGGAGTTGATCCAGGGAGACCCCACTGCTTTACTTTCTGTGAATAAAAGTCAATTGCATTCCAAGCATCCAGACTTTTCCTGACCTAACATTCCTATCAGCCTGGTGACATCTTCTCTGGGGAATCTGGGAGGTAAATGTGGCCCTCCAGTCCTCTCCATCTGGCTCTCAGAGTTCTTCCTAGACCACAGCTTATTTCTTCTTGCTACAGACCTCACTGGTCCAGCTTTGCACCCCAAGCATTGTTGCCTGGCGAGAGTGTGTCTTGAACTCAGATAATGCCTGTTGCTTATCCAATTGGAGGACAAAGAGAGGTGAATGAATGGGTGTAGAACATAGCCTATGGTGCCAAGGTAACATTTACATTCATTCCTCTGCTCAGTTTTGCTCCTGTCCCCACCTGCCTGACACACTGCCCTCAGAAGGTAGAAGGTTTTCCTAGGGCTGAAAAAGATTCCCCATCCCTGACATCGACTCATTGCTTGACTGCTGCAAGTTCAGCTGAATAAATTAATGGATCCCTCGACACAAAGCGATACAGAAAAGAGTAAATTCAATCAAAACACCGGGGAGATTCTATGTTTCTTAAGTGTATGCGTTTGTGTGTTTTCAAATATGCACGCAGAGGGCATACTGCCTTGTATCATTTGCTTCTCAGTACCTTGACAACTTAATGCTTTTGTACCAGTGATAAAGTATTGATCTCTCCTGTTTAATATATTATTTCACATGGTATTGTTCTTCCTGAAAACAAATATTGTTTTGTAGTAATCATGTTTTAAGTGCACAGCAGGGTACAGGAGAGTGAATGAATATCGATTTTTTAATAATACCAATACGCACATTAGTCATTTGCAAGGGTATTCTGGTATTTAAGAGTTGGTCCCTGGATATATTATTACTTAGGATGTGTGTAGTTATTTACACAGCGTTAACATAGGAAAATGAGGTGGAAGATTCTTAGCTTAGCATCTTAATTAAGGATGTGGTTACTTTGTGTTATACTGTAGCTAGGACCGGGACAGTGATGAGGTGGGGGGACCAGATTAGATTATCTGCCCTCCCACAACATTTCCGTTTGCTAGAAGGGTCACTTTTTTTGTTTAGAAGAGTTTAAACAGTGGTTCAAGCTTGTACTCAGCCTCGGTGAGAGAACGGATTCAAAAAGTAAACGCAAGGAGGCTGACATTGTGAACTATGTCCAGAGATGGGCAGTTTGAAGGTCAGAGGAAAAGAACAGGGACATAATTCAGAAAGCAATTTCTGCATGCCTACTCCTTTAGATATAGGTCTCCCCAAGGCCAAAGTTGTTATTTTTATCCAGATGCCCTCAGAGTCTGGAGCATTTTTGAACAAATCAGGTTTAAGCATTTTGTACTGTTCCTGGTATTGAAGACTCTTAGACATTTACAGTCTCATACAAAGCTCTGTGAATCATCTCTGGCTCTTAAATATCCGTATCATGTGGGAGAGAGTTTCTGGTCCCATATCTGAGTGGGTCTTTTCAGTTCTAATGGAATACTAATGCCCCAAATTTTGATGTGCAGCTCCTGTACTCCACTGTTCTGTTCTTTGCCTTACAACAACAACAACAATTTTATTATTTGTACCCCACCCTTCTGACTGGGTTGCCCCAGCCACTCAGGGTTGCTTTCAACATATATAAAAATATAATTAAATTTAAAACTTTTTTTTTAAAAAAACTTCTCTATACAGGGCTGTCTTCAGATGTCTTCTAAAGCTTGTATAGTGACTTATCTCATTGACATCTGATGGGAGGGTGTTCCACAGGGAGGGCTTGGCAAATCCACACCATGTCCCCACTGTGGAAGGACGTGTGGATCCAGAATTGGCCTCCACAGTCACTTACGGACTCATTGTCAAAACTGTTTTTATGGAAGACAGTCTTACTCAGCTACGAATGATTGCCGAAGATGAAGAAGAAGAAGAAGAAGAAGAAGAAGAAGAAGAAGAAGAAGAACAACAACAACAACAACAACAACAACATAATATGACCCCCCCATCTGCCCATTCTCCTGTGCTCATCATGTAAAGCACTTACTAAAAGTTGAGACACTTGGTGCCTGTGTTTTTGAAAGCTCAAGACTTCACAGATTAGTCTTAAGGTGCCTGCATTCAATAATCTAGTAGACTTAGAACTGGCAGTTTCAGTGGTCATTTTTACAGGATGAAAACACCCCTGTATGTGTCATCACAAGATGGGAAATGATAGGAACACCCTATAAGTGTGAAGTTCTAGAAAGCTTATTGATGGATTCTTAGATCAATGGAAAAGCCAGCCGTCTGCAATATTCATTCTTGTAAAAGACATCTTTGCACATTTTGAGATATGGAAGTGAGCATTCTGCATTTGCAAAATGCAATGTGGGAAGCAGCTTTCACTAAATCATCACTCATACTTATTTTGAGAAGTCAGAATCCACTGAAGGCTTGCCCATTTAGGTTAATGAAAGTTGCGTGGGAGGAAGACTTTAAAATCACCCCAGCTATGTCTATATTGCATTCGCTTGATAAGGGAGAGTTTATATTGTATAGACAGGTGGTTTGTTTATTTTTTAAAAAAGCAAATCACAATCAGAAATAGACGCCAAACTTTGGGGGTTATTTATTCTTATAAATGTCCCACCATGTGAAGGGAGCAGGTGGGCGATGTGGTCTAAACCACTGAGCATCTTGGGCTTGCTGATCAGAAGGTCAGCAATTCGAAGCCATGTGATGGGGTGAGCTTCCGTTGTTCTGTCCCAGCTCCTGCCAACCTAGCAGTATGAAAGCATACCACCACAAGTAGATAAATAGGTACCGTTGTGGCAGGAAGGTAAATGGCATTTCCGTGCACTCTGGCACTTGTCACGGTGTCCTGTTGTGCCAGAAATGGTTTAGTCATGCTGGCCACATGAACCAGAAAGCTGTCTGTGGACAAATGCCAGCTCCCTCAGCCTGAAAGTGGAGATGAGTGCCGCACCCCATAGTTGAATTCGATTGGACTTACCTGTCTGTCCTACCATGTGGTGATGAAGATTAATTTCTTTTAAATGCACCATCTTTTGCTATGTACAGTCAGATGCATGAGTATAGGATTGTTGTAAGCCTATCCATTTACTTGGGAGTAAGCCCCACTGTACTCAAACGGACTTATATTTGAGTAAAAATGTATAGTAAAAACTAAGACTCTGTGTATTTACTTAAAAGGAAATTCTATTGTATTCAGTGTGGCATGCATAGTATCTACACACACACACACACACACACACACACACACACACACACACACACCTGCTTCCTCTTGCTTGGCCTAAAAAGCCAAATGACAGAATCATTGTTTTTCACCTAGCCAGCCTGTTCCCATTTATTGTGAACATGTCAGCTGAGGCATTGAAAAGGGGCTTTAGAGACCAAGCATTTTTAACAGTCAGTGTCATGTTGTCTTCCATCCAAAGAACAGGCATCATTCTGCCTAAAACTGAAAGCAACACCAAAAGTAGATGATAGTGAAAAGTATCAGTAGTGGCACAGCAATGTAAAAGCCATGGCAGTTAACCTAGGAATCATCTCAGTGCAGCGTGTCGTCTGTGTTTTTTTAGTCTCTGACTGTTCTCACAGCTTGACTGTCTGGTGTTTTTAAGAAATGGAGTCAATGGGAAATGACACTGTCCTCAGGTAGGATATGACTCTGTGGGAGAAACATCACCAAGTTTTGCATTGAGCCTACTTTGTCCTAGGCAACGAAAGTTTGAATTATAACTGATCTTCAGTGTAGCCTGTGAATGTCACAATAGATGGCAGATTCTGACTTGTAGACAGGTTAAGTTCCCAACACAGAGAACCTGAAGCAAAGTCTGGTTGGAAAATATGTCTCCCTCTGAAGTATACCATCAACCTTGATAGCCACTAAACTAGTTGCCTGGATTAGGACAACTTGGAGGATCAGATGCATGGTGCTATGGTGGGGTCTTGCCAAAGCCAAGGGGGTTCTTTTTCTGGGATTCGAAAGCAGTGCAAGAAACACAAGTGGTTGAGAAGTTTTAAGATTTATTAGACAGTAGGCAGATTGTGAGCCAAGGCACCAGAGCCCCAAAGTTCCCAGCAGAACAATAAAGACCCAGATGCAAAGTATTTTGGTTTATGGGTTGAAATAAAAAGGTAAAGGTAAAGGACCCTGACAGTTAAGTCCAGATGTGAATGACTCGGAGGTTGCAGTGCTCATCTCACTTTACTGGCCAAGGGAGCTGACGTTTGTTCGCAGACAGTTTTTCCAGGTCATGTAGCCAGCATGACTAAGCCACTTCTGGTGAAACCAGAGCAGTGCAGGGAAACACCGTTTACCTTCCCACCGGAGTGGTACCTATTTATCTTCTTGCACTTTGAAGAAGAAGAAGAGTTTGGATTTGATATCCCGCCTTTCACTCCCTTTAAGGAGTCTCAAAGCGGCTAACATTCCCCTTTCCCTTTCTCCCCCCACAACAAACAGTCTGTGAGGTGAGTGGGGCTGAGAGACTTCAAAGAAGTGTGACTGGCCCAAAGTCACCCAGCAGCTGCATGTGGAGGAGCGGAGACGCGAACCCGGTTACCCAGATTACGTGACTACCGCTCTTAACCACTACACCACACTGGCTCTTTGATGTGCTTTCAAACTGCTAGTTTGGCAGGAGCTGGGACCAAACAACGGGAGCTCACCCCGTCACAAAGATTCGAACCGCCAACCTTCCGACCGGCAAGCCCAAGGCTCAGTGGTTTACACCACAGCGCCACCAGTGTATGGGTTGAAATAGGCCACAACTTTTATTGGTTACAGATGTGAGCAGTTTGGCTTAGGCATTGGGGTGAAGCCAGGCTGTATTTTGACTCCTGTACATCTATAGAGAGTCCACTTAAGGGTAAACCACCAATAGGGGGTACCCTATGACATACATCAAATAGGGGCACTCCAATGGGTCCCTGTAGGAGCTGTGACATGGCCCTAGCCCATGTCTAGGCATCGGACAACATTCACACCCCAGATTCCTTTAACAGGATACCTTTACTGAGGAGGGGCAGGTGAGGCTACAACCCCCCCCCCCACAATCTAACAAACGCTTACCCAGTACCTAACTGCCACTTGAGTCCAAGCAGCTCACTACCAACACTCTCGCACCTGTAACCAATCCCTAATGCACGCTGAAATTTTATTAAGCCAAATATCACTGGTGCCACTGCAGTGGCGTAGCTTGGGGGGTGCAGGGGGGGCTGTCCGCACCGGGCGCAACATCTGGGGGTGCGCGCTCGCACTCGCAGCTCTCTACCCCTAGGGCAGAGGGGGCGGAAATTACTTGCCTTGCCCCGGGTGCTGACAACCCACGCTACGCCACTGTGCCACTGCAAGTAGAGGCTGGTCCTTGGAGGGTTTGCTGGGAGAACAACAGAGGCAAAAAAATCCACATTTAAAAAGGGACAAAAGCAAATCACGGCAAACAAAGATCTAAACAGAGAAACAGTCCTTTTGGATCCGGCGATGGGGTGAGTGAGATGGTGATGGCTGGTAGCACTGTGGGTTAAATCTCCTGCAGTCACACTCACTCCTGAAGCTGATTGGCTGGGGGCCGTCCTACGGGGCACAGATCCCCCAGCAAGGATGACATGGCCGGCATGACATAGGAGGAAGACGGAACCCGGCCGCAACACCGCTCACTGGGAAAAGGTGAGTGGATAATGTGGAAGGTACTGGTTCATTAAAGCTCAAAAGGAAGGTTTGGACAATTAATGACTGGGAGTTGCTGCATCATTAAACTCTAGATCATGGACTTGGATAATATCCTGGATTGGAATGGAGTCAGAGGAAGCTGTGCTGGTAAAAAGGCAGTTGGAAAAATATATACATACAAATAAAGCTGTATTCGACAGATTAAAGGATATATGATGTCTGACATGATTGAGAATCGTGGAACTAGGGACGGAGAAATTTAAAGTGTTAAAATCGAGATGTGGAAATATGGAAACAACATGGAGAGGCAGGACTGAGATGTGGAGATATGCTTCAGAGGTCCAGACCGTGGGAAGCTCAGAAAAATCAATAATTATAATTTGGTCTTTTTTATTTTAGTTTTTTATATTAATTGGATTTTATGATTGGATATATTAATTGGATGTTTTTATTGGAAAATTAATTAAAATGATTATAAAAAAAGAAAGAAAAAGTGAGTGGACATATACATAAGAATATACCATACCAAGCAAGCAACATCTCCATACAGATGCCAGGAGCCCCAAAAATACAGTAGCGGAGTGGACCCCTCTGTAGCCACCAAGTGACACAGCACCCCAGGCCTGCAGGCCCGTGCTGAAGCTCCCCTTGTGTCTGAACCCTGAGGTTTATAGGCTTAATTACCTATCTCATGATGACTTGGTGAAATTTTACTATATTGCCTACACCTGGGGTAGACTGCATAATTAGGGTTACAGCTGCCAACAATAAGCCTTCATCGCTATTAATCATGGGATCTTCCTCATGTACAGTAGCTGTTATCTCTCACAAGTATTTAGGCTATGTTCCCAAGATGGTACAGCCCGTATGCTATCTCTTGTAGATACATAGGTTGGCAAATGAACAAGACACATGATAAGCAAATCGAAGCTGTTTAGCAACAGCTGCTGCCCAAAAGAGCAGTGAAGGCCTTATATGTTGGTGGCATGGAGGATGAATTGTGACAGGCAACTACAGCTCCTCGATATACAATATGTCTTCAGGCGTGTTTCCCATACAGGTGGCACTGGTTCTTCCTGCAGGATCAAATCCAGATGATGGTGCTGGGTGAACTCTGTTTTCCTCCTTGGTCATTGACATTGTTGTTGTTGTTTAGTAGTTTAGTCGTGTCCAACTCTTCATGACCCCGTGGACCAGAGCACGCCAGGCACTCCTATCTTCCACTGCCTCCTGCAGTTTGGTCAAACTCATGTCCGTAGCTTGAAGAACACTATCCAACCATCTCATCCTCTGTCGTCCCCTTCTCCTTGTGCCCTCAATCTTTCCCAGCATCAGGGTCTTTTCCAGGGAGTCTTCTCTTCTCATGAGGTGGCCAAAGTATTGGAGCCTCAGCTTCAGGATCTGTCCTTCCAGTGAGCACTCAAGGCTGATTTCCTTCAGAATGGATAGGTTTGATCTTCTTGCAGTCCATGGGACTCTCAAGAGTCTCCTCCAGCACCATAATTCAAAAGCATCAATTCTTAGGTGATCAGCCTTCTTTATGGTCCCGCTCTCACTTCCATACATCACTACTTTTTTTTGTCCATTGAGTTTTCTGGGCAGGGATACTGGAGTGGCTCGCCTGTTTCTACTCCAGGTGGATCACATTTTCTCCAAACTCTCCACTATGACTTGTCCATCTTGGGTAGCCCTGCAGGGCATAGCTCATAGCTTTTCTGAGTTATTCAAGCCCCTTTGCCACAACAAGGCAGTGATCCATGAAGGAGGGTCATTGACCTATTGCATGCCATATGATTTGTCCCCCATACTGCTTAACATCCTCATGAAACTGCTGGGAGAAGTCATCCAGAGGATTTAGCTGAAGTGTCACCAATATGTCCATGACACTCAGCTCTGGTTGTCCCTGGGAGGCTGTTGAGCTTTTGAACCAGTGTCTGGGATATTCTGGGCTGGAGGAGGGTAAGCAAGCTGGGACTTAATTTAAATAAGACAGAGGTGTTGTGAGCACTGAAAGTGACAGCTTCAGACAGTGGCATTTAGTGAATCCTTAATGGCTCAGATCCATACATTGAGTGAGCATCTAATCTCTCCATCAAATAGAAAAGTCCAAGTTGCCATGATGGTGGTGATACCAACGAAAACTGGAGAAGGATTTTATTGCTGTATTAACCAATTTGGTGTTTTTCATTGATTATCCTAAAAAGTGTTTTAAAAAGTCTCTTACCTCAAAGAAACCATTACAGATATTATTATTATTCACCTATTATCCAGCCACTCTGTGCAGCTTCCAGCATATACAAAAACATAATAAAACATTACATATTACAAAGCTTCCCTAAAGGTTATATAGTTACTCATCTCCTTGGCAAATGATGGGAGGGTATTCCACAGGGCAGGCACCACTACCAAGGAGGCCCTCTGCCTGGTTCCCGGTAGCTTCACATCTCACAGTGAGGGAACTGCTAGAAGGCCCTTGGAGCTGGACCTCAGTATCCTTGCTTTTAAACTTAATTCTTTCTCTGGCTTACACTAAACTGCAAGGTGTATGGCATCAATGTAAAGCACTGTCAGGCAACTGCAAGCAATTCCCATGGCTGGTTGCAAGGAACGTACAAAGACAAGGGAAAGTTTTTTACCATCTACTTTTTATTCCATATTTAGAGAGAGACTTTGGAACACAGCCTCTTGGATAATGGCATTGCCCCGAGTGAATCTCCACCCCCTACCTCTCCCTATTCCTCATTCGTCATCATCATCGCCTCCTCTACAGGTGCTGCTAAGTGCCCTCTGTCTTTTAGCTCTTTGCTCTCCTACATTTAAGGCTCGCCAGGTTCTGGGAGATGGTGGGTCTGGAATACTTTCTAGTGACAATATGTCAGCCAGCTGTTGCTCCAGCTCTGCCTCCTCCTCCTGTCCCATTATTTCCCAACTTCCCCCCTCATCTTCTTCTGAGCTGTGTCCTCCCTCAAATCCCATTCGTAATTCTGAACTGTCTTCCTCTCCTCTGGAAGGGTAAGGCTAGGGAGGCAGTCTCCACTATTCCTCCTCCCCAGACCCTGACAAGCACACTGCTCTCTGCAGCATCAATGCACTTCATTTCTTTATAATGCACAGTCCACTTTTCTAGATTGCTTGAAGTACAATTGTGTGCCATGCAAGCAAAGAAGAATTACTATTATCCACATGTAGGAGGGAAGCTGACCATTTCTACAGTATAAGTACTGGCAGTGTTTTGTTTTAGAAAGAGGGGAGACAAGGGGTGAGTATTCCGTGGCATTCACTTCCTACACAGTGTACTGTATTGGTTTCATAACAGTAATTATACACTGTTAGATCATTAATACATTATTCCTAATTCAACCTGTCTGGCAGGCACACAAGGTATGTGCCATAATTTTTAATTAAGAAGCATAAAATCATTAATTGCTTTCAGCTGAGGTGTTTGAGCAGAATGAGAACCAAGGCCAGAACTTTTGCTTTGTCGGTTATATATCCCCACAATGGAAAGGGAGCGTGTGTACAAACTGTAGGCAGATGTTGGCTTTAATTCCTTTACACACAGGAGGACAACAGCTGGCCATGGTAGCTGATGGCACTTTTGACACTAAGCCAAGTACCACTTGGCATTAAGGGGTTTCCAGGTAGCTGGGGAAAAGGGTCTTTGTGCAAGTTAGAAAGTCCATTTTGGAATGTGCTGATGCACAAATTAGAAATGTTCTACGTTGGTTTTGAGCAAACTACAATTTTCACACTTTGCTGGCCATTTCTAGAATGTCCTCAAAACAGGCATTTCTCTCCTGTGTTTGCTCTCATTTTTGGATACCTTCGTATGTGCCTGAGCATCTATTGGCCCGTAGTATACTTCTACTTTTTGTACACACACATGGATGCTGGTTGAAGGATAATGTTATAATTATTTTGGAATCTGCATACATCTGATGAGAAGTTTGATATACCATCCCAGTCCACCCACTGGGAAAACAAGTGGGAGTTAACCAATGTAAAGGACTAAGAGTGGTGCAGAACAATGCAACTGGAATCTCACTGGCAACCTGAGGTGAGTTGGGCCAGGAGCTGGTGTGGCTCCCTAAAACCCCAATTTCTTGAGGGTGGAGGGTGCCCCTTATGATTAGATCCTGCCCAATGTCATTTCTTCCCCATTTGTGACAATAAAATAATAATAATTAGCTGTTAAACACGTAATAATAACCTGCTATCCAAGGTGAAAACCAAGAGCCAGTTGTGATTGGGAGTAAAATCTCTTTCTCGCCCTGTAAGCCAGCAGCCACATAATGCCTCAATGGAAAACTATAAAACCAAGAAAGGGAGGGCTAGGAAATCAAACCACAATTCCTATGCCCCTGTTCCGAAATATTGCAGGGCTGTGTGAGATTGTGAGGCCCTTCAAGATCCTGAGGAAGACTAGCTCCTTCCTTGGCCATGATGACAGCTGTCCCACAAGTTGGGCCTATTATGGAGAGACACAATGAGTTTGTATGATTCCGTATCGGAGACAATTTTGTCCTTCATTAAGGCATGCAACAACTTCTAGTCTTGGGGAGAGGGCCTGGGATTTAATTCAGTATCCACCGTCTTCAGTTTATATCCTGCCTTTCTTTCTTAATGGAAACTCAGGGCAGCTGAGGCCATGACGTTAACACTCCACTTTAAAACTCTCAAAACAACAAGGCAATAGCAAGACAAATATTGATAATCTTAAAAGTACTCCAGCTCCAATTAGTTCAAGCAAGATGAAACAAAGACGCAACAGCTTCTGAAAGAATACAGGAAGTTTCTGGCATAAGAATGAACAATCACACTCTCTCCACCTGTGATTCTCAACAATGGAGATTCAGAGCATACTGGCCCAATTCATTTTGCTGCCTAAAATAGAGACCAAATGATGTCCTCATTCCAATTTGAGACAGATCATGATAAAGTCTTGTGACACCATTCAGATACAAATTCCTGCCTACATGTATGCCCCTTTCCTTGTCACAATGGCACCTGAGGAATATCGCTCCACACTGCTGCATGAATGGGCCAGAATGGGGGAAAATCACACTGAATATTCTTATTTCACTTTAATTCTCAGAGGGATGGTACTTAGATTGGGGACCCCTGGGGAATTTTAGTACATCAGTATCATGAGACTACCTGAGATAGGGTTACCCAATGTGGTGGCCTCCGTATTTTTTGAATTGCAACTCCCATGAACCCCAGCTTGCATCTGCAGAGCACTGTGTTGGTAATTCCATACTTAAGGCTGATGAAATGAAGAGATCAAATGGTAGAGGATCATTTTCTTGGGATTGCTCAAGCTCAATATTTATTTCGGCTCTGGATTTTCTCCAGAAAGACAGAGCAATCAATAGACTAGCTTTCAGGGATGTTTGTAGCAACATAGCCCACCAAAAAGATTTGTGTTTGGGTGAACCTCTTCCAACTCATCAAATCATACCCATTTTGTTTTGCTTTCAAGCAGACGTAAGCTCAGATATTGGGGCCAAAGTATTCTCAAAACCATATGCTACAGCAAGTTATTGGCAGATTTGAAAGGGCCTAGTTCATTGACTATTTTCATTGCATCTTTTGATGGAGAAGAAGTCCTTGGCATATCTTTTTCAACTGAGATAATAATAAAAAATAATTTCTCAGGCTGTGACAGGCTTATGTTGTGTTCTCTCTCATGAAAATAATAAGCTGACATGCGCCAAAGAAAAATAGCATCTGTGTCCATTTTGAACCTACATTTCTAGCAATCTGAAGCTGTAGTTTTGTGTGCCCTTTCATTATAGTAAATGCCATTGAACTCAATAGGGTTTACTTACAGGTAAACACGCATAAGATTTAACTGCATGACTCAATTTATATTGAGACAGATGCTAATGAATACTGTATTTTTCGCCCTATAGGACGCACTTTTCCCCCTCCAAAAATGGAGGGGAAATGTGTGTGCGTCCTATGGGGCGAATACAGGCTTTCGCTGAAGCCTGGAGAGTGAGAGGGGTCGGTACGCACCGACCCCTTTCACTCTCTAGGCGTCAGGCAGCTCTGAGCAACCCTCGGGAGACCGGCACGACTTTGCGCCAGTCTCCCGAGGGCTGCGCAGGGCTGCCTGCAGCCCCGGGCTTCGTGCAGCTCTGTGCAGCCCTAGGGAGCCCAGCGACAAGTCGCGCCGGGCTCCCGAGGGTTGTGCAGAGCTGCCTGCATTCCGAAGCCTGGGGCGCACTGAAGAGCGCACCTGGGCTTCGCACAGCTCTCCGCAAGCCTGGGGAGACTGGCGCGACTTCCCGCCGGGCTCCCTAGGCTTGCGGATAGCAGGCTGCTCTCGGGGCTGGGGTTGGGGGAAGGTCGGGCTTCCCCCACGCCAGCCCTGCACCTGGGGGGGGGGAAATATATTTTTTTTCTTTATTTCCCCCCAAAAAAACTAGGTGCGCCCTATGGGGCAAAAAATACGGTATTTTAACTTAGTTAAAGCAACTAGAGCACTGTTTTCTGGGTAACTTCAGCAAATTTGAAAGAAACAACAAGTAGATGAGACTCACCAGAAGCTAACCAAATTCTGCAAAGAGTATTCGGGACCTGGGGTCTGATTAACGGTTTGTTGTCATGATTAGCATTCCTTTCACATGGTAAAAACATGATTCTGTATGGAAGTTGCATTTTGATTCCTAAAGCAGTTTGAAAATTTACATCCCCCTAGTACATAGATACATACATGCATGCAGTTAATCACACCTTCCTGTTTTTAAGGGACTGTAGACCAAATTCTAGATAAGAAAAATAATACTATATATTTAACGTAAAAGAAGGATTTTCACATTAAGTGACTGAAATCAAAGTAGTTGCTAGAATGAAAAGGAATCCTTCCATCTTACGAATCTTCTGAGAGAACTATATATAACTTGACCAGACATGTTAAGGAGCATTTTTCAACTTACCTGGCTCTTTGTGTTTAACAGCATATTACTGGACTTTTATCTACGCCTTGTATCCAGTTAGACTTAAGAACCGCAGTTGATCAAAGGCTTTCATTTTATGTGACTCAAATTTCAAATGCTTTGTAGTTTTTAAAATAAAGTTTCTAGAGTTATATTACGGCATGAAAAATGAAAGTTGGGTTTGAGTGTTGAGCTAGATCACTGATCTCAGCAAAGACACCAATAAGGATAAAACATTCAGAAGAGAGTTAAGGCTAGGATTTAAAGATGATCAGCTACAGGAGCAACATTAATTCAAAATTACATAAAAGGATAATGGGAACCTTTAATGGAGCAATGTTGTTCTTCCAGCAGAAGGTGGTGCTATGTTCAGAGCTAGATAGGCAGTTCTGGAGTTGCACGTTGCCTTCTTAGCACAGTTATGAAATATAAGAGAGCGGTGCATTCTGTGAACTCCTAGCAATGAATAGAAAGTCACTACTGGCTAGGATGGCCCATGAATGCAAATTTGGTGTCATCCACACTTGCATCTCTATAGTGTAAGCTTCATCTGATTAGTGTTGGGTATTAGATCACTGACTGTGTTCACATTGCTTTAGTACCAGAAATGCCAGTCTAGAGTGCACTGACACTTAGGAGCTGCTAGATCCCATGTGATGAAAATCTGATCTCTTACAGTGAACTGTCTCCAGCTCATGGACTGACTCGTCCACACAAACCAACCAGCAGATCCTCCAGGGAAGGAGGAAGAGAAAAAAATAAATAAAGAGAGAGTGCTCCTTGTTCCATTTGAAACTTGCTCGAGCAACAAGGTCACCCTGAGCTCAGATGTGTTCCTGTAGTCTTGGTCCTGACTTCTGTCTTGCTCCTCAATCCTTCTCCTGATATGTCCTCCATTCCTGGCTTCATGTTTGGTTCCAAATGACTGGCTGGTCCCATAGTTCCTGGCTCATCCTAGACCTGGGGTGGTGAGCCTTGAGATGCTTCACAGATCATACCTATCCACAGACTTCACCGTCCTGGAATGCCTTTGCATGGCTGGAAGGAGGGTGGAGAGATGTGTGATGTCTGTTGAAACTCTGACCTTTGCATGACTGCCACTGGTATTTGGGTCTCAGAAGATTGTCCAGTAGGGCTCCCCATCCCTGCACTACGCTGTTACCCACAGCACAGGCCTGACACTGAGATCCTTGGAGTCTTAGAAAGTTGTACTCTTCAGAATGTATTTTCCTCCAGACTCTTGATGGAATAACAATGCCCAGAGTCAGATCTACTGGTTGATCAATAGAGAGGTCAATGCTCTAAAGGGGGTATGAAACACAATCAATATTTTACCATAACTTTATCTGAACAATGAACCATAGATATTGCACAGGTGTGCCTCAGTTCACATACTATATAAATTTTCTGTACACTCTTTGCACAATAACTTGTAAGAATTTGTACCTAATTTCTGCCAGTTTCTGCACAATATTTATGCATTGATGTGAAATTACAGCCCTGTATTGGGAAGTTTTTAATGTTTGATGTTTTATTATGTTTTTATATGTGCTGGAAGCTGCCCAGATGGGTGGAGTATAAATAGCAAAATTGTTGTTGTTGTTGATAAAATGTTGGGGCTACAATGTTTTACATCCCATTTGGAAAATTGGCATCTCTCTTGGTTAACCAGCAGTTCTGACTCTCATAGAAATGTAGACATTGTAATTCAAACTGCAGTAAAATTTTCATTATCTAGATTCCACCCATCACTCTGTGGTGAGTGCATGGTGATGGGTCACATGAATGATCTAGTTTGTTGCAGACACGTAATGAGATGTGAGTTGAACAACGTTGGAGGGGAGCCACAATCTTGCCGTGTCAAATGTTTGTTTAATATTGAATGTTTGTTTGATATTTAATGAGCCAGCGCTTGTATCTGCACAGAGGCATTTATGGAGATCTTGCTGAGGTTTTATTCTTAAGGAATACCAAATCAGGACAGTGTTTTCCCTGTACAGTTCAGTCACTATTTTGCTAGTGTCAGAAAGAAAATAAACCTATGGGGGGGGGGCAAAGACTGCTTACTGCATGAGTCTATTATGCCACTACCCTGAGGAAATGTCTGTCCTCTCTGCTTTCTGCACTATTCTGGAACTTATGCCAAGTGGGAATACATACTGTTAATTATTTAGATTCCTAGCCTGCTCCAACCTGACAGTCCAGGGGTATAAGCTACAAAAATATACAGTAAAAGCACACTAAAGTATAGGGGGGGGGGATCAAATGGCAACCTTAAACAAAAGTAAAAGATCCATCGCATCCTGGTCACTGTCTCTTCGAGCTCTTGCCGTCGGGACGGAGATACAGGATGATGAAGACAAGAACGAGCCGTCTTAAGAACAGCTTCTTCTCCAGAGTGATCTCAGCCCTGAATGGGAAGCCCGGACTTTGAAAGTCATCTAATCTCCCTTGCTGTATTATACTGTATTATTTAATTCGTGTTTTTATGGAGCAGTCAAGTAATTTCGTTGTCCCCGAAGGGGGCAATGACAATAAAGATATTAAAAAAAAAAAGTCAGGACTTGGGCTTCAAAGTTCTCAAGTGAAGGGAGTTCCATATATGTTTGAGTAGCCAGAAAGAATACATTTTCAGAGTAAATTCTTCTACAAGTTTCTTTGCAACAACACCAAAAATCCCTGAACTTTGTTTGGGCCTAAAAGGGGTAAAGGTAAAGGACAGTTAAGTCCAGTCAACAGGCAACTCTGGGGTTGTGGCGCTCATCTTGCTTTACAGGCCGAGGGTGCCGGTGTTTGTCTGCAGACAGTTTTTCTGGGTCATGTGGCCAGCATGACTAAGCCACTTCTGATGTAATGGAACACCAAAGCCAGAGCAGCTCACGGAAACGTCATTTACCTTCCCACCGGAGCAGTACCTATTTAT
Source organism: Podarcis vaucheri (assembly GCF_965113315.1). Classification (NCBI taxonomy): domain Eukaryota; kingdom Metazoa; phylum Chordata; class Lepidosauria; order Squamata; family Lacertidae; genus Podarcis; species Podarcis vaucheri. The sequence continues at coordinate 15,705,104 of NC_138748.1, forward strand.
CTACTTGCACTGGTGTGCTTTTGAACTGCTAGGTTGGAAGGAGCTGGGACTGAGCCACGGGAGTTCACCCTGTTGCGGGGATTCGAACCGCCGACCTTCTGATCGGCAAGCCCAAGAGGCTCAGTGGTTTAGAGCACAGTGCCACCCACGCCCCTTTGGCCCTACTATTACATAAAGTGGGGCTGATTTGGAGTGTTTTGAAAGGGCAGGAAGCGATAAGTTTCTCATTTATGATTATTGCATTTTTACTTCCCTGGGAGATGGACTTCTGGGTTTTCGCGGGAATCAAAATAACATGGCCACCTTTGGATACTATATACTGTACTTTGTTTTGTAGGAAGGGAGGGAGGGTTTTCTCTTCCCCTTCAGGCAACGCAATGCCATTGCCCAGCCCTAAGACTGCAATACTATGGCCACTGGGAGCTCTGACACTGGAAGGGCCAACAAAGGTGTCAGGCTGGTCTGAGGGTGAGCCAGGGGCAGACCTGAAAACAGTGTGGATCTAAAGCACCCACAGTTTTCCCAGCCCCCTGACATATCCCTAAACCCAGGAGAAATGTACAACAGCTCTGGAACTGGTGGAAATCAACCCCTTTTGTGGGGGAAAAAGCATTGCTGGATCATACCATCTAGCCCAGCACACTGTTCTCACAGAGGCCAAAGAGATGGAAATGGGGGAGGTGGACTACCCTGTCTTAATTTCCATCTGACCATAAAGAGAAGAAGAGTTTGAATTTGATATCCCGCTTTATCACTATCCTAAGGAGTCTCAAAGCGGCTAACATTCTCCTTTCCCTTCCTCCCCCACAACAAACACTCTGTGAGGTGAGTGGGGCTGAGAGACTTCAGAGAAGTGTGACTGGCCCAAGGTCACCCAGCAGCTGCAGGTGGAGGAGAAGGGAAGCGAACCCAGTTCACCAGATTACGAGTCCGCCGCTCTTGACCACTACATCACACTGGTGTAAAGCCCCACACCCTCATTTTTTGATTGCACAGTTCAGCTCTTTGGAGCATGAATCACCAGGAATGATTCCTCAAAGTCTACAGAAAACCAGGCGATTCCAGAGCACTGGTGTAACACAATATGTTCCACTGTTTTAGTGCTCTTGAGGCACAGCCAGACAGCCTATGCTGAATGACATGAAACCGTGCTCAATGATAGGCACTCCTGCAGATGCTGACCAGCAAGTTTGGCCATCCGGGTTAGCGGAGTGAGACAAGCTCTTCTTAATATTTGCTTCATATTCCAAAAGCTGTTTGAAGTGCTAATGGACACCCTCTGGGTTTGACTTTCGTTAGCGAAGCTTGCTCTCATCATATCTTGCTTTTTTCAGAGCGTCTGACAAATTGCCCTAAAAGGCGAGGCCTGAATCACCAGTTTGTTTGATGATAGTTAATGAACATATGCCATTACAAAGAAAAGAGAGCAATAGCATACTGCACTAAAATCCCTTTGGACCTGTCTGCCACCCCCCGGTTTCTTATTAAAGACCCCTCATTTCCGCTCCCTCTCCAGCACACCTGCCTCTCATGCCCTGCACGTCACAGATGCTCTAAATGAGTTTTCCTTGGAGCCAGGAGGGTCATTTTTCACGAAGCAAATATTTAAGATTTGAAAACCACTACATTAATAGCTCACTAGTAACAAAGTTATCAGTCCTTGCCACAGATGGACAGCTCTCAACTTAATAAAATGGGCAGATGGCTCTAATCGTATCACCAAACAACTCTTCATCCCTCTGTATGATCTTACTCCATCTTCTTCCAGAAGCCATCTGCCTTCCTCAAAGGAAACTGCTTCATCTTGTGTCTGGAGCTCAGCAGAGTTGATGGTGGGAAAACGGAGTTGTTCCTCACCCAAAAATTCCCATCAGTAATGGCAAAGGGATGCAATTATTACATCTGGAACAGCAAGTGCAAATAGGATATTAGGATACCGACAGAAAGGGCTACTCAGCTGCATAGACTGGACCTTCCAAACTAAGGCCCATCAATGGTATAAAACTTATCTAATACACAATAAATTTCTGGAGCAATGCACCCAGGAGAAATATTACGTCAGACAAATGAAAATGGTTAGTCACATCACATGATCCTGAAAGCATAGAAGCACTAAGGCTGAAAGCAGCCCTGTTTAGGGAAGTTTTTAATGTTTGATGTTTTTTCTTGTTTTTAATATTCTGTTGGGAGCCACCCAGAGTGGCTGGGGAAACCCAGCTAAATGGGCGGGGTATAAATAAAATATTATTATTATTGTTATTGTTATTGTTATTATTATGGTTGCCCTGAATAACAGAGAGATACTTCTTCTTCTCTGGCGTTCACTCGTAGCCGAGTAAGATTGTCTTCCATAAACATGGTTTTAACAATGAGTCCGTAAGTGACCGTGGAGGCCAATTCTGGATCCACACGTCCTTCCACAGTGGGGACATTGCCAAGCACTCCTTCCTCTTAGCATATTTCTCCTATGGCGTTTATAAGTGGTAGTTGAGGTGTTCATGGCTTTGGGGCTGATCAGAGTTATAGCCCAAAACATCTCGAGGGCACCATGGCCTCTTGGGGAAATCCACTTCTGAAAGCAAATTCCTCAACTAGAAGCATATCTAGCAGAACTTTGTGTGGCAATCTCTAGGGAATGGTTGAGCATTCAGTGTATGTTTGTTCAACTATGCAAGCACTCCTGTTCAAATTGCTATGACTAGAATCCTTAGGTAGACTCAGACTACTGCTACCAGGACCAATGTCTCAATTCTCTTTGCACCCACCCAATCTTACTCTGCCATCTACTCTACACTTCACTTCCTTAATAGTAGAGCCCAGGGTCATCCAATGAAGCTGAGAGGTAGAAGACTCAGGACAGAAAGTCTTCCATGGTGGATATTTGACACTACCAATATAACCAATTGGGATATTTTCGATAGTTCAGACCTGGAGGAGCACACGGCGGCAGTTCTGTGCTATATCAATCACTGCACAGACACTGTCACAGTAAATAAATCCATCCGGTTTTACCCCAATCAGAAACCCTGGATGAATAGAGAGGTCCAGTGCCTGTTGCGGGAAAGGAACAGGGCTTTCAGGTCATGCGAGGTGCAGCTTTACAGTGTAGCAAGAGCAAACTTGAGGAGGGGTATTCGACGGGCAAAATTGGACTATAGGCTGAGGATTGAGGATAATTTAAGGAGCAACAACACAAGACAGATGTGGCAGGGGATTCAGCATATTACCAACTACAAACCTAACCTTGGTGCTGTCGACGGTGACCCCTTGCTGGCAGAGGAGCTTAACCTCTTCTTTGCTCGCTTCGAGAAGGAGCCACCTGAGACGCCGGTATTACAGCCACCAGCCCATAGGGGCCCCTCGTTCACGGTAGAGGAACATGAGGTGAGACAGGTTTTGAGGATGGCGAATCCGAGGAAGGCGGCTGGACCTGATGGCATCACTGGAAAGGTGTTGAAGGGCTGTGCGGATCAGCTGGCGAGGGTCTTTACTAAGATCTTCAATAAGTCCTTACACCAGTCTATTGTCCCACCCTGCCTGAAGTCGTCAACTATTGTCCCTCTGCCTAAAAAATCCACAATCAGTAGTTTGAATGACTATAGACCAGTTGCACTGACTCCAATCATCATGAAGTGTTTTGAGAAACTGGTGCGCCGTCACATTATCTCCTGTCTTCCATCAACTTTTGACAACTACCAGTTTGCATACAGAGCAAATAGATCCACAGAAGACGCCATCAATACCACTCTCCATGCTGCTCTGTCCCATCTGGAGCAGCCGGGGAGTTATGTGAGGCTGCTGTTTGTGGATTTTAGCTCTGCTTTTAACACTATCCTCCCCCATAGACTGGTGTCCAAGCTAGAGGCGATTGGACTCTCCAACTCCACCTGTCTCTGGGTTTTGGATTTTTTGTCAGAACGTTCCCAGAGGGTTAGAGTAGGGTCACACATGTCCACAGCCCTTAGCCTTAACACCGGCTCACCACAGGGTTGTGTGTTGAGTCCCCTGCTCTACACTATCTATACGTATGACTGTACAGCCATCTATTCCAGCAACAAAATCATCAAGTTTGCTGATGACACTACGGTGGTAGGGCTCATTTCAGGAGGGGATGAGTCCGCCTTTCGGGACGAGGTGGAGCGGCTCTGTGTTTGGTGTGGAGAGAACAATCTGGCTCTTAATACGGCTAAGACCAAGGAATTGGTGGTGGATTACAGGAAAAAGAAGGCGGACATTCAGCCCTTGTATATCAACGGGGAACGGGTGGAGAGGGTGGCGGAATTCAGGTTTTTGGGAGTAGCTACCGATCAGGGCATGACTTGGAGCGCACATACCACTACTCTGGTGAAGAAGGCCCAGCAGAGAATTTATTTCCTCAGACTTTTAAAGAAGAACAATCTGAGTGAGAGACTGCTGGTGTCCTTCTACCGAGGCTCCATAGAGAGCATTCTTACATACTGTATTTGTGCTTGGTTCTCCAGTTGTACAGCTAGGGAGAGGAAGGTGCTCCAGAAGGTCATAACCACAGCCCAAAGGATTATTGGTCATCCTCTCCCATCTTTGGAAGAACTGTACGGTTACCGTTGTCTTAGGAAAGCAAATAACATCCTGCAGGATTCATCTCACCCGGGACACTGTCTGTTTGCACTACTGCCTTCTGGCAGAAGATATAGAAACATCAAGTCAAAGACAAATAGACGGAAAAACAGTTTCTATCCAAGAGCTGTGGCCCTTTTGAATGCTGTAACTCGTTAGTGTGACCTGGGAGTTTGATGGGTGTGGTGTGGGTGTGGCTGGAATGTGGTTTGTTTGGTTGTTGTTGTTGTCTTGCTTTTGTTGTTTTAAGGGATGGCATCCAATTTCGTTGCACTTTGTGCAATGTTGCACTTGTGTAATGACAATAAAGAATCTATCTATCTATCTATCTTTCTATCTATCTATTTAGACTATGGAATTTGCTTCCATAAGTTGTGACTGTTGCTCATCAATTTTAATTCTGGAGGCTGCATACAGCCATCATCCCTAGCAACCATTGGTGACCTTATCCTCCATGAATTTGAGGCATCTGAATGACATTTGATGGGGAGCAATAGCAGGATATGGCTATTGTGCTGATAGTCTGCTTCTGGGCTTCCCATAGACATCCATGGGAAACAGAATGCTAAACTAGATGGGTCTTTTCCCCATTTTTTAAAAATTGATTTTCCATAATCTTTTTACAAATTATGACCAAATTAGTACAAATTTAAAATATCTCTCTCTCTCTCTCTCTCTCTCTCTCTCACACACACACACACACAGAGAGAGAGATGTTCCTTCTATTTTCTTCACTCCTTTGCTGTTTCCAGTGCAATAACATTTTCAACTTTCATTTCAAAATTTCATCCCTTCTTCCTACACATCACATGTTCAATTACCGATTTTTGCTAAGACTTTTCTACATTTCTTATAAAAGAGACTAGCTTTTGGTCTGATCCAACATGGCTTTTCTTCTCCCTCAAGGACAAAACAATACTCACAGTAGAGAAGAGAAACAGACAATAGGTAGTCAAAAGCTCCATAAATAACAGGACAAGCCTGCTTCATCTTCACTATACCACAAACTGACATTTCCTAAATATATTTTCCTTCAGGGGGTGTCAGAGCTCCAAATGAAACTGCCTTGGCCACTCTGAATGATGTCCTTTAGTGAGAGGCAAGGAAAATGTACCCATGTTGATTTTGCTGGACATCTCAATAGCTTGTGATTTTGTCAATCTGTAGCACCTGCTTCAGAGTACATGGCATTGCTTTGTAATGGTTTTGTCCTTGTCAGGTGGATGTGACAAGGCGATGCTGAGGGATTTCTGTTCTGCCATATGGGAGCTTTTGGGTTCCATTCCGTCCCCTATGCTTTATATCATCTACATGAAACTACTGGAGTTGCATATCAGGGGATTTGAAGTACGGTAACATCACCACGCTGTTGACAGTCGATTGCACATTTCCATCTGCTTAACTCCCAGTGAGTCAAAGGAATCCCCAAATTGGTGCTGGAAATCAGTAATGTGTTGGATGAGGGTGAATAAACAGAAGGGCAAGAGAATAACAATAGTAATAATAAATCTGATATTTAAGCAATTGTTTGCTGGCTAGGAAAAATACAAGGTGCAACAAAAACCTGTCATCTAACCCTCCCCTTGATATCCTGACTGTAGCAAAAAGGATGATTTGTAGCCAAGAGGATGACTTGCCAGAGTGATGACTGCCTCTCGTGGTGTTTTCCAAATCTCTGTGCATCATTAAATTTGAGTATATCAAGAGGAAGTATTTGTGTTATCAATAGCTAACTCTCTTTGGCTGTTTTCTGAGTAAAGCAAAGTCAGATGGAAAAAATCTTGCACACATTTGTCACAAACACTTTGGCGTACAATCCATCAATATGCCATTTCTGCACCATGCCAAACTTTTATAGACAAAATTGGCTATGACCTTACAAGCAAGCAAGTTTAAGTTAGTGCCTGGAGAAGCAATTAACAGTTCTATTTACATAGTAATAAAAGTTTAATGTTGTCTTGGGTCATGTCCTAGTTTACTGTGAAAAATATGCTCCAATGCAAGAAGTACACATGGAAAATATAATTACACAAAAATAAATTAATATAAATCTGTTACGAGAAACTAGATATAGTGGAATTCTAACTCAGCTCTTCCAGCAGAGTTCACACAAAAGCTGATAAAGTTGCTCAGCAGCTATATTTGACAGAGACACTGGAAGAAAGCTGTAAAAGAAAAATGACAGTGGGAAGATAAATCTAGTTGTAGTTGAAGAATAAACCAGGCTGCGTAAACTTATGTATTCTTCATTCATGTTTACCATCATGCATCTTGTCTACATCTGTATTAAACTTAGCCAGTCTCTAATGAAATGGAAAGAGCATATTTATTTAAATCATTGGCACATTTTGATCTCCCATTTAAATTGATCCCTCAATATACTGTACTGTTTTGTTTTCCTGTCTAATTTGGCTTGCTGTCAGCATAGATTTTGAAAACATTGGTTTAGCCACATTGACCGCCATTTTCAGATGCAAAAGAAATTAGATTCAGTTTGCATTTAAATGTGACCCTATCTAATTCTATCTATCTAAAAGAATAAGGACCACCTGTTCCCATATCAACCTACATGGACTCTGAGATCATCATCTGAGGCTCTTCTTTGTGTGCCTTCTCCACGAAAGGTCTGGAAGGCAGCAACACAAGAGTGGGCCTTTTCTGTGGTGGCTCCCTCTTTGTGGAATGTTCTCCCCAGGAAGGCTTGCCTTGCAACTTCATTACATATCTTTAGGTACCAGGCAAAAATGTTTCTTTACAACTGGACCTTTGGCTGATTAGCATTCTGTGGCCTTTTAAATTTGTTTGGGGGGGTGTTAGTGGTTTGGGGTTTTTCATTATTTATTTTGTGTTCTCATTTTGTATTTTTATGTCGTGAACCATCTGATGATCTTTGGATGAAGGGCGGTATACAAATTTAATAAATAATAAGAATAATAAGAAAACCAACAGCCATCCAGCATTAGCATTCTCTGAGTTCTGCAGTGCTATTCTCCAGCCAAGTAACATGTTTCAATAACGCCAATACTAGGGTATAGTATGTTAGGTATAGTATAGTATAAATATGCATGTTAGTGAAAATGCCGTGCAAAAATGTGTTATATTAAGGAAGATTGATTAGCAACAATGTGTGTATTAGGCAAAATTGCATACAGAGATTCATGCTAAAATGCTGCCGGATTTTAATGAAGGTTGGGTTTTTTTGTACAGCAAACTGATGTGAAAATGTGTCAAACTGAACTTAAGATTGGGAAAATGAGAAACAGAGAAACCATAATTGACAGATTTGCATACCCTCCAACATTATTCCAATGAAAATAGGGACATCCTATTCAATCATCATCACCACCACCACCACCATCATTTTACTATTTATACCCTGTCCATCTGACTCCATTGCCCCAGCTTCCAACATATATAAAAACATAATAAAACATTAAACTCTATTTTTTTAAAAAAACTTCCCTATACAGGACTGCCTACAGATGTCTTCTGAAGGTTGTTTGGTTACTTATCTCCTTGGCTGAAACTTCACGCAGAGGGTAGGTTTTTTTTAAAAAAAAAGTTTAATGTTTTATTATGTTTTTATATATGTTGGAAGCTGTCCAGAGTGGCTGGGGCAACCCAGTAAGATGTGGGGGGGGAGGGTATAAATAGTAAAATTATCCTTATGGAACATACTTTCCATACTTTCATCGGAGAAATGTTGGAGGGTATGCAAACTGTCTCTTGTCTAGACCTAGCTGTTCGATGAGCAAAAGAATTTGGTTATAACAGACAAGGTTGCATTGGAGCGCCTGCGACCTTATCTGAATAATAATAAGCTGAAATTTCATGTTGCAAGTATTCTTGGTGGACACATTAGAAATATAGCCAAAGGGGGAGTGGAACGATCATACGAAGCAGAGCTACAGGAAATTCTTCTCTACCAGCCAATACATGCACAATGTTTTCTTAGTGGAATGAAAGCTGTTCACAGGTGTGTAACAGTGATCACAGATTATAACGTTTAGTATTTAGGTTTAAGAATTCAAATGCAAAAGGGCTCTCTTGTACCTAGTGAGCAAAGGGTGGAGGTATTAAAACAAATAGATGTTGCCTGGAAGTGGCTATGTGAGATTGCCTTCTTTTTTATTTTTAGAATCAACTCAACTGCCATAAAAGGAGAAAATTAATATCCACAGTGTTTTATTGAATCTCTTCTAGGCAAACAAAGGAGAGATAACTAGAAAAGTCAGCAGGGAAATCTAAATTATTTTTCAGAGCAAAACAGATAAAAGTCTAAAAAGGGTGGCGATATCGACATATGGGGAGATATGGGAAGCGTAAAACAAAACAAAACAAAAAACCCACATCCCACCACTCCCACCAAAACAGATTGATCAAAGTTTCTTTTTTGGCATAGCAAATGTACATTTTGATGTGTGACTCTGCCAGTGTTTAAGGTTCATCTTTTGCCCAGACAGGCACATTTTGTGACCCATGAGATCAGCAAAATAACAAGTCTGTAGAACGGTGATGGGATAAAATCCAACCAAATCTCTATCGACAACACCAGATAAAGTAAGGGTTGGGATGGCATTGGGTCCCAGGATCAATTCACCATTCCACAAGCTCTGTGTTGATGGAATGGACCTGCCAGGTTTTGACTGCCCCAAATCTGTTCCGTGGGAGCCGGCCAATGTTGAACCTTGCCATGGTGCAAGCCGAGCAAGTAAAGACTGTCTGGGTGACCAGGGTGCAAATTTGTACGAGGCAGATATCCCAACATTGAGCTTGAGGGTGCCATGGTCATGTTAGAATTCCTGCTCCATGATTGCAGTGGTGGGATTTTTGTCTATCACATGAAAGTATATGTTTTGACTCCACAGAGTGGGAAGTGACGGAGACAGGATGTTTGTGTTACTGTGTTCCGTGAAGTGGGACTATTGTCCTTTGTTCTTTTTCTCTTTGCTGTCTGATGCTAGAGAGAGAGAGGGAGCCATGTTGCAGTGCTCCGTGTGTGTTTATATGTAAATAAAGTGGATTAGCCAAAATGCTGAGTTGCTGAGGCCTGTTATGCAAGCTGCGAAGACTCTGCACATCCCTAAGTGTGCCGGTGTCAGTTGGCATCGGTCACTGTGATGTTCGGGGCGGAAGAAAGCTTTTGAAGCTCCTGAATGATCAACCAGGAGGGAGAGAACATGCCGGTTGGGCATGTGTCTCTGCCAGGCTCCTACTCAAGTGTAGGCTGAGCTCCTGACAGGTCAGTCCTCCCCTCAGGCCCCTTATGGGGACCTCCCCTATTGTTGATCCTGCCCAATGCTCTTTCTGCCCTTATACAAACAATGTTTTTCACCTAACAAAGGAGGGCCATAATTTCACTGAGGGAAAGACCAAAACAAACAAACAAACAAACAAACACCACCCAGCAAAAGTGTTAAGAGGCATGGCAGGTGGGGTTCATTTCTGACCCTGTCAATCAGCAACCCCAAATTGTTCAGTGAAGGCTCTAACCCGAATGTTGGCAGGTGGAAAACTCTCAATGCAAAATGGCCCTGAGCTTCAGGGGAAGTAGGCTTATATAGGCTTTACCCTCCCCTTTGGAAGGGCTCATGGGACGCTTTCCCCCATGAGCCCACCACATTGAGGCCATCACATTCCAGTGCTTTACTGTGTTGTTCCCTAGTCTTCTGCAGACCTGATTTGTGTGTCCCCACCACCACACTAAAGATGCACTTATTGCTTCACTCTGTCCAGTGTGAATAGGCAAAGAACCAAACCACTTAACAAGGCGCCTGTGTCTTTACTTAGAAGTTTCCTGTTGGACACAGATGAGTTTCTGCTGCTGCTGATTGCTACTTCTTAGCTGCATGGTTGTTAACTTAATGAAACATTTAAAGACAATTGCTCTTCTGAGAATGAAAAAAACAGGGAGTCAGTAGGAAATATTACATATTTTGAACTTTTTAGCATTCTATTTAATTGTTGCAGCCTGCTCTGGGTTCTTAGGGTTAAGGGCTAATAATAATAATAATAATAATAATAATAACAACAACAATAATAATAATAATGGATTTGGAACTGAGAAGGAAAGCTGATTTCTCCCCTTCCACATTTGCTTTGGGATCAGAAAAAAAGGGAGAATGAGAAAGATGTTTTCACCATATATGTTATTTAAAAGGTGAATTTGCATACCTGCACTAGTGTGCTTACATATTAATCATTGGTTTTGTTTGAGCTAAGCCAGGCAGAAAGTACACATGTAACTGATGTATAAAGAAAAATCATTGCCAGGAGCCACCAGACATTAGTAAATACATTACATGGCTCAATGCATAGTTCTAATGTTCTTCTTCCCTGGTGTTTATGATTTGCCAATCTGCAGGAAGTTATTGCTGACAATTAATCTTTTTTATATTACCAAACTGCAAAATGATCATTATGTTACAAAGATGCCTCCGCTAGCAAAGGTGCTGTGCTAGGGAATTAAACACTGGAGTTGCACATGTGCAAGTAATGTACATTAGCAGCAAACACAATCTAGTGGTTATTGTAGCGTTACTATATTGGGTACCTTTTGAGTGGGACAGATGCCATTTAGCATCTGCTGGGAACCATTCAGACACTTTTATCTCAGCATTACCTTAGAGTCAGACAGGCTCATCCACCCGATGGATATCAGTTTTATTTGAATTGCAGTTCTCTTCGGGGCATACATGACAACATCTGATGCATTTTGCAATTTTCTGTGCAGCCTACAATTAGAGCAGCATAAGGTAGGAAGGTTACTTACTACAGCTCAGTGCTATAACAACCCCTTCTCCAGTCTGCATTTAAGACTTTAGGGAACAGGAAGCTGGTAGCTATTTTCTCCTGTCCTCTACAGTGCAAAGATGGTTCAAGGTCACTGTACACCATCAATGGTTTAGATGGGGAAGTGTTTAAATATATTCTAAGCGGGATTGACTTCTTGAATTTATTACCCTGGAGGAATGCCTTTGAATAAGGATCACGTTGCTTTCAATGTATACAAAACCTAAGCAGAGGTACAGAAGGATGGACTCTCCTTGAACTGAGTTCTAGTTGTGGATAAAGGGTAAGGAAGCTGGGCTCAGGGCTCTAGATTAGGGGTGTAAGAAATCCTTTTCTTTCTGTCTGTAATTGTCACATGTGGCACTGCTTTTGTTCCATTGCAGTTTATCTTTTGCCATTAGCTACATCTTTCTGTCCACTATCCGTCTTCCGGCCCACTGCGGTGAAATTACTTAACGCATGCAATTCATTACGTACAAACATCCAAGTTATGTTGTCGTTACAGTATTCCATCCCATTCACTTCGTTGCAAAGGAGATGCAATTCAAATGGGAAGAAAAACCATAATAAATTATGCATTGTTTGCATACTGAAAGCAACAACAACAGTGAATACCTATCATATCCACTGGGTTGATTTCCATTCTGGGCATTGGATGAATCAGTAAACATAGGCAATTCCCACGCCTGCTTCTGTTTTTGTAAGAAGTTGCCAACGTTCCTACTCTAGAAAAGGCAGCAGCTGGCCTTGTACTCTTCTATATTTAATAGCTCTATGGACAAAAGAAAAGCATTGCAATAAGGGGGAAAGTGCATCTGCTATAATGATGAATATCTATCACCCAGATGGAATCCAGCTGAGGAAATTATTATTTTTCTGGTGGTTCTGCATAAGGGGGTGAGGGGGAGGCTTTGGAAGAGGTCAGGGGGAGACAGGGAACAGGACTAAACAGAGATTTGCCTGTCTTCTGTGGCGGGTGTGTGGGAATGGAGAGAGGGGGTAAGTTCAACAGGAAATGGTGAGAACCCTGAGGCACTTTTCAGGCAATTGGTGGTTCCAGGGGCTTGCTCACAGGGCCTTGTGCCCTATGGGTAGGACATGGGTCACCACTGAGGGTAACCTGTGTTACTCACTCCATCATCAGGTGGCTTGGAGGGGACATGGATCAGGAAGACCTCCTTCCTCACCTTAAGAGTGTGGCAGGGGGAATAAGGGCTGGGAGAAGTATGAGGCTGGCTTCCTGCAGGATAGTCTCACTCAGTTCGAAGAGGCTTAGAAGCCTGGTGGAACATTTTGATGGCTTCCCACACATGGCCTCATTCTCCTTATGCAGAAGCTAGAAATTGATGGGGTCCTAAGTTCTAATATTCTTAATGCTGGAGTTAATAAAATGAAGTTTTATTATGAAACTGCCACAGCAAACTATGGCAATTTCTTAAAGAAATGGGAGTGCCTGATCACCTCATCTGTCTCCTGAGAAATCTCTATGTGGGACAAGAAGCTACAGTTAGAACTGGATATGGAACAACTGATTGGTTCAAAATTGGGAAAGGAGTACGACAAGGCTGTATATTGTCCCCCTGCTTATATGCAGAATTCATCATACAAAAGGCTGGGCTGGATGAATCCCAAGCCGGAATTAAGATTGCCGGAAGAAATTTCAGCAACCTCAGATATGCAGATGACACAACTTTGATGGCAGAAAGTGAGGAGGAATTAAAAAACCGATTAATGAGGATGAAAGAGAAGAGTGGAAAATATGGTCTGAAGCTCAACATCAAAAAACTAAGATCATGGCCACTGGTCCCATCACCTCCTGGCAAATAGAAGGGGAAGAAATGGAGGCAGTGAGAGATTTTACTTTCTTGGGCTCCATTATCACTGCAGATGGTGACAGCAGTCACAAAATTAAAAGATGCCTGCTTCTTGGGAGAAAAGTGATGACAAACCTAGACAGCATCTTAAAAAGCAGAGACATCACCTTGCCGACAAAGGTCTGTATAGTTAAAGCTATGGTTTTCCCAGTAGTGATGTATGGAAGTGAGAGCTGGACCATAAAGAAGGCTGATCGCCAAAGAATTGATGCTTTTGAATTATGGTGCTGGAGGAGACTATTGAGAGTCCCATGGACTGCAAGAAGATCAAACGTATCCATTCTTAAGGAAATCAGTCCTGAGTGCTCACTGGAAGGACAGATCCTGAAGCTGAGGCTCCAATACTTTGGCCACCTCATGAGAAGAGAAGACTCCCTGGAAAAGACCCTGATGTTGGGAAAGATTGAGGTCACAAGGAGCAGGGGATGACAGAGGACGAGATGGTTGGACAGTGTTCTCGAAGCTACGAGCATGAGTTTGACCAAACTGCAGGAGGCAGTGAAAGACAGGAGTGCCTGGCGTGCTCTGGTCCATGGGGTCACGAAGAGTCGGACATGACTAATCGACTAAACAACAACAAGTTTACCCCCAGCATGTATCCTGCCTCTTTAGTTCTGTTCTCCTAACACAACTGGGCTGTGGACACCCAGGTTTGTAAGGGTGGTGGTTGTTTTGTGGGACCCACCTCTTTTGGTAAATTTATATTTGGTTTGCACTCTTTGGGATAGTTTTATGTGTTTTATAATTGTAATTGTTTTATCATATCCTATTGTTGTAAACCACTTTGAGGCAAAGACTGGGTAAGAAATATTATTACTAAATAACTAAGAAAACAACATATTCACAGGGGCACATATTTTCACTGCTAGTAAAATAGATTCACCCCTACTTTAACACAGACCATATTTTCCCTTACCTGGGTCAATGGTTTAACTAGATAATTTTTATAGAAATACTTGGTTTCAACAGCAGGACTTTTATCACTGGTCATCTTCCCAGTTTTTATTATCTCTCTGCCAATCTAAAAATATATATATTTGTTTTCCTGAACATGTTGAACAAGTCACAATTCTGAGCTTTGTGAAGCATCATTCAAGCAATCCCCAACTTTCTTGTTTAATTTGTAATTTAGTATGGATGTCTCCAAACATAAAATAAATGGCAAAGAACTTGACTCTCCTAATTAACAAAGCTTCTGTGACTCCTAATCATTGAACTTACTATTTTCCCAAGATTTGGGCCAATTTAATTATTTCTCACAGTTAGCCTGGGCCCAGCAAAAAGTAATTTGACTTTCCAGCAGTCTTCTGAAGATGAAACAACCTTTATGGACAAATTCATAAATACTGTAACCCTTTCTTGTTAACTAACCTTGATCTAATATGACACCCCGATAAATAGTGAATATATATGAAGTTACTGAATATAGCTGACAATGATTGTTGTAAAAAAAAAACAGACCCCAAATCCCTTCCCTGCACACTAATGGCTTAAGCCTAATATACTTGTAAAAACTCTTAACTGATTGTAGAGATCTTGACGGAGCATTGAGAAGGAAGTGGGGTATTTTTAACAGTGTTGTCCATATGCTAAAGTAAAATTGTGATGGCATCTCTGTTAGTAAACAGAAGCTCATGCTGTTCTATGAGAAGCCTCAGGATTCTCTGAAAAACCAGAAGTTAGCGAGCGGGTAATATATACTTATCATTTTAGTGGAATGCCCTTCTTGTTGAAATGTGAGAGGACCCATCAGTACTGGCCTTCCGCCAGCTTCTAAAAACACACTTCTTTAGCAAAGGATTCCCTGAATTGAACTACTGATCTTATTGTTCTTTCAAATATTTTAAATGCTGTGCTTTATACAGTACCTGACTTGTTTTATTGTATATTTTAATTTAAGACATTTTAATGCTCTGACGGAATAGTTCTTGGGTATTTTAATTATATTTGATTTTATAGTTGTAAACACTTAGACGCCATTTTGTCACATAAGTGGTATATAATCACTGATATTTTCAAACAAGTGCGCCCAACTCTTTGAGCATGAAACTGAGCAGGTCGGGTGAGACAGTTTTTGCTTTTCTTAAATCGCAAGGCAAAATATTATTTACTTCAACTATTTATTCAAAGCAGAAGTGCAGTGCATCAAAATGAAGCAGATAGCGATCCTATCAACCATGTTTCCTTCATGTCATTAAGGTGATATCAACCCTGTATTTTTACAGTGCATGGCTTTCCCCCAAAGAATCCTGGGAGCCACAATTTATTTCTTAAAGGGCTACAATTCCCAGTACCCTTAACAGAATACAGTTCCCAGGATTCTTAGGAGGAAGCCAATTCTTTAAATGCATGATGTGGATGTGATCCAAGAGGCAGCCTGTATAGCTCTAATGTGTAGTTCATTTTCACATTCTAGCCCTGATACTGAGGTTGTTGAAAACATGTACATATAGTGGTGAGCCCATGTAAATATCTATGTTATTGCATTAACCCAATCCCATAGAGCAGGGTTGACTAACTTGTGGTTCTTCAGATTTTGCTAGACCACAACTCCCACCACCCTTGACCAGTGGCCATGCTGGGTGGGTCTGATGAGAGTTGGTGCACTGCTGGTGCCAAAATCCCAAGGGAGCAGAAAAGAGTATTTATGTATGTGACCACGGCTGCATGGATGTTATTGGCCCAGAGCTAGAAAGAAGATAAAGTTCCTACCAAAAAAGAATGGCAGATGAAGTTGATGGACTATACTGAAATAGCTAAAATGACTGGAAGAATCATAAAACAGGAAGACCAAAAATTTAATATGGAATGGGGAAGATTTATAACTTATCTTAAAGACCATTATGAACAGTTAAAATCATTAGTAGGATCGCTTGTAGTTTAATGGTGAATTCTGGACACAAATGAGATGTAAAATATTTGGATAATCATAAAAGATGCAGGAAGAAATGATTATTGATAGGACCCACAAAGGAGAGGGTGGAAGTCCAGGAGATTCCTTGGAATCTTATTTTTATGATTTATGTTTGATATATCTCTGTAAAATTTTAATTTGAAAAACAAAAATAAAATAAAATAATAAAATAGAGAGTTGGTGCGCTGCTACACCAGAAGGGCTACACATTAACCACTCTGGCATGGATGATGAACATGACTGGCTGACAAATGGTAATGGGGTGATAACATTAAAATGTTGTGTGGAGTCATCATATAAGTGCCCTCTCTTGACAGTGGTGCCTTATTGTTAGAAGTTCAAATGTTTAATCAAAGAAGCATTTGGAGAACAAATAAGTCCCAGAGCAGTGAGCAAAATGTAGGTTTCAGCATGAAGAACCAAGAGACCAGAAGGATGCTAGTTCATGTTTCCTGAGTTATAGTCACTTTCTGGTTTGCCGGAGTGAAGAGCCAGGTTTAGACATTTCCACACTGAGACATGGAAGAATTCCTTCCGCATCAGGTGAATATACAATCCTTTTGATTCAGAAAGTTTTTGATTATAACAAAAACCAGTGTAGCTTTCCTACCTAACATCCCTGTCGACTTGTATAAACAAAGAACCATCAGGTAATACTTAAAAGAGTGAGAGAAAGAAGGAAACAGGAAAACAAATATGTTGGCACATAATTTCACAATGAGATCAACCGAAACTCAAAAGCTCACCTTTTAAAAATGGTACAATGAATGGATACAATATAGGGATTTGTTACAAGGCATTTAATGTGTTTTTGGTTGGATAGAATTTTATTCTGCTGTAATGGGATAGTCTAGTCAGTTTTTATGTGCTCTTTTTAATGCTTTGTTATATGCTCCAGATCAGGGATTGAGAGATAAATGTAAAATAATCAAATAAATCCCATAATAAATAGCTTGCCATTTCATATGACAATATTATCATCTTCCAAAGCAACTACTCTATTCTGAACTTAAAAAATGGAAAGTGTAATGCAGGTGGTCAACAAAAGAGGTTTAAAGACTGCCCCAAGGCAATTTTTTTAAAGAAATGTAGTATAAACACCAACAATTAGGAAACACTTGCCTGCGAACACTCCAATTGGAGAACAGCCTTTACCAAAGGTGTCATGGGCTTTGAAGACACTCGAACTCAGGACACAAGGGAGAAATGTGCTAAGAGGAAGGCATGCTTGGCAAATCCACACCGTGATCAACTTCTGCTCGGAAACCAATGTCCCCACTGTGGAAGGATGTGTGGATCCAGAATTGGCCTCCACAGTCACTCACGGACTCACTGTTAAAACCGTATTTATGGAAGACAATCTTACTCGACTATGAGTGATCACCAAAGAAGAATAATTATTGAAGCATATATTTTAAAATCTTATTATGGCTGTAGCCTGACAGACACATCCCCAACATAAACTCTATGCCAAGATATTATCCCTGCTCTTCTCTACATTCCAGGCAGGGTCATTTGGCTGGATCGAGCCATCCTTTTGAATTTCCCACAATGCTTCTGGCCTAATATTGCTCTGGGATATGGTGGGGATTATCCAGATCAAGCCTCTCAAAGTACTGACACCACAGCCACATAAGCTCACTAGGGATCATTGTCAGATCGGTCCATCACTTTGCTCACAGCATTCCCCAAGCCTTCTCTAACTAGAGGGGACAGACTCATTGACTTTTAAGACTTTGGGCTGTAAGTAAAGCCACGTTTGCTGAAGCTTCTCATTTTTTCTGCAAATCACAACTATTAAAGGTACAGGAGTCCTGCCTCATTTTCAAATGACCACTCTATCTAGTTATTTAGCTTTCAAACAGCAGCAGACTCTCTATTTTCCAGGGGCAGTCCCAGATTTAGAGAAGCTGTCCCAGTTTCTGATTTGATCATAGAATGACCTGCTCTTAGGACATCCTTATTTTCAGCAGAGAAATGTTGAAGGATATGGTAGGATGTACCTATTTTGGTCAGACGGTATGGAGTTATGTGACCCACAAGCCAAGGAGATAAGTAACTATACAACCGTTAGAAGACATGCAAAGTCAGCCCTGTATAGGGAAATTTTGAAAAAACATTTAATGTTTTATTATATTTTTATATGTGTTGGAAGCTGCCCAGGGTGGCTGGGGCAACCCAGTCAGATGAGCTGGGTATAAATCATCATCATCATCATCATCATCACTGAAATATTGGAGTGTATGCAGCAGGAAGCCCCCCTTCAAAACGCCATGCATAATTAGTCTTCAGTATTTGAATTGAATTTTTTGACTTTCCATGAATGAATGGTATGATTGTGGCAATGGTTGTGTATCACTCTTTGTCTTCTTGAATACACATACTGATTGGGACAAAGGAATATCAGTTCCCCACTACCACCTCTCTGTGTGACTGCGGTTACTGAAGAATGGGATACTTTTTCAGAATAAGAGTTGCTTTTTCAGGAACACAGAAAAGCAGGATTTCACTTGCAGTTTCTCAATGCACCCCCCTTTTTAAAGCTCATCCTGCTTTCACAAGTTTAGATTGCTGAATTGGGGAGGGTGTGATGGGGCTTAATGCACCTGCAACTTTGTCACCAGCAAAATCCTATTATCATGAAAATATTGGCCACAATTGGAATAAAATAAAATGCTACTACATAAACATTCAATGAACTATGTTATAACCTTTTATTTTAGGTCATGAATTAGGATGTAAGACCACATTAAGATTTTACTGGTGAGGTTTTATCCTCATATTTCCTGAATAGCACATCTACCATTAAAGTCAGTGGAAAGATCTTTCTCAATTCAGAGCCCAAATGTCTTCAAATAAGTGATACTAAATCTTATAACTCACAAGGGCTGAATTCAAAAGAAATGTTATTGGTTCACACTATCTTGTTAAATTATGATCGTATGTTTATGCCGGACAGCCAGAATTTCTCATACTCTCAATTAACTCCATTCTAATATTGTGTAAACATACATTTCCTTGATTCAGAAGCTCAAAACAGAAAGATATTGCTATATGTACAATACGTGAGAGAAGCCGGGACGCGGGTGGTGATGTGGTCTAAACCAGTGTTTCCCAAACGTTTTTGGGCAACGGCACACCTGTTTACCGGAAAAAAATCTCGCGGCACACCACCATTAAAGCCCCGCCCCGTGACATCAGCGCGCAGCGTCACGCCGGGAGGGACGCACAAAAGTGAACGTTTTTTCCCTTCCCCTTGCCGGGGTGGGAGGAGGCAGCAGAGCGAGGGACTGAGGGACGGCGGCAGCTGAGGCGGCGGCGGCTGTTGTGGTGGTGGCGGCGATAGCGGGCGGAGGAGGAGCCGTCGCCGGGAGTTGCTGCTGCTGCTGTTGCTGCTGCTGCCCGGACATGCCGGCCTCCTCCTCCTCCGCTGTCTCGCGCTCCTCCCTTTTGCGCGCGCTGCCCCGCCGCTCGGCACCACCACCGCGGAGCCGCCCCCGGCTCGACGCAGATCCTCGCCGCCGCCGCCTCTCGCCGCCCGACTCGCCCGCCTCCCTCCCACGGCACACCAGCCGGTGTCTCACGGCACACTAGTGTGCCGCGGAACACCGGTTGGGAAACACTGGTCTAAACCACTGAGTCTCTTGGGCTTGCCGACCGGAAGGTCAGTGGTTCGAATCCCCACGATGGGGTGAGCTCCCGTTGCTCTGTCCCAGCTCCTGCCAGCCTAGCAGTTTGAAAGTACACCAGTGCAAGTAGATAAATAGGTTCTGCTTTGGCAGGAAGGTAAATGGTGTTTCCATGTGCTCTGGTTTCCGTCACAGTTTTCCGTTGCACTGGAAGTGGTTTAGTCATGCTGGCCACATGACCTGGAAAGCTGCCTGTGGACAAACACCGGCTCCCTAGGCCTGAAAGTGAGATGAGTGCTGCAATCCCATAGACCACCTTTGACTGGACGTAACCATCCAGGGGTCCTTTACCTTATGTGAGTGGATGATTTTGCCAATACTATGTTGTTGGTTTATATAGAGCTGGCTAACTGTTGACTCGGGATGTGGTAGGCGCTCCCTCGTAGGAGGTTTCTAAGCAGAAACTGGATGGCTATCTGTCTTGGATGCTTTCCTTGAGATTTCTGCATTGCAGGGAGTTGGGCTATATGACCTTTCCAATTCTACAATTCTACAAAAGAAACAAATAAATATTTGTTGTCCTGGCGTGGTGAACCTCTAAAATGTTTATCAGAGTTATTATGGGTGAAATCGAGCCATCTCTGTTCATCACCAGAATGGATACCATTCATGGAATAGATTCGCCACTCTTCCTGTAGTCTCTCCACAGCCCCAAAATCTGCTCTGAAGGGTTGGGAAGAACACCAGAGCAGAACAGGGGGCTGCAAGGGGTGAGGAGAGGAAGTAGAGGTCTGCTTCTATGACACTGAATGTTTTCCTGTACAAAGTAAAAAGAATAGACCTGCTACTAAATGCATTTTGATCAGTATTCCATCACAGCTTTGATGAAGAAGACTGACCACCGCTGTAGTATGCCATTGAACACAAGGAACAAATCTTTTGGCTATAATAAACAGCATCCCTGACATTTTACTCACAATTGACCCTATCATGATGCTTTTAACAAGTCTGTGTACCAGATTTATTATTGCTGTTTATAATGGGAAACCTCATGAAAGGCATGGGATAATGCT
Organism: Podarcis vaucheri; assembly: GCF_965113315.1. Classification (NCBI taxonomy): domain Eukaryota; kingdom Metazoa; phylum Chordata; class Lepidosauria; order Squamata; family Lacertidae; genus Podarcis; species Podarcis vaucheri. The sequence continues at coordinate 15,725,982 of NC_138748.1, forward strand.
AGCAATACGTAGCTTCCTCTTTCAGAGCAGGGACACATTTTTAAAAATCATTAAAATGCAGATTAGGGTTCAACTTGATGATGGATTTCATTATCTGATTATCTAAAGTAATTGCTGCTCTTTGAACAAGTCACCACTGAATATTTATATACGCTGCATGTCACATATGCAATCGACAAGAGGGAGAGAAGGATGAAATTTTATTTTATTATTAAATGGGGTAGTTATACATATTTTTTTGCTAATAGTTCTTTTTGCTATTCACATTTACAGCACATGTGTTTTTGGCTTCACACACTAGCCTTAGGCGGTGTCCTTCAGTGATACACTGAATGCCTGCTGAAGCAAAAAGCATTTGCCTCACAAATTTCAGATTCCCAGTGCATAGGTCACTTGTGTTGACTGATGTTATTTTCTTATTTTTTAAGTCAGTTGTGTGCCATTCCAAATCAGCAGTTAGCATTGCCTTGGGAAGAATCCTTTGCAATATTGAGGGTGTGCAATAACAAACATGACGTTAGCTAGCAACGTTGTTAAATCCTTGTGCTTAACCTTTCCTGTTAACTTGTACCGCAAAGCTTCTAGAACACAGTTGCCTCTTTTGATACTAAGAATCTGTTCTGGTAACAGCTGCCAACCATATAAAGTTCAAGCTGAATCATTTAAGGAGAAATCCATAAATGAGGGGCAGCCAGTGAGGCTCCATCCAGCTGTTTTGGACTACAATTCCCATGATCCCTGGGTGGTAGCCATGTGGGCTGGGGTTGATGGGAGTTGTAGTACAAAAAAATACACAGAGGACACCTCTGTTGTAAATGATGGATAACCAGCTATCCATGAATGCTTTAGCTGAGATTCCTGCGTTGCAGGGGGTTGGATTAGATGAGCCCCAGGGTCTCTTCCAACTCTAGGGCAGTGTCCCTTCTATAATCCTATGAACTTGCATTCAAGGAGGTTTCAAGGGACCTGAAAATGGCAGCATTTGGGCCACATAATGTGATTTATGGCTGTGGATGTGTCAAGGCTCTGGGAAAGCTATTACTCCCCCAGTTGCAGCAAGAGCAGATAAAACAAGGTAGAGTCCTTTTAATGAGTTTTATTCAACCCTAATAGCGAGAGACAAACAAAACCAACAGGCCTTAACTATGGCATTGCTCCAAACTGGGCTCCTCGTCCCTCATTCCTAGCAACAGCATCTTCCCATATGGTGGCCACTCGTGGACAAATGTCTTAGAGTCCTTTGCTCCTGTACTCTTAATGAACACCACATTCTGGGAGAAGGGGGATCAGAAATACTTTCCAGTGACAATGTGTCACCTGGCTGCCCTGCCGCAGCCCCCCCATCCTTCTAACACATCCCAACTTTTCTTTTCCTCTATCTCTGATCTGTGACCTTCCTCAAACCCCTCAAAGTCCTGCTGTAAATCAAGGCTGTCTCTTCTCTTGCAGCATCAGGAGAAGGAGCAGGAGATCTCCAGGATTCCTCCTCCTCCATCTCGCCATCTTAAGTCCGATTCCTGACAGGATGGTAAGATCCTGTGAGTTTCTCCACATGATTTTGACTAAAATCAAATAAATAAAAATAAATACATTTTGCTAGATTGGCAGATGAGTTTCATCAACAACTTTTTTTTTAAGAATAAATTTTTATTAACCGACCAATCACATCAAATCAAACCAAATTACATAAATTCTAAATTACACAGACAAATTTTAAGTTTTTGTTGGGGGTACCCATATTTCAAGTTTCAAAGGGGATCCAATCAACTTCTTGCTTCTTGCTGCTGTTTTAATGTCCACAAATCTAACCTTATGATGTTCACAGTACAGTGGTGCCCCGCAAGACAAATGCCTCGCAAGACGAAAAACTCGCTAGACGAAAGGGTTTTTCAGTTTTGCGTTGCTTCGCTAGACAAATTTTCCTATGGGCTTGCTTCGCAAGACGAAAACGTCTTGCACTTTTTTCTTAAAGCCGCTTGAAGAGGCGCAGTTGTGAAGGACTGTGCTTCACAAGATGAAAAACATCGCAAGACGAAAAGACTCGCGGAATGAATTATTTTCGTCTTGTGAGGCACCACTGTACTATCCAGTCCTTTCTTATTGTTTTTCCACATCTCTTGTTATTTTCATATATTTTTCCTTTCTCTTTGTGACCTCTGATAGTACCCACAAGCTGGTTAGAACAGTTTGTAATCCTGCGTGGATGTTTTTTTTTAATCCAGTAGCCATATCCAGACGTTTTCCATATAACATCACTTCCATACATCAAAACAGTCTTAGCGTCATTAATCTTCACCAATCTGCCTCCGTTCTCAAAACCTTTGAGGAGATTCACCGGGAATGCAGTCTGAAAACAAGTCCGTTCCTCCTCCTGGCTATAAATCCTTTGGCAAGATGGCGACTCCAAATTAATTGCTGCGCCATTCCAAAAGCTCTTATTGCTTCTCGATATCCATAAAGCATACTTTTGGTTAAAGTTTATCTGCACACAGACCTTAATCATCCTGCTTGGGTCAGTTCAACCGACAATTCTAATGAGGAGGGGTTCTTGTAAATCACATAGAAGGAAAGTAAAAAAGGTCGTCCCCCCCATTCAGTCCCGTTGTCAACATACCCAGCTTTTGGTGTATCTTCATTGTAAAATATTCCTGTTTCTCCAACCTGTCGTCTTCTTTCGCAGAGGTCACTTAAATTAGCAGACTTCACTCCCCTTCTTCACTTGAAATATGTGCATTTGCTTCTTTTGTAATTAATTATTCCAAATTGCTGCAGCTAGTGAGCGATCAGAGACAGCGTCCAGGAGAGCCGAGGTCCACACGGGGGCATTCCGCCTAGGGCCCTCACCCCCTTCTTTCGAATTAGGGGGTGATTTATGGGCACAGCAGGCAAGGGCAGTGATCCCCATTTCCTTGGAGCAACAAGGGAGGCTGCCTACTCCCATAACAGCCTCTTAATTACCCCGTGTGGGTCGGAGAGATGGTATTGTCGGCCATCTTCCAATGCGCCCCTAGTGGCCCCCGAGTTTCATCAACAACTTGGTACTGTTTTGCGAATGAACATTACACTGCATTCAAGATAAACATGCTTACTGCTTTGACATTTTCTTGCATCTAAAGGCCAGTGTGCTTGATCACTTCATCTCCATCTCATGCCGAGTTTTTCCATAGCTTTGAATGTGATAGACTGGTCTTGTATATGCTCTGTTGCACACCCAGCTCATAACTCAATGTACCAGCTTTTGAAGATTTGTTAGGATATGCTGAGTCTAATCAGGACCTGGGCTAAGAAGAAGAAGAGTTTGGATTTGATATCCCACTTTATCACTACCCGAAGGGGTCTCAAAGCGGCTAACATTCTCCTTTCCCTTCCTCCCCCACAACAATCACTCTGTGAGGTGAGTGGGGCTGAGAGACTTCAAAGAAGTGTGACTGGCCCAAGGTCACCCAGCAGCTGCTTCTGGAGGAGCGGAGACGCAAACCCGGTTCCCCAGATTACGAGTCTATTGCTCTTAACCACTACATCACACTGGCTAACCCATGTATACTCTGATTCAACACATGCAAGTCAGTCCAGCAGTCCATCGACAGGTTAAATAAGCTCTGCTCTACCGAACTCTTGTTTCTATTGACTGCCATTCCCCTCGGACCTGTGGCAGCTTCAGAGAGGTGAAACAGCAAAGCTCACCCCACTGGGTCAGCTGAGGAGAAAAATGCAATTTGATGACTCCTCTTCTTAAATTATTAGCAACCATTCATCCCGTTTCATGCCTCAGAGGAGAGGTGAGCAGGCAAAACCCAGTCCATCATCTTGGTTGGACTGTAGTTTGGTTCCAACCACAAAAAATCCTGAAAAAAATCCATCTTGAGGAAGTCATCCCACCTGACTATTGTAAGATTTATTCCTGCAGTGCAACGGAGTGGGGTTCCTTCCAACTCTACAATTCTATGATTCTATGTAACTTTACGTACATTTAGAGTTGGTGCCTAAATCTTCTTGTTTTCCTTGTTCCTTCCTTTTATTTTTTTGTATTGCATTAAATAGAGAGCAAATTTGTGTTGTTAACTTTCCCAGACAAAATAATAATTTGCATAACATGCAAATGATAATTATTTCATTTAACAATATGGTGCACCTCACAGCTTCCCTAATATTGCAGGGACTTGTTGAAGGTTACATTATTCTGCATAGAATACTACAATAGCACATTCTTTTATTGCTCTTTTTTATATCCAGTTCGTTGGACTTGCCTCCTTCAGCTTCACTTTTCTCTTTTTCATGTAAATAAGCCCCAGGAAATTTCTCTTGCTGTTGAGCATCATTGAGAATGATCATTGTGGTCTTCACACTTTCAAGAAAGAAGACACTCGTTTTCTTCACTCGTTTTCTATAGAAAATCAACAAAAAAGGAGGCACGCAGTATATTTTAATGATTTTAACAGTCATCCCAGAGTATTTCAGGGCAGCTGTTTCCCCGCAGGACTTGATCTGAAATAGGTCAATACCTTCATTGACACACGTCCCCCAAAATGGCAAATAGCTGCGCAAATATCCGAATTTATGCACCTCATGGGGTAGCGGCAACTTGCTACTTTGAACTTTCAATGTCTAAAAGCAAAGCCTGTGCTGATTACATAATCATTTTTGAGGGGGCTCATGGTCACCTTTTCTGTCAGGCACATCTTTGTCTCACATCTGTGTTTCTCTCTAACTTTTTTTTTAACTGTTCTTTATATTCTTGAATGGCTTCCAGCCTCAACTCATCCATCCATCTGAAACCTGTGGGGTTATTTGTGATGGAAGCTGTGATTAGGGAGTGGGGATAGATTCACTTGTCTTTGCATTTAGAGACAATTAAATCTAATATGCATTTCTGAGATTAAAAACAAAGGCTGAGGAATGGGAAATCACTGCTCCCACCCAACTCCAATGAATTCTGTTTTTAAAAAAGGGGTTTTCCTTCCCTGATAGACACGCCACCCCTACGGGGCTGAGGCCTCTACAGCTCCCACAATATCCGCTGGGATGGAGCTCAGCCCTCCCAATCTTGAGGGGGAAGAGGGGGCCTGGTGGAATGTTGCCCCAATGTGGCCTGGTCTGGCATGAAGTCACCCCGGGCCGACCAGTGTGGCCTGGCATGCAAATGTTACATTAAACGGCCTCATTCCAGTATATCTGAAGGAGTGCCTCCACCCCCATCATTCTGCACGGACACTGAGGTCCAGCACCGAGGGCCTTCTGGCAGTTGCCTCACTGCAAGAAGACAAGTCACAGGGTACCAGCCAGAGGGCCTTCTTGGTAGTGGCACCCGCCCTGTGGAACGCCCTCCCACCAGATGTCAAAGAGAACAACTACTACCAGACTTTTAGAAGACATTTGAAGGCAGCCCTGTTTAGGCAAGCTTTTAATGTTTGATGCATTACTGTATTTTAATATTTTGTTGGAAATCACCCAGAGTGGCTGGGGAAGCCCAGCCAAATGGGTGGGGTATAAATAAATTTATTATTATTATTATTATTATTATTATTATTATTATTATTATGGCTGGGCAGCCTATCCCAATGTGACAGTGATCACACATGGTAACATTACATGCAGCCCCTATCCCCCAAGACTGGGTGCAACTCAACGCCTGTGCTCCCTGGAGACAGGGATGGGATCTGCTGCGAGTGATCTTTTGATTGGCTAAGCGGAGGAGATGGACAGAAGTATCTGGAAAGCCCCCCAGTCACTGAAAATGTATTAATGTGGTAGTGTGTGAAAGGAGAAAGACTGAACCATGGCTTTTAATGGTTGGTTGGTTTTTTTTATGCATTTATTTCTTTCTTTGCTTCTAGGAAGACATCAGAGTGATTAACAGTTCTGTCCTTGACTTTAGGGGTCCTTTATCCCAGTTCCACAACAGATTAGCGTTTTAATATATGTAATCCTTTTATTTTGCATGGTGACACCCTACAGTCCATTCCTCCTGTTATGCTGCCGTTAACTAATTTCTTCAAATTTCCCCTCTTCCCACATTAAACAATAATTTAACAGTCTGCTCTCTCAGGAGAGAGGCTGGCATTTTGCCATTGTGCTTTTTCTGTCCCCCCTGTGGCTTCAGTAAATATATATTGATTTATATCTTTGATGCTTACTTATGTGGAGCCATCAGCCTCTGCTAGTTCTATAAAAATTCCCCAACCAAATAAAATGGTTCCCTGCCTACCATGCTGCGTAAATTTAGCATATTAGGGTCACCTGCACTGTGAATACTTGGTGTGTTACAGAGCAATCTTAACATGGGAACCAGCGTAAAGTATCCAGAGCCAATTCAGAGGCCCTGGACAGAGCAAATGCTTTCTCAGCCAACCCTAGCTTGGTGGAGTGGAAATAAGTCACTAAAACAGAAACCCATCACCTCAAGGTCTGACACCATGCTTAGGCATTTTAACCTATGACCTCTGTCCAAGATTTCTGAATCATGAGCCATTTCATTAACAAGCATATTTAGAAGCACCAATGGTTATGTTTCCCCCCAGCAGTTCCTTGTTATAAAATCTTTTGGAGGTAATGTGCCCTGTGTGATTGTATTCATCACAGTAGCAATGTCTAGCTTGCATGGTACACAACCATGTCAACTGTCCGAATTACATGAGTGAAAATGTCAGGCATACAGGGGCAACAGAATAACCATACTTCAGAAGAATGTACAGTGGTACCTCGGGTTACATACACTTCAGGTTACAGACTTCGCTAACCCAGAAATAGTACCTCGGGTTAAAAACTTTGCTTCAGGATGAAAACAGAAATCGTGCTCCGGTGACACGGCAGCAGCAGGAGGCCCCATTAGCTAAAGTGGTGCTTCAAGTTAAGAACAGTTTTAGGTTAAGAACGGACCTCTGGAATGAATTAAGCACTTAACCCGTGGTACCACTGTATAGGTGAGGTATAAGGTGCTGTCTTACTGAAATGCTCCACCTGCCATTGTTAATATGCAGGCCTTAGTCTAACTCTGAGATGGGCTGTAGCTGGGATCCAGGTTGTATGTTTCCAAGCACAATTCAAAGTGTTGGCACTGACCATTAAAGCCCTAAACAGCCCAGTATACCAGAAGGAGCGTCTCCACCTGCATTGTTCAGCCCAGACACTGAGCTCCAAGGGCCTTCTGGCAGTTCTCTCACTGCAAGAAGTGAAGTTACAGTGAACCAGATAGAGGGTCTTCTTGGCAGTTGCTCCCTCCCTGTGGAATGCCCTCCCAACAGATGTCAAGGAGATAAAGAACTACACAAGTTTTAGAAGACATCTGAAGGCAGCCCTGTATTGGGAAGTTTTTAATGTTTGACATTTTTTATATGTGCTAGAAGCCTCCCAAAGTGGCTGGAGAAACCTAGCCAGATGGATGGGGTATGAATAATAAAATTGTTGTTGTTGTTGTTTTCTATGACAGCATTAGAGAGCTGAAGAAAACAGAAGCAGCTATGAGGCTGCAATCCAAGACAGAAGTCAGGGGGAAATAAGCAATAGGCAGAATCATCCCAATCAAGACAAGTTTTGCAGACTGATAAGCTACTGAAAACCTCAGATCAATAAAGCTGATTGACGGCAAGGACATTTACAGGGCCTGATGTGTCCCAATTGACTTGGAGAGACAGCTGACAGTATTCAGGAAAGGAGAACGATTGGCTCTCTTCAAGCTAGGATTGCAAGGTGGAGGACAACGCTTTCTCCACCATGCAGCTGGTAAAGCACTGGGTGAATGTGATCCCGTGGCAAGGACCCCATAAGGATCCTCGTCGCAGCATTCTGCACCTGCTGGAGTTTCTGGGTCAGCTTCAAGGGCAGCCCCACGTAGAGAGAGTTACAATAATCAAGCCGGGAGGTGACCGTCACATGGATCACTGTGACCAGATCAGGGCGAGAAAGGTAAGGGACCAACTGCTTGATACAGCAGAGATGGAAAAATGCCACCTTTGCTGTGGCTGTAACCTGCGCCTCTAAGGAAAGGGAGGTGTCGAAGGTGCCAACTATACCTTCTCTAAGCAGAATTGTCAAAACCAGCCACCCAAAATCCAGGTCCTAATAAATAGAAGTGCACAGGATGATGTGGATTTCCACTATTATTAATAGCCCACTGTTCACCTGCTGCCTCCGATTATGGATAGCTCCACACACCGCTTCTTTTTCATTGTGCTACTTGCCTTTGTGTGCATTTGAATCTATGAGTCAGCTGTAGAGGTGAATAACCCACACTCCATTGTGCTGGATCCCTACAGCGTTATCGCTCTAACTTAGAAAAATGTCCCGTACCAAATTTAGGATTCTTAGGATGACAAATTTTGCAACTTGTAGAGATATTTTTATCCCCCCACTATTCTCCTCATGCACACATGGTGTAACCCATCTCACTGACTATGATTAAAAAGTAATAGTTGCTTCTTGCTTTTGCTTTGCATTCCTCTTCACACACCCTCTTCCTTTTCTTAAAACTTGCTCATTTTTGCGATGAGTTTATACTATTGGAGATAGTACAGCATTCCAGCCTAAACCAATCTGTCCCAGCCCTGGAATATGGGGGTTGTAGAAGCAGCTGTTTCTGAAACTCAACATTATCTTCTGTCACCCCCTGAATCTGTTATTATCTGTACAGAGATAATAACATTGGACTTCAACGGCCAATGGTGGTAAAAGCCAGTCTCTCACAGCTAAAAATATAGTAGGATTCTCAATAGCCTTTGAACTAAGGCATCTGGAGCTTTCTATTAACTAAATAAAATAAAATCTTTTTTTTAATATACACATGTATTACTTAAATAGGAAAGAGGGGGATATGTCACTTAAAGGACCGTAAAGCTGGAAAGTGCAAGTGTTGCAAACTGTGCAAGTTGTTTCCAAAATTAATTATAGAAATTCTCCACTTCAGTTTGACAGGCAAAGGAGAACAGAAGACTGGGCAAAACCCCGAATTAGGAAATGGAGCAGAGGAAATCAGTCCGCCCTTAGGTAAGTTCAACTTTCTTCCCTTCTGGCAGTGAGAAATTGGGAGAATAATCGGAGATAATGTAACATACTTTCAAATTAGGGCCACTTCACAGGGGACGATTATACGCCAATATCCTGCACAGTAGGCTACATTCCAGCCGTGCAGATATAGATACACTCACCTCCATCAAGACAAGCAAGAGACATTAGCACAGTTCAAAGCACTCAAGGAGGTTGCTGAGGACTGTTTCCTGTAGAAAGACACAGTAGACTGTTGGAGGGGCTTAGAGCATAGGAAATGGTCAGACCAATGGCCCATTTATCTCAGTTTTGAAAAACGCTGACTGATAAAAGCAGCTTTCCAGGATTTCAGGCAAGGCATCCCCAACAGATGAAAATAGGGACATTCCTTATTCCCCCTCCAACCAACCTCGCCCATTTTTGTACCCTCCTTGCAGAGCATTTCCTATCAGATATGGTTGCCATATTTCAAAGTGGTTGAGCTTTCGACAAAAGGGCTGAAAAGAAATGCTGTTTTTGAGCTATTTCTATGGGGAAATGTCAAAAACGGCACTGTCAACACGGGCTGCCATACATCTGGATTTTCCCAGACGTTTCCACGATTTCTGCCTGGACACTGCTGCCAACTGCGGTATTACGGATATATCCAGGATGTATGGCAAACCTATGTCAGAAGTGGAACAAATGCCACCACCACTACACAAACGGGACACAGCACACACACCCTCCACCGGAGAGCCAGTGTGGTGTAGTGGTTAAGAGCAGTAGACTCGTAATGTGGTGAACCGGGTTCGCTTCCCCGCTCCTCCACATGCAGCTGCTGGGTGACCTTGGGCTAGTCACACTTCTCTGAAGTCTCTCAGCCTCACTCACCTCACAGAGTGTTTGTCATGGTGGAGGAAGGGAAAGGAGAATGTTAGCCGCTTTGAGACTCCTTAGGGTAGTGATAAAGCAGGATATCAAATCCAAACTCTTCTTCTTCTTCTTCTCCACCATCCTCTGAAAACCCTTTCATCCCCATTTTTAAATTTTTATTCTTTGGTAGATTTACAAAAAGAAAAACACACACCATTAAATATTTTTTTAGAAAGGGGCCAGATTGGATGTGGATGCACAAAGCATTTGTTCATTGTTTATTGTTTAAAAACTAGATGCCTTGTGCTCCACTCTGCTCCCTCTTTCATCCTGCCCAGGGTGGCTCTGCCCTCTGTCTCAGAGCCAGTGCATCAAAAGGGGCTGGACCTCAGTGACAGCAGCCTCTCCTCCTCGCCCACTCTCCAGCAGCTGCTATGAGTGGCCCAAGAGAGGAGGCCAGCAGTGTCAGCCCTGGAGAGACAATGGGATGGTCTTTTGCAGCCGCAACCACTGTTGTCACTTGAGACAAGCACCACCTCCTTCTCCTCCCCGAGCTTGGCAGCAGCAGCACTGGCGGGATAACAGGGACATTCCAGGATCAAATCAGAAGCTGGGATAGCTTTCATAATTCTGGGACTGTCCCTGGACACGTGGATGGTATGCCAGCCCTACTTGGAATTGCTGGGGGTTGACCCTGAGACCTTCTGTGTGCAAATAACATGCTTTACCATAGAGCTATGTGCCCCTTCACTGAAGTATGGATGGATTGACTTGACTCATGGATAGTCATGGAAGTTGGCAGAGAGGCCTTCAGCCCCCAGGCCTATGCTTCCAATACAGATCGTGTGTACCTCGGGTTACAGATGCTTCAGGTTACAGATGCTTCAGGTTGCAGACTCCGCTAACCCAGAAATAGTACCTCAGGTTAAGAACTTTGCTTCAGGATGAGAACAGAAATTGCATGGTGGCGCGGCGGCAGCGGGAGGCCCCATTAGCTAAAGTGGTACCTCATGTTGAGAACAGTTTCAGGTTAAGAACGGACCTCTGGAACGAATTAAGTTCTTAACCCAAGGTATCACTTGGGATTCATGCAAATGTTACACTTTTTTTTTAACACTACAATTGAACATATAGTGAAACAGTCACAAATGTGGTGTTGAGAGGAATGATAGTCACACAGGAAATTGTGACATTAGCAGTGCAATTCTATACCTGCTTACTCATAACACATAACAAAGCTTACAGGTCTGCAGAATGTCTTCATGCTTTTCATTTCAAACAGTAGGAACAGAAACTTTTTTCAAAGAAAGCTGTGATTATAATGCATCTATTTTGTTAAGGAACTGTGTCTTTTCTTTACCAGGCTAGTTATAATGCTTCTATAAAAATAAATAAATAGAAGCTCCTGAATTCTAGAATACCTGAACTGCCAAGTTGTGCTCGTGTTCAAAGAGCTTTCATTATTATTATTTTAATCTCCAAAGATAGATTGTAAGGCTAGCCTGGGAACATGAAAAGCAATTATCAAAATCCACTAAATGAAACTTAAGGCTACCCAAGACATACTAGTTCTTGCTGTGAGAAAATTCAAGATATCGTGTATGGTTTGTTTCCCCCCAACAAAAATGAGATTATGCATTAATAAGCTTTAGAGAATTGTTTACCTCTAGGAAAAAATAGAATGAATTGTCTTTCTAGGTGAAAGCTGCTAGTATAGTTTAAATACAGATTTATTAAAGACACAGAAGTCAATTCTGAAGAGAAACTTTTTTCTTCAACTTGTGTGTACAGTGGTACCTCTGGTTAAGAACTTAATTCGTTCTGGAGGTCCGTTCTTAACCTGAAACTGTTCTTAACCTGAGGTACCACTTTAGCTAATGGGGCTTCCCACTGCTGCCATGCCACCATCGCACAATTTCTGTTCTCATCCTGAAGCAAAGTTCTTAACTATTTCTGGGTTAGTCTGGGAGTCTATTTCTGGGAGTCTATAACCTGAAGCGTCTGTAACCTGAGGTACCACTGTATACCTGGATCTAAGGATGTAGGCCTAGCATAGAAAGGGTAGACAACCCTGACCCAGACATGTTACTGCTGTAGAAAGCTAAAAGGAGCTGGAACCCCAATCCCCCCTCCCCTTACACACAGTTACAGGCGACATATAGCGGCCTGAAGATTAGGCCAGTTGGAGGATTTGTGGGGCCTTTGTAGGTGTGGGACAGAAATTCAACTGAGTTTGTATCCAAATCTGCCAAATTCACACTTTCTGAAACAATAAGCAAATGAAAATGTGGCCATTCTTGGAAATTTGCCTTTTTCCAAATTTTGCAATGAAGTTCTCCAAGCAGGTAATATGGAAGAAGAAGAAGAAGAAGAAGAAGAAGAAGAAGAAGAAGAAGGAGAAGGAAAAAAAAAAAGAAGAAGAAGAAGAAGAAGAAGAAGAAGAAGAAGATGATGATACTGGTGTAAAGTGTACATAAAAATGCATTATGCTCAGGGTAATTGCTTTGCAAAATATGTATTGTTAGGCAAAATTTCACACACACAAAATGTGTTGATTGGGAGAAATTTGCACTAAGATGCTAATGAATTCTCACGATGACTTAAAAAAAAAGTGTACCGATAAGGAGATTTGGAGAGCTGAATGCAGGATGGGACAGGGGAGTGAATGAGAAACTGAGAGACACAGAAATTGACAGATTCACCCATCCCTAGGACTTGGGGCTGGTT